>NC_064618.1:535560071-536185071 GCF_023898315.1 Schistocerca nitens | reverse complement strand
CCTTTACCCCGTGGAAACGTTGTAAGAGTTCCTCAAGGCTCTCAGGCCTGTCCGTTTCCGACATGATAATTGTGTTTATCTGTCTCGAGTCTAGCACCAAACGAACTGAGTTGTCGCGTTTTGGCACGACAAGCAAAGGTGAGTTGTACGAGCTTACTGCCCGCTCAATTATTCCTTGTTCTAACATCTTGTTTATTTCCTCCTCCACCTGTGCTTTATACGCCACGGGAATAGGGTATGGTCTAACAGAAAACTTCTGATGGTCACGTACTCTGAATTGGTACATAAAACCCTTAATGGCCCCCGGAGTCTCAGAAAATACCCGTTCATGATTCCTAAGTAGGCAATACAATTTCTCCTTTTCCCTGTCCGTGGTTCTGACACCCGCGATGCTCTTTCTCAGTGCATCAGCAAAAGCAACATATTTCCCCTGCTCACCAGACATAGAGCACGACTCACTTACATAGTTCACGAGTAGCTCCAGTTTGGGTTGCGACTCGGTTTGAGCTTGAAATTTTAGGCAACTAATTTCTGATTCGGCACGTAATATGCATTCATCAAATACTAAATTAATTTGCTGATCCCCAACTTGAACTGTCATTACTCCTCCACCCATGTCAATTACCGCATGGTGGGTATTCATGAAGTCATTGCCTAAAATCATTGCCACATTCAGCATTGGGAGCACATAGAAATTGTACTCAAACTCTCTTCCCTGGCAGGTAAAATTAAGCCGAGTCTGCCTTCGGATTTCTACGCTCTTACCGTAGATTGCGCCCTTCACCTTTATTCCTCGCACTTGAAAAACGGGCCAAGTCCCAGTCCCTTCGCATTTTTGAAATGCTGCCTCGCTCACTATCAAGAAAGGGCTTCCAGTGTCAATGATACACTTAAAACATATTTCGTTTACTGCAACTGTCACGACTGGATTTATTCCCGAAATTTTAGCACTCGTAGTTTCTTGCAACAGATCCTCTCTAATATCTTCCCTCTCTATATACCGTATGCACTCCTTTGCCATGTCGTTCATTGGTTCCGATTGGGCGCCTTCTGCGCTGATCGTTTGTCATTGCCGATTTTGTTCATTTCCATTTGCTGGATTATGTCTAGGGTTAGCTGGCCGAATTTCAACATCATGAGGTGCTCCGCCTATAGTCCTATTCCCACCGTGTTCACCGTAGTATCGATTCTGGTTGCCGTAACTGTTCCGTTCACGATTCTGTCCACGTCCTCGATCATTTCTGTTGCTCCACCTGTGTTCGCGACTGTTACCCCAGTTTCTATACGGCCGGTCCCGATTATTGTTTCGTTCGCGTCGCGACGACCAGTCACGCCGTTGATTAGTAATACGGCCACGACTGCGGTCGCGCTGCTGTGCCCCGTAATAACTTTGTGCCTGATTAGGCGGGCATTCTGCTGTATTATATTCCAACTCTTGGAGAAGTGTTTTAAACATTTCCACGTCCACTTTGCATCGTCCCGCAAGAATGACGTGCCGCAAGTGCATCGGCAATTTGGTGATGCATATCCTAATTAGTTCCGCAGGTCCGTATGGGTCGTATAAAAATTGATTTGCCTGCAGCATGTGGTCGAATAGGCGTGCAGGGCTGCCGAAACCAGACTGGTTCAAATTTGGCAGCATAATTATGCCATGTTTGACCCTATCTTGTGCCGCTTCCGACCAATAGGCGGAGAGAAAGGCTTGTCGAAACTCCCGAGTGGAGTTGCAGTGACGCGCTGCCGACCTCATACGACTCGCCGGTTCGCCTTCCAAATAGCCACACATATACTCTATTTTATGTGAACTTGCCCAGTCGGGAGGAAGACAGAACTCAAATTGCTCGAGCCATGCTCGTGGATGTATGCCTTTTTGAGAATTTCGGAATATCTCAAATTTTCTTACCGTAAGGAAATGTTTGAAATCAAATCCCCGCATTTCCTCCTGGCGAGGCCCTTGAATGTTTCTATTTGTCTCATGTCTGCCCCTTAAATTACATTCTTCCCTGTCGTCAAAATCTCCCTCGTGGCCGGAGTCCCTCTCTGCACTGTTCGTACGGCTATTTTTATTGCTATTGGCGAGTTCGGAATCACACGCCATGCGGTTTTCCAGATGCGCCACGCGTTCTTGTAAATCGCCTGTTACAGCTTTGTGCTGTCTGTTCACTTCAAACTGTCCCTTCTGGAATTTAAGAAGCGAACGCACTTCTTCGGTCTCTGCGGCCGCTACCTGTGTGATATTGTTCTCGCTTTCTGTCAGCTTCATCGTGCCTACAATGTCCGCTAATGCCGCGATCTTCTCATCTATTTGTCTCTTGTCCTCCGCCCCAGTCTGCTTCAATTGTTCGACCTCCTGTTCCAACGCGTGGATCGCTAAACTGTTGTCCGCTATTGTGTTGCTAACGGCCGTGGGACAATGCGTTTCAGCCTCTTGGACCCTCGAGAGTACCTGCTGGCGATCTCTTTGGCATTGTTCTCTCAGCTCTTGGAAATTCCTAAGTAGCCGTTCTTCGCTTTCTTTAGATTCGGCCTCGCCACACCGCTTGCTCTGTTCTAGGGCTTGCAGACGGTCATCGATTTGTTCAAATGTACGGCCTAATTCTTTCATAATATCGCTTTTTATTTCACTTGCCAGATTGTTTATTCTTTGTGAGATATCATTGGACACTCTCTGCATCGACTTGTCGACTTTATTTGTCTGCTGGATTAGTTTTTCGTCTATTTGTTCGCCTAGCTCTCGGATCGATTTCTCAGATTTTTGCGTCATTTGTTCGCCTAGCTCGCGGATCGATTTCTCAGATTTTTGCGTCATTTGTTCGCCTAGCTCGCGAATCGATTTTTCGGATGATTCTCTATTTTGTTGTAATAAGGCTTTCATGAGTTCTGCCAAATCAATTTGGTTAGTTGGAGGCAAATTAATTTGTGGCTCTGATGTGAGGCCGTTCGTGCTGTTTTGCATTTCGTCTGAAGTATTTCCTATTGCATTTTCGGAACCGCCCGACGCGTTAACATTCGAAATCAAATTATCCCCTTGGTCCATGTTGCTTAAGTTGTCGGACCGCTTACTTTTAGCTTGGTTACGTGTCAGCATTAGTGCAATTTACACCCAGTACGCAACACACTAATCACAATAAATGTGTCCCCCAAAAATTACGACAGTCACACGAAAGATACTCAACCTAGTACGCACTTTTTCACACGCAAAACAAATTTTTATGTTTGATCGGAACAGTGGAATTTACAAACGAGAGGAAAAAAAAACACACATATATAGAACAAACAAATATAGAAAACAAAACAAGACAAACAACACAACGCCGCTCAACAACGCTGTGAATCTTTTGAACGTCTGCTCAGAAACAACGCAAAAGTTGTTTGAGCGCTGTAGGGAAAAAAAATTAAGATTATACAACGCTTGCAATCTAACGTCTCAGAGATTCCAGAGTCTAGCGGAATCACAGAACAGGGTCGCCATGTGTAAGATTGTAACTCTAATTTGCTTTGCTGAATAGCGTAAGATTGTGACTTGAATTTGGTATGCTGAAATCGGGTGCTAATTAGACCATGAAAGCGGGTTACAAGCCGTGATCTGTCTGGGGACGTTAACCGTGCGTTTACTGGGCCACTGTTTCAGCAGGTAACTAGTCTAAGTTTACCATATTACCAATCAGACTATCATTGATTATAATCTTTAACAGTCATACAACAACCGGTAATATATCTATATATAAAAAGGAGAATTTAAATAAAAAGAAAGAAATCAGTTTATATTTGCAAATTTATTTTAAAGATTGTTCATTGAAATTTCAGCATATTATACGTGAGTTATAACTGAGCTGGTGCCTTATTTACGATTGTGAGACTGTGAGATTGGAATATTACGGAACACATAAAATATGGACCCAAGATTGGGAGACTGGATATAACACTGCATTCATAAAACAACACACAAAGAACATTGAAACACATGCAACAGAAAGTTAACCACAACCAACAGATTCAAATTTTCAATTAAAGAAATTACTTTCATAGCACAATCCTGTCCGTCTTGTAATTACCCTTCACGTGGTCAACTTGGTTTACAGAAAGCGTATAACTCCACAATAATTTAGATAATAAAAATAAATTAGATCAAAAAGCAAATTACCAAACAAAAACCTCGAACTGGTTACTAACGTCTTACTATTAACCTGATGGGTCAAACAGTTATATAAGCACGTCGTACTGATCTCACAAAGTACACGCCACGTGGGTTGAACATAAAGAAAAGTTGGTATGTTCAAAATCTTTTCAAGACGATACGTTATAATCACACAAGCATTTGCCTTTAAGATTGATCTTACTTAGAGTTACTGACCAACACGTGGTTCCACTTTACTCACAAAGTAATAACAAAGCAACTACCGCCAATTAATCTGAACTGGACACGAGAATTACACTCCGCTGCAATTAAAGATAACCTTAGCTATTTTAAAGCTAACCCGAAATAAAATGATTAAATTCTCAGTTAACCTGAACTTAACAAATCCATTGTCCTATGGACTTAACAGACACGCGCTTAGCCGGAGATCTTACCACTTCAGACGCTCGCTACCGCCAGACTGCTACTGCTGGACTGCCCTGCGCTACTACTGGACTCCAACTGCCGACTACTCGGCTGCAACTCTCCAACTGCCCGACTCCCACTGAACTACCCAGCGTGCTCCCGAGAGTCGCTCACAAAGACCAACGGAAGGCGCCAGAGGGGCAGCTTCCTATACCAACATGACAGGGGACGGACCGGACCATACTAAGAATGGAAACCTCTCTGCTTTTAGGAACCGTAGCTACCTGTTTCAACGTTGGTCCTACTGTTCTCTAGCAGACAGCCTTGTCTGCTACCCTCAAGCATGCAGCTACAAACACATTTGATCATTCATCCTCTCACACAGAAGGGAAGGGGGATGACAGTATCTTATCATACACAGTATATAAAAGAAAGCGGATGTAGGTTCCGTATGAGACTGTGTGACATGAATTACATATAAGAATTACATATAAACTGTGCTTTAAAGTGTAGTAGTGTGAGAGATCGTTCTTGTTTACGTGTAAAAGTAACACGTTCCACTACTCAGTCTCCTCCCAGATAGTCAGAAACGCCACAGTAAATTTAGAAGAGGAATTTATTCCTTAAAAGACAACAAATTTGAGAAATTAAACATGAAAGGAATCCAACAGAGACCTTTCAATGTCTAAACCAGTTTCTTTGGCGCTTCAGTGTATATAGACTAGTATGATGCTGTGAATGTTTTATGAACCTAATGATGCCCCTGGACTGAACCTGATAGTTCAATAAAGATATTTTAACAGCAGGTCTTAGAGGCAAACCATGACTTTCTTCAATTTTTTGTCGGTCGCCAAGAATTTATTACAGCCTCAAGACACTGGCCTTACGGCCTACATGCTGTTTTCTGCGCATAGGACAACAACTACAGAAGATTATAGGTTGGTGAACATTAATTATAACTTATGCATTCCACTCAAAGCGGTGGAAACAAATAGGGACCTCGCGTGTACTGCAGTCTTAGTACAAATGAGATCAGTGACACGTCGTACGTGGTAACACAGAGGAGGTATGAAGGAGAGAGATTTTCGAGGGAAGGTGTTCTTAATTCGCACGTATGTATCTCCCTCTCTTCCCCTCGCTTTTTCCACTTGCCGCAATGGGATCGTTGACATTCAAGAAATGCTCAACGCCGAATGAAAAATGGCCTGCCACAGTGATCACAAAGGTTCGCACTGTCAAGGTCGAAGGTGAACTCCTAGGGAGTTACAAACCGTGCAGGACTTGCAGTTAAGTATCCGCTCTTAAAGAATCTATATAGAATCGTTTTGGTGTCACGGAATGATGAGAACTGATGAAGTGCGATGGCATGCAGCAAAAGGCGAAGTAGTTTGTCGTGCGGCTTTTCATGAGGCATAATCTTCTCTAAAGGAGTATGTTCTCTATACGCAGACCAGGAATCAAGCGAAAGAAAATTACTCTGACCAGCTATTAGCCAAAAGCAGTGCTCATACCATAGTTCTCTTTTGCCCATTTTACCATTCTTGCTTGCTGTTACGTAAATATTCCGTATTGCCCCTGAAACGTCACACAGAAGAGAGAGAATCGTAGGGGGCAGGGCACCTCCAACTTCTCTCAGCACAATTTACAACTTTCCAGCCCATTTACCACGCAGATTAACAGTCAGCATAATTGTATAGAATGCGTTAAGGCATTGATGTTAGTTTATCTTCATACACCTCTCTCGGTACCTCTAATTTCCAGAGCTCCTTTCACATGAATTTCCTCTTCAGATCCCGTTTGGTTGGAGTTCAGAACAAATTCCTTACTGAAAGATGGGATAAGTTTACCTCTGCCATAAATTTTCGGTCCGATTCCGGAGTGCGTTGTCCATCGTCAAGTTGACGCTTTGCTTGAAATTTCGTTACCTTACGCTTCCAATTCTGCAGCACTGTCTGAAGTTATGCAGCCATCCACTGCTTCCCTTTAAGTCACTGTAATCTATGTCGCGCGCAGTTTGATGTGCCTAACGTAGTAGGTCACTATCGTGCAGATCCTGTAAATTACATCGAGCAACACGCAAACACCAGTTTTTGTAACAAGTGCACCTTGCCCTCCCTTGAATATCTGTAGTTTTCCTAATGCACTGGACATGCATATGGCTGCGAACTTATTCGGAATCTGTTCATAATTGCTTTTTGCTACGGTGCGGATGATCTTCCATGTACGTGATTATGTGTAGTACCCGCTCCTTGGCTAGCGATTGTCTTTTACTACGTTCCAATGGAGACGGATTTGTTGTTCCTTGTTCAGCAAGGATGATAAACTACATCGCTCGATACCTGTTTCAATATCACTTTCACTTATAAAGCACGTATCGTCGTCGTTGTACTCCTTATGCACATTGTTCACACAGTCGAGCGTATAAGACACCACACGTTCCTCTGTTTCATTCTGCAGAAACGCTAGTATTTCGTCTGTCATTCCTTTCTCACTCTACGAAATTCCTTGGGTTCCTTTTTGACGAAATATTAAGTGCGGCCACTGTGTTGTACATATAATGCTATGTTTGCTTTGTTTATCGTGGCCATTGCTCTGCTTTGCATCAACAGCACTTGCACTGTAGCACTGTTGTCAGTTACTCGTCGATGAAGCACTTCAACTACACTCCGTAGCCTCATGCTGTTCTCACCATTGAATACCTCCGTTCCCGCCCACTGTTGCCACTAGCAGCCAATATTGTGTTTGCATGGTAGACAATATGTGAGGCGTCGAATGACGTAAACATCAATTGTCTTTGGCGACCTCGCACTCAAGTGCTTCCTTGTGAGAGGGCATTGGTTCGACCCTCAGCAGCGGCAGCCTGCAGCAGGAAGAACGTTAGTGGCCTCGCGGCATCAGATAACGCACAGCAGACGCCGATTCCAAGCCTGGCTGTGTTGAACTCCCAACTCTGCCGGACGGCCAGCTTTTTACACGCCGGGGCATATCTTGTTGCAGCTGAGGTTACGTACGCGGCGTGCCAAGCGCCGTCGAAATGTCTCCAAACGCCAGTTCTTGCCCCGGCAGTGGGCGGAACTGCTGGCATGGCGTAAGTGCTGGCTGCGAGTGTCGGCAAGCGTTTGGATTCCTGCATCAGCCGTCATCTTGTGCGGCGCTCCTACAGAATTAGGGGTGCTGCTCTCGCTCGAAATTTACTGTTCGTCGACCTTACACTGGTTCATATCCTTCATCTCATGTACCATAACAGAGACCCTGGAGTAACTTCTCCAACAGTTGCAGAATCTTAAAACATATCTTGAACTTAAACGTAATCTACCAAACAGCATGACCTTCTGTATGGAAAGCAGTATGGATTCCGAAAACATTATGCGAAACGTAACTCGCGTCGTCTCACATGTCAGACTGAAAATCATGGATCCAGATGAGGTATTTCCTTCCTTTAAAAATGGATTTGTTCAACAACGTCCCATACCTTATTAACCACAGTACGATCATACAGGTGTGCCAAACGAAATTTATGCCACGAACGAGAATTTCTTGTCTGCGAGGACTAGCATGTTATCTTGGATCATGGATCATCGACAGATGTATTTTGAGATGTCTTCCAGTGAAGTGCGGGCGTCCTTGTTGTTCATTTTGTATATTAAGTCTGGCAGACAGTATTAATAGAAAAGTCAGGTTTTTTGTAGATGATGCGCTTTTGTATTATTGAGAACTGTCTGTGAAAAACAATGCGCCAGTATCTCAGTCGGATCTGGATGTGATGTCAAAGTGGTACAAAGTTTGACACTTTACTGCAGTTACCCATAAATATAAAACTGTGCGTATTAGACATGATGATATGTCAGGATATGAAAGAGAATCATTACGTAGGCTCACTTGTGTGTAACATTCTCAAGCACCGCTCTGTTGTCAGGGACACATTCACGCAATAATTCTTTCTGTGCTCTATACGTGAATGGAACGTGAAGAAACTCAAAAGTGTTGTACAATGGAAAGTGCCATCCGCCATGCACTGCACAACGAATAGATGAGGAATATACATACGTTCCGTTCAAGGGCAGCGAAACTTACGATTTGACTCTGAACGCAACGCAGCTTAAATTTCGTTGTGTCTGCCATGTATACTAGTGCGTGACGCCTTCATGGAAGAAGGCGCAAATAATTTATCGGAGATGTTAGGGAGACCCAACTGGATCCTTTGAACCTCTATCAAGGAAATCGTCTGCTCTCTGCTTTTCATTAAGAAACACGAAATAAACCTTATAGCTGTACTGAATCGCTTGAATACCGATTCTGCAATGAATTTGCTTGTTGGAATTCTTTAGAAAAAACAATATAAATCTTGCAGTCTCTCGAATACGCTTCGATTATGTTAAGTACTTGCAATGAAAGTTTTGCAATTTACCATGCAAAGGAACTCTTAAGACAGGTACATCTATGTCTTACAATTTTCCTAGATGAATGCTGAATGCTACCATATCACGTGCAACCGAAGATAGAATGAAATAATAAAACAAAACTTAGGTCGGTAAAAGTACCACGAGCACTTTGAAAAAGCTGTCTCGGAGGAAAACAGATTTTCATTTAAGGATCGAACAGCTTATTATTCTTTAGGTGCAGTTCATTTACTGAAAACTACAGTAGTATTGGAAATAAGAGTTGTAATATGGCGTGCACACAATATACATACCTGATGTCAACTGTCAACCATACGACGACTGCATTATGAACGAGGCACTAAGAATTCACCCGAAAACTGGGCCAAACAATTGCATCCAGTCAATCCAAATGTCTGTGACGTAAGTATAAACGGGTTCCTTCGAGTAAAGATGACATTTTTAAGTCGATTTCCTTACGGCCGTTTCCCAGAAATGTTACAGCATTCTGTGGAATTGTATGATATACTGAACTACAACGTCAACCTTGCGTTAGTTATTAAATCCCTCTATGAGTTGCTATCCTTGTATTTTGAAGTACCTTCTCGTAATGGCGAACATGGTTCGAAATTCAATATATTTTTTTTTTTTTTTTTTTTTTTTTATCGGCATTCAACTCCAACTTAGCTTTGAAAACTGTGTGGTCACTGGAAACAATCACTGACAGTGGAGAAAGGAGACTACATTATGCGTTTTCTGAGCCCTGTGTGCGGGATATCTACTATAATTTTTAAATTCATCTGAGCCCGTTCAAAAGGTGGGAAAATTACAAAACATTGTGATGATTTCAAGTGTTATTCATGCTTGGAACTTGAGCTTATCATAGACACAAGTGTGAACGGTTACACTATAATATCAGCCGTGGTAGTAAAGAAAATCACATTTCTGGCAGTAAAAATGTCATTCCACGAAAAATTCCACGTTAACATCTAGACATGAATCGTTGCACTATTCTGCACTTTCTCTGCAACTCGATTCCTAGAATGCACAGCTTCTTCTGCATATTATGAGCATTTCAGTTCCACTTATGGATGTATGTCCGATGGCTGAACCAATCCTAGCACAAAACATGGGTCCACATACAGTAGAACCCCTCTAATCCGACCTTGGATGGTCCGTCACTCCGGTTAGTCCGACCATGCTCAGGTTCGCGAACCTGTGCAGACTTGTCACTGACTGGACGCCTGTCGGAGCATTGTTGCGGAGTCTATCTCTGTGCATATTGTTATACTGTACGTTGTTCTGCACTTTCATCCTTTGTTTGGATTAAAAAACGTCGTTATTTGCTTTATTCGGTGTTCTCTACAGTACTTATTACTGTAGATTCATTGTGTGTACAGTTGTCTGTTTTTCAACATGTCTCGATTCTAACGTAAACACGTACCGGTAACTCTTTCACTACATAAAAAATTAACACTGCTACAAAGACTGGAGAATAGCTCCAAAAAATTGCAAAGGAACTGAATGTAGGTGTTACGACAATTAAGGATTGGAGGAAGAATCGGGAAGACATTGAATGCTATACAGTTACGATTGATGTTGAAAACAGTCTGAAAAATCGCAAAACATTAAAAAAAGCCTAAACTTGAACTGCTTGATAACGCATTGTGGATGTGGTTTTGTTAAGAAAGAACAAAAGGAACTCCAATACCCCGGCCAATTCTCAAAGAAAAAGCGATAGTTTTGCACAAAAAACTGGAAGACGAAGGTAAATTTGCTGCCAGTGAATGCTGGATTGATCGTTGGAAAACTCGTCATGGTGTCCGATTTGTTTCTATTTCCGGTGAAAAGCTATCTGCCGATGCCGCAACTGCTAAGGAGTTTTCTGTTAAGTTTCAAGAAATTGTTGAAGGAAATAAGCTGTTAACCTACCAAGTGTACAACATCGATGAGACAGGGCAGAACTTTAATATGTTGCCAACAAAAACGCTCGCAGCTTCAAATGAATCCGTGGTAAGAACGAAACTTATAAAAGATAGAATAACAGTCATTCCTTGTAGCAATGCAGATGGTACCCACAAGCTACCCTTGTTTGTCATTGGCAAATCTAAGAAGCCAAGGCCATTCAAAAATATAAACTTTTCTTCCTTGCCGGTTTATTACCGCAATCAAAAATCTGCTTGGATGGACTGCAACCTTTTTAAATCCTGGTTTTTCGACGAGTTTGTGCCATCGGTCGAAAAAGACTTGAAGCAAAAAAAATCTGCCTGTTCGTGCTCTACTGCTGTTGGATAACGCACCATCACATCCATCTGAGGAAGATTTTGTGAAAGGGAACATAAAAGCTTTCTTCCCAATGTCTTTCATCCAACCAATGGATCAGGGTGTTATCGAATGTTTAAAAATGCGATTTCGCAGATATCATGGAAAAAAGGGTAGGAGGTCATAACTTATTTGAGGCAATGAAATCCCTGACATCAATGATGCAGCATGGGATGAACTGAAACCTGGCACAGTGCGGAAATCGTGGCGTAAGCTTTGGCCACAAGTTAAGACTGAAATGAGCATACCTAAGATGAGCAAAACAGCGAAGCACTGGAAATCTTTGAAGATCTACAAACTCTGGAGCTCAACGTCCTTGCCAATGAAGTAGAAGAGTGGATCAACGAATGTGACAAGGACTGTGACACTTTTGAAGAGCTTGATGACGACCACATTGTTGCCGCTATTAGCCAGGATACTGTAAATGAGGACTCGGACGGAGAAGACGAACCCCCAACACGCATTTCACACAACGATGCAAAAAACGCTTTTGACATCGCCCTTCAATACATCGAGCAGAATCGAACTTCAGCTCCAATGGACGTTTTGTGGATAAAAAAATGGAGGAACACTGCAGCTAAATCTAGAATAACATCTGCTAAACAAAAATGTATCACTGACTTTTTTTCCAAGTAATTTGTCTTCGTTTTTACTGTAAAAACAATGCATATAGTATAACCATTTCGTAGTTTATACATACAGTAGTTTATTTCTTTGTAAAAAGTTTCTTTTTTATATACAGTGCTATAAACATTTTTTAGTTTACAGTATATATCGTTTATAGGTTATTAAGTACAGTACAGTACTGTAATTTGTTTGTCGTTTTTCCTTTTAAAACCAATACATATTATAGCGTGTGTAGACGTTTTTTATTTAATATATTGTTTAACACTGTGTAAAAAACATCTTTTTATATTACGGTAGACGTATTTTAGTTCTTAAATTGTTTAAATTTTTGCACTAAAAATCTTTTTATATTTTTTGCAATAAATATTATGTATTTCGGATAATCGGACATTTTTCTCGTTCCGACCATGGTCCCAGTCCCGAAGGTGGCGGATTAGAGGGGTTCTACTGTACATCAAACTGAACCGACGGAGTTCCCTTGCTTGTGGCTTGGCCTCTGCGTATCTGCGTGACAGCGGTGAATGTAGTATTCCTCCACAGTAAGCAGTCCAAGCACATTCTTCCCATATTTGTATGTTTATGACAGTTGTCTTCATGATGTGCTTTATGTGGTCCTGGAAGCGCTTTAGAGGGGTTCCATGAGGTCTAACGCCGGAGCAGAGCTCACCATAAAGCATTTGGCGGGGAAGCCTTCGTATGATTCTTGCCATAAAAATGGCCTAGCCATCTCAGTTGATGAGCGATAACGGTCGCCTCAATACTTCTTAGACGCGCTTTCTCGAGAACCGCAATGTGGGTCACATGGTCCTGCCACTTAATGTTCAAGATGTATTTGACTTTTTGTTGGTGGAGGTATTCAATTATCTTAATATCACAGTGATGGAGTGTCCAAGTTTCACAGCTTACGGGACGTTAGAAAGGCAACACGGCTATACACCATGACCTGACCTTAGTGTGCAGCTATAGGTCTTTATTCATGAAGACTCTGTGTGTTAACCGTTCAAATGCTCATGAGCTGCTCCAATTCTTTTATCAACATCTTGTTCGCAGGTACACCATTTAGAAAAGATGCTTCCGAGATATGATAAATTCTCAATCTGCTCCAGTGTTGTGTCTAGGATAGAGATATTGAACTCAGGGAGAGTTAATCCTGGGGCGGGTTGTGCGAGTACCTTCGTTTCTCCCGCATTTATAGTAAGACCAAAGCGATCACAGGCAGCTGTAAAGCAGTTGACTGAGAGTTGTAACTATGGCAGTGTTAGAGCAGAAAATGCATGGTTATCGGCATACTGTACTTCTGTCACCCAGGTAATCTCGGTACGTCTTTGTCAACGAAGTCTTGCCAAATTAAAGAGACAGCCATCGACACGAAATTTAATCTCCATGCCTTGGTTGTTTGCAGATGATTCATACAGCATGGCAGTCCTGTAAAAGATAAAGAGGGTTGCAGCAAGCATAGGGCCTTCTTTCAAACCTTGAGTGACTGGAAACAAACCCGATGCAGCATTACCAAGGAGAACCCACCCAGAAAGCAATAATGTAGAGCTTGAACCAGATCCATATAGTGCTCAGGACATCCAAACTGACTTAGTACCTACCACATGACAGACCTAGCCACTGAATCATTTTTCCAGGACATAGGAAACTAAATATAGAGGCTTATGTTAATCTCTGCATTTTTTTCTAGAGTTGTCTAACAAAAAAGATCGTACCTGTTGTGCCTCTGGAGGTTCGGAAACTCCATTAAGATTTAAGCAAAATCTTCTCTGAAATAATCTGGAGCCGATTTAATAGAATTCTTGAGAGAATTTTTTCCTGCAGCTGACAACAGCGATATATAAAGATAGTTTCCACATATATTACGGTCACCTTTCTTGAAGATAGTGATGACAGTAGCATTCTTAAAGTCATAAGGTACTTCTCGAGTTTCCCAAGGGAGTACCTCCATTTTGTATGAGTTCCAGAGGAATGTCGTCAGGACCAGAAGCCTTTCTTGGTCGTAACTGATTACGTGCTTCGATAAAGACTCTGAATGTGGCTGGAAGGCCCCTCCATGGTTTTTGGGGTTGCTGAGGTACATTGGGTAGAAAGTCCTCAGTAACATTGGAGGCACAATTTAGATCAGGGAGAAATGTTCCTTCCAACGCTCTAAGATTTTTTCATTCTCAGTTAAAGTGATGGAATTGTCAGCAGTCATGAGTATTCCTGATGAGGATCGAAGTGGACCGTATATCTCCTTTATTCCAGCATAGAAGTTTTGCAGATCACTGGCATCAGATAATCTTTGCAGTTCTTCAGCTTTTTGTTGCCACCCGTTTTTCTTGGTTTTCCTAATTTGTGCCTGACATTACCCCTAAGTTCCGTAAAATGTGATTTCTTGACACAGGAGAGCAGATCTTGAAGGAAGGATAGATGAGCTTATCATTTGGCATTGATCAGGAGCATAATTTCCTATCATTTTCATCAAACCAGTCTTGTCTTTTTCTCTTCACAAAACCAATTGTTTCTTTAGCTGACTCAGTAATGACATTCTGAAGTGTGACCAACTCCTGATTTGCACCATTAGTGGTGACTGGAAGAGTAGCAAGCTTGCTTGAGATTGCGTTTCTGCAATCTGTAGCAATGGATTTAACTTCAGGTTTAGAAGTGTCCAATTTTCGTCTGAACAGGTTGTAGACAGATGCTCTCAGTTTGCGACAGATTGAGCTCCTCAATCAGCCCAGAAGCCATCTACGTTTCTTTTCGGTCCTGGTGACTAGAACATCCCTTTTATCACGTTGCCTGGTGATGGTGTTGCCAAGGAAGTGCCAGAGCTTCGAGCGAGGATGCATCCAAGTGGTCTTGTAGTGATTAGACAGGCGGAACTGGGTGTTGAGTGTTCATGTTCAGCACATAAACCAAGGAGCAGTAGAACATTAGCGTTGTAGATGCCAAGTCCTTGCGTTCCCATCACAGTGCTCCATAGTTGATTATTTTTGCCAACTCTGGCGTTGAAATCGCGAAGTACTAAGAGCTTGTTTCAAGGTGGTACTTTCGTGATGGTTCTGCACAGCAGGTTACAGGGTTGATCTTGAGTGTCTACACCAGCATCCAAGATTCGAGCATATGCAGAGATGAGAGTCATAAATTTACCTCCTGACAGCGGGATTCGAAAAGACATAATTCTTTCGATAACGGCAGTTGGAGATAGCTGATAATCATTCACCAACGTGGTTTTCACAGCGTCCAGCACCATGAATGTGGCGTTCTCCCTCATCTTTTCCCTTCCAGGGATCGTGTAACGTGAAATGCACTATCTAATTTTACCTTCGCTGGACAATCTGGTTTCATTTAAGGCGGCAATATCAATGTTCATTAGACCAGGTTCCTGGGTGACGAGCGCTGTTCTTCTCTCGGGTCTGTTAGTCTTTCAAATCAAGTAAGGTTCGAACATTCCAGGTCCCTATTATCAGAGTTTAGGTAATCTTCGTTTTTCGACTGTGTGAAGGGTGACCCGCTGGATACGACCTCCCAGCTAGGTGAGTGCGTGACTACACATGTTCAGCCCTCATTTTCTCGGGCCTTCCCGATTCCGGGTGGACAGTGGTAACCGTGAAGACGACCATCACACATCTGCTGCCAACGTGCAGGTCTGTACTAGAGGCTTCCTGTTTCGCCTGAAAACTGCCTCCACCATCCTGAACCTATCGCCGTTGACCTCGAAGATATGAAAGAAGTAAAAAGGGCTACAGGTGGAGTTTTGTTTAAGGTGGATCTCAGCTCTCAAGGAAATGATCCACAGACTATGATCTCGGGACCATACTCTGCGGTTCAGATGAAATGGGACATGCAGGTTCTTGTACCGCCGCTGCAACGGACTGCCGCCGACTCGAAATGCAGTTGAGTTGCGCCATCACAGCCAGTCCGTTAGACATTATCTGATCTGCCTCCACGACCGACGAGAACCACAAAAAGAAGGTGCCTCTTCCGTCCGTTTCGCCGTTGTCCCAGAAATACAGGGCTGCTTCATCCGTCAGTTCCGCCATTCCGATGGTCTCCATCTCTGCCTTCACTGTCGTCGAAGTCTTCACCGTACCCTGACGAGGGGCCCTCACAATGTACTATCACCTGAGCCAGGTCAACCAAGGTTTTTTAACAATATGTTATTCCTCCCCCTCCTCATTTCTCAACCGGGTTTGAGACCGGCTATGGCGGAGTTGTGCTGACATTACAATATTAGTGAAGAAGAGCGTGGAACGTTTACCGTTCACTATCATTATTTCTAAGATCGTTGCAGTGTGCTTTTTCTCACGACAAAGCTCGTGCCTGTTAAATAACGTGTGAATAAAATGTTAATTCTTCAACTGATGTCTGCACAAGTACGTTTCTGTGGCCGTCATATCAGAAAGTTTTCTCAAGAAATTTCATTCTTAAGAACAGAGCCGTGAGTGATTCCTATGAAATCACACTTCCATGTTGAAATGGGTTGTAAACTCTTATCACACATGGCGTTATCGTCCCATTCAGCTTGAAATGTATAGCTTGCAATTTCGGTCTGTAGTGACCACTTGAAGAATACTGCATGAATTCTAATTGCCTTTTACGTAATCAGTGGGGTTGTTTTACTGCGCTTTATAACACTCATTTCGAGCTTTTAGTGCACTGGATAGTAGGATACAGTTCTTTTCAGATGCATTATATAAGGCGCAGTAAAACATTGCGTATTATTAAAGGACACTTAAGAACCTCGTAAGAAGTCGAAGTTGTAGCCATTAGAAAAGCACGAGATGGAGCGACAAAACTTTTACGGGCTGGCATTGGACATCATGACATTTTACTTACCTCTAATTCTCAGGACGTCTTCTAGAATTGGACGAACCGTAAAATTCTTTCTGAAGTACGTCGATTTTTCAAGCCGTAATATGGGATATAGGATAAAGCGTGCAGACGAGCGTCAGAATTGGATATAATTTTGTAGTCTACTGCCCGTAACTGAGACTTTCTTTTAATCTGAGGTCTGTCTCTACGATCAAATAAATGACTTTTAAATGTATAACACACGGTGTTCGTTTCACGTAATTTGTGTATTGCGTGGGTTGTCCATCAGTATCGATCATTCGTAATGATACAAGAGTATTTACGATCATGTGACCTGTTTCTGTACTTGCACTGCTGGGAATTAAAATTGCAACAGCAGTCGAAATTGTACGGTGAATGTTCAGTATACTAGGAAACACACATAATGAAACCTTTAGCTGATATGAGTTATTTATGGTGCGAAATTTCGTATACAGAGCTGCCAGTTCTGGCAGCATCAGTGACTCTAATCCCGCTGAGCATCAAATCGAACTCAACGTGAATGACCGCCACGTGTGTGCCTTTACGCTGCTTGTACTCTGTGCTAGAGTTCATCAAGAGAGGTGGCTGTCGCAAGGTGGTGTGCTAATCTCTCGACAGGACCAGATACTTTCGATGGATGAGAAATCTGGTAAACTTGCTGGCAAGGACTACAGTCGAACACCTCCTGCAACGAGGCAGATCAGGACAACTAGAGCAATATGCAGACTGAAAGACAACAAGTCATTTTGACTCGCTTTTCATCCATTCTATTTATTCAAACAGCCAGTGATGAGACCCTGTGATCAGTGAGATTACTAGAGAGGGTTGACAGTGGTTATGATGCTGAATTTAATGGTAGCTGTATGCGTGAAGGCTCTGGAGGAGCTAAGTCCTTGTCTTGTTGGTGGCCACAGCTTGGCAGGTGAGGCATAATGAGGCCAGTTCTGAGAACATGGCAAGTTATTTAGGTATAATGAGAATGAAGAGATAGCCGGGCCGACCCATTCGCTCAGCGGAAACCACTGAAGATCATCCGGCCTATGGCATAGGAGGGGTAGGGTGGGGGCCACTGACCATAGGCAGCGGGGAACCTGGAGCGGGGCACCAGCGTATTGTCCCTAAGACCAGAGGCGAAACATTTTACGAAACCTATAGCTGGCTGTGGGTGCAGTAATTGCTCCTGGCCAAGGCGAAGCAAGTTCCACTGTTTTGGCAGGGGCCCTCAGGGTGTTTCCTCGGTAGCTTCCTGTCAGATTGGTTCCAGCTGGCCTGCGAAAACATTTTGACAGAACGAGTGAAATTGGGCGTGACTGCAGGAGGCCGGACACTGGGTGGCTGAGGGAGCTGGGGTGCTTGTTTGAGATCACGTGGACGGACGAGCCACGCTGTTTCCCATGAGTGCAACATAACGGTGTTTTGATTGGGATGCAGACTGCAACGTTAGAAAGTGTAACAGCAGATGCCTGTTCGACGTCTCGAGATGTGTTAGGATTAGAGGAACAGTTTTTTTTCCCACCTGATGGTGGGAGGTTGTGTGGTGCACAAAGTGATATGCGACTGGCGCAGGAGTTCTTCACCAACTTTCAACTGATGATTTTGGCTTATTGCCAACTTCACATTGAGCATATGGTGAACTTGAATTTAATATGTGCAAGCTAGGGTTCAATTACGAATCATGGAGGCGAGTGGTCGATTCGGTCTTGGAGAGGACATTTGGTTATAGCCTAGGAGCCTGGGTATGAACGTGCATCAGGACGAGAGGAGGAATTGGACCTAAGGCAGAAGTCCTCGGTGCACTTCATCTCGAGAGTTCTGTACGCTCATGCTGAGTGTTTCACAGCAATGGCACTAGGAAACTTTAGAGCGATTTTTTCTTACTTCATCAGACACGCAGAGCAGCAGCAGTCGCTATCCAATTTAAGCGCATTGCGGTAGTTTGTTACAGGGTACAGTTCACAATCACCGTCATCTGTATTATTCACAGTCAGATCGAATTATCCATTTTTCAAAGTCAGAATTAGAGTCAAGTCAGCTTTGTCAGTTATCAATCAGAACACTTCACTTTGTGTAGGTGAGGAAGAATATATTCGATGTGTTATATTCATCTATGTTCCATTTACTTCATGTCGTTTAGAAATAAATCTGCTTTGTTACAGAATTCTATCTTCTATTTAAGTAGACAAGATCACCTCTAAAAGTTTCAGTTATCTACATGGGAAGTAATAGGAATAGTCTTGAAATAAAAATACAAGTTGTCGTCTTCAGTTTCACTTCATATGGCACATTTCTTGTAATTAGCATTTAAATTCATTGTATATATATATAATTTTCACTAAAGGGGTGGTTCTGTGTGTTAGTGTTATTAGAGGAAAACACATACTGTCCACCAGAGAGACTTTTGTAGGACTTGTATTATCTTCTTAAAAATAACGTCATGCACGCATCGAAAATAGGCATAAGCAGCAATTTTAATGAATCAGAAATGAAATGGTTGCTACTGTCTGTATGAAGCAGAGATGTGTGTGTAGTGTACACAATGATTCTGTATAACATCAGGCCAGGAAATAACGTCATGTATGCATCGAAAAAAGGATATAAGCAACGATTTTAATGTATCAGAAATGAGATAGGTGCTACTGGCTACATGAAGCACAGGTTTCTATGTAGTATACACAGTGACACTGTATAACATCAAGCCAGGTGCTGGGCCTGCATGACGCAGACGGATGCAATCTCTCCACGTTCATTCCCCCCAGGGCCTCCACATTCAAATATGCCATCGTGATGGTGTATGCCAAACTGGGACTCACCTGAAAATGTGGTGTAAGGGTACCGTTGTCCTGTGTTGTCAAAGGGCGCACCACTGACGGGATGTCTCCCTTTTCTGCCACGTTAAGGCAATCTACAATAACGGTCATTGCGCTGACAGTCTGTAGTCCTCCATACACAATCACACTCTGTCCATGGATACTTGTTGAACAGCACAGTTGCATTCAGAGGTGTGAGTGGTGTTGGTGATGGTCTGGAGGGCCCAACGGAAACACTATTCGCAGCAAAAAATGACTTTATTTATCTCCAGAACACGCTACGTGGCAGCTCGCCTGTCTGTTATCCCTGGCTGGCAATGAAGTGTGCGCAGCGGTTCTGCCCTGGAGCTGAGCTGGCGCCCTATTATGCTGGTGGTAGGCCGGTGGTAAGCTGGTAGCATTGAAGTCAGTGGCGTTCTACTTCCCTCGGCGGTGTGGAGCTTTGTCAGCCCCTCGTCTTCTCGCGCATCACCGTGGTGGCACATGGAGACGCCTGTGCGCGGGGTTCCACACAGTGCCTGTGGCAGCAGTCAAACGGCAGATGGCGCTGAGGGACCAAGTCCCACTGCGAACTCAGTGCTAGTGGCAGCAGGCACTGATGGGAGCGCGAACCGTTGCAAGGCGCCCAAGACAGCGCGGCTTCCCCGCGCGGTTCTGTATCAGTTCGGCAAGTCAATGAGACCAGAACTTGGACTTAACAAAGATTAACATTAATTAGAATTTTAATACATGTATATCAAGAAAATTGTTACTTAGCTACTCAAATAGGTCTCCTCCGGCTACAGTTTGAACATACCAGTTAAAGTATCGTTGAATACACAAGCTGGAACTTAGCAAGCAGGATGGAGGGTTATGAAGTATATTAATCAATCCCACCTCTCCATCTCTGTAACTGGCAGTATACTAACTTTAATTTCAAAACCTAAACGTAAATTTGTTTACATTGTATCACTTGGATGCCAGTGACCAGGTACTTGAATGGTAAGTTGCAACTCTCTACATTTAAGGGGGTGGGCACCATTTCAATTACCGTCTCACGTTAGTCAGATGCCGCAAGTACTGCAAACACCGATATTTCTCCACCTCGGCAAAAGACATTCAAGAATAGTCATGCTAATCCACTCTATAGGTACACACTGTAATTATCCAAATCATAATTATATTGAGGTGGCCTGGGAAGTAGAATTAGTTACCCACGAATAAAAACTGAATTGATCTTCGAATGTAATGGAAAGGGGTGCTGTTCTCTAACAAACAGCAGTTACAGTAGCAAGTGATTGATAGTTACAGTTATGTTTGGCACCCATTGTTTAAGACGAGATGATACGAAAGACAGCGGTAACATGCAACAAAATTGCTTACCCATCATGTTGAGACAGAAAATGACTTGAGAACGAGGTTTTACCGTAACATAGACAATTAACAATAAATGAACATAAACTTGTTTCTTGATTAGTTAAACTGAAAAGATAAATAATCAAAAATGAAGACTCAAAGCGATATGTAAGTCGGTCCCCATTCGCTGATGGCGATGCCTTAGGCTCTGGAGCGCCCTCTCTCCACCCTGTATAACTAGTGGCTGCTTAACCATCAGCATTAGTTGCAGTGAGTAAGGTCTCCACAAACGATCAGGCGCCATCGTCGTCATCCGATGGGTAATGATGCACCGTTTTAGAGTTTTCTTTTACATCACCGACTTATCTATGTTATAAAGCACTTTTACTTCTTTTCTTACGGTGGAAACTCTGATGATGGCCCGTAATTAAAATGCCGAAACCGATCAGAAGTTACTATCAGCTGCGATGAAGATTGTTTTTAAATAATTTTATGATAGTAAAGATCACTGTTCTCCAACAATGTTAATAAAAATTATTATTATTACGCAAGTTCTGACAGCAATTTACATGAATGGTACAAACACTCTGCCCTGTGTTGTCATGCTGCACACTTTCGCATCAGAGTCCATCCAACACCGGAGGGCCCATCAGGATTCGGTCATTCGGGCTAATCAGCTCAGTTCTAGTGACAATTGGAGTAATGTCACCATATTATTGGCGTGTCCGCAAAAAAAGTCATCAAGCGGCTTCAAGTCAGACGAACGCGCTGACCACGCAACAAGTCCTTGTCGCTTTGTCCAATGTTCCCCAACATCTACAGTTAGTTGGGTTCGCGCATCAACACTGAAGTGTTGTGGGGCTTCATCGTAATGTACCATAGGCCTCTGCACACGGCAAGTGGTAGAAAGTTCAACACTTACACTTCCCAGAAGTGTGTTCTGCTGGAACTGTAAGTAAGCCGCCCCATTTTACCTAGGACGCGGTATTACAGGTTGTAGGAGATGATTATCCACATTCCTGCTGACAAGCCTGCAGAGAACCTTCGTTGATGGGATCTAACCGCATGCGGTTCCGTATGGTCCCAGATGTGCCTGTTCCTGCTGCTAAAATAAAACCTGCGTTTTGAAGACAACATTATTCATATTTTGCTGTATGAAGCACTGGCTCTGAGCACTATGGGACTTAACATCTATGGTCATCAGTCCCCTAGAACTTAGAACTACTTAAACCTAACTAACCTACGGACAGCATACAACACCCAGTCATCACGAGACAGAGAAAACCCCTGACCCCGCCGGGATATGAAGCACTCACAAACTGCATACGATGTGGGTAATCAGCCGGTTCTACAGTCCGCACCTTTGGAAGATGATACATTTGTAGGTTGTACTTCTGCAGTTCTCTGTTAACAATACATGACCTATCCCCATAGCACAAGTTCTAGCACGCTTGCTGGTTCAAGGCTGATTGCTAAATCTACCGATCTCTTCACCCTCAAAATGTAGTGTTCTCATTCTACGCCTGCCACCACTAACGTGCCGAGGACGCAAAGTCCCTGTTTCTCGTAAGCGTTCATGAATTGCAGCAAACGTACAATGATGTGGGGTGTCTTCTGTTACGAAAGCGATTTTCGTAGATACAATGTGCTCCTCCATTTTCTCTCGCCTCGCCGTAACACCTAATCATGTCAGCTACATTATGAAATCGTTGCTCTACGTTTCATTGAGTACTAGCAACAAGTAAACCTGAATTTAGGACTAGTGAGATGCACGACAACGAAATACAGTCTTACAACAAGCTGAATGCAGCACTGATACGTAGCACGCCAAAGTGGGTACAGTATAACAACAACAACACCTGAGTGACAGAACTTGTACAGTTCCACCGAATAATAACCTGGCTAGGAGCTGCGCAGCAGCTCGTAAAGTGTCGGTGTGCGACGTGACCATGCGCATGACTCATAAACGGCAGACCAAAACGTAAATGTTCCTTAACAAGAAATCACCGTCTTTGTGTGATCTGTCATTCCTCAAAGTTGATCACTGAGGTCCTGCAACACCCTGTATACTTAGTGCGAAAAGTAGTGGGCCTGAAACACTCCTTAGGATTACACCCGAGGTTACTTTTATGTCTGTCTGAAGATTTCTCTTGGTTGAGAATTATGTGTTGTTTTCTAGTTGCTAGGAACTCTTGAGTCCGGTCATTAAAGTGGCCTGATATGCCGTACGCTCTTATTTTGTTCATTACGCGGAAACGTGGAGTCGTATCGAACGCCTTCCAGAAGTTAAGGAAAATGGCATAAACTTAGGCACCGTTGTATACTCCTTTATGGATCTCGTGGACGACCAGAGCGTTGTGGGTCTCATATGATCATTGTTTTCTGAATCCATGTTGATTCCTTAAAGGCGATTTATTGTTATGCGTTATTGGTCAAAAACCTGAGTAAATTTCGAAGAACGTGGGTGTCCGAAATATTTTATCGACCAGATTGCGTTGGTAGTTTTCCACATACTTGGCAACTCAGGATATCACCATGGAGTGAACACAAGTCGCCACGAGCCTTGATGAGACACTGAAGACCCGCATGAAACATTTCACTGCTTGACTACCAATCGCCACATTTTGGCACACCACAATCGATGCTTACATAGGTATCTTACTAAATTTACATTATGACAGTTTAAGTAGATCGACGGATGATGTAATGGAACACACTGTTTACCATCATATGAGCAACGAAACAATGCAAGGCAAGAGCGAAACCCGAAGGGAAAGTCTTTAATATTCTTAGGAAGAGTCAACGTTTAAGTATATAAAAGTCATATGCATTCACAACTCGCCGAAGAGGATGATACAGACATTAGAAACATATCTACAGGGAAAAGCCGTCAGTCACGATATTTTACTTCCGGAACTGTTTACTGATTTGTTCTTTAGCTTTCAGGTCTCACCAGGCTGATCTTCAGATGGTGACTTCTTTCTGTATCTGTAATAAATGGTTGCTTAAACTTTGCGACTGTAGAGAACGATGGTTTTATCATTATAAAATAACGCTCGCAGCTGTCAGTCATGATTTATTTATTTTTTGCGCGACGCGTTTCGGGAAATATTCTCCTGTGTCAAGGGCGCTTTTTGTACGCTATCGCAATTATGGGTGATGTGTAACCTGCTACATTATTCTAGTGCTTTTACTGTAATACACAAACGGACGGATTCTTTGTTTCTCCCGTTATTCAGAAACTTGAACGTATTATAAGTCACTGACACAACTGACAGTCGACAGTACACAATAAAAAGACGAAACATATAATAACAAAACGGTCAAGGACGTACTCTACATGTAATCAACAGAGATATTTTGCAGGTCGTCCACAGAGAGTGCACACCATTCGTATGCAATCTAAAGCATTATTTGCTTATATATTAGTTACATGGACTGCCACCGTGGTGTGTATCACTCCTTTACTTGCTTATTTAAGGATACTGTCGAAGAACTTGAAGAAAGTCATTTCCAGTTTTTCATTCAATATTTTATGTTCATAGTTTTGTGATATAGATCCAGTTCTTCTAACAGATCCATTTTATGAGTTGTATTAAATCGTAGGAATACTTTCCAATTTATTCTAAATTTCTAGATAGGCGCCCTATATTGTGTATATGTGTGCCTATAGCTGATCTTGTGTGTCTGTTGTGTGCGTAGGCTCTGTGAACCTGACCTCGCAATTTTATCTACAAAAGAACAAGCACCACTCATGACATTTTGTTTTTTATATCCCATAATTTGAATGTGGGTCATTATCACACTTTATACTATAACATTAGCGTGTGTAATTGCTTATTAGACATAGATAAGCCAGTTTTTACACTATGTGCTTTGAAGACATTTACAGTCTATTGTATACACTCATCATCGTCATTTCCTTTGGGCCTTTATCCCACTTCAACGCAAGATCGGAGTTTTTACTATGCATGTGGCGATGTTAGTGTCAGAGGGTGGCTGGATGCCCTTCCTGTCGCCACCTCGTACCCCCCAGGACGGAATGAGTGTACCCCAGCTATCCGCGGCGAGGGAAAGCCATGAGATAGTGCGAACATTTTCAAATGTCAGCGAGCCGTGTAACTGAGGCGAGTCGTGGGGACCAGCCTGGTATTCACCTAGAAGAATGTGGAAAACAGCCTAAAAACCATATCCACGATGGCTGGCGCACCAGCCCTCCTCGTTAATCCTCCGGGCGGATTCGATCTGGGGCCGGCGCGCCTACCCGAGTCCAGGAAGCAGCGCATTAGTGCTCTCGGTTAACCTTGTGGGTACAATCTTTTATAATACACTATAAGACAAAAAAACGAGGCACTACGAAGGTATTAGCCGAATGAGATGAAAATCGGTAAATGTAATGTACATGTTCAGACAAACAAATGATCAGAATTTCAGAAAAATTGGATGGTTTATTCAAGAGATTCAAAATGGTTCAAATGGCTCTGAGCACTATGGGACTTAACATTTGAGGTCATCAGTCCCCTAGAACTTAGAACTACTTAGACCTAACTAACCTAAGGACATCACACAGATCCATACCCGAGGCAGGATTCGAACCTGCGACCGTAGCGGTCGCGCGGTGCCAGATTGAAGCGCCTAGAACCGCTCGCCCACACCGGCCGGCCTATTCAAGAGAAAAGCTTAAAAAATTGAGCAAGTCAATAACGCATTGGTCCACATCTGGCCCATGCACACATATATTCCACTTGTCGCTGACTGATAGACTTGTTCGATGCCTCCTGAGGAACATCACGACTAAATCTGTCCAACTGTCGCGTCAGATCGTCAAGCTACTGTACTGCATGCAGACCCCTGCCCATAATGTTCCAAATGTTTTCAGTTAGGGAGAGATATGGCGACCTTGCTGGTCAATGTACAGTTTCGCAAGAACCAAGACAAGCAGCTGAAGCTTCCACCGTGCGCGGCGGGGCATTATCTTACTGAATTGTAAATCCAGGATGGCTTGTCATAGAGGACAACGAATATCGTCGACGTACCGCTGTGCTGTAAGGGTGCCGCTGAAGACAAAGAAAGGGGTCCTGTTATCAAAAGAAATGGCACTCCAGACCATCAATCCTGGTTGTCGGGCTGTATGGCCGGAGGAGGTCAGGTTGGTACCCCACCGCTGTCCGGGCGTCTCCAGACTCATCTTCGCTGGTCATCTGCGCACAGTTCGAAGCGAGACTCGTCGCTGGAGACAATTCTATTCGAATAAATGAGCTTGTAAGCCCAAAGACCAGTGAAAACGTGTCTGGAGACGCCCTGGACAGTTAGCATTGAAATACTGCTTGTTTATCAATGTTTCGATTACTGGTAGCACCGAGTATTATTTTAAAACAAGCAAAGCCATTGTGATACATGAAGGTTATGAGATCACAGAAAACTTGCAGTCCATCGTTACAAATTAAGTGATGAAACACACATATTTAAGTGGATTGTAAGGCAACTCGGAGGAAGATGCTATAATAACTAACACTTTTGTCTGTTTACTAAGATAAGTAATGGACAAAAACTCCAAATATATCAACGCCCTGGCTGGGTTTAAACTATTAATCCAGATATATTAGTATGGTTAATGAAACCTCAAACTGAGAAATATGCATTGCCGCGGAAGGGAACAAACCTGGCATGTTCTCTCACAATGCGGGAAAGTCGCCATTTAATGAGGGGAAATGCCCAACATATCTTAAAACAACATTAGTGACGAATCAAATCACAAATTTTATTTCAGGATGAAAGATACATTGTACAGTATCCATTACAGATCAGTGAAGGGGTGGGACACTGATCAGTAGATTTGTTTGTTGTTTCTTATAGCATTTATTGCTTTGCAAACTGTCTTTACTGCACATTTCATGTAGCCATTTCTTGCACGTTATCCACTGAAGTCAATCGGATTTTGGGCCCTTTTTGTCATCCCTTACACACAACACAAATATCATCGTCCTTCTCGAGAGCGGAGGATGCTGAAAATGAACTGACATTCCTCTTCCTCCTCTGCGGTATTTGTTCTCTCCTTCCTTCGTCGTCGGAACAGCCTTTTGTCTCAACACCTCCCATCTCCCCACCGCCGTAAGAACTTCTGCAGTTTGCTTCTTTCTTCTAGTTAACGTGGGTGTGCGGTCTGGGGATAGGACAAATTTCCGCAAAGGAAGTTGATACACTGCTGCTCCTTGTTGTAGCTAATGGCGAAGGGGCGTTGAGTTCATGGGTGTCAGTCAAATTCCCTTTCATATTGTCAGAAATGGAAAAAAGGATGTTCCGGAATTTTTGTGGATCATATGGATAAATTCTCCATACAGAAAATCCCTCACTGCCATTTCCAACACTGGCTGCCCCATTCCACGCAGTGCTCAGGAAAGACCCAAAATGACGTGTGGTGATTCTGCGGCCCAGGTTAGAAGCGCTGTACATACTGAGTCGTGTGACTTGGGAGGCAGAGCAGTGTCACTTCATGTCCTGATGCGAAATACAGCACAGAAACGTAAGGACAATGTGATCCGTGGCCCTCTAAAATAAGGTGCGCGTTCCCAGGCTCTTGCCTTGGAACGAAGTGGGTCATCAGCATTCGAACAAGACATCTGAGTTGACATACGCTCATTCTTTGTTCATCTGAACGACGAAGCCCGCTGGCATCCCACTTCAAACTCGGCCTTCTTTCTTTCACGATTAAAAATGCAGTATGGAGGCAGAAATCTCCCTTTCGCATTGCAGCATGCTACATTGATGGACTCACGCTTTTCTGTTGACGTGATGAGATGGACATCACGAGAACACTTCACTGCAAGGACGTTGCCTGGGTCATTACTCAACTATAGAGCACGTTCATCCACCTTGTAATTCTTACTTCGATGCCCCATAAAGCCAGTTTCATCGCACACTTGCAGTAGCAGAGTGAAGTAACTTCCAACTCTGGTGGCGCGGATCATTCCCAATCCCCTTGCCATCCAAATTCCCTGCGCCCTTCACAGAATTACCTTACAATGTCTTCTCCGAAATGACTGCAGCCAGTCGTAATCGGCTGTTTTCTTTTCTTTGTTGAAGTGGTGGGCTATATTATTCTTTTTGCCAAATGAAAAGGACAAACGTAGGATGTCTGACAGTTTGTGACACTTTCACGGAGTGACACTTGTACAGAGAGGGAATCTGTTGACATTAGTACGGAGCCCTGGACACTGTACGTAGTGGACAGGGTGTTCCAAAAGTAGTATACACCAGCCTGTCCGCAGCTACCTGCGACGTATTCTGGGGAAGGCCAAAGCCCATTTCCTGCACAATGTTCCCCGTCCCTGCACCTGTTCCTACTGTGCACGGCTTTATCAGAGTTCAGTACTGCAGTTGACCTCTGACTGGCAGGTAGTGTACTGTGTTTTAGTGCTGAGAAAATCGAGTTCACCGAGAACACCAAAGGGAAGCCTTTACTGATTTACAAAGGGCAGCAGTAGACAGCGAAGTATACAAACAAACAAGAAGTGACTTACAGACGTTGTGTAAACTTTAAAAAGAATAAATGCACAGGGAGACTATCTGATATGGCATACGCGAAAATATAAGGGAACTACACAAGATCCTAACGATTCTGGAGTAATATTTTCCCAAGAAATTGATTTACTGACGAATGGTGGTAGCAATTTTTTACTAGCAGATGGTAAAAGGCGACCGAATGGCAGAATACTGGCGTTTGCCAGCGAAAAGGAAAAAGTGCGTTTATCAAACTGTGAATCATTCTTTGTGGATGGAACATTCAAGAGTTCGAGCAAGTAGTTTCGACAGCTGTTTATACACCACGCCGACCTTAATAGTTGTTTGGGGGAGACAAACATCACTCCAGCTGTTTACACTTTGTTTCCAAATAAAAAGCGAGAGACATATGGACAGTCTTTTAAGCTATCAAAGGTAACGTGCCTGAATGGAACCCTGCATCTCTGATGATTGCCTACATCCGAGCAACAGAGATTACTGGTTGCAATTATCATTTTAAAAAAATGTTTGTGGAAACAAGTTCAGTATTCTCGCCTCGTTCAAACAAATAAGGAAAACGATGAAATACCCTGTCACATAGAATGTGTTCTGTTCTAGCACATCTTCCACTGGAAATCCTGGATGATGATTGTCTGGGCACTGAGGGGAGCACGCCCGGAAACAAAAAGCTTCAGGAGTTTTATGGCTATTTTGTGGACCAGTGCCTCAATGACGAACATATGTCGAGAGAGATGTGGAACTGCAGCGCAAGGTTCCATTACACCAACAGCCAGAAGGATGGAACCGAACAATAAATACATTAACACCAAAAGTTTATCTGAATGTTCACTCATCAGTGAAAAATCATCCAGAAGGGGCAGAGTACCAGGGCCACTACACTGACCGACTAATTTTTAAGAAAAGAAAAAAAGTCAACAATGAAGACTGACGAAACGGTCGCAAGACTTTAAAGAAACTCGAAAATGATGGGAACTTAGAGTCATTTCTGACTTCTGTGCCCTACGCACAGAAGTTAGAATGACGAAAAAAATGGTTCAAATGGCTCTGAGCACTATGGGTCTTAACATCTGAGGTCATCAGTCCTCGAGACTTAAAACTACTTAAACCTAACTAACCTAAGGACAGCACACACATCCATGTCCGAGGCAGGATTCGAACCTGCGACCATAGCAGCAACACGGCTTCGGACTGAAGTGCCTAGAACCGGTCGGCCACAACGGCCGGCTACAATGACGAAGAAAACGTCAGAACAGTTGAAAAAATTGTAAAAATTAAAATGTACACTCCTGGAAATTGAAATTAGAACACCGTGAATTCATTGTCCCAGGAAGGGGAAACTTTATTGACACATTCCTGGGGTCAGATACATCACATGATCACACTGACAGAACCACAGGCACATAGACACAGGCAACAGAGCATGCACAATGTCGGCACTAGTACAGTGTATATCCACCTTTCGCAGCAATGCAGGCTGCTATTCTCCCATGGAGACGATCGTAGAGATGCTGGATGTAGTCCTGTGGAACGGCTTGCCATGCCATTTCCACCTGGCGCCTCAGTTGGACCAGCGTTCGTGCTGGACGTGCAGACCGCGTGAGACGACGCTTCATCCAGTCCCAAACATGCTCAATGGGGGACAGATCCGGAGATCTTGCTGGCCAGGGTAGTTGACTTACACCTTCTAGAGCACGTTGGGTGGCACGGGATACATGCGGACGTGCATTGTCCTGTTGGAACAGCAAGTTCCCTTGCCGGTCTAGGAATGGTAGAACGATGGGTTCGATGACGGTTTGGATGTACCGTGCACTATTCAGTGTCCCCTCGACGATCACCAGTGGTGTACGGCCAGTGTAGGAGATCGCTCCCCACACCATGATACCGGGTGTTGGCCCTGTGTGCCTCGGTCGTATGCAGTCCTGATTGTGGCGCTCACCTGCACGGCGCCAAACACGCATACGACCATCATTGGCACCAAGGCAGAAGCGACTCTCATCGCTGAAGACGACACGTCTCCATTCGTCCCTCCATTCACGCCTGTCGCGACACCACTGGAGGCGGGCTGCACGATGTTGGGGCGTGAGCGGAAGACGGCCTAACGGTGTGCGGGACCGTAGCCCAGCTTCATGGAGACGGTTGCGAATGGTCCTCGCCGATACCCCAGGAGCAACAGTGTCCCTAATTTGCTGGGAAGTGGCGGTGCGGTCCCCTACGGCACTGCGTAGGATCCTACGGTCTTGGCGTGCATCCGTGCGTCGCTGCGGTCCGGTCCCAGGTCGACGGGCACGTGCACCTTCCGCCGACCACTGGCGACAACATCGATGTACTGTGGAGACCTCACGCCCCACGTGTTGAGCAATTCGGCGGTACGTCCACCCGGCCTCCCGCATGCCCACTATACGCCCTCGCTCAAAGTCCGTCAACTGCACATACGGTTCACGTCCACGCTGTCGCGGCATGCTACCAGTGTTAAAGACTGCGATGGAGCTCCGTATGCCACGGCAAACTGGCTGACACTGACGGCGGCGGTGCACAAATGCTGCGCAGCCTAGCGCCATTCGACGGCCAACACCGCGGTTCCTGGTGTGTCCGCTGTGCCGTGCGTGTGATCATTGCTTGTACAGCCCTCTCGCAGTGTCCGGAGCAAGTATGGTGGGTCTGACACACCGGTGTCAATGTGTTCTTTTTTCCATTTCCAGGAGTGTAGTTTAATGTAATCGGCGTCAATCTTGTAAAAAGTGTAAATGAAAAAGACAACCTACTCGTCGTGTTCCCTGGAAACGACGCGAAGTCGGCTAAATGTCTCTTGCATTTATAAAATGTTCCATAATGACGACTGAGAAGACTATCTCAAAGATCAAGCCTTGCCTAGGGAATAAAGCCAGCATTCGCTTTGAGGGGTACTTAGAATCAAAATCTGTACGGGTGGACAAGGAATACCGAATCTTTGCAGCGGGAACGTAGGCAAATGACATGCAATTAAATCCATACATTTCCGTCGGTTAGAAGATGAACAAACGAACACGAAAGTGATGAACACAAAATAAATCAAATCCACAAAAAAGTGACTGGTCGCAATTTTGCAACCTTTCATCCTGTGTTAAAACTAATTTCTGGTAACACATGGTGTAGACTACAGCAGGCCTGTTGCTAGCAAGAGCGGTCTTGCTCGTTCGCGTCCTGGCTTCTGAGCGTCGAGGTAAAATGTGACAGTCAGTCATCGTTACGTAGCGCAGCATGGCCGACTAGTAGCGCGAAAATGCAGGGAATCTGCTGTCTTCAAGGGAACAACCATAATTAGATTCGGCGTAACCGTGGAAACGAACACTCGGTATATACGGCGCAATGCTTAAGGGGATACCCCATCCAAAAATTTAACTTTTCTTCTAATTTGCCAATAGCAACAAAATTTTAAAATCGTATCTATTATGTAAAAATGTAGCAAAACCCAAGTTTTGAAGCTCATGACTTCATTGTTTTTCGAGTTTTGAATTTTTAATGTGATTTTTAAATGATTCTTGAAAAACTAACTTTTGGTACCCACACAACGATTTTCGCATGCCAGAATTTTTAGGTGCATTCACAAGACACGGGAGAGTTGCTGTTTTTAAAGGGATGAAAAGTAGCATGATGGTCGGGTTATGAAGTTCAAAGCTGTCAGACACATCAGTATCAACGTATCACTGCAGGATGTCTAATCTATACGTTTATTGTATGTGATAGTGTCTTGATATACTTAGTGTCCTATCAATAAATTTCAAAATTTTGATCACAACGAAGAAGTTCAGTTCACGACAACATTACAATAGATTGCACGCAAAAGATTATGGACAGTTGGAAGGTGAACAGCGAGAATGACTGAAAAAGTCATCATATGGGAGCAGGGAATAAACATGTCAATAATTTTCTAAACATTTTCACTATGAAAATTCATTTTAGTTTTAGGAGGAACACTTAACGAACGAGTCTGCAGTTAGATCAAGTTACCACACCGCTTTTCAGCTTGCTAAAGGTTGTGTAGTTTCACTGACTTTCGGGTTGTATTGACAGTGTGGAAACTCTGCTACAGCTGGATCGTACACACCTTCAGTGTAACGTTTGGATGATTAGTGTCACAGTAAAATTAGTCTCGTAGGCTTATGTTCCCTCAGTGTAAATTTTCATGACTTGATAAGTTTGCAGCTATGGTTATGGCGATGTTTAGATTTGCGCGTACATACTTCTTTTTTACGCAATGAAGAGAAAGAAATCCAACCACACAAGCTCAGTGGCGGACTTCGTCTTAAGAGCTTGTCTTCGAATTAGCGTTACTCGATAAGTGGTATCAGACATTGATTCCTTAGTGAAAAGCTAAATAAGTAATATTCATTGATATTCTGTGTACCTGTGTTTAACGTTTAAATAAAATAGAAACGAAGTATGTAAATTTTTCAGTTTAAATTTCGTCCTAAAACGCCAGTCATCGTATGGTTGCAACACTCGTAATAAATACCATGTTTCTTACTTAGCTACTCCCCATTCCTTGCATCATCAGAATATTAAAAGTTACGTTGAATTTCTTTTTCAGTACTCATTATGTTGAATTTCACTCTCCGTTCTCATTAACAAAACAGTACCCAAAATAAATTTGCCACGAAACGCTTTGGAGCGAGCGGGAGCCAGCTCACACGAGCAGCTGTGCTGAATACCAGATTTCTTAGTGTGCCTGTACCTGTGAAAAGCCGGTTAGTCCAAGAGCCCCAGGCTCCGTGCAAATGTCACTTTGTGCAAGTGTTCCTACCCCGAAGTCTGCTCCAGTAGGTGGGAAACCTGTCTTCAGGAGACATTCAATGAATTGAACAAGAATTTTCTTATTTCCTGTTCCGAGACTGCAAATAACGGTACAAAATGTTCTAGATTGGAATTAATTTAAATCTCGCAAACATTTATTAAAGAATAAACATCACTAACCTGAAGTTAAAGGCGATCCTTTCACAAAATTAGATGTGTCAAGACGCCGCCATAATGTTGTGTGTGGTGTTCCAAATGCTTTAGCTGCATCCCATATTGTCATTGCATCATTGTTTACTACATCACAAGCCTTTTGCAGATCTCCTCCTGACCAAGCGGCACGTTAAATTTTACACTCATTTGTTCTCCCCATGATCTGTTTTAAGGCATGATGTGTAACTAATCAAACAATGTGTTTGTAATACTGTTATTAATTATGTTATGTTCAGTCTACGGCATTATTTACTCTAAACTGGCGAGTTCTATAGATTAATAATGTTCCTATTTGACAAAATACCATCTTTTTTGTGTGTATTTGAATTGTTTTATGTTAATTCCGCGACATATATAATTATAATGTTATAATGAATGAGACAACATTCATGAAATTGCATCTCTTCAGTAATTGGCATCTTATACCAAGCACGGGGGCAAGATGCCACAACGGTGTCTTTGTGCATTGCGGCTTCCGTATAGTCGTTTCATGCTAGCGCGTGCTCTCTCAAATTTGTTCGACACACACATCACAGCATTATCGCGTTTAATGTAATCAATCCGTCTCCAAACCTTAAGAAACGACAGCACAATATTGTAATATGTGTACTCACCACGGTCAAACAGTTTATCCTTCATGTTCACGACGATTAAACCCGATGAACACGGTGACATTCCCAAGCCCAGCATTCACAGGTATTTGGAGGTGCTGCCATCTACTTGTTCATTCACTGAATCTAACGATGCTGGCGTCTACGCCAAAACTGCGTCTTCCCCCCGACTTACTTTACTCTTAATACATTACAGTACTTTGACCAGAATAAGAATTCGTTACTATGTGTAATAGAAGAGCCAAGGGTGCGGAAAGTTTTGATGGGTCAGGTCTGCAGTGGATAAGAAGACAGTTCGAACACCTCTGCCAGTACATTATGTGGATAAATAACGGCCGGCCGAAGTGGCCGTGCGGTTAAAGGCGCTGCAGTCTGGAACCGCAAGACCGCTACGATCGCAGGTTCGAATCCTGCCTCGGGCATGGATGTTTGTGATGTCCTTAGGTTAGTTAGGTTTACCTAGTTCTAAGTTCTAGGGGACTAATGACCTCAGCAGTTGAGTCCCATAGTGCTCAGAGCCATTTGAACCATTTTTGATAAATAACGTCCGAAATGTAGGTAAGTCGTATAGTCGCAGTGCAGTATGAAAGTTAACACCAAGAAACCTACAACTGCGCTCATGTTGCAATGACAACAATACTGGGAATTTTTGCAAAAGATTAGCGGCATGTTTCCAACGGGGCTGTTAACTTTTATCCAAAACTTAAGTATAATAATTCACCGAAATTAGTATCGATCGTCCTCCAGTGATACCAAGTAGCTGCCAAATATCCCAGGTCTCATAGTTTTGGGAAGTACAACATAGCAAACAGCTCCCTCACGTGTCGATACAAACTCCCACCAGAGTGCAATAAAATAGTGTGTATTAATGCGTCTTAAGCAACATGCTGTGATCACATTGCTGAGATTACATCTGGTGTATTTGACAGATTCTTGGTACCACTTTAAAAGTCTCATCTAATGCCAAAAGGTGCCGTCCGTGGTGTACCAATTAATTTTAATTTTTGCCTGACCCTTATGGCCATGACCAAAACATGGGTTTTCGTCTTTAAAGAGTTCATTGCCGTTGAGGGGTATAAAGTAAAGTGGTTGATTGAATAAATTGAATCCCATGAATCTTCAAGTATTCTAAGGTAGTTTTTCAATACAGCAGAAATCGAATACGGGTATAGGTAGACGTTTTCACCGGAAACGCGTGTGAGTTCGCCGCAACTTCCATACGTTCACCATCGCCGAGCTTAATGGCATCCTGACACGCATTTCTGGGCTCCGTGCTGCAGAAGCTACGATCTCGCTAGTCATTCCGGGATCATACTTCTTTTGTGTATAGCTGCCGTCATGACACAGATTGCCGGATAGCGAGACATTAATTACGTTTTGAAGGTACATCCCCCTGCTATCTCCCTAGGTCCTTCGTTAATTGCTAATATATGGGAGCCATTAAGCGTACACGGAGTGAACACCCACCAGCAATATGGCAGACGCTTCCGGCGGACCCCACCCATAGCGGAGGGCACGAGAAACGAGAAGCCAGAAAGGGTAGTGGAATAGGGAACAGAGCCGACTGCACCGTTTGTCAAAGGCATGGGGGACGCGTCTCATTACAAGTGACCCCGATCATATGTACATAACTTTGATGTTTTTGTTAAGTTGTCCAGTAGACTATGATTCGCTTGCTGTAGCTCTCCGTTTAAACGTCACAGCAATATCTGGAATAGAATATTGTTGTCTGGTCTACCAGCGAAGAAGGTTTGAAGACTGGCCCATTACACATTAGACAGTCTAGCCACGTGGTGTCTGTCTTTATCATTCTGAAGTCGTTCTATTCGAACGGATTAAAATGCATGGCACATGTAGTCTTCTAAGTAAATGACCAACAGTTTCGCAATGACAATTTCTCGTAATCCATAGCGAAATATGGCTGTTTACCACCAGAAGCAGTCGGAAGAATAGCAATGTCTTGGATACACTCGGTGAGACTAATTCTCTCTTAGAAAAAGACTGAGACAACTGCCTAATTGCTCTGTGAGAAATCCCGCGTACCTTGTCGACTGTTTTCTGGTCCTTGACATTAGGTATTACACTGTCCAAGGGCTTGTTTCACGACTGGTCTTTCTAACCTACCAGTTGAAGTCTGTAAGCATGACCACATAAGCACGATGCACCATCAGCTATTAAACAAAAAAGATAGACACTCACAGTTATGAGAATTACCGAACCGTCAGTTGTTAAGTTAAAATACTAACGCGATATATCTACAGAAGAATTGCACGATTGGTGGAAACTGACTTGGAGAGAGATGTGTTTGTGTTACGGAGAAATGTAGAAACGAGAGATGCAGCACTGACCTTACAAATTGCCGTAAGTGTAGTCCTATAAAAGACAGACCCCGATTTATATAATATTTACATCCCCAAAGGGCCTTAGAAATTGTTAACTGGATACACTCCTTCAAAGTTTGAGGCTATTATACTGTAATACATAGGAATCAACTTGCACAGATACCGGACTACTGTCGTAAGAGTTGATGGAGACCAGACAGCGACGTCAACGGTCTCATCGGATTAGGGAAGGACGGGGAACGAAGTCGGCCGTGCCCTTTCAAATGAACCATCCCGGCATTTGCCTGGAGCGATTTAGGGAAATCAGAGAAAACCTAAATGAGGATGGCCGGACGCGGGATTGAACCGTTGTAAAAGTAATCCAATTTCAGAAAAGGCAAATAAAAACGTGAAGCGTTGGCGATAATATTGTACATCTCTCAGGTACGCCAATGGTCTTGCAGGACGATTTGGGATAGTGTCTTAAAAAGAGTTTTTTATACTAAAATCAGGAAAAGTAAAATAATCGTGAAAGAGTATTGTGGAATTATGTTAGGTTATGCTGATCGAATTACATTAGAAAATGAGACACTAAAAGAAGTAGACGAGTTTTGCTATTTCAACAGAAAAGTAGGTGACGATGGCGCCAAAAAGAGGCCTTAAAATGTAGACAGGCTATTAGAAGCGAATCTCCTCTGCAAAAGAGAAACATGTTAACACCGAACAAAAATTTAAATTAAGTTCGAACTATATATTAATACCTTCAGCTGCTGATGGGCTTTGATATATATCAACAGGAACAGGTGACAAAGTGTGCTCCTAACGGGACTCGAACCCGGGATCTCGTGCTTACATTTCAGTCCCTCTATCCATCTTTTTTATTAATTATTTATTTTAATCTTATTTCGTTCGGTTTTTTTCGTTGCGTTTTGTTCGGGGCGGACATCTCATGACACCCGTTGAAGTTCAGCGTTGGCCAATTCACTCAGTTTCTTTATTACAGAGGGCGTCTAACCATCTTACCGAACACGCTGAGATACCGTGCCTGCATCCATCTGTGCCACCGAGGGCACAGAGGATAGTGCGATTGCAGGGACTATCTCGCGCACGCCTTCCGCGAGACCTACAGTCTCACGTTATGCGTCCACACACTATATTCATAGTGTCCCTACCAGACTCACTCATTACTCGTGGAAGACATTCTTACCAACTCCCGTAAGAGTTTGGGTAATTTGTGTGCATCCGCACAGAAGAAGAAGGTCAAGGCTGGTATTTCCAGAACTATACACTTACATGGATATGGTGTCTGTTCTTTCGGGAATGTCCGAAAGAACAGACACCATATCCATATAAGTATATATAAATTTAAATGTTTGGAAGACATTCCTGATGGTAATTGTCTCGAGTAAAGCCTTATACGTAACTGAAACACTTTTGGTGTTACAGAAAAGTGCTGAAGATTAGATGGGTAGATCCGGTAAGTAATGAGGAGGAACTAAACTGGCGCAGGGGAAAAAGAAATTAATGACACAACTTTAGAAAAAGGGCATGTTGATACGACAGTATCCTGAGTCATAGAAGTTAATTTGTTAACAGAAGAAAGTTTGGTAGGCAAAAGGGAGACCAAAGTTTCACTACAATAAGGGAGTTCTAGAGGATGTGGCTTGCAGTAGTTGTGGCGAGATGAACTGTACACGGTGAGTGCCACGGAGAGCTGCATGATACCAGTCATCAGACTAAAGACCACAGCCTGACAAACATGTCATAATCTAACTGAAGCCGATTCACAACACTTTTTTCTGATGTTCTAAGCAGCGAAAACAACAGTGAATGCGACGGCAAGAACTGATATTGAGCTACCTGAAGGAAAACACATATGTCAGTATGACTTATGTGTATGTTTATCACAAAATTTTCAAAAAAATTATGATTTATAATCTACATTTCGGTTAAAATTACAACAAAATTGTCAATTTTGCCTCTTGGTAATTGATAATGGGACATAAATACCACAAAAATTTACTGTACAATGGAACATTAATTTTAACGGCACAACCAACGAAGAGAGAGGCAGCGTTAACGACTTTTCGATTGGTTACTGTGTTTCGTAACAGCTGAGAACATTTTTTTAAATTTTGTTTAAACGACTAGTTCCATAGGATCAAACTGAGGAAAAGTCTCCATGCTCATGAAATGTGGCAGTACTTGCAATTAACGGACATAAAATAAAACGTAGACCAATTCTATGTAGGTGACAAGCTGCGAGTGTTTATTCCCGTAACCAACAATGTAGCATAATCAACAATCTAGCACAGGAATTAACAAAATTTTTTTCTAGGTACTCCGTGATAGGATAAAAGAAGCTCTTCATGACGAAATTCTTCAGTTTACAATTGAAGGTGCGAAGATTACTGTTAAGATTTTTTAGCCCGCATCTCGTGGTCGTGCGGTAGCGTTCTCGCTTCCCACGCCCGGGTTCCCGGGTTCGATTCCCGGCGGGGTCAGGGATTTTCTCTGCCTCGTGATGGCTGGGTGTTGTGTGCTGTCCTTAGGTTAGTTAGGTTTAAGTAGTTCTAAGTTCTAGGGGACTTATGACCACAGCAGTTGAGTCCCATAGTGCTCAGAGCCATTTGAACCATTTTTTGTTAAGATTTTTTAATTGTTGTGTTATCTTACCGAAAATGAATGCAGCAGAACACTGCACGTCTTTCTGCGCAAGACTCAAGGATGTGCGAACCAACAAACGACATTAAAGGAAATGAATATTGAGAGGCCAATGTTATAATACCCTGACTGCTGAATAGAGGTCTGCAAGAGATTCGTGAACTTAACGACACGTGTTGTTCGAACTGCCTCTTTCTGAGGCAAAAAACACATTTGGTGAATGGCAAGTGTTATACCGGAATAGAATGCCGTATGTTGTAGACGAATGAAAATAAGCAAAGCAGTCTAATTAGACCCGCACTTATTGCAGATATTACTATAATGGTAAATCTAGCGACATTCACTTTTTGAACAATATCCTGAACATGGGCTTTCCATGACAGTTTACTATATACCTGAAAACCTAGAAATTTGAATGGCCCAAACTCACTAATTTGTGTGTGATGCCGGCCTATTTTACTACACACATGTTGCGTTCACTGTCATGATCGGCAGAAGAGAACTTAATATCTGTCTCATTTAAAGACGCTCTTGATGATGCGTTTCATTCGTTTTTCTCTTTGTCTATACCTTGTTGCTAACTGGTGTTCTTCCCAACATCGATATATTTACTTAACCGAGAAGAACTTACGTTGTTGTATTGTTACATTCGTTTCCAATTTTTTCAAGGCTAGCCACATGGGAAAATTGTTCTCGACACTAAATCGTGTGAAAGATTTTGTGTTGCCACGAGACGCCACACGTATCCGACGATTTCAATTACGTGTGAATTCTGTGTGCGCGCCGCGGAAGTGCGACGGCGCTGTTGAAGCCTGTCTATGGGACTGTGCTTTGAAAAATGTGGCTTTTGGTTGCGCGACGCCATTGGATATAGATCGTTAGCTGCGCTCAAGTGAGTGCTATGGATCCAGGGACGCCGGCCGGTGTGGTCGAGCGGTTCTAGGCGCTTCAGTCTGGAACCGCGCGACCGCTACAGTCGCAGGTTCGAATCCTGCCTCGGGCATGGATGTGTGTGATGTCCTTAGGTTAGTTAGGTTTAAGTAGTTTTAGGGGACTGATGACCTCAGATGTTAAGTCCCATAGTGCTCAGAGCCATTTTTTTGATCCACGGACAAGTGATGTCGACGGCCTGTAGGAGGCTGATCTCTTGGCTCTGGGGTTACTGCAGTGTCTGGGTATCTTATATGGTCGGCAACCAAACAGTTGTGAACTCTGTGGGTTAAACTGTGATTTTTGTTTGTAGGGTTTTAGATTACATGTAAGTGTGTCTACCACGAGAGTGATCTTAGCTCGAGCGACGACATGGGCAAACATATTATTTTTATCTAATATATTTGTGGTGTTATGTAGAGAATGTTTGCACAGTTACTCCATGTTGGCCAAGCTTTTAACTAATACATACATAGGCACAACGACACATTATTGTATGATTATGTAACTGCAGAAGAATGACTGGAAGAATTCACGCCCGTATAATATCTAACAGCACACATACGGAGAAGTTTGAAGCGAAGCGAACACATAAAATTAACCACAGGTAAGGCGAATGCTGGACTGAGATTCATTGAGAGAACCCTCAGGAAGTTTAATCCACCCACAAAGGAGGTAATTTACAAAATTCCAGTTCGACAAGTACTTCAGTATTGCTCGTCAGTCTGGACAGGACTGATAAAGTTGCGACGGGAGGTCTAAAGAAGAGCAGCACATTTCGCTACAAGTTCATTCAGTATCCGCGAAAGAATCAAGGAGATGTTCAGCTCAGTTACAGGCGCTGAAAGAGAGGCGTACTGCATCAAGTTTGGTTTGCTGTTAAAACTCCAAGAATGTACGTTCCTAGAGCAGTCAACCATGAAGCATTCTTCCTCAAAAACTAGTCCACAAATAATACAGTGTGTTTTCTTTCAGCTTATAGCCAAAAGTAGTGCAAATGAGGATATTCCCTCCTAGCTGCAATCACTTAATTTAGATTCGAAGTAATAATCAAACAAATATTTTCTTGAATCACTAAGATTGTAAGGTGTCAGGCAAATCCAACACCTTCCATGAAAACCCTGACATGATAAGCAAATCCAGTAGTATGTCACATGGCTCCGAATAAATCGTGACATTAAATTAACCAAAGCAATACGAGTAACGAGTGAGCAAATGGAATTCCACAGACTAACACAAGAATGCCTAAATGCATGTCATACCTTCCCACCGTGAGACAGACGCAGTTCCGAGGGGAGAAACGAGAACAGAAGCCGAGAGCAGAACCGTGTTAAGCTAGAAGGCCCTACGATAAGGGATGGACACCCACGTCGCCAGCTAACCGCTAGGACCACCCCCCCCCCCCAGCCCATGTTAAAAGCTAGAGCCCTCCAGAAGAACAGTATAGATCTTACGATAACACAAAAAGGGCCACACTAGCCGCAAGTTTTAGCGTGAGACTTTTTCGTGTCTCTGTTACGTTGCAAACGTTAAAAACATTGCCCCACCACGAAAAGTAACCGCCAGGACTACCCTCCAGCCCATGTTAAAAGATATAGCCCTCCAGAAGAACAGTATAGATCTTACGAAAACACTAAAAGGGCCACACCAGCTGCAAGTTTTAGCGTGAGACTTTTTCGCGTCTCTGTTAAGTTGCAGACTTTAAAAACATTGCCCCACCACGAAAAGTATAACGTTTCTCATTGGATGGACAGAATTTTTGTAGGCGGAGCTTAAGGTTAACATTGAAACCCTGATTGGTCAGATGAAAACACAGCCAGATAGTTTTTTTTTAAACCAACTTCGGTAAATTGTAGTAACGAGAAGTTAGGAGAGAGTTGCTTCCGAGACGACGAAGGTGGAGCTGCACCGCCCGCTGCCCCCCTGAAGCTGCCTAACCAACGACAAGGTAATGAACGCACGCGATGCCGCATAACAGTGCATAAAGCTTCACTCAGAACTGCAGAAGTCTCATCTGTTACATCCCCGTTTTGCGTAATACTAGTGTCGATCGTCAATTAAAGCTCATGGTATTCACATTTGCTACCTAAGTTAAAATCTGAAACGCGACGATTTTTCTGTTATATAATTATTGAGAAGCCACATCAGCCACTGTAATTTACGACAAGTTAGATAAGTAATTAAAGATAATTGAGGGTCACTGTAGACCATTTTGATAGTTTTCTCTTTTGTGAAACTTAATTTAAACCTAAATTATGGATGTGATATGGCACATTTCATCCTTCAATCCATTGTAGAACTTGGAAACCCACTCAGGGAATATTCGTTCACATTTTTGTTGAACGCAGTTGGTTTCTATCATCCCGTATTAAAACATTTCCTTTTATCAATAGTGCAATTTATAAACAATGTTTTGTGAGTAGAATAAAAATTCCAATGGTAAACTTAACTGCTTTTTCGACGTTATTTTACCAGCTAACTAAAAATAGGAAAGCCTTGAACCCCTTCCACTAAATTTAGTTAGTATTAAGATTCTTCTACAGGGAGTGCAGTGAAGCTGACGCTGAAATCATTAAGTATTTGGTTATGTCATCGCTAGTCTCACTGAACTCTTTTGAACTCTACATGTCATGTGTGGTATGGCGTCTCCTTACCAGCGACAGGTCCCAGGTTCAAACTAGTCATTTCCCTAAAAAACACGCACAGAGCGTCGTTGCGCGAAAGTGGTAGGGAGACACGACTTAGAACAAACAGACACCCCGCAGAATGTTAGAGAATGGCGACCAACAAATATTTTCTTGAATCACTAAGATCAGTATATAGCTTCAAAACACAGTCTCCTCCTATTATTAAAATTAGGGAGCTCTTTCGTATCATGTGTTCGACAAAATATCTCACCAAAAAGTCAGATCACCACCTACTGCATTCAGAAATCATCAATGTTCTAGGACAACAACTGATGACTTACATTTCTCCAGCTGAAATCTAAATCCTGCTAGGAATGGATTATACATTTGTAATGGTTTTCAATTGTAAAATTCAGTTAATCCAGTTAACTGTTCGTGCCACATCTGGACATATATAGTGAGGCCCGCAGCCATAAGTGTGCACAATATGGCGGCACGGCAGAATGTAGCTAACTTACGTAAGATAATAAACCAGTGTTAATTTTAAAAAAAATGTCGTGAAGATACGTGTATATTGTTATCGAGGTAGTACTTTTGAATCACAATGCCCACATGGGTTCAAGAAGTGTAAAATACGAAGTAAGTTCTCGTAGTGATTAACGAAATTACATGCTCTCAATGCACGGCTTCTAGCAAGACAATGACTTATTTACAATGCAGAAGAAGATGATAAGTATCAATCTAAAATATTAACGGCTGTAAGTATAGTACTCAGTAAACGAATCAGCTTCCACTAACCCGAAAGTGAGCAGACTAAGCACTCACGTTTCACCAGGTGGAAAGACAGCATTGTAAGTCTCTGCTGGGAGCGATGGCACGGTAACTGTACTAATATTTAGGATACCCTTCTAAAATATCCTATACATTCGCCTAATCGTCACTACGGCAAGTAATTGAAAACGTCTCACCCATATTCCTCATCACTGTATGGACTTGGAATCAACAGGCATCGACACCAGGCAAGAATCAGAACAGACCAAACCACTTCTCGAAGAGAAAACCAGTATCAGAATGACAAAAATTCAACGAACAATATCCTCTCGTGGTTCCAAAACTGCGAAAGCCTACCATTGGAAAATGAGTTAAACCAGCCTCCAAGGATACGAATTACTTTAGTGGAAACAAAAAGTTTGTTTCCAGTAATCCAATCTGATTATATAGTCAACACGCATAGCATTGTTTAGACAAACTAGTGTTTTAACACAAGCAAAAATATCGCGAGCAAAAAATTAAACTGCAAATGGACAGATGTTCAGTTGTGTTGTTTCGTTACGTGCAGACCAGTCAAAGAGCAGTGCTGAGACGTTATTTTGCACCTTCAAATTTTGTGCCGTACTGCGGTTTTGACAAGTTCAACTATCATGGTAAGAGCATTACGATCCGTCAAGTTATTGCAGGTTTTATAATTATTACTCTTTTGTGGTAAAGATTCTCCTCACGATATCCTCACCTATTTAGACTAAGCCCACTAACAAAACGTTAGCTCCAGACGAATACGGTGATGAATGTGACCTTTCAGGCTGTCTCAGTGAAACAGATGGGTGTCAAGTTTTTGAGCTTCTAGTCGATTTGTCACTTTACACGATATTTCCACAACTTCCCTCTGAACAATGACGTAAAGGTTTGTTTCCATCAGGAACAGCGTCCTCCACGAACATATTAATGAAACCGATTTTACAAACTGTGTAGCTATCTACAGCGCTAGATGAATAAAAAAACATAATCAGAATCAAGCATTAAATTGTAAATGAAAACCAGATAACAAATACATCAGCTTATAAACTTCGAGATTATCAGGGTGGTTTTAGAAAAGGACGTTCTTGTGCTCAATAGATCCTTAACTTGAAGTCAGTATTAAGTCAAATTAAACTATCGAATAAGCAGTACGTAGTTACTTTCGTTTACTTCAAAAAAGCATACCATTCAATCGACAGACATACATTTTGCAGGAAATGGGCCTGGACCAGAAAACACACAGCCTTATCCAAGAGACCCTGAGTAACACTAGATCGTGATTAAAGTTCAAGGGAACACTTTCAGAAAGCTTTGAGCTAATGACAGGAGTTAGACAGGGAGATGGACTTTCACCTCTTCTCTTCAACTGTGCACTGGACAAGGTGACCAGAGAGTGGCAAATCGTTGATGGAAGTACAAAATATACCGAGCGTTATTTACCTGGACACAAACGGAATGGACTAGTAGTAGACTGTTCAGCTTTCGCAGATGATCTGGCACTTACATCAAGCTTAGTGGAAGTAGCAGTAAAGCAGCTCAATATGCTCAAACACCAGGTTCCCAAGGTATGTAAGTAGGCTGTTTAGGTTCTTATATTGGTAACGCCACATAGCGCTTTGTATGAAAATTTCTGGCTGTGCTGTGTGCAGTCTGTGGCTAGTTTGCATTGTTGTCTGCCATTGTAGTGTTGGGCAGCTGGATGTGAACAGCGCGTAGCGTTGCGCAGTTGGAGGTGAGCCGCCAGCAGCGGTGGATGTGGGGAGAGAAATGGCGGAGTTTTCAAATTTGTAAGACTGGATGTCATGAACTGCTATATATATTATGACTTTTGAACACTATACATTGTTTGTTCTCTATCAAAATCTTTCTTTTGCTATGCCTATCAGTAGTTAATGCCTTCAGTAGTTAGAATCTTTTATTTAGCTGGCAGTAGTGGCGCTCGCTGTATTGCAGTAGTTCGAGTAACAAAGATTTTTGATGAGGTAAGCGATTTGTGAAAGGTATAGGTTAATGTTAATCAGGGCCATTCTTTTGTAGGGATTTTTGAAAGTCAGATTGCGTTGCGCTAAAAATATTGTGTGTCAGTATAGTGTTGATCAGAATAGGTAAAGAGCGAAATGTCTGAGTGCATTCAGTTCTGCTCAGCTGTTTGAAAATCAAATAATGTAAGAGGTTTATCAGCACAGTAACTAATTAATTTTTCTAAGGGGACGTTTCATATGTCGACCCTTAGCCGAGGATACCTCACTGGAATCTTCTGATTTTTTCTTGTAGTTTGTGGAATTAGTGCATACCTTTGTTTATTGCTAGCGCTTAATTGTAGAAAGAATTTCCTTTGTAGTTGTAGGTTTTCATTGTTGTACAGTAAAACAAGTATTTCGCAGCTGCGCTTGCAATTAACGAGATATTATTTTCAATGCAAAGTTAATGTGTTTTGTTATTTTGCTCTTCAAATTGTGCTTTTCTGTGTTGTCGTGCGAAATATTGTGACAATAATGGCGTGTGAAAAACGTAATACTAGGCTCCAAAGTAAACTGAGAAATGACAGTGAAGACGAAAGCAGTGTGTTAGCGCCACCGTGTAATGAATTAACTAATACTCAAAGTAGTAATTTGGTAATTGTGCATAGGGAAATGGAGCGGGCTGCAAATGATGGTGTAGGCAGTGAAACAATTAATGAACAGGGAAGCATTATCGATCGATCGATCGGCAACAGCTTGCCTCAGGAATCCGAAATGACTGGACACAATCTTGCAAATACTGTAGATTCAGGTTTTGCGTCCTCGCCGTTTTCTCAAATAAGTCAAGACACATTTTCTGCCACACTTGAACAAACACGTGAAGATTTAACTACTGAGTTACATAACATTGAATCGAAATTTCAAAAAGTCCGTAATGACGTAAATACACAAATTTGTGAGCATTTTCAACCTATTTTTTCGCGGCATGAAAATGCATTACAGAATCACGAAGCAGCCATAAAAGAACTGCAAACCATTGTTCATGAAAATCATGAGAGCTTGTGGGCTAAAATTGACTCAGTTGCATCTACCGATTCGGTTACGCTACTCGCAAAAACTCAGGAAAACTTAAAGGACACAGTAGATACGATTTCAACACAAATGGACACTCTGAAACTTGGTTCAGAAAAACACACTGAGGAAATAAGTACACTATCGGAGAAAGTAGCAGAACTTTCGGATCAGTTCACTAACTTTTCTGCAAAGGTAGATGATGATCTCAATGACACAAGACCTGTAGCCATCACTGACACAGAATATGAACAAATTAAGAAATTCAAAGAAAATCAGAATCAAATTAATACGCAATACAAAAGAGAAATCCGGGAAGTACAAGGTCAGTTGGCACAAGTAATACAAAAATTTCATATTTCAGAGGACACTCGCGCTCCAACACGGGAAGAGGAACTTAGAAATACGGAAAAGCCACAAAATAATAACACAGGGCATTTCGGAAATTATGAAAGAAATTGGCAAGGTGCACCGAATTTTGAGATGGAACCGCCGACGCGACGTAACGATGACCAATATGCTACTCGCCGACACTATGATTTTGACTATAAGCTGTTCATTACTACACGTAAATTCAAAACATTTGAGAATTCTGGCAACGACATTCATCCACAAGCGTGGCTCCATCAATTCTCTCATTGTTTTCCTCCCAACTGGTCATTAGAGCACAGATTAGAATTTATGTGTGGCTACTTAGAGAATGAACCAGTTGAAAGAATGGGATCGGTCATTCACGATTGTCACAGTGAAGGAGAATTTTATCACGCCTTCCTCTCAGCATATTGGTCTCAAGCTACACAAGACCGAGTAAAACATAGCATCATAATGATGAAACATTTCGAACAATCTGAATTTTCCAGTATTGTGAAATATTTTGAAGACATGTTGCACAAGAATCAGTACCTGTCAAACCCATACAGCCCCTCTGAACTCATCCGCATTTGCTTAATCGAACTACCTGAACATTTACGACATATTATTTTGGCAGGACGTTGCAAAGATGACATTGAAGCTTTTCAGAGACTGTTACAAGAATTGGAAATTGACACTGACAATCGCGGAACGCGAAAACAGGAACACAAGAATTACAGGTCACATCCGTTACAATTCCGCGATGAAAGAAATAGTTACTGCACACGACAAGGCTATTCTCACAACACAAATCATGACCAAAACAGACACCACCCGTATGACAACCGTTGGCAGAGTAGTAATAATTACAGGGAAAGATCACCTCACGGTGGTAGTGACTATCACAGAGACAATCAGAGAAACAGACAATATGGGAACCAAAATAATTATTATCAAGGGAGACAGAATAACTTTAGACGCAACGGTCCAGCGCGCAGCTACGATTCAGGGAGAAATTCTCCACCACGTGACGGAGAAGAAAGAAACTATGGAATCTACCGACATTACGACAAACGATATACCTGTAATCATAACGACAGACCTGAATTTCATCAGAACTGGCGGAATTTAAACAGAGCTGGGCCTTCTCGTCAAGGTGAATTTGTAGAAGTTATGTCTCCTAATCCCAATAACGACACGCGCCAACAAAGAGACAGACAATGACTCGCACCGCAGGCAGCCACGTGCGCCGGCTGGCTCGTCGAAAAATAACGTAGACCCTTACCTTGAGAAAAAGTTTAGCACTCCTTACCGACGTATAAAACATGATAATTGCGTTGAAGTTGAAACTCTGCGTTCTAGGAGGAGTAAAGGATTGCATGACATTTCACATGTAAAACCGTTTATTGAAAGATAATCTGCTTTTTAACTTAGTCTTTGCCATAAAACTTTTCACTTCACGCTACTAGTACAATTTGTCACACTGAGAAACTGTTAACATGCAACAATGTTTTGAAGTTAACTATCCAGTCGAGAACCTAGGGAACATTTTTAAACAGAAATTATGAATGCATTGTTATAGTGAACAGACGACAGAGTGTTGTTATTTGTACATTCTTGCTTGATAGTTGCACGATTACGTAACGACTATCACGCTTACATACTTAGAACATATACTGGTACTGCTAATGAGATTTTAATGCAACATTTTGGTTTACTTGAAAATACATTCTGGATTTAAAGTACTTTCTGTGAGATACCAGATGACACAGTGGTTAGTTTATGTGACAGCTACACGATTTTATCACGACGCTACTAATGAGTGACAATTGACAATGTTGGTTTTTCGGTGTTTCTGTTTTATATCTGCACAAATATTTTGAATTCTTATGGAAAGGAAAACATGTTTTAGTAGTAACTTTTGTGGTATAGCTACAATGAGACAGCCTTTTCCGTAGCACAACAATACGTTACAGCACAGTACTTTCTTCATCATGGCAATAAGCGTAATAACTAAGATATCTATAGGCAAAGCGTTTCACTTTTGTTTATCATGAGGTAAGTACATTGACTTCTGCAGAACTTAGGTTTCGAAGGACGTTAACTAAGACACTTCCACAGAGATTATCTTACAACAAGACGCACAGTTTAGCGCTACAGTACACGTATTTGAGTGATTAATTTTGTACTTAAACATTTATTTTTAAAGATTTTTGAATTACAATGATACAAAGGTTTTCCGTGATACATTTAATTCCATTGCTGTAATCTGTAACACCTGAGGGTATAATTACGTTAATCCTCAGGGGGGTACACGCCTACTTTGTGTACCATGTGTTTGGCAAGCACAAGGAGCCCTAGCTAATATGGTATTTGCTTATACAACTTTACACATCGATACCATATTTCTCTAACACAGAATTACACAGCTATCTGATTATTTCACTAAGAGAGACAAACATTTATTTTACCACATCAGTGACACATGTTTACGTAATTACACCGTTGGATAACTTCACACTTATGAAATTGTATTTTGTCTGTACTTTGTGAACTGTTCATATTTTTTGGAACCACTGTGATACTATGAGAGCTTTTAATGATGTATTTGGTATGGGATCAGGATTTTTAATATGATTGAGGTTGATGACACTACTGAAATGAGCAGAGAATTTTTTTAGGTTTGAAATTATTGCAGAAAGCTACAACGTTTTTGAGATTTGGATGAGTTTTATGATGTTATTATTACGATGACAATGTGTACTATGCTGTTGAGGTATGTTTATGATTAATGAGATGATGCTATATGAGGAATTTGATTATGCTATGTATTTATTATGATGAAATATTGAAGAAGTGTCGACAAATATGTATATGTGTAATAAGGTAAGGAATAAGGAGTAGTGGTTAGGGACTCTGATTAATGAAAGGAATGTTGGAAACCAAGAATTGTACTTTAAGAGTTATGAAATGTGTGTACATATGTGAATGTTAGTTACCACAATGCTGACAAAACTTTTTGGACACAGTTATATATGAGATTTTGTTTCTACACAGTTCTAAGGTAAACTTCTAACCTTTGAATTTTTTTTATTTTATATGAGACTGTCACTGTAGTGGAAGCTGCTGCCATAAATATTTCAGTAAAGAAGGTAGATGACCTTGACGTAATGTTCTGTTGAGGCCCAGCTGAGCGACAGTCACCTGAAAAATGAAAGACATTAGTGTGTGCCTTTTAGAGGCACAGGTGGAGAAAAAAGGAGACCATTAACCTCGCTATTGACATTCCTTTGTAGAAAGCATCGCAAATATGACACGCTCATTACTTGAAAACATATGATTACTCGTACTTTGTGCTACTTACTGAAATGCTTATGAATTGATGGGAAACATTCGTACATCTGCACACCTGATTATGACAAGTGTCTTTCTACGAGAGTTGAGAGAATTTCTACTAACTTATGAAATGCCTCATGACTACTGAATGATTATTTTATGCTTTACTTTGTACATACTTGCTTATTTTATTTGTTATCTGTTTTCCAGGTGTGTTGCATCATTGCTTTTATAAAATAAAATTAAATGCATTTGCTAATGTGAACACTTTCTGTCAACAGATCTGTTACATAATAATTTTATGATCCACATTCTTCAAAAAAAAAGGAGCACTTGGAAAGGAAAGAACAGTAAGATGGGACTAATAACAGTAACTGCATACATAATTTACTTTTCGAGTACTTGGTAATTTTTATGGTAGAATAAGTTGTGGTGCACCACTTTAATTACATAAACATTAAGATGTGAATAGACATTTCCCTTATCTGCATTGTTGTCTTTAGTGTACTATTTTTTGTGCTTGAGCTTTGTCATGTTTAGGTATAAGTTATTGCATTTGCTGCTGCTGTGTGCCAGGCATAGTGCTACTGAATTTCACTTTGTATTACTCTGTTAAGCCAGTTTTACTACTGATTTATTTTTCTTGTTGCTGCACATTGGCTCATATTAGTTGTAATGTTCCATTTTTTCTGTTAATTTAGATTTACTGCTGCTTGCTTTGCCAATTTGCATTTTTTGTCATTGCTGTTTGTGTTAATTGTTTTGTGTTGCTGCATTGCCTCGTTCCTTAGTTTAGCATATGAGCTCAGTAGATTTAAGTTAGCTTAAGATGGGGTAGGCCATATAAGAGAACAAGTTGTGATGAATTGGAAGAAATGCATTGAGAAGCTATAAGAAAATGGTTTGGCCAAAAAAGTATTTTGAAAGAGGATATGAACAAAAAAAGTAGGGTTTAGGGACAACAGGTTTAGGTAGGATTTTCTTGGAAATAAATGATGAGGTAAGATAATGGAAAATAAATAATGAGGTAAGAAATGTGTGAACATATAAATACAGAAAGCATGCTTGGATAGAATTTTTTTGGTGGAAACAAATGTTGAAATAAGATATATGGAATGAAGTTTTGGGAAGGCCTGCAGTACCAAATGTCACACTGAAAACAAACCCTGTCCTGTATTTTTGTGTTATTACACTATGTGAATTTGTGTTTTCCTGTCTGTATGTGTTTAGCTAATAAGATTTATGTTGTAGAATTTTTCTGATAATATGTTATTTACCTTGTAAAGATGCTTAGACATTATTTATTCTGTTTTGTTTTAATGCTCATGTGTGAAGTTGATGTTTCAAAAGTTATTCTGATCTTTTATGTATGTGCTTATGTCACAATTCCTGTAACACTGATGTATATGTTATTTTGATTCTTTTGTAAAGCCCGTATTACTACAAATGTTATCTGTATTGTTATGTTCTTTAATGATGTATTTTGTACCTTTGTTATTGTATTCTTACGTTATAAAATTGTAATGGACACCGGTTCATCAAATTAAGTAACTTGTAAGTTACATTTCACTGCACACGTTTCTGTTGGTCATAGTATATGGACAATATGTGAGAAGTAGGGACAGTTAGTGTTTGGACGTGTGTTAATAATTCAGCAAGGGACTGATTAACAGCATTGCTGGTTCCAAGGACTACTCCAAAACTTTGTGAGTGCACAAGTGGTAGTTTATGGACTTGCTATATTGTCTGCAAGACTTCTAAGGACAATTCCAATAACTTTGTGTGTGCACAAGTGGTGGTTTATGGACTTGCTATATTATCCGCAAGACTCTTCGATGGTGATTGTGCACCTGCACAGTCGCAACAGATGGCTGCTGGCCGTCTCTACAAGGACTAAAGTGGGTCTGCATCTTTGATGGCCCATCAATACCATTATTTCTACAAGAACTGCAATGGGTCTGCATCTGTAGTGGCCCACCAATACCGTAATCTCTACCAGGACTACAGTGGGTCTACTCTGTGATGACCTACACACCAATATTCTTCAAAACTTCGACTGACTCTGCGGTAGGTTTGCTCTGTTGTGGCCCATTACCTGTCTGCATGTCAAGAGTCAGCACTGTCCTTCCCTTGGAAGGACAACACTACCTCTTCAAGACTGCATGGAAATCCACTAATTCTGTGTGCATTTTCTTTTACTGCTCAGACTTTGAGAAAAACACTGCTATTTTACTGTGATGAACGATCAGAACTGTCTTTATGGACTGTGAGAAAATGTTACCTTTTGACCAACATTGTATCAATAAGTGTGTGCATTTGATTTCTTTGTTATTGTAATTATGAATTTTTTTTTCAAATCTGTATTGGCCACTGCCCAAAACAATTTGTAAAATTTTTTGTGGGGAGCATGGGGGCTATGTAAGTAGGCTGTTTAGGTTCTTATATTGGTAACGCCACATAGCGCTTTGTATGAAAATCACTGGCTGTGCTGTGTGCAGTCTGTGGCTAGTTTGCATTGTTGTCTGCCATTGTAGTGTTGGGCAGCTGGATGTTAACAGCGTGTAGCGTTGCGCAGTTGGAGGTGAGCCGCCAGCAGTGGTGGATGAGGGGAGAGAAATGCCGGAGTTTTGAAATTTGTAAGACTGGATGTCATGACCTGCTATATATATTATGCCTTTTGAACGCTATTAAGGTAAATACATTGTTTGTTCTCTATCAAAATCTTTCTTTTGAAGAATGTATTTACCTTTATATCATCATATATATATATATATATATATATATATATATATATATATATATATATATATATATATATAGAGCAGTTCATGACAACTTCCAAAACTCCGCCATCTCTCTCCCCACATCCACCACTGCTGGCGGCTCACCTCCAACTGCGCAACGTTACGCGCTGTTCACAGCCAGCTGCCTAACACTACAATGGTTGAGTATTACAACAATGCAAAGCAGCCACAGACTGTACACGGCACAGCCGGTGATTTTCATACTGAGGTGGCGTTACCAATAAAAAAACCTAAACAGCCTACTTACATAGCCCCCATGCTCCCCACAAAAAATTTTACAAATTTTGTTGGGCACTGGCCAATACATATTTGTTAAAATTTTTCATAATCGTAATTACAATAACAAAGAAATCAAATGCACACACTTATTGATACAATGTTGGTCAAAAGCTAAAATTTTCTCACAGTCCCTAAAGACAGTCCTGATCATTCATCACATTGCAGTGTTTTTCTCAAAGTCTGAGCAGTAAAAGACAATGCACACAGACGTAGTGGATTTCCATGCAGTCTTGAAGAAGTAGTGTTGTCCTTCCAACGGAAAGACAGTGCTGACTCTTGACATGATGACAGGTAATGGGCCACAACAGAGCAAACCCACAACAGAGTCAGTCGAAGTTTTGAAGAGTATTGGTGGGTAGGTCATCACAGAGCAGACCCACTGTAGTCCTGGTAGAGATTACGGTATTGGTGGGCCACCAGAGGTGCAGACCCACTGCAGTCCTTGTAGAAATAATGGTATTGATGGATCATCAAAGATGTAGACCCACTGTAGTCCTTGTAGAGATGGCCAGCAGCCATCTGTCGTGACTGTGCAGTTGCACAATCACCATTGAAGAGTCTTGCGGATAATATAGCAAGTCCATAACCACCACTTGTGCACTCACAAAGTTTTTGGAATTGTCCTTAGAACCACTTGTCCATGCGAACGCGCAATTATACTTTACAGTTGCTTGATGCATCACTGTAGTTATTAACTGAGTACAAGTCCGATCTTGCTTCTATTAGGTACACGCGGTCAATTTATATACTAAAATCCTTGTTTATAAGGTGAAGCCCGTGAACTTATTACAGTACAGGCATTATACAGCTAACCTGCGTCCGTTTAAGGGAGGTAGCGTTACATGTGGCTTCCCGGTGACAGGACATCCAGTTGTTGTCGATTACAAATTAACGTAAAGATCGAACAGTGGATGTTCAGTGGCACGAATTACAATAACGTTCAGTAAAATAAACTGCAGTGAGCGTCAAGTATAATAGTGTGGTATAGTTGGCATTTAATATGGACAGGAACGTAGGCAGGATAGATGCGCCAAGCGAAATGGAGAATGCGGCTGGCAGTAGCGGGAGTTTACATGGCCAGATAACAGATGGCGTTAGCGGAAGACAATTGGCGTACATACAGTACCATGAACACGTCAACGAACAGATTGAAATGTCGAGATCGTCTCGAACACAGCAAGGGACAAAACAGGAAGTAGAGGGTGACTTGGTAGATGATAGTGGGTACGTGAACGAATCCACTGACATGTTTGATTCACCACAGATAAAGAAAGAACCGAAAGAGACTGTTGAAGTAGAATCGGAACACATCGATCCTGTAGAACAAAACAGTATAAAAATTTTAAGTATGAATGACTTATTTGAACAATTAACCAAACAAATTGCAGGACAGAATGAACAGCTTAAAACGCACGTTGACGAGCAGCTCAAAACGCAGGGCCATCAGCTAAAAACACAGAATGAACAGCTTAAAACGCACGTAGACGAGCAACTCAAAACACAGAATGAACAGCTTAAAACGCACGTTGACGAGCAGCTCAAAACACACGTGGATCGAATTGAAGGACAGGGAATTAAAATTAGTAAACAAATAGAACAGGTAGAACAAAAAGTGGGTAATTTAAATTCTGTGGTAAATACTCTGAAACCTGAAGTTGATACCATTAACAAGAATATGGATACTATGCAGGGGGAAATTGTTAACATTAACAGTAGGTTCGATGTTGAAATTCTCAACATCCAAGAGAAAGTAGAACCTCTGGTTGAAACTAAGGTAGACGAAAAAGTTTTCGGTCTCAAAACTGAGATCGTAAACGAATGTCAACACGGAATATCACGATTGGAAAAGGTAGTTTTAGAAACTGAAAGGGATTTAAATAAAAAAGTAACCGGATGTGTTCAAAATTGTGAACAAAATACTACGAAAATTCAAGGCAAAATTTTTGACCTTGAGAACAAAATTAAAGATAGGCCTGGTGTTGTCTGTAATAGCACACCGATTACGAAGCTGTTAGAAGGCGAGGAACGCTTCGATCCAGCCAAAAAACATAACGGGTGGCATCCGTTAGATTTTATCAAAAATTGCGAGAGAATATTTCCTGAACACTTGTCTAATCAGGAAAAGATAAAATTTGTAATTAGCGCCTTAGCCGGTGATGCTAAGCGCTGGGGAATAAATTTATATACCGAACGAATGACGTTCGAAGAATTCAGGCAGAAATTTACGGAAGAATATTGGTCCGAACAAAAGCAGGACCACTTATGGCGGGAGTTCATCATGGCCAAACAGCATGATAACAGGGGCAGAAATTCTTTGAAAGATTTCTGCGAGCATTGGTACCGGAAATTGACGCATTTAAGAGGCCGAAGATCAGATTCAGAAATTATCTGGGAGTTATATAAAAAGCTTCCAGAAGATTCAAAGAGGTATGTAGGAAGCAATCATCGTAGCTTCCAAGCATTTCTAGAAAGAGTCGAAGACGAAGATCATTGGCGCGAAAGTCGTGCCAATTATCAAAATTTTGGTCATCGTAATAATCGTAAGAATGATGAAAGAAATGACGGCGAAGGATTTCGCGTCAATATGATACAAAGAGGAAGAGGCAGAGGAAGAGGTAGAGGAAATAATTCAGGTCGCGGTAGAGGGTATACCGCGCAAAGTAACAACGACGCGGGAAACTAATTTCCGCGAACATTGCGGGCCAAACGGAAGCGGACAATACATACCGGCCCCGATTTGAAAAAAGATACCGGACCGACCGTAATGTAATGAGACAGGCTAGGGACAGGAATGGCACGCTGCGACGTGTTGTGGCGAAACAAGCGTCAGCTGCGAGCCAGAATGAGTCATTTCTGCCGCACAGGACGCTACATCTTAACAGGCGAGTGGAGTATCAGAGGGCAACGGCCCAGCCTAGCAGAACATCTGTTAGGAAAGAAGCCGCTGGAAATACGGCAGCAGTAGATACGAACATAGCCGTGAGGGCTAATGAAAATTTTACGAGTGATAATTCCGTGGCAAAGGAAACGATAAAGGAAACTGTGAATACACAGAGAGGTGCGGTTAGCAGTGTTTGCAATGAAAGAAAAGGCGAGGATGAATTAGCAGAAGTAACTGATTGGCGTGTGCAGATCGATAATCTGTACAAGGGCCTGAAGCAATGTGAGTGGGAGGATGTTAAGAAGGAGTATGAGGCAAAGAAATTAGTTAGTGGAAAAGGAGATAGTAGGGACGTCGATAAGGTGACGTGGCCCGAATTGGAAGAGGAGAGAATAAATAGCGCCGCGCAAAGTACGCGTGCCGCCGATAGGACGCAGATTAAGGGTAGGAAGAATTTGGAGGATGAAATCCTCAGCATTGACGAAGAAATAACTTCTGCTAATAGTCCGCCAATAGTACAAAATGCTACCGAGAGGCACCGTGGAGGAGGGGCAGATGATTACCTGAAAGTAATCAAAGTCCACGAGGATTACACTGAATATGAAGTCACAGTGGATGTGAATAAAGCTGAGGATGAGGCCGTTTTGCCAAAAGAGGAGATTGAATTGAAATCCAAGCCTGACGACAATACAGAGGAGGAACTTAGTGCCTGTCTCAGAAAAGCTTTTATGTTAGAACCTGAAAGCGATCCGGAATGGTCGGATTCCGACGATAGTTCGGATGATGAAAAATACGCAAATACAGACGAAAATGAATATACTAACTTTGCCTATTGTTCAAAAGTAGCGTACTTAAGTGAATCTGATGGTGAGGAAGAAAGTAGTGGTGATTCTAGTGACGATGAATTTGCAGGTGTAAACGAAAGTGAATATACTTTTACTGAAAGAGGGTATGAGAAAATTAGTGACATTTTTCCAAAGAAAGATACAGAAAATAGAAGTGGGCAAGAACCGAATGAATTATTCAGTAATGTAAAACAGGGGCATAATTTGCAGGAACCTCCAGATGATACTATACTGGGGCACGCCTTAATAAATGTTTTGAAGGAGTGTGAATTACAGGAACAAAAAGAACCACCTGATAAAATGATGGCAGAACAGGGAATGTTGTACCTTGCTAAAGACTTTGAAATTTCAAAACTTAAAAAGTCGCCTGATGAAACGAAACGTTGGCAAGATTTGAATGAATTAGTGAAAGATGTAGAAAATAGGAGGCCTAAAAAGCCACCAGATTTAAGTGACTGTTTTATGAACCCTAAATGACTGCCTGGTTAATAAAGAGGCTGGGGGCAGGATACTGTATTTGTATATATTATTAGTATTATGCATGACTTTATTATTACTTTATTTCAGTGTTACCTGAAAGTGAATTATTGGTTTGTTAATTTAGAGTCTGGGGCAGATTTATATCGGATTTTGAGAATGTCATGAATACATTACATCATGAAACTACAGGATTTCCGCCGGAAGAAATTTTGTTAGGCAGAAGTAGTAAAAGTTTAATTGAAGAAAAACTAGAGTTTCCACCTTGTACAAGTTTGGGATTGGATCAAAAGAAAGAATTGGTGATAAAAAGGGCAAAGCAAAAAGCTGAAGCTAGATCTAAAAGACACAATAAAAATTTAAAAGTTTCAAAATTTAAAATTGGAGATTATGTTCTTTTAAAAACCCACGAAAAGTCTAGTGAACTAAACCATGAAATTTCAAAATTTAAATATATTTATAATGGACCATATATAATACAGAATGTTCCACACGACAATGCTTACTACCTGATCTACCCAAAATCCAAAAGACCTTTAGGTGTAAGAAATATTTTGGACCTGAAACTGTATGTTCCTAGAAATGAGTGAAATAAGAATAATCAGAAAACGACTGGCAATAAATGTGCTGTATCTTATGCTGAACCCAAGTTATTCTAAAAGTAACTAATCTTTGTAAATGTCTGTATACCCTTGAAAGTGTGCTAATGTAGTTATGTAAGTTTCAGATTACCACTTGTACCGTAACTATAAAAATGTATGGAGAAAGGATAAAGGCTATAAGCCAGATAAAAGATGGGCCTGTCAAAAAGGAAAATGGGCAGTGTATGAACCATGATATGAAGGACTGCCAAATACTAATGAGGGCAGATAAATAGTCGATGGAAAATTGTAAATATGATCCAGAAGAAGTGACAATATGAAGTGAAAAGGACTGCCCAAATCCGCATAATAGGCAGCAAATAGGTGTATTTAAATTTTTTCAATATATGTGTGTGTACTTTGTTTAGTAAGTAAGGAAATGGACTGCTATTCAAAACAAGCAGCGACAAATTATTTTATAGTGTGTACAAAATATGCAATTGTTTTGTAATTAAATGTTTGTATTCCATAAATTTAAATTATTTCTTTGATAAATTTAGGAAAAATAATTAAATTACTATTTTAGTAATGTTATGATGATAAGTTGGACTGTGCAAAAGGCACTTGAGTAAATGACAAGTGAATGTTTTTGGTATGTTAAAAAATATAGACTTATATAATGTGAGTGAAAAGAAGTAGGTGGTATAAAATTTTGGACATTTACGTAAAAGGATTCAGAACAACTGTATAAATGTAATATTTAGTGTTCCCATTAAATTTACACGTTGTGAAAATTACTGGAAACAGGGGCATGTGTAATGACAACTGTATCTATAATAATTTTTTCCTCTATGAATTTGGATAAGTTAATGTTGGCAGGGTTTTGAACTTCTTTTTCGGCTCGTATAGTGATGTTAAAGAAACTGCGAGTAACTTTTGTAATGAATATTATTATTTATGTTAGATTTCAGAGAATGTGATAATCAAAAGAAAGTGTACTTAATGTTAAAAATATGGTAAAATGTGGAAATTGTAATTTAAACACTTGGTCCATACGTAGGTAATGCATTAGAATATGTGTAATAGAAAACCTGTGGTGAATACCCTACCTGTAGGGGAGCGGGAAAAGGTGGAGGCAGGCGAGTGCGGGAAAACGCACACTGGGCGCGGTTCGGCGCAACGGGCACAGTCAGTCAGTCGGAGGCGAGAGTCAGTAAGAGTCGGAGTGGTGAATTGGTCAGAGGAACAAGTACTGTACCGAGGAGGCTACCTAGGAAAAGTGGATTACATTGAGCCTCGGGTACACCGATTCCGACGACTACCTGGCATGGCTATATTCTGAGGCACAATATTGGAAAGATTACGACGCTAAGAAGATGGAAAGTGCCTATGTAGCGTGAGCCTTAGCCGCGCTTGTATGTGTGCCGTGCTGCCCGTAACCTCGTTGCCCGCCAACCGCCGCACCGACTTGCACAGGTCAAACCTTTATTTCATCTTTAGAAGTGTAAATGTGTGGACCAGTGTCGAAACTGTTTCTAATTGTGTAATAATAATGTGAATTTTACCAGAATTGCTTTAGCCATGACTTATCCTGATCACTGACCTAGACAGGATCCTTACCTCGTATTGTGCAACCCGAGTATCCTGAACTGAAAGTTTATAATTAGTGCAAATGAGAATTATCAGCAATCAAACTTTTGCTATAAAGAAATGCAATAGATCTGTGAACTATTGCAAATGTTGGTAGAAGTATAAATAAACTGAAAGATAGTCTTTTGAATTGAGTTAGCGATGCTATTTAATTAACTTGAGACAGAACTAATGACAGTTAAATTATTCGGAAGTAAAACAAAAGATGGGTTATCCATTGATTGAGAATTTTGAGTGTTAATTTGACTTTTAGTAATTAACAATTTCAGTATAACGACCATAACAGTTTCAGGCCCCCCCCCCCCTTTTCTTGTTCATTCTTTCAAACCTTGAAATGTGCTGATCAGATTTGACCAGTAAAGTTAAGTTCTACATTAATTCTAAGTGCATTAGTGTTGTTTTTCCATTTTAATAGTGACATTGTATGTGGGTTTCAAAACTGCTTATCCTAGGGCAATCTATGCCCGATTTCAGTCTGATCAATATACTAAATACAGTTCGTAGTAATCATTGCAGTGTGGTGTTGTGTGAATTTAGCTCGTCCAAATTAGTACAAAAAGAGAAAGCTTTAGTTCAGTGGATTTTTCTGGTTCCAAACTTTGCCATATAACAAATCATTACTACAGGTTACTATGCTTGTACATGTACCCAATTGTACAAGGAAAAACTCACTCATTGCCTAAGTAGGCTGGCGACCGAATTATTAATTAACGGTAGCATCTACTGTGTGTACTTCTTGTCCATGCGAACGCGCAATTATACTTTACAGTTGCTTGATGCATCACTGTAGTTATTAACTGAGTACAAGTCCGATCTTGCTTCTATTAGGTACACGCGGTCAATTTATGTACTAAAATCCTTGTTTATAAGGTGAAGCCCGTGATCTTATTACAGTACAGGCTTTATACAGCTAACCTGCGTCCGTTTAAGGGAGGTAGCGTTACAGTGTCAATTACAATTTTATAACATAAGAATACAATTACAAAGGTACAAAATACATCATTAAATAACATAACAATACAAATAACAGTTGCGGTAATAGGGGCTTTACAAAAGAATAGAAATAAACATATACATCAGTGTTACAGGAATTATGACATAATTTCATACATAAAAGATCAGAATAACATTTGAAACATCAACTTCACACCTAAGCATTAACACAGAACAGATAAATGTCTAAACATCTTTACAAAGTAAATAACATATTATCAATGCAAATTATATTTGAGGATCACAGTATTCCTCATCATAGTGAATGTAGCTTAGTATTAGAAGAAAAAAAAATTCTATGAAACTACACAAAGACAGGAAGAAAACAAATACACAAGGGTACACAAACACATAGTGGGATAACACAATGGAAAGGACAGGGTTCGTTTTCAGTGTAACTTTTGGTACTGCAGTATTTTGTGAACAAAACCTTTTTTGTTCTTGGAGATCTCTCTTCGTTCATCATTATTCCCAAATGGTCCTATCTGTACCTCTTTTCTGTATTCTAACCATATTCCTTTCAAAATAATTATTTCTCATTGTACAATACTCATTTTGGCCCTATCTGTTTCTTGTGGCTTCTCAATGCATTTCTTCCAATTCATCATAGTTAGATTCTTATATAGTCTACCCCCTCTTAAGCTAACTTAAATCTACTGAGCTCAGATGCTAAACTAAGGGACGAGGCAATGCAGCAGCACATAACAAATTAACACAAACAGCAATGACAAAAAAAACGCAGATTTGCGAAGCAAGCAGCATTAAGAAATTAGCAAAGCAATTGTAATATTACAACTAATCTAAGGCAATGTGCAGCAAACAATAAAATTAAATCATTAGTAAAACTGGCTTAACAGAATAATACAAAGTCAAATTCAATAACACTATGCCTGGCAAACAGCAGCAACTTATACCTAAACATGACATAGCTCAAGCAGAAAAAATATTACAGTAAAAAATGGCCATGTTTAAAACTTATGTCACATCTTAACACTAGAGTGATGCATCACAAAAACTTACTCTACGAAAAAAATTAACAAGTAGTTGAAAAGAAAATTATGTATGCAGTTCCTGTTATTAGTCCCTTCTTATTGGTCTTTCCATTCCAAGAGCTCCTTTTTCGAAGAATGTGGGTCATAAAATAATTATTTAATAGATCTGTTGACAGAAAGTATCCACATTAGCAAATGAAATTTTTTTTTATAAAACCTATGCTGCAACACAGCTGGAAACTAGATATCAAATGAAATAAGCGACTATGAAAGGCAAAGCATAAAAATATCATTCAATAGTCATGTGACATTTCATAAGTTAGTGGAAAAATCTCTCAACTAGAGAGACAGTAGTCATAATCAGGTGTATAGACATAAAAATATTTCTCGTCATTTCATTAGGCATCCAGTGTAATCATATGTTTTCAAGTTCGACGGTGTCGTTTTTGCGATGCTTTCTACAAAAGAATGTCAGAAGCGAGGTTAATGGCCTCCCTTTTTGTTTTTCTACCTGTGCCGCTGGAAGGCTAATGGCCTTTTTTTTTTTTTTTTTTTCGGGCGGCTGTCGCCCAGGTGGGTGCCCGCGACGCATTACGTGCAGGTGGTCACTTAACTTTCGTACGGAAATATTTACGACAGCAGTTTTCGCTACAATGGCAGTCTTATATAAAAATTTCATAGGTCAAGCATTTGTGTTACAAATCTGTAGAAACAAAATCCTATAAATATAAGTGTCCAAAAAAAAATATTCGTCAGCATTGTGATACATTCACGCATTTACACACATTTCATAATTCTAAAAGTACGATTCTCGGTTTCCAACATCCTTTTCCACAAAGCAGAGTTCCTATCCACTATTCATTACTCCTTACCTTATTATACATATACATATTCGTCGACACTTCAATATTTCATCGTGACATACGTATCATAATCAGATTCCTCATATAGCATCATCTCATTGATAATAAACATACCTCAACAACATAATACACATCGTCGCCGTAAAAATAACATCATAACACCTCAGTCAACTCTCAAAATCGTCGTAGCTTTCTAATTTCAAAACCTAAAAAAAATTCTCTGCTCATGTCAAAAGTGTCATCTGCCTCAAACGTACTTTAAAAATCATGATTCAATACCAAACACATCATTCAAAGCTCACATAGTATCACAATGGTTCCAAAAAAATATGAACAGTTTACAAAGTACAAACAAAATACAATTTCATAAGTGTGAAGTTATTCAACTGTGTAATTACGTAAGCATCTGTCACTAATGTAGTAAAAAAAATGTTTGTCTCTCTCAGTTAAATGATCTGATAGCTGTGTAATACTGTGTTGGAGAAATATGGTACCGATGTGTAAAGTTGTATAAGCAAATACCATAGTAGCTAGGGTTCCTTGTGGTTGCCACACACATGGTACACAAAGTAAGCGTGTACCCCCCTGAGGATAAATGTAATTATACCCTCAGGTGTTACAAATTACAGCAATGGAATGAAATGTATCTCGGAAAACTTTCTTTGTAATTCAAAAATCTTTAAAAATAAATGTTTTAAGTACAAAATTAATCACTCAAATACGTGTCCTGTAGCGCTAAACTGTGCGTCATGTTGTAAGATAATCTCTGTGGAAGTCTTGTAGTTATCGTCCTCCGAAAGCTAAGTTCTGCAGAAGTCAATGTACTTACCTGATGATACACAAAAGTGAAATGCTTTGCGTACAGATATCTTAGTTATTACGCTTATTGTTGTGATGAAGAAAGTACTGTGCTGTAACGTATTGTTGTGCTACGGAAAAGGCTGCCTCATTGTTGCTATACCACAAAAGTTACTACTAAAACATGTTTTACTTTCCAGAAGAATTCAGAAAAACTGTGCAGATATAAAACAGATACACCGCAAAAGCAACAAGGTGAATTGTGTCACACATTAGTAGCGTCGTGATATAGTCGTGTAGCTGTCAAATAAACTAACCACTGTGTCACCTGGTATCTCTCAGAAAGCACCTTGAATCCATAATGTATTTGCAAGTAAACCAAAATGCTGCATTAAAAAAAAGCAGATTATCTTTCAATAAACGGTTTTACATGTGAAATGTGGTGTAAACCTTTACTCTTCCTAGTACGCAGAGTTTCAACTTCAACGCAATTATCATGTGGTATACGTCGGATTCTGTAAGGTCCATTGTAAACTAGAAAGAATTTGTGACTCAAGTGTTTCTTCTTATGTGACAATGAATGAGCTTTAATGAGAACTTTCTGACCAATATACAATTTCTTTGCGTTTGCTTTTCCGTGTAGTTTTCTCCTTTTGTCTGCTGCAGATTTTATATTTTTAAGAGCCAAATCAATTATGTCTTTGTGTCGAAGTTTACGTGTGTTCGGGAAAGGTACAGCTCTCTGATTCTGTTCGGTGGTTTTTCATTCTTCAGCACAAGAGTAGGTGGTAAAGCAGTGGAGTCATGAGGCATTTCATTCAGCACGTTTTGAAATAAGTGTAAATATCTGTCCCAATGCTGATGCTTTCTGTGACAATAAAGTCTGCAAAGCTTATTGATTTCTTTCATAATCCGTTCGGCGGGGTTACAATGTGGTGAATACAATGAAATAAAAACAGGTTTGATTTTATGGTTGCGAAGCATGCGAGACCAAACAGCAGATCTGAATTGCGGTCCGTTATCTGAAATGACTTTAGCAACGTGGCCAACTTCACGTAAGAAATTTTTAACAAAGGCGTTAGATACAGATCGTCCAGTGGCTTTACGTAACGGAGTGAAAGAAACAAATTTGGAAGTAAGTTCAACAGCGACTAGAAGGTACGAAAATCCATTCGATGTTCTGACAAGGGGTCCCAATAGATCAACTGCAGCAAATTCTTTTAATTTAGAAGGAATAATAGGAAACAACGGAGCACGATGTGAGACAGTAGATGGTTTCGCCTTTTGACAAAGTTTACAAATAGACAAAACTCTTCGAATTCTCTTTTCCATATTGTTAAAATAACAAGTCGTTCGAAGAATATGATAACATTTTCGTGGACCAAAATGTGCGTAGCTGAAATGAATGTACCAAATGAGCTTATTAACAAAATCGTCAGGAATGCAAAGTACCCATAGCTTGTCATCAACAGTGCAGCGTTTGAACAGTATATTGTTTCTAACCAGATAATAATGCCGAATCTGTGTGTGTGTCTTTTCATGCCATTTGCTTTTGATGTCTTTCCAAATCGGATCTTTATCTTGTTCATGAGCAATGTCCTTTAAAGATGTGGTGATGAAGTTTTCAAAGGCGACTTTCTGAATGTAAAGAATACTGAAATTTTTCTCGAGGTTGCCTTCTGTGTTACTTTTCTCAAGCCCAGCCGGTGCGCGTGACAGTGCGTCCGCAACAATGTTCTCTTTGCCGGGAATGTAGACTATTGTGAAGTGGAATTCTTGCAGAAACAATGCCCAACGTTTTAACCTGTCATGATTTAATTTTGAAGACATAAGAAATTGTAATGCACGATGATCACTGTATACTTTTACGTGCTTACCAGAAAGAAAGAAACGGAATTTGTTAAATGCCCAAACGATAGCTAAAGCTTCTAATTCAGTAACGGAATAATTTTTTTCAGATTTTGTTAGCACTCGGCTAGCAAAAGCAATGGTTTTCTGAACAGTAGTGTCATTTTCTGTGGCTTCTTGAAATAAATGGGCACCAAGACCGACTTTAGAAGAATCCGTGCTAAGGCAGAAATCTTGTGACAGATCTGGATGAGCTAGAATTGGCGCGTTAATTAGCGATTCTTTCAAAGAATTGAATTCCAACTGTGCTTGTTCGTCCCAGTTCCAAATAGTATTTTTTCCAGTGAGAGAACAAAGTTTTGGTGTAACAAGGATTTGCATATTCAGAAAACGACGGTAAAAATTTACGAGACCTAGAAAACTACGGACTTGTCTTTTTGTGGATGGAACTGGAATGGCTCTGATTGCTTCTAACTTTTCAGGATCCGGCTGAATGCCTTCAGAAGAAATAATATGTCCCAAAAACCTCACCTTTGACCTACCGAATTCAGACTTTTCCAAGTTAACTGTAATTCCAGATTCTGCAAAAATACGTAACAAACTGTTGAGGATGCGATTATGTTGTTCCCATGAGGTTTCTGCTATCAGAATATCGTCCACATATAAGGTGATGTGACGTTTTAAGAACTCAGGTAATATGGAATTTAGCCCGCGAATGAATGCTGCTGAAGAAATGTTCAAACCAAAAGGAAGTTTCCGAAACTGATAACAAACGCCGAAACAAAGGAAAGCTGTGTATTTTCTACATTCTGGATGAAGTTCGATCTGATAAAAGCTGGATCTGAGATCAATGGAAGGCAACACTTTTACACCATTAAAATTTTGAAGAAGTTCTTCCAACGTTTGCGGCCTGTCTGTTTCAGGAATAATGATAGTATTGATTTGTCTCGAATCTAAGACAAGCCTGATCGATCCATTTTTCTTCTCAACAACATGTAATGGATTGTTGTATGAGCTTACTGCAGGCTCAATAATGCCCTCGTCAAGCATAGATTGTATTTCTGTTCTAACACGGTCCCTATAATGCGCCGGAATTACGTATGGTCTAACACAAAATTTAGTATGCTCACGAACACGAAATTGGTATTGAAATCCCTTGATTGTTCCTGTTTTGTGAGTAAAAACTGTGGAATGTGCTTGTAAAATCTCAAAAAGGTCTTGCCTATCATTGTCATTACAATTCTCAATTGTTTGAATTTTATTCTGAATTAACTCATTAGTATCAAATGCGCCGTCGATATCACCCCTGTCAGTACTTGCAGAGTGATTGTTAGTGTCAAGTTCCGTCGAAAATTCCGAACTGTTGTCTAACAGGAGGTAAAGCCGATTAATTTCTTCGTCATGGTTTGAGAGCCAATCTTCAAATTTCAAAGCTACTGACTTACCTTCTTTTTCTAAACTTATTTCAGCATCGTGAAAGCTTAAGATTGCTTTGTATTCATTCAAAAAGTCTACTCCCAGTATAATTTCCGTCGACAATAATGGAACAATAAGAAAGTTCATAGAGAAGCTGTGGCTTTGACAAAAGAATTCTAAGTAGGTTTGTTGGCGTACATCTACACTTTTTCCAAAGATTGCACCTTGTAATTTAATCTTACGTAACGGAAGTGTGGGGCAATCGTTCGATATGTTGCATTTTCTAAAAGCTGTTTCACTAATTACTGAAATGGGACTGCCAGAGTCAAGTACTGCCGTAAATTTTACGTCATTTACTGTAATGTGAATCACAGGATATGCAATGTTGTTATGTTTTACGTCGTGTTCTTGGAGTAAGATGTCCCTAATGTCTCCCATTTTTACGTAATTACTTGCTACGGCAGCTGCGTCGTTAGTGTCACACGTGCGTTTCGTGGCTGCCAGCTGTATGAGTCACTGCCTATTGTCTCTTTGTTGGCGCGCGTCGTTATTGGGGTTTGGAGACCTAACTTCTACAAATTCACCGTGACGAGACGGCCCTGCCCTGTTTAAATCCCGCCAGTTCTGATGCAATTCAGGTCTGTCGTTACGATCACATCGTCTGTCGTCATGTCGGTAGTTTCTGTGGTTTCTTTCTTGTCGGTTAAGTGGTGGAGAATTTCTCCCTGAATCGTAACTGCGCGCTGGACCGTTGCGTCTAAAGTTATTCTGTCCCTCGTAATAATAATTGTTTTGGTTCCCATATTGTCTGTTTCTCTGATTGTCTCTGTGATAGTCATTACCGCGGAGAGGTGATCTTTCCCTGTAATTATTACTACTCTGCCAACGGTTGTTATACGGGTGGTGTCTGTTTCGGTCACGATTTGTGTTGTGAGAATAGCCTTGTCGCGTCCAGTTATTATTTCTTTCATCGCGGAATTGCGACGGATGTGATCTGTAATTGTTGTGCTCGTGCGTTCCGCGATTGTCAGTGTCAATTTCTAGTTCTTGTAAGAGTCCTTGAAATGCTTCAATGTCGTCTTTGCAACGTCCTGCCAAAATAATATGTCGCAAATGTTCAGGCAGTTTGATTAAGCAAATGCGGATGAGTTCTGAGGGGCTGTATGGGTTTGACAGGTACTGATTCTTGTGCAACATGTCTTCAAAATATTTCACAAGACTGGAGAATTCAGATTGTTCGAAATGTTTCATCATTATGATGCCATGTTTTACTCGGTCTTGTGTGGCTTGAGACCAATATGCTGAGAGGAAGGCATGGTAAAATTCTCCTTCACTATGACAATCGTGAATGACCGAACGCATTCTTACAGCTGGTTCATTCTCTAAATAGCCACACATAAATTCTAATCTGTGTTCTAACGACCAGTTAGGGGGAAAACAATGAGAGAATTGATGGAGCCACGCTTGTGGATAAATGTCGTTGGCAGAATTTTTAAACGTTTTGAATTTACGTGTAGTAATGAACAGCTTATAGTCAAAGTCATCATGTCGGCGAGTCGCATATCGGTCATTATTACGTCGTTTCGGCGGTTCCATCTCAAAATTCGGTGTGCCTTGCCAATTTCTGTCATAATTTCCGAAGTGTCCTGTGTTATTATTTTGTGGCTGTTCCATATTGCTAAGTCCCTCTTCCCGTATTGGGGCGCGAGTGTCCTCCGAAATACGTAATTCTTGTACTACCTGTGTCAGCTGATCTTGTACTTCGCGGATTTCTCTTTGGTGTTGCGTATTAATTTGATTCTGATTTTGTTTGAATTTCCTAATTTGTTCGCACTCTTCTGTGTCATTAAAGACTACCGGTTTTGTGTCATTCAGATTATCATCTACCTTCGTAGATAAATTATTTAGCTGATCCGAAAGTTCAACTACTTTCTCTGATAATGTACTAATTTCCTCCATGTGTCTTTCTACTGTGTCTTTTAAGTTTTCCTGGGTTTTTGCAAGTTGCGTAACCGAATCGGTAGATGCAACTGAGTCAAATTTAGCTTGCAAGGTCTCATGATTTTCATGAACAGTAGTTTGCAGTTCTTTTATGGCTACTTCGTGATTCTGTAGTGCATTTTCATGCCGCGAAAAAATAGGTTGGAAATGCTCACAAATTTGTGTTTTTACGTCGTTACAGACTTTTTGACATTTCGATTCAATGTGATGTAACTCATTAGTTAAATCCTCACGTGTTTGTTCAAGAGTTTGCTCCAATGAGTCTAACTTTTGAAGCTGTTGCTGTGTTTGACTCTGATTTTGTTCAAGCGTTGTGTCTAACTTTTGAAGATTTTGTTCCATTGTGTCTAATTTTTCAAGCTTTTGTCCCATTTGTTGCATTAATTGTAATAACAATGCACTGGTGTCTGAAACACGTTCCTCAGTGCTTTTCGGCAGTGAAGTTGCACCGGCAACATTCACATTTTGACAAGCAGAAAATGTGTCTTGACTTATTTGAGAAAACGGTGAGGACCCAAAACCTGAATCTACAGTATTTGTGAGATCGTCTCGTGTCATTTCGGATTCCTGAGCCGAGCTATTGCCGACCGATCGATCGATAATGCTTCCCTGTTCTCTAATTGTTTCGCTGTCTACACCATTGTTTGCCGCCCGCTCTATTTCCGTATGCACAATTACCAAATTATTACTTTGAACATCAGTTAATTCATTACTCGGTGGCGCTAACACACTGCTTTCGTCTTCGCTGTCATTTCTCAATTTACTTTGGAGCCTAGTATTACGTTTTTCACACGCCATTATTGTCACAGTGTTTCACACGACAACACAGAAAAGCACAATTTGAAGATCAAAAATAAGAGAACACATTAACATAACACTGAAAATAATATCTAGTTAATTGCAGCTGCGAAATACTTGGTGCAAATCTACATGCATGCCACACCTGTTTTACTGTACAACAATGAAAAACTACAACTACAATGGAAATTCTCTCTACAAAAACTACAAGAAAAAATCAGAAGATTCCAGTGAGGTATCCTGGCAGGGTCGCCATATGAAACTTCCCCTTTGAACAATTTTACACGACTGTGCTTAACCTGACACACAATATTTTTTTTAGCGCAACGCGATCTGACTTTCAACACACAATATTTTGTTAGCGCAACGCGATCTGACTTTCAACACACAATATTTTGTTAGCGCAACGCAATCTGACTTTCTATAATCTCTACAAGAGAATGGCCCTGACTAACATTAAACTATACCTTTCGCAAATCACTCACCTCACAAAAATCTTCGCTGCTCAAGCTACTGCAATACAGCGAGCGCCACTACTGCCAGCTAAATAAAAGATTCAAACTACGGAAGGCACTAACTACTGATAGGGATAGTTAGCAAATGAAAGATATTAATAGAGAACAAAGAATGTATTTACCTTTATATCATCATATATATATATATATATATATATATATATATATATATATATATATATATATATATATATATATATAGAGCAGTTCATGACAACTTCCAAAACTCCGCCATCTCTCTCCCCACATCCACCACTGCTGGCGGCTCACCTCCAACTGCGCAACGTTACGCGCTGTTCACAGCCAGCTGCCTAACACTACAATGGTTGAGTATTACAACAATGCAAAGCAGCCACAGACTGCACACGGCACAGCCGGTGATTTTCATACTGAGGTGGCGTTACCAATAAAAAAACCTAAACAGCCTACTTACACTATGCCTATCAGTAATTAGTGCCTTCAAGAGTTAGAATGTTTTATTTAGCTGGCAGTAGTGGCGCTCGCTGTATTGCAGTACTTCGAGTAACGAAGATTTTTGGTGAGGTAAGCGATTTGTGAAAGGTATAGGTTAATCTCAGTCAGGGCAATTCTTTTGTAGGGATTTTTGAAAGTCAGATTGCGTTGCGCTAAAAATATTGTGTGTCAGTTTAGTGTTGATCAGAATAGGTAAAGAGCGAATGTCTGAGTGCGTTCAGTTCTGCTCAGCTGTTTGAAAATCAAATAATGTAAGAGGTTTATCAGCACAGTAATTAAATAATTTTTCTAAGGGGACGTTTCAGGTAGGACTTCAACCGTCACTAGAAGAGACAAAATACCTCACCAACACCAATGATACTCCCAGTGGACGACAGCTGGAACAAGGTCAAATTGAAAAATTTGACAGATTCAAGTATCTAGGATAAGGGTTGGAACCTAATCTATCAGAAGGAATAGCACTAACAACTGGGATTCATAAGTTACAATTAGCATATCGATTAACCAAGAACATCTATAATAAGAAATGTCTATCTGGCAATTCCAAACTAAAATATTACCAAAGAGTCATCCGCCCTGAAGCCCCATATGCCTCAGAATGCTTGAATCTGAACACGAAAGGCTTGACAGGTAAATTAGAGATTCAGGAGAGGAAGATCCTAAGAAAAATTTTGGGACCGATCAAAACGGATGGTGAGTACAGAATACAATCAAATCAGGAGCTATACAATCATACTGAGAAAATCACAGATGTAGCCAGGAAGAGACGTCTCGCTTTCTACGGACATATCACAAGGATGGACCAAACAAGATTTCTCAACTACTGGAAGACCGTGACACCATCGTTGATAGAAATCATGAAAGACATCCAGGAACTGAACATAACTAAAAGCACTTCTCAGAAGGATACTAAAAGAAAAGAGGTTTCAGAACAGTTCACCCCGTAAAATGACCGGCGCCCTTTGAACAAAGGAGAGAAAGGAGAAACATAGCCCAAGAATGAGGGATTACTGGGCAAACACAAAGTCCCTCTCCAGGCTGAAAAGCTGAATGTCGTCTTTCTTAGCTGGACCATTCGAAAGAAGAAGAACAACAATCACAATGTACATAATGTACACTCCTGGAAATGGAAAAAAGAACACATTGACACCGGTGTGTCAGACCCACCATACTTGCTCCGGACACTGCGAGAGGGCTGTACAAGCAATGATCACACGCACGGCACAGCGCACACACCAGGAACCGCGGTGTTGGCCGTCGAATGGCGCTAGCTGCGCAGCATTTGTGCACCGCCGCCGTCAGTGTCAGCCAGTTTGCCGTGGCATACGGAGCTCCATCGCAGTCGTTAACACTGGTAGCATGCCGCGACAGCGTGGACGTGAACCGTATGTGCAGTTGACGGACTTTGAGCGAGGGCGTATAGTGGGCATGCGGGAGGCCGGGTGGACGTACCGCCGAATTACTCAACACGTGGGGCGTGAGGTCTCCACAGTACATCGATGTTGTCGCCAGTGGTCGGCGGAAGGTGCACGTGCCCGTCGACCTGGGACCGGACCGCAGCGACGCACGGATGCACGCCAAGACCGTAGGATCCTACGCAGTGCCGTAGGGGACCGCACCGCCACTTCCCAGCAAATTAGGGACACTGTTGCTCCTGGGGTATCGGCGAGGACCATTCGCAACCGTCTCCATGAAGCTGGGCTACGGTCCCGCACACCGTTAGGCCGTCTTCCGCTCACGCCCCAACATCGTGCAGCCCGCCTCCAGTGGTGTAGCGACAGGCGTGAATGGAGGGACGAATGGAGACGTGTCGTCTTCAGCGATGAGAGTCGCTTCTGCCTTGGTGCCAATGATGGTCGTATGCGTGTTTGGCGCCGTGCAGGTGAGCGCCACAATCAGGACTGCATACGACCGAGGCACACAGGGCCAACACCCGGCATCATGGTGTGGGGAGCGATCTCCTACACTGGCCGTACACCACTGGTGATCGTCGAGGGGACACTGAATAGTGCACGGTACATCCAAACCGTCATCGAACCCATCGTTCTACCATTCCTAGACCGGCAAGGGAACTTGCTGTTCCAACAGGACAATGCACGTCCGCATGTATCCCGTGCCACCCAACGTGCTCTAGAAGGTGTAAGTCAACTACCCTGGCCAGCAAGATCTCCGGATCTGTCCCCCATTGAGCATGTTTGGGACTGGATGAAGCGTCGTCTCACGCGGTCTGCACGTCCAGCACGAACGCTGGTCCAACTGAGGCGCCAGGTGGAAATGGCATGGCAGGCCGTTCCACAGGATTACATCCAGCATCTCTACGATCGTCTCCATGGGAGAATAGCAGCCTGCATTGCTGCGAAAGGTGGATATACACTGTACTAGTGCCGACATTGTGCATGCTCTGTTGCCTGTGTCTATGTGCCTGTGGTTCTGTCAGTGTGATCATGTGATGTATCTGACCCCAGGAATGTGTCAATAAAGTTTCCCCTTCCTGGGACAATGAATTCACGGTGTTCTTATTTCAATTTCCAGGAGTGTATTATGTACATTGTATATACTATATCTTATATGATATATATAATTATTATATTATAATAATTATAATATTACGGACATATATCGCACGCTGAGTGCATAATTATCTTTTCCAGCTTGGAATTACATCACGAAAAGTAACTTATATTGCATGAAATATGAACCACTGCTACGAATTTCAAAGAAATTCAACGTACCAATTGGCTTACAAAACCTTACTACTGCTTATTATAGAAGCAAATGTAGGTTGGCGTTTGCTGTTAACAATAATACAGATGCGCACACTGTCAGTGGCTACTGTACATTTCTGTCAAGTGATACCATGTGCGATTTTATTTACAATGAGTCATCATGACTTCTACATAATTCGTATGCAAATTTACGGTTTACAAGCTGATGTATTTGTGTTCCTGATTTTAATTTATATTTTGATACCTGATTTTATTACATTCTTTTATGCATGTGGTATCGAAGATAGCTGCGCAGTAGCTGAAATCGGTCTGTAATAAGCAGTTTCAGAAAATTATGACAGATACTGCCCTTCCTGCTTTCTTGAAAAGCGACTACCTTTGTCCCAGTCACCTACTCGTGACAAGTGAGCTTACTGCAGCAACGGTGTCGCTCTGTTCCCGTGCTCAGTTTCGTCTGTCACGAGTGGTCGTTTTTATTTACACGTTGGCGCTAAATTTTCATGTGCTGCGAGAACTATCTGCTGCGTAATTTCGAAAGTGAACGGTGAAAATAAGGTCATGAAGCAATATCCTTTTCAAGAAAAAATCTAAACATGGTAACAGACTGTAGGGGCAAACAATGATAAAAATTTGTTAACACTTGCCTCCAATGAAGTTGCTGCTTGAATTATGTTTCACATGTAGATAAGAAAAATATACGTCTTTTGGAACTTCATGTTTATTCTGTTTCCAACCCTACATATTTCGCTTAGTCATACCAGGTGTCATCAGTGATCTATAATGTAATTAAAATTAATTTAACTGTGCGAGGGCGTTCAATAGGTAATGTAGCATGCTTTTTTCCTCGTCCAGTTTCGGTTGCAAATATGCTGCATTTCTTGTGGGACATCGTGGAGTATTTTCGCTTCAGATCCTGTAGTATCAAGAAATTTCGACAGATGGCGGCGCTGTACATAGCCTTCAAATTGGGATCTGATGCGTTCCAAGCAGAGAGTTGGCATTGAGTTTCTTTTGGCGGGAAACCATAGCATTGCAGATATTCATAGATGCATGCAGAACGTCTGTGGAAACCTGACGGTGAATAAAAGCATGCTGAGTCGTTGTTCGAGGTGTCTGTTATCGCAACAAGGTGGTGAAAACCTGCCCAGTCTTCTGCGTGAAGGCCAGCCGCAATCAGCTATTAATCCAGCAACGTTGGGATGTGTGTGAACACTTTCATCCGAGGTCATTGGCAGATCACAATCAGACACCTCACTGCATATCTGGATGTCTCTCTTGGTACCCCCATCAGTTGGGGTGAGCCAGCTGGGTTCCTCGCCGACTAACAGAAGACCATAAAGAAGGACTATCTGTGAGGAATTGCTTGTGCGTTACAAGGCTGATGGTGGCACTTTTCTACCGAATATCGTCACGAATATAGTCCATCACTTCGAACCGGAAACAAAACGGTAATCCAGGGAGTGGCGCTATACCACATCTCTTTCGAAGAAAAAGTTCTAAGCGGCAGCGTCATCCGGTAAAGTCATGACGACGGTCTTCTGGTACTCTGAAGGGGTTATTCTGTCTGATGTCCTCCCTCATGGTGCACATATCAACTCTAGAGTGTGTCCCACTGTTGTCAGGAAACTGAAGGAACAACTTCAGCGTGTTCGTCGACACACAAACTCGATGACAATGCAGGTCCTCACACAAGTTTACAACCCGAAAGGAGCCCACAAAACTTTGTTGGACCGTTCCTCCTCATCCACCCTAGAGCCTGGATCCCACACCGTTCGACTTCCATCTGCCTGGCCCAATGAAGGATGTACTCCGCAGCAGGAAGCAGTACGGGGATGATGGCAGAAGTTGTTGATGCAGCAACATATTGGCTCCGACGTTGGCCACTAGACTAGTACCATGCGGGTATACAGGCCCCCCAGTAAGAGGTGTAAGGCCGTCGCATTGTTTGGAGGTCATGTTGGAAAGAAGGTTTTGTAGGCAAGGGTGTGGAATAAAATTGTGTAATAGAATCATGAATAAGTCCAACCTGCTTTCAGAAAAAAAGTGTTGCATTACTTATTGAATACCGCTCGTACTTGTTTTCTAGGTAATCTGTAACGTTTCTTGTCGGCACTTTTAAATCACGTATTTAAAATATATGTAGGTGTTATTTATCACTTACTTTGAGTTTCACGTCACAATAAGCTGTTCTGTAGGCACTGGCTTCAACAGTACAGGTTTACAATTTTGCAGGTCATATTTGCACAATTCACTGTACACCGCTGTTGCACACTGCACGTGGTCTTGCTCACTTCACGAAAGTTGCAGAGGTGTATGGGCTTGGTGACATTAGCACAGGACGCCACAGTCCTGTTCCTTTGCACATGTGTGGTCTGCAGCATACTCTAGATTTTGTAAATCCAGTGAGGGCACACTCAAGAGATCTCTTATGGAGCAGAGGAGAGTGGAGGGGGAAATGGTTCTCTTCTGGAGGGGGGAGATGTAGACCAAGAAAGCAGCCAGTTGACTAATTCCTTTACTGTTAACCATAAACACACGTAGAGCACTATGCGTGCAGTAAGCAGACGACAGGTACGGGCGTTTAACTCTGAACCCCGACGATGTAGTGAAGACGCGCTCGTGCTTCCTAATGAGGCAGCCCAGTTGGGAGTGGCCTTGGCTCTCAGTCCATTCCAGCGGCCGTTTCTTGCTGGGTCAGGATGGTGTGACCGTAACCCGGCTCGAATTGCCGGAATGGGGCAGGCCGGTGGCTTTCCTACCAGAAGACTGCTGTGACGCTCGAGTGACAAACCCGTGCTCATGTCCGGGGCATTGCGTCCGGAGTCGGCGGATCACAGTGACATGGAGCCGGGAGGACCTCACTTCGTACCTCAGGTGGTCTCATTGGGGACAGTGGCACAGTGAAAACAACCTGATGGCTAGATCGTCAATCAGCAGCCGTCGGTTTGCAGCCCAGCTGCGACGATGATAACAGCATCAAGAGAGTGTCGGGGATCCTACGGCAGAGACCGAGACACAGTGAATGTGAATGCATAGCCCAGCCTTACATATTGACTGCTCACCTTTCTAGGAGTGAAGGAGTTACATATATGGCCCAAGGGGAGCTGTTAAAGCAAGAAGCAAGTACTGCCACATTCTCCAATTCTCTCAAAATTTCCTGAAGATTGCCCAGAGGACTGGGGCGCTACTGAAGAGCTGGCAGTATGGCGAAATGCTGCATCGACTGGCTGCGGCTCACTCCCTGGGCTCCTCTCTAGGATCACAGCACTACACGACCTGCCTCTTAGGCATAATTTGGCCCACCGGATTCCTATATGAGAAACCCATAACTAAAGTCTTAGTTTCAAAACGCTCTAGAAAGAGAACCACTGCTCAGAATGACTTCAAAATTGAAAAGCATGTTATTAATAATAACGCCGTGTGGCTAGGGCCTCCCGTAGGGTAGACCGTTCGCCTGGTGCAAGTCTTTCTAGTTGACGCCACTTCGGGGACTTGCTTGTCGATGGGGATGAAATGATGAAAATAATGACAACACAACACACAGTCCCTGAGAGGAGAAAGTCTCAGACCCAGCCGGGAATCGAACCCGTGCCGTTAGGTATGACATGCCGGCGCGCTCACCACTCAGCTACCACGGCGGACAGCATAGTATTGACACATGGGGAAATGTCATAGAAAACAACACAAAAAATCTACGGGAGTTTGACCAAAATACTGGGCTTTAAGCGTCAGAATACGCACATGGCTGTTCCTCAGTTTGCATCCGAGACTTGCAACATGACTGTCTCCGTGGAGGATCGCAGCGCTTCTGACAAAGCTGTTTTACAAGAACGCTTACAGTGCGCCAGTAGCTCTTCAGAACTTCCAGACGCTCGAGGCTATGAAGAAAAGGGCACTGGTCCAATGCCTGCTAAGGATCTGAAAAAAATTATTACAAAATTCGAAAAAGACAAGTTGTTTTGAAGTACAACGAGGGAGAGGGAGGGAAGCAGTTGATCCGAGATTTGTCGAAGATGTGGGCACAGCACTGCAGGAAAAGATCGAGCTGCTGTGCACAAACATGCAGACCACGAGAAATTGCCCGAACGCTAGACATGCCAACTAGCACGGGGCATAAAATCCTACGAAACCTCCTGCATTGCTATCCATACAAAATCACCCATGTTCAGGGTTTACTTCCCGCTGACCTTCCAGCAACACAAGCCGTCGCTCTGGAATTTCTTGCTCGCATGGAAATGGACAATGAATGTCTCCGAAACATTCCACGGATAGACGAAGCCCATTTTCATCTCTAAGGACATGTCGTAAAGCAGAATTGTAATATGTTGTTGTTGTTGTGGTCTTCAGTCCTGAGACTGGTTTGATGCAGCTCTCCATGCTACCATATCCTGTGCAAGTTTCTTCATCTCCCAGTACCTACTGCAACCTCCATCCTTCTGAATCTGCTTAGTGTATTCATCTCTTGGTCTCCCTCTACGATTTTTACCTTCCACGCTGCCCTCCAATGCTAAATTTGTGATCCCCTGATGCCTCAGAACATGTCCTACCAACCGGTCCCTTCTTCTCGTCAAGTTGTGCCACAAACTCCTCTTATCCCCAATTCTATTCAGTACCTCCTCATTAGTTATGTGATCTACCCATCTAATCTTTAGCATTCTTCCGTAGCACCACATTTCGAAAGCTTCTATTCTCTTCTTTACCAAACTATTTATCGTCCATGTTTCACTTCCGTACATGGCTACACTCCATACAAATACTTTCAGAAATGACTTCCTGGCACTTGAATCTATACTCGATGTTAATAAATTTCTCTTCTTCAGAAACGCTTTCCTTGCCATTGCCAGTCTACATTTTATATTCACTCTACTTCGACCATCATCAGTTATTTTGCTCCGAAAATAGCAAAACTCCTTTACTACTTTAAGTGTCTCATTCCCTAATCTGATTCCCTCAGCATCACCCGACTTAATTCGACTACATTCCAATATCCTCGTTTTGCTTTTGTTGATGTTCATCTTATATCCTCCTTTCAAGACACTGTCCATTCCGTTCAACTGCTCTTCCAAGTCCTTTGCTGTCTCTGACAGAATTACAATGTCATCGGCAAACCTCAAAGTTTTTATTTCTTCTCCATGGATTTTAATACCTACTCCGAATTTTTCTTTTGTTTCCTTTACTGCTTGCTCAATATACAGATTTAATAACATTGGGGAGAGGCTACAACCCTGTCTCACTCCCTTCCCAACCACTGCTTCCCTTTCGTGTCCCTCGACTCTTATAACTGCCACCTGGTTTCTGTACAAATTGTAAATAGCCTTTCGCTCCCTGTATTTTATCCCTTCCACCTTCAGAATTTGAAAGACAGTATTCAAGTCAACATTGTCAAAAGCTTTCTCCAAGTCTACAAAGGCTAGAAACGTAGGTTTGCCTTTTCTTAATCTAGCTTCTAAGATAAGTCGTAGGGTCAGTATTGCCTCACGTGTTCCAACATTTCTACGGAATCCAAACTGATCGTCCCCGAGGTCGGCTTCTACTAGTTTTTCCATTCGTCTGTGAAGAATCCGCGTTAGTATTTTGCAGCCGTGACTTATTAAACCCGTAATTTTCACATTTGTCAACACCTGCTTTCTTTGGGATTAGAATTAATATATTCTTCTTGAAGTCTGAGGGTACTTCGCCTGTCTCATACATCTTGCTCACCAGATGGTAGAGTTTTGTCATGACTGGCTCTCCCAAGGCCGTCAGAAGTTCTAATGGAATGTTGTCTACTCCCGGGGCCTTGTTTCGGCTCAGGTCTTGTAGAATATGGCAACGGAAAACAGCACGCACATTACGCGGCATCACTTCATTCTGCAAAGGTGACTGTGAATGTGTGGTGCAGGTTGACGGCTTCATTTATAGTAGTGCCGTATATTTTTGAGATGAGTTCTGGGAGACCTGCTATTTATACCGTCAGGTGTAAACGCTATGAGAGTCTTTTGCACATCAACGTCATTCCAACAGCGTGGATGTGTGGGCTGGATCATTTTTATGCAAGATGGCGCTCATTAGCTGTCATATCTCTAAAGCCTGGCCGTCCAAATCACCTGATCTTAATCCTTGTTCAGTGCTCCAATTACGAACGTAGCTAACTTGAAGACAGGCCTTGCGCAACACATTTGAACTTGAACCTCGAGACACCCCGATCTGTGCTGGAAAATCTGATTCTCGATTTCAACTTGTGGCAGAAAACGATGGACAGAATATGGAACATGTCTTGCGCCAGTCTAATGACAGTTAGAAAACGATGTCATTTTGCTTTTTGTAGGGTTTTTGGCCTCAAGACTGTTAAAAACAAGTCTTTTACATCGTGGTGGACGGGCTTACCTCACTAACAGGTCCACAACTGTTGACTGTCGAACTTGTGCAGTCACACACATTGAACAGTACAGATGGTGTAATGTGTAACTCAAACCAAGCCGTTGTACTGTCACTCATCTGTCATTCGCAATTTACCACGTTTATGTAAAGACGCTAATAGTTCCTTCTATCGGTAAAATTTTCGCAAAAAATTTGTTTTTTTTTTCCCTTTACATTTCCCCTGCCTCAATAATGTACTGTCCAAATATGATATTCTGAGCAGTGGTTCCGTTTCTACTGAGTTTTGAAACTGGAAATTTAACAATTAGGGATACCCTGTTTATTTACGATTGTTTTATACTTTACATTCTTCTACTTTAGTCTGTAGTAACCACTATAGATCCTCTCCGGGGGAACCACCTTGACGAAGCATTGTCCGTGTGGGTGGAGAGGCTTGCATATCAACGAAAAGCTGAGGGCTATGCCGAATGTAGAGGACCTACTGACGGAAATGTCTCAGTTGATGGATCAGACTGAGAGTGTCCCACAACTTCCCTATCCACTCCTAGTCCTACCCTATTCCCTGACCCAACCCAAGGTGTGATGCGATCCATGCCAAGGGAAGATGTGTCCTAAACGGAGCTTCAGGGATACCGGGCGACCTTCCTGAGTAATTAGCCTTACGCCGCGGAGGGTATTCGTGGTGTGGACCTTCTACATCCCCAAACCTCGTGGGACCAACATGGACACGACTACAGAAAAAAAAAGAAACCGAGGGGCAAATTGAGACCTCAGATATCCAAACATTGGGGACTGTACCGTTGGAAGGCACCTCCACTACTGAATCAGGGTCTAGACCTGAGCCAAAAGTGGGAACTGTAACCGAGAAGCTAGACCAGATTAAGATCAAAGACTTGTCTGGGGCCCAAAGGAGGAAGGTACTCAGGGAACATAGGGAAAAGGAAGGAAAAGAATGGCTTCCTAAACACAAGTGGAGGGAAGTAAAGGAACTAGAACCCAAGACCCCCAGAAAGAAACTGTCTCAGGTTGAAGGGGACACGCAGATCCCCACAACATCAATGACAGGTAGTAAGCGGATAAAGGAGGAATCAAAGACTCCCTCCTCCCTGGATAAGCGAGTCCAGAAAAAACTGAGGCTAGAAATAGGGAAACACACTTATAGTACTGCAGTCTCTGTTTTTAGGATTGAGTTATCCAAGAAGGTTATCCACTGGTGGCCATTACCTCGCAGCAGGAGGAACTAGTACAGATGGCCCTCTTTGAAAAGATGGTGGCGGTGGGGAGGGGGGGGGGGCGTACACTGGCCCAGGTCTTAACTTCAGGAGGGTCTATCTAGATCGTGGTGCACTCATTTTTGTCTGTGAGGAGGTGCACTAAGTAGAATGGCTCAAGGACAAGGTGCCCATGATATCCCAATGGTAAGATGCGAAGCTGCTAGTCAGGACAGCAGCGGAGCTTCTTAAGGCCGCAAAGATATCATTATGGGTACCCAAGATCCTTAAGGAAGTCTCTCCCAAGACTCTGTTCGGGAAAATAGGGGCCCAGAACCCAAAAGTCCCGACAGAAGACTGGAGAGCGATTAACCAGAAGGATGCTCCAGAAGGACGAACCCTGGTGGTGGAGGTGGGTGAGAAGTCCCTGAAGGAGATGCGGGAGCAGGACCTGAACCTGTTTTTAGGGTTCTCGCGGGTCACCGTCAGGGTTCTTCAAGACCTCAAAGATGGCAGTAAGATGGAGCCTGGAGGTGCTGCAGATTAATCTGCAGCATAGTAAAGGGGCCTCTGCTGCCCTGAGCCGCTGCCTGGGGAGACAGGAAGTGGACGTGGCCCTGATACACGAACCCTATTTATACAAAGGGGGTGTATCGGGCCTCAGAGGCATTGGAGGTAAGCTGATCTATGCTAGGAATCTAAGGAACTCCAGAACATGCATCTATGTTAGAAACGGCATTTCTTTCATGCCAATGAAGTATTTCTGCTCTAGGGACTTAGTGACCAACAAAATGCAGCAATGTGAGGAAGGTATCACGAGGGAAATTGTCTTGGCCCCAGAATACCTTTCTTACGAAGACAGTTCTCCCCCTCCCTTGGAGGTGAGGAGACTGGTACAGACTTGCCATCGGCAAGGTGACCAACTGCTGAGGGGTTGCAACGCCAATGCCCACAACCTAGTGTGAGGCAGCAAGGACACCTAACAGTAGAGGTGAGTACCTTCTTGAATTTCTCTTAGCTAACAACTTAGAGGTCCTGAATACGGGCAATGAACCTACATTCAGGAATAGCAGGAGGCATCCTGGAAGGCATTCTGTGAGGAAGTGGAAGACATGGCTGCACAAGCCAGACTTCACAAGATTCTCACTAGAGTACCAACTAATCCAGAAGGTACGTTGAGGAAGGAGGATGGGGAATATACAAAGACAGCACATGAGACGCTGGAATTGCTCCTCAAAACTCACTTTCCTCGATATGCTCTGCCGGATAACGAAGACCAGTATGTGACCCCAGAGAGACAACGGTTCTCAGACACTAGAAGAGAGGATTGGGAATCGGCCAAGGAGTGTGTGAACTTCAACAAAATCCAGTGAGTGGTGCAAACATTCCAACCGTTCAAGTCCCCTGGCCCAGATGGAATTTTTCCAGCTCTCCTGCAACAGGCAGGAGGATAGCTTATAAGAATCCTATGCAGGTCATTTAGGGTTAGCTTAGCAGTAGGAATAATTCCCAATGTTTGGAGGGCAGTGAAGGTTGTCTTCATTCAAAAGCCAGGGAGGACTGATCATACCAAGGCCAAGGATATGAGACCAATCAGTCTGTCCTCCTCCATTTTCAAAACATTGTAAAAACTGGTTAATTTATACGTTGGGGAGAGGAGGCTATGTAGGGTCCCTCTACACATGAACCAACACGCATACCAACCAGGTAAATCATGTGAGACAGCTCTCCACCAATTCATCGGGAATGTGGAAAAAACACTTCTCTTCCAAGAAATAGCCCTCTGCATCTTCCTGGATATCGAGGGGACCTTTAGTGACACGACCTTCAATTCCATGGTAAGGGCAGCAGAGGTGCATGACCTGGGGACCACTATATGTAGGTGGACCTGAGCCATGCTTAGTGGAAGGAAGGTAGAGGCTACCATGATGAACGAAAAGATGGTAATTAAGACCACTAGAGGCTGCACACAAGGAGGGGTTTTGTCTCCCCTATTGTGGAATCTAGTGGTGAACGAACTCATTCAGGAACTAAATTCCAGACAATACTTCTGCCAAGGATACGCAGATGACCTTGTCATAGTAATACTTGACAAATTCACTGACACAGTCAGCAATATGGCACAGGGAGGGTTGGACACTGTGCAAAAATGGTGCATTAAACAGGATCTGAGAGTTAATCCTAAGAAGACTGTTGTGGTGCCATTTACGAAAAGACATATTCAGCATACAAGTTGGAATCTAAAGCTCTTCGATGAAACTCTACCCGTGAAGGGGACAGTGAAATATCTAGCGGTAACCTTGGATGAGAAACTAGCTTGGGCCCCTTGTATTAAGAGTATCTGCTCCAAGGCAAAAGGCACTTTAGTGAGTGCTAGGAGGGCTTGTGGCAAAAACTGGGTCCTAAGCCCCAGGGGAATGCACTGGATATACACCACAGTGGTTAGACCAAGGATTTCCTATGGGGGCATAGTGTGGTGGAAGAAGGTAGAACAGCGGGTTGCTGCTAAATTGCTTGCTACGGTGCAGAGATTGGCCTGCTTAGCCATAACGGGCGGAATTAGCAGCACACCATCCGCTGGAATGGAAGCCATGCTGGATGTGCCCCCACTTCATCTTTGGGTTAAGATGGAGGCAGCAGGTGGGGCATACAGACTTAAAACTGGCCAAAACTGGGTCTCATTCGGATATCCAGAATCACACACTAACCTAGTGAGTGAGGTAAATATAGGTATGGCTGAGGAAATGCCCGCTGACTATATAATAATTCTGAACTGCTTTGACAAGCCTCACAACGTAATAATTGGAAGTAGGGAAGAGTGGGAGAAAACAGTTCGACACCGTACGGAGGACATCGTTTGGTTCACTGATGGGTCGAAAACAGACAGGGGCAGGTTTGCACGGGGTTCAGCCAAGACTGGAGAGCAGCATCTCTCTAGGGAAACTTGCCTCTGTATTCCAAGCCAAAATTACTGCAATCAGGGCATGTGTGGATGAGAATATGAGTAGGTGCTACAATGACCATAGCATCTACATCTATTCAGTCAGCCAGGCAGCCCTGATATCATTGGCAGCTCCTGCAACAAGGTTTAAGATTGTTGCAGATTGCCACAGGGCTCTGGTGGAGGTAGGGGGAAGCAGTAGGGTGTACTTAGTGTGGGTCCCTGGCCACTCAGGGATCTGTGGCAATGAACAAGCCGATAGATTGGCTAGGATGGGGGCAACAACTCCATTTACTGGACCGGGGCCTGTCTTGACAATCACCAAGGCTATGATCAAATTAGAACTGCGGAACTGGCTTAGGAAACAGCACGTAGGATATTGGACCAAGGTCCATAAACAAAAACACGGTAAGGTAATGATGCCCAAACCATGTTTTAATAGAAGCTCTTTAATCCTGGGATTGAACAGGAAAGAGATCAAACTCGTGACTGGACTGATGACTAGCCATGGGAGCTTCAAAAAACACCTACATACAATGGGTATAATGGAAGAAGACCCTAAATGTAGGATCTGTGATGAGGGGGAAGAAACTGCATCACACCTAATCTTTGAATGCATGGTATTGGAGAGTAAAAGATACAGAATCTTCGGGACAACTTGACCTGAAGAAACTGTGTCTAAGAAAACAACTGGTAGAGGGACTCCTTGCACTATTTAAGGGCTCTGGTTGGCTTCACTAGATGTACAGGGAGCGATATCGCACAATAAACCTAGTTTCGGTGCGGGCAGTGGCGGGTTAAACCTAAGCTGATTTAGCTCTCCTGTTAAAATCAATCAATCAACCACTATAGATTAACCTGTACTTTTCGTGCCACTTTTTCCGTTCCTATTGTTTCATTATATTCATTATCTCACTCTTACGTGTCACATTCATGAAGTCCTTAAGTCCTGTTTTGCCCTACCTTACTTCAACTCATTCTTTTTAGATCGGTAATCAACTGTACTGTTCAACCTAGTAGGAAGGGGATCAGAGGTCAGGAACACATCCTACCGCTGTGACCTCTGTAACCTTACCCATTTCCGCAATGACTTACTTGACATCACTTAATCCGAGTAAGTAGTAAGAAATAAGTTACATATACATCCGGTAGGGCCGCGCAATGTGCTATCCTAGACAAACAATAGCGACCTGCACGAACTTATATATATGCATACTGCCTTTTTACCTTATCACCATATCATAACAAGTAAGCATAATTTCCTATAAAAGGAAACGCTCAGTGATAACATTGCTATTGTAGTGTCTTGGAAGGCTGCATATTCGGTTCGCTAGACAGACAATGAGTTTTTTATAATTAGAAAATTACTGAGTCGCAGATAGGCACAACAAAAATATTCACACAATTATAGCTTTTGACCATTAAGGCCTTTGTCAACAATAGACACATATACACACACGTATACACACACTCACGCAAAGGCGCGCGCGCGTGCGTGAGTGCGTGCGTGCGTGCGCGTGTGTCTGTTATTGACAAAGGCCTTAAGGGCTGAAAGTTATAATTGTGTGAATATTTTTGTTGTGCCTATCTGCGACTCAGCATTTCCGCCATTTGGTGAGTAGCAACTTCCCTTCTCTATTATTGTTACATTCCATACTGGATATTCCATTGCTTGATTTAACAAGAAAATTACAATACTTAACTTTGGCAATTACACGAATGTGTCGCTAGCAAAGGGCGACATACAAAATAATCTTCTTCAATACAGACAATCCCAAGAGAGACAACGGAAGTGACTAGCGTTAACGCCGCTATCTAAGTCGCTAATCTTGAAGCTGCTATTGAACTGGGGCTGCACCATTCGATCACGGCGCTTATGTCCTCTTCACGTAGAGGCCGCTGCTGTTTCATTGTCGTCCTAGAGGGAGGTCCAGCCAGCATGATATTGGCTGATCTCTTCTCACAGCCGGCTCTTCTCTTTCGTTCCTGACTGGCGTGCCGGCGCTTGACTTTACGCCGTAGCAGCTATGCTCGTCTTCTCAGACATATTGATGGGGCAGCTATGAAAACAACATTGTTCTATAACTAACTAAACAGAATCCACTACATTTACGTGATAATTAATCCCTAACACTAAATTATTGTCATGTTCCTCACGGTACTTTAATAATAAACACAACGCCTCACAATATTCCATAATTCAACATAATCATAACGCTAACAAATCATCATAATAGTATTATCTATTAATAAATCCTCAACAGTTCATAATAAACACCAATAACTTAACTTACCGTTACCTCTCTCTCTGAGGGTGTTGTCCAAGTAGCAACGCTGCATGAGATCATCAATATCACAGACTTACATACAGGGTCACAGTCGCTTTCCAGCTACCCTCCTGTGCTCTTAGTACACCCATGACACTCCATCATATTTTCCTTAATTCCTGACAGGGTCTGTTTTAGTTTGGATAGATACGTTATGCGGATTTTCTGCTAGCATGCTCACTGTATCTCGTGAAGGTGGAGCGGTTTAATAGACAATGTCATGGCCAATGGCAAGCCTTGTACCTGTGTATACATCAGAGTGACATGGTGCAAGGACAAAAACGCTAGCAATTCGATTCTTTTGCGTCACTTGGTGCACGTTCTTCTTGTTAAAAGCCATTTAAAAGCCAAGATCGAATAAAAAATTAATAAAAAATATACTAGTATTTCAATATAATAAATAATTAACATAGGTTCCAATGTCAGGTATGGTTATAATCTTGTTATCATATTATATTATGTATTTTTGACTGTCAAGTGCCATGATAAAAAAGATAAGGAAGAAGAAAGTTTGAATACAGGCAGATATACTATATTAGCAAGTTAGAAAATGCACCACTCCTTATATCCACAATATTATTATATGCAAGATGATATTACGGTTACCCCACACTTCCCTCAATGTAAAGATTTGTTCTAACTTTTGATCTTAAGGGATGGTACTTTTCTGTTTTTAGTGTCTGTGACGTCATGCAGAAAAACGATGGTACAATCTTTGTTCCACCTTCAGTTGCATTCCTTCAGGTACCCATTGTAGAAATAAGCTACACTGCAAGCTGTCACTGTGCTGAGACCTTTTCCCTAAGATATATTCGTGATATTGTGTAGTCCAACCTTTAAACAAAAGCAGCAGCCCTTTTGCTGTCTGCAGCACGTAAATGACGTGTACCACTCGTTTTTGTTGTGGTTGGTCACATACTCTTATTTATATGACATTTATTCTGTTTTGCATTTCTATGTATTTCTCTGTGTTGTAGTACGGCTCCTATTTATACGCAGACCAACGTAGCAGAGTATGACCTGCGTCTATCTATAGCAAGTTTTTGAAGTAAAGCTCTCCTCAAGCAAGGGCAGTTCTGTACATGCCAAGCTTTGTTGATGTCTGCTGAACCTAGGCACGGCGATTTTTGCGTTTCTGTTGACTGATGCGTGTTTCTTGGTGTCTCCCTCCCGCCTGCGGCAGTGTATTTCTGCGCCTGTTGGGTGTACGGCGGGTAAACGCGCCACCAACACCGTAATAAACTCCTGTAAATACCTTAAATTTCGTATTATGCATGCAGCAATAAGAATGGGTAAAGGGGATTGTGAGAACTAAATATGTGTCCCAGTTGTTAGTAAGGTGCTGATTTGTACGATTTTCTATTCTTATAGGTGACTCACTAACGTAGTTAATTTTAAATATGAAAAAAGACGTATTTACCATCTGTTACATGGTTCCGATGTAGGAAGTATCTAGTGGCTGCAGCACACTACACAAATATTATCTTTGCATACCAGCTATCGAAATAAGTGTCCAAGGAATAGAAAAGCAACTGGAATCACTCAACAGAGGAAAGTCCACTGGACCTGACGGGATACCAATTCGTTTCTACACAGAATACGCAAAAGAACTTGCCCCCCTTCTGACAGCCGTGTACCGCAAGCCTCTAGAGGAACGGAAGGTTCCAAATGATTGGAAAAGAGCACAGGTAGTCCCAGTCTTCAAGAATGGTAGTCGAGCAGATGCGCAAAACTATAGACCTATATCTCTGACGTCGATTTGTTGTAGAATTTTAGAACATGTTTTTTGCTCGAGTATTATGTCGTTTTTGGAAACCCAGAATCTACTATGTAGGAATCAACATGGATTCCGGAAACAGCGATCGTGTGAGTCCCAACTCGGTTTATTTGTTCATGAGACCCAGAAAATATTAGATACAGGCTCCGAGGTAGATGCTATTTTTCTTGACTTCCGGAAGGCGTTCGATACAGTTCCGCACTGTCGCCTGATAAACAAAGTAAGAACCTACGGAACATCAGACCAGCTGTGTGGCTGGATTGAAGAGTTTTTAGCAAACAGAACACAGCATGTTGTTATCAATGGAGAGACGTCTAGAGACGTTAAAGTAACCTCTGGCGTGCCACAGGGGAGTGTTATGGGACCATTGTTTTTCACAATATATATAAATGACCTAGTAGATAGTGTCGGAAGTTCCATGTGGATATTCGCGGATGCTGCTGTAGTATACAGAGAAGTTGCAGCATTAGAAAATTGTAGCGAAATGCAGGAAGATCTGCAGCGGATAGGCACTTGGTGCAGGGAGTGGCAACTGACCCTTAACATAGACAAATGTAATGTATTGCGAATACATAGAAAGAAGGATCCTTTATTGTATGATTATATGATAGCGGAACAAACACTGGTAGCAGTTACTTCTGTAAAATATCTGGGAGTATGCGTGCGGAACGATTTGAAGTGGAATGATCATATAAAATTAATTGTTGGTAAGGCGGGTACCAGGTTGAGATTCATTGGGAGAGTCCTTAGAAAACGTAGTCCATCAACAAAGGAGGTGGCTTACAAAACACTCGTACAACCTATACTTGAGTATTGCTCAACAGTGTGGGATCCGTACCAGATCGGGTTGACGGAGGAGATAGAGAAGATCCAAAGAAGAGCGGCGCGTTTCGTCACAGGGTTATTTGGTAAGCGTGATAGCGTCATGGAGATGTTTAGCAAACTCAAGTGGCAGACTCTGCAAGAGAGGCGTTCTGCATCGCGGTGTAGCTTGCTCGCCAGGTTTCGAGAGGGTGCGTTTCTGGATGAGGTATCGAATATATTGCTTCCCCCTACTTATACCTCCCGAGGAGATCACGAATGTAAAATTAGAGAGATTCAAGCGCGCACGGAAGCTTTCAGACAGTCGTTCTTCCTGCGAACCATACGCGACTGGAATAGAAAAGGGAGGTAATGACAGTGGCACGTAAAGTGCCCTCCGCCACACACCGTTGGGTGGCTTACGGAGTATAAATGTAGATGTAGATGTAGCTATCACCTGCACCTTATACGCCATTTAAAATGGATTCACTCTGGTTAGTATGTGGCCAGCATATGTTAACAAATGTGTTCTTGTGTACTGTGTTTGTATGCTGCAAGAAGAATCTGTGAGCAATATGCCTATGGACATGGCTTTTTGGACAAAGTTCTTTATGCTTTTAAATATTTTAGCAATGACAAATGGTTATAATAGAAGTAGAACAAAGAAAGCGTCAACCCACTCCCCATTGTTGCCAAATTTATGTCGGAATGAAGATGGCGGCGATAGATATGCCAGTGTCGCAATGACGTCATGGTGAGAAGTTCAGATTTTGGCAGGAAGATAGGTCAACTGGGCTCCCTTCACTAACCTAACCCCCTCCTACCACAATTCCCTCCCTTCCCCCCTCCCAGAAAATGGCGAGAAGTTCAAATTCTATCAGGACAATGAAACACACCATGGCTACCTCCATTAACCTAAGAAAATGGCGGGAAAAAAGGGCACTTGGGCTACCTCCACTAAACTAAGTCATCTGTCCGTCACCTCTTTCTAGGAATTGGTGGGAAAAGGACTCAGCCTGTAATGGATAGGATGTATGTAAGTCTTTATTTTCTGTCATTATTTAAACAATTAGAGACAGTACTGCCATCAAGTGTGTTCACCCCGATGTCCGGAGTCCAACTGACCTAGTACACAGTACATCCACCAGAGGGCGCTGTCGTCCCTTCCATTACGTAATCCAAGATGGCGGTCTGGAGGGAGAAAAATGGTGGGAAAAGGACTCAGCCTGTGCTAGGTTGCTGGATAGGATGGATGTCTCTATTTTGCAGGCAGTCTTTATTTAAACACTTTGAGGCAGTAGCTCCATCCACTGTGTCCACCACGAGGTCTGGACTGCAACTGACCTAGCACACAGTACTGCTGCCAGAGTGTGCTTTCACCCCATGGAAATCTGGAGGGGGGGGGGAATGATGGAAAAATATCTTGGCCTGTGCTGGGCTCCTGGAGAGAGGGAGGAGTGTACTTTATTTATTTTCAAGCAATTTATTTAGGGATGGATTTCACCTAGTTTATTTATTACACTGGTACAAAACATTCACCCCCACGTGCTTGAGGTTGCAGTAAATAGAGTACAGGCCTGCAAAGTACTCTTAAATCACTGAAATAATCCAGTACACTGATTTACAGAGACGCAAACAACTCCTAAAATGTCAACAACAATAGTAAAACGCTTTACAGACATGCTTTCTAATCGTCAACTGTCGAAATCATGCTTTGGACAGTGTACAGACCCGCTCACAAAATAATGCAGTGCTCAAACACTCATTGCACATAAAAAATGCTTTCGAAATATCGTCAACCACAATGTACAGTGAACTGATCCAACATGCATACACGCTTTGCAGGGCCAGCCAGAAGCAAGCCAGCACAGTCACACCACTGCCGATGGCAGATGAAAGTCACATCTACAGGTAGAGTTCTTCGAGTGTCATACTGACGAGACATGTCTATTTAAATAAGCGCCAAGTCTCCCTCTGGACCACGTGTAATGGTCACCATTGCTGGCACGATCCCTGTCTCTACCTATGGTCCAGAAAAGTCCTTATTAGCAAGTGACTCACCCTCACAGATGCTGCAGAAATCTGTTCAATAATAGCACAGGCTGCATTGTTCCTAGCAATTCTTTTGGGACATATGTGAGCTGTGACTAGCTGTGCACAGTCGCTTACCTGTCCAGCGTGGCTGATGCATCACCGTGAAATGTTTGCACAGCGACCAGCCCTGTTTATGAAAATAGCCCAGAATAACACCAACTGCACTCTTCTCAATCATCCTAACGAGACATCACTTGTTCCCTTTTGGAATTCGGACTTCCTTATGTCAATACACATCTCATAAATGTTAAATGTTAAATGTTCTCACCACTAAAAGCCTTCATCATGTCTGTGCATGGTCTCGAAAACACCATTGATAATAAAAAACATTCTTGTTGATTGGAAAGAGAGAAAGGGGGGGGGGGGAATCAGAACAACTGTGCAAACAGAATTAGATGCACTGTCCTACAGAGGAGAAAACTGGCGGGAATTTTCGGTATCCTACAGCTGCTGGTCTGGAGGTATCCTAATGTTACAGTGGCATATGTGTGATGGCTTCCCCGCCACAGATGAATGGTCTGCTTCAGCTTGTCTTTGAACACTTGCTTTCTCAGAACTCTCCGTAGATACCTTGCCTCCATCTTGTTCGAATCAGTTTGTAGAGACTCCTATAGCCCCGCACAAAGAAATGTCTTGTGAATGGATGGAACATTGAGATTGGCTCTTATTGAATTTATCAGCCTAACTACTGATACTGCTGGTGTAGAAACACTGTCCGACTTTTTTTTTCTTCTGCCGGCAAGACTTTCAATTTAGGTTAGTAGAGGTAACCTAAGTGCCCTTTTTTCCCGCCATTTTCTTAGGTTGTAAGTAGGCTGTTTAGGTTTTTTTATTGGTAACGCCACCTCTGTATGAAAATCACTGGCTGTGCTGTGTGCAGTCTGTGGCTGCTTTGCATTGTTGTAATACTCGCCATTGTAGTGTTAGGCAGCTGGCTGTGAACAGCGCGTAGCGTTGCGCAGTTGGAGGTGAGCCGCCAGCAGTGGTGGATGTGGGGAGAGAGATGGCGGAGTTTTGAAATTTGTCTTGAACTGCTATATATATATATATATGATGATATCAAGGTAAATACATTGTTTGTTCTCTATTAATATCTTTCATTTGCTAACTATCCCTATCAGTAGTTAGTGCCTTCCATAGTTTGAATCTTTTATTTAGCTGTCAGTAGTGGCGCCTGCTGTATTGCAGTAGGGGGAGTAACCAAGATTTTTGTGAGGTAAGTGATTTGTGAAAAGTACAGGTTAATGTTAGTCAGGGCCGTTCCCTTGTAGAGATTATTGAAAGTCAGATTGCGTTGCGCTAAAAATATTGTGCGTCAGGTTAAGCACAGTCTAGTAAAATTGGTAAAAGGGGACGTTTCATATGTCGACCCTTAGCCGAGGATACCTCACTGGAATCTTCTGATTTTTTTTTCTTGTAGTTTGTGTAATTAGTGTAGCTTTTGTTTATTGCTAGCGCGTAATTGTAGAGAAAATCTCCTTTGTAGTTGCAGTCTTTCATTGTTGTACAGTAGAACAGTTGTGGTATGCATGTAGATTTGCACCAAGTATTTCGCAGCTGCAATTAACTAGATATTATTTTCAGTGCTATGTTAATGTGTTCCCCTATTTTTGCTCTTCAAATTGTGTTTTTCTGTGTTGTCGTGTGAAATATTGTGACAATAATGGCGTGTGAAAAACGTAATACTAGGCTCCAAAGTAAACTGAGAAATGACAGTGAAGACGAAAGCAGTGTGTTAGCGCCGCAGAGTAATGAATTAACTAATGTTCAAAGTAATAATTTGGTAATTGTGCATAGGGAAATAGAGCGGCCGGCAAACAATGGCGTAGACAGTGAAACAATTAGTGAGCAGGGAAGCATTATCGATCGGTCGGTCGGCAACAGCTCGCCTCAGGAATCCGAAATGACAGGACACAATTTCGCAAATACTGTAGATTCAGGTTTTGGGTCATCACCGTTTTCTCAAATAAGTCAAAACACATTTTCTGCTTGTCAAAATGTGAATGTTGCCGGTGCAAATGCACTGCCGAAAAGCGTAGAGAAACAGATTCCAGACACTAATACATTATTATTGCAATTAATGCAACAAATGGAACAAAATCAGAAACAAATGGGACAAAAGTTAGACATAATGGAACAAAATCTTCAAAAGTTAGACACAGTGGAACAAAATCTTAAAAAGTTAGACACCACACTTGAACAAACACGTGAGGATTTAACTAATGAGTTACATCACATTGAATCGAAATGTCAAAAAGTCTGTAACGACGTAAAAACACAAATTTGTGAGCATTTCCAACCTATTTTTTCGCGTCATGAAAATACACTACAGAATCACGAAGCAGCCATAAAAGAACTGCAAACTACTGTTCATGAAAATCATGAGACCTTACAAGCTAAATTTGACGCAGTTGCAGCTACCGATTCGGTTACGCAACTTGCAAAATCTCAGGAAAACTTGAAGGACACAGTAGATTCGATTTCAACACAAATGGACAATCTGAAACTTGGTTCAGAAAAACACACTGAGGAAACGTGTTCACTATCGGAGAAAGTAGCCGAACTTTCGGATCAGTTCACTAACTTATCTACGAAGGTAGATGATAATCTGAACGACACAAAACCGGTAGTCTTTAATGACACAGAAGAGAGCGAACAAATTAGGAAACTGAAACAAAATCTGAATCTAATTAATACGCAACACCAAAGAGAAATCCGCGAAGTACAAGATCAGCTGACACAGGTAATACAAGAATTACGTATTTCAGAGGACACTCGCGCCCCAATACGGGAAGAGGGACATAGAAATACGGATCAACCAAAAATAATAACACAGGACACTTCGGAAATTATGAAAGAAATTGGCAAGGTGCACCGAATTTTGAGATAGAACCGCCGACACGACGTAACAATGACCGATATGCTACTCGCCGACACGATGATTTTGACTATAAGCTGTTTATTACTACACGTAAATTAAAAACGTTTAAGAATTCTGCCAACGACATTCATCCACAAGCGTGGCTCCATCAATTCTCTCATTGTTTTCCTCCCAACTGGTCATTGGAGCACAGGTTAGAATTTATGTGTGGCTACTTAGAGAATGAACCAGCTGTAAGAATGCGATCGGTCATTCACGATTGCCACAGTGAAGGAGAATTTTACCATGCCTTCCCCTCAGCATATTGGTCTCAAGATACACAAGACCGAGTAAAACATAGCATCATAATGATGAAACATTTCGAACAATCTGAATTCTCTAGACTTGTGAAATATTTTGAAGACATGTTGCACAAGAATCAGTACCTGTCCAACCCATACAGCCCCTCAGAACTCATCCGCATTTGCTTAATCAAATTACCTGAACATTTACGGCATATTATTTTAGCAGGACGTTGCGAAGACGACATTGAAGCTTTTCAGGGTCTGTTACAAGAATTGGACATTGACACTGACAATCGGGGAACGCGGAAACAGGAACATAACAATTACAGGTCACATCCGCCACAATTCCTCGATGAAAGAAATATTAACTGGACACGTCAAGGCTATTCTTGCAACGTAAATCGTGACCAAAACAGACACCACCCGTATGACAACCACTGGCAGACTAATAGTTACAGAGAAAGTTCGCATTTCCGTAGTAATGAATATGACAGAGACAATCATAGAAACAGACAATATGGTAACCAGAACTATTATTATCAAGGGAGACAGAATAACTTCAGACGCAACAGTTCAGAGCGCAGGTACGATTCAGGAAGAAATTCTTCACCACATGACCGACAAGAAAGAAGCTATGTAAACTACCGACATAACGACAGAACTGAATTTCATCAGAACTGGCGGGATTCTAACAGAGCTGGGCCCTCTCGGAAAGGCGAATTTGTGGAAGTTAGGTCTCCTAATCCCAATAACGACGCGCGCCAACAAAGAGACAGACAATGACTCGCACAGCAGGCAGCTGCGTGCGGCCGCTGGCTCAGGGAAAAATAACATAGACGCTAACCTTGAGAAAATTTTTAGCATTCTTTACCGTTGTGCCATATACCACATGAGAATTCCACTGAAGCTGAAACTCTGCGTACTAGCAAGAGTAAAGGTTTACGCTACATTTCACATGTAAAACCGTTTATTGAAAGATAATCTGCTTTTTTTAATGCAACATTTTGGTTTACTTGCAAATACATTATGGATTCAAGGTGCTTTCTGAGAGATACCAGGTGACACAGTGGTTAGTTTATTTGACAGCTACACGACTATATCACGACGCTACTAATGTGTGACACAATTTACCTTGTTGCTTTTGCGGTGTATCTGTTTTATATATGCACAGTTTTTCTGAATTCTTCTGGAAAGTAAAACATGTTTTAGTAGTAACTTTTGTGGTATAGCAACAATGAGACAGCCTTTTTCGTGGCACAACAATACGTTACTGTACAGTACTTTCTTCATCACAACAGTAAGCGTAATAACTACGATATCTATACGCAAAACATTTCACTTTTGTTTATCATGAGGTAAGTACATTGACTTCTGCAGAACTTAGCTTTCGGAGGACAATAACTACGACACTTACACAGAGATTATCTTACAACAAGACACACAATTTAGCGCTACAGTACACGTATTTGAGTGATTAATTTTGTACTTAAAACGTTTATTTTTTAAAGATTTTTGAATTATAAAGAAAGTTTTCCGTGATACATTTCATTCCATTGCTGTAATCTGTAACACCTAAGGGTATAATTACATTAATCCTCAGGGGGGTACACGCTTACTTTGTGTACCATGTGTTTGGCAAACACAAGGAGCCCTAGCTAATACAGTATTTGCTTATACAACTTTACACATCGGTACCGTATTTCTCTAACACACAAATTACACAGCTATCTGATCATTTAACTGAGAGATAAACTTTTTTTTACTACATCAGTGACACATGTTTACGCAATTTCACAGTTGGGTAATTTCACACTTATGAAATTGTATTTTGTCTGTACTTTGTGAACTGTTCATATTTTTTCGGAACCATTGTGATACTATGAGAGCTTTGAATGATGTATTTGGTAAGGGAGCATGATTTTAAAGTACATTTGAGGTAGATGACACTTTTGACATGAGCAGAAAATTTTTTTAGGTTTTGAAATTATTGGAGGAAGCTACGACGTTTTTGAGATTTGACTGAGGTGTTATGAAGTTATTTTTACGACGACGATGTGTATTATGCTGTTGATGTATGTTTATGATCAATAAGCTGATGCTATATAAGGAATGTGATTACGTGTTTATATGTATATGAATAATGGATAGAAGTTAGGGACTCTTGACTTGTGAAAAAGGATGTTGGAAACCAAGAATCGTACTTTAAGAGTTATGAATTGTGTGTAAATGCGTGAATGTATCACAATGACGGCGAAAATTTCTTGGACACTGTTATATTCATAGGATTTTGTTGCTACACATTTGCAACGTAAATTCTCGACCTGTGAAATTTTTATATGAGACTGTCACTGTAGCGGAAACTGCTGTCGTAAATATTTCCATAAGAAAGTTAAGTGACCACCTGCACGTGCGTCGTGGGCACACAGCTGTGTCAGACACCTGGAGAACAAGCCATTAGGGTGTGCCTTTCCGGAAGCACAGGTAGAGAGAAAAAAAAAAGGGGAGGCCATTATCCTCGCTATTGACATTCGTTTGTAGAAAGCATCGTAAATACGACACGCTAATAATAACTTGGAAACATTCTTACATCTGCACACCTGATTAGGACAAGTGTCTATCTCCGAGAATTGAGAGAAATGTCATATGGCTTGCTTTATGTATTTATTTACTCATTTTGTTTAATATCTAGTTTCTAGCTGCACTGCAGCACTGGTTAAAATAAAATTTTATAGATGTACTAATATAAATATTTTCTGTCTCCAGATCCAGTAAATAATAGTTTTGTGATATATTTCCAAAAAATGAGGGAGCATAAAAAGACATTTCCCTTCACAGGAATTGCATAAACAATTTCTTTACGATTTGGTAACTTATCTGCTAGTGTAAGTTCTCGTGATGCATCACTCTAGTGTTAAGATGTGACGTAAGTTTTAAACATGGCCATTTTTACTGTAATATTTTTTCTGCTTGAGCTATGTCATGTTTAGGTATAAGTTGCTGCTGTTTGCCAGGCATAATGTTACTGAATTTGACTTTGTATTACGCTGTTCAGCCAGTTTTACTACTGATTTATTTTTCTTGTTTGCTGCGCATTGCCTCATATTAGTTGTAATGTTGAATTGCTTGGTAATTTAGATTTACTGTAGCTTGCTTTGCCAGCTTGAAATTTTTGTCATTGATGTTTGTGTTACTTGATTTGTTCTGCTGCATTGCCTCGTCCCTTAGTTTAGCATCTGAGTTCAGTACATTTAAGTTAGCTTAAGAGGGGGGGTAGAATATATAAGAGAACAAGTTGTGATGAATTGGAAGAAATACATTGAAAATCTATAAGAAAATGGTTTTTCAAAACAGTATTTTGAAAGAGGATATGAACCAAAAAAAGTAGGGTTTAGGGACAACAGGTTTAGGTAGGATTTTCTTGGAAATAAATGATGAAGTAAGATAATGGAAAATAAATAATGAGGTAAGAAATATGTGAACATATATATACAGAAAGCATGCTTGAATAGGATTTTTTTGGTGGAAACAAATGTGGAAATAGGACGAAAGATCTATGGAATGAAGTCTTGGGTTGGACTGCAGTACCAAAAGTTACACTGAAAACGAACCCTGTCCTTTCCATTGTGTTATCCCACTATGTGTTTGTGTACCCTTGTGTATTTGTTTTCTTCCTGTCTCTGTGTAGTTTCATAGAATTTTTCTTCTTCTAATACTAAGCTACATTCACTATGATGAGGAATACTGTTATCCTCAAATATAATTTGCATTAATAATAAGTTACTTACTTTGTAAAGATGTTTAAAAATTATTTGTTCTGTTTTGTTTTAAGGCTCATGTGTGAAGTTGATATTCCAAAAGTTATTCTGATCTTTCATGTATGTACTTATGTCATAATTCCTGTGACACTGATGTATATGTTATTTCTATTCTTTTGTAAAGCCCATATTACTACAAATGTTATCTGTATTGTTATGTTCTTTAATGATGTATTTTGTACCTTGTTATTGTATTCTTATGTTATAAAATTTTAATTGACAGCAGTTCATCAAATTAAGTAACTTGTAAGTTACATTTCACTGCACACGTTTCTATTGGTCATAGTATATGGACAATATGTGAGAAGTAGGGACTGTTAGTGTTTGCATGTGTGTTAATAATTCGGCAAGGGACTGGTTAACAGCATTGCTGGTTCTCAGGACAATTGAAAAACTTTGTGAGTTCACAAGTGGTGGTTATGGACTTGCTCTATTATCTGCAAGACTCTTCAATGGTGATTGTGCACCTGCATAGTCACAACAGATGGCTGCTGGCCATCTCTACAAGGACTACAGTGGGTCTGCATCTTTGATGACCCACCAGTACCATTATCTCTACAAGGACTACAGTGGGTCTACGTCTTTGATGATCCATCAGTACCATTATCTCTACAAGGACTGCATTGGGTCTGCACCTCTGGTGGCCCACCAATACCGTAATCTCTACCAGGACTGCAGTGGGTCTGCTCTGTGATGACCTACCAAACGATATTCTTCAAAACTTCGACTGACTCCGCTGTGGGTTTGCTCTGTTGTGGCCCATTAACTGTCAGCATGTCAAGAGTCAGCACTGTCTTTCCGTTGGAAGGACAACGCTACTTCTTCAAGACTGCATGGAAATCCACTACTTCCGTGTTCATTTTCTTTTACTGCTCACACTTTGAGAAAAACACTGCTATTTTACCGTCATGAACGATCAGGACTGTCTTTATGGACTGTGAGAAGATTTTAGCTTTTGACCAACATTGTATCAATAAGTGTGTGCATTTGATTTCTTTGTTATTGTAATTACGATTATGAAAAATTTTAACAAATATGTATTGGCCAGTGCCCAAAAAAATTTGTAAAATTTTTTGTGGGGAGCATGGGGGCTATGTAAGTAGGCTGTTTAGGTTTTTTTATTGGTAACGCCACCTCTGTATGAAAATCACTGGCTGTGCTGTGTGCAGTCTGTGGCTGCTTTGCATTGTTGTAATACTCGCCATTGTAGTGTTAGGCAGCTGGCTGTGGACAGCGCGTAGCGTTGCGCAGTTGGAGGTGAGCCGCCAGCAGTGGTGGATGTGGGGAGAGAGATGGCGGAGTTTTGAAATTTGTCTTGAACTGCTATATATATATATGATGATATCAAGGTAAATACATTGTTTGTTCTCTATTAATATCTTTCATTTGCTAACTATCCCTATCAGTAGTTAGTGCCTTCCATAGTTTGAATCTTTTATTTAGCTGGAAGTAGTGCGCTCGCTGTATTGCAGTAGGGGGAGTAACCAAGATTTTTGTGAGATAAGTGATTTGTGAAAAGTACAGGTTAATGTTAGTCAGGGCCATTCTCTTGTAGAGATTATTGAAAGTCAGATTGCGTTGCGCTAAAATATTGTGCGTCAGGTTAAGCACAGTCGTGTAAAATTCATCAAAAAGGGGACGTTTCAAGGTTAGTGGATGTAGCTGTGGTGTGGGGGGGAGGGGTTAGGTTAGTTGAGGCAGCCCAATTGACCGGTCTTTCTGCAAAAATTTGAGCTTCTCGCCAATTCGTCATTGCACTGTTGCCATATATATTGTCGCCATCTTGGATCCGCCATCTTGGATAAATTTTGCAGCAATGGAAAGTGGGGTGACGCTTTCTTTGTTCTACTACTTAAATGTGCTGAATTTCATCCACTTGACATCTTGTTAATGAGGTTCAGCAGAAAATTAACATGTTTTATAATAAAAGTTTTTAAAGGCACGGAAAAGTACAGGTCCATTTCCGACTTTTATAGTACCAAACTAAAACTTTTATGTCAAATGTCAGATCTTAACTTATGAGACACATACAGTTTATTACATTTCTGAAGATGACAGCAACAATTGTTGAAACTTGTCGTCTTAAGTAATGAAATTTTTTAAGCGATCTTGGCTTTTGAATGGTTTTTAACATTTAAAACAGATCGCCCTTCAATAGTCCGAAAATGAGAAAATTCAACGTTCTTCTTGATCAGCGCTGTACAACTGCTTATATCTACCTTAATCTTGGAAATAAATAGTATTGAGTTATTAGTGCCCTGTTGTTAGTCATACTACCTGATTATACATTCTTCTTCAACTAACTGTTACCATAGTTCCTGGTTCACACTTTAACTATTTATAGCACTCTACTTTATATAGACACTAGAACAGTATGCCAAATTCCTGCTACTCTGTTTACAACAACACATGCTTATATTGGCCTTTTATTTACAATGTCTATTATTTATAATGATCTCACCAAAGCCAGTATTTTCTCTGCACTGACTGGCATTGTGTTCTTTCTGTCGATATATCGGGCAAATTACACTGTGTGATTTGACGCTCGGGGCTGTGTTCCCAGGTAAATTACATAGTGTACACACAACCAGTGTCATCAATTCATTTCTTGGGCTTCTCTGAGATACCATGGAGGATTTTCTCCTCGACTTTATGGGAACAGGACTGTGGCAAGGCGACAGATCAGGTATATACGGTGCCTACAAATGGTATAAGACAGGCACTTTCTGTTAGTAGCATTGGCTACTGTCGCACACCTGGAATCACCACTGTAGTTTCCATTCTCACTCTGTCTCCATCTTCCTCACCCCACTGATGGTGAATCACTGCCACTGCTGCCCTCTGTTTGTTGACCAATTCAACTTCTAACAGATCATGATTAGAGTCGATGAGGAGTTCTCTGGACAACAGACATAATGCAGTGTGCCTGCGCTAAGATAATGGCACTTGATGGGCGTTGCACCCTGGATCAAGGTGCACCACTGTGAATGCACCGAAGTAAGCACTTGTCAAAGAGGCAGTGACCTTGCCTCTCAGCACATTCCGGTGGCCAGCTGTTGCAATGTCAGGATTGTGTGACAGTATCACGACTCAGGTGGCCAAATCGATGCAGGCCACTGGCCAACATACTGGAAGACCTAGGTGACGTCTAGGTAACAAACTCTGCACCAATAGCTGGGGCACTGTGTCTGTTGGCGCCGGACCACAGTGGCACATATTTGGGAGGACCTCGGTTCGTACCTCAGGCCATTAGGCGATGTCAGCTTCTCCAAAAGGCAGCCTCTTGGGGACTGTGGCAAGAGTGAAGGTAACTTGATGGCTAGGCCAGCAGGGAGTGATCTTTTGTATACAACCCAGCTGTGACAATGAGAGCTGTGTCAAAAGAGTTATGGCGACCTCACTGCAGAGACCGACACGTGGTGGATGTCGCTGCACGACCGTGCTGTGCCAATGACCTGTTCAGGTGGTCTGGGGGTACGTACAGATTCATTCAACTGCCCCTATCGATGGGTTTTATGCCGCCTCCATCACCTTGAAAAACCACGAGCGAGAGTTTCATATCCTCTTTCTGGCTACACGCAAATTGTTAGTCCTACTGAACCAAGGAATACAAACATTTTGTGGGAAGTTTAATGTAGTTAAATTTTGTAATGGGAATCGCTCTCGGTGGGAGCCATCATTCAAGAAAAACAGGCTCGAAGGACACTTTTGTACATTTTTTTTTGAATAATTCGAAAACTACAACCTCTAGCAAAAACGTATCTCATTAGAAAATTTAACAACATTAAATATCCCACAAAAAGATCCCGTTCAGTTTTGCTGCAAGACAAGTATGCACACAACGAGAATGGGGATATGAAAATCCTACGCATGTTATTTGGAGGCGTTGTAGTTTGCACAGACACCATACGAAACGGCAGCTGAGTCACCCTGTGTACTGACACAGAGGGTTGTTAATTGAGAAGACAAGCACTGCTGCATTCCTCAGCGCTCTCAAGGCTTCCTGGAGGCTAATAATTGCCCAAAGAACTGGACTGCTTTTGAGGAGGCTGCTGGTATGGCGAAATGTTGCATCGGCTGGCTACGACTCACACCATAAACATTTCACTAGGCTCCATTCGGACTGCACACCGTTACAGATTATTGATGTCACTGTCCCACTCGCCCAAAGCAAATTGTTGGTTTTGATCAGAATGTCGTTCACATAAAACGGGCGTTATATCCGTCTATAGCAGGCAATGGAGTCAATTGGGCTTAGGGTAGAAGATGATTAAACAGGATTAAAAGCATTAATTTAATTAAAGCGAGGAATACAGTGGACAGATTGCGCCGGAATATATATCAGTGCTCTTTCTCTCTGCTTATTAAGTTGTTTTTTCGGACTGTGTATCATGTTATGTCCTTTTCCTTACTTACAACATTTTTTACCCAATAGTGTACCGTTTTGGAGGACGAGAACCTGCAGAAGACAACTAGAGATGTCGTTGAACGATGATGTGATGCCCGTAGGGCAAATAAATTTCTACATTTCTACATTATGCAGACTCTTATCACTCTTACATGGTTAACAGCTTTCATTTAAAGGCGTGTTTTATAAAATAAATTAAAAACCTAGAAACCTTTATGTAATACACGTTTGAGAAAAAATGTCTGTGGAGTGGTTATTTTAATCAAATGCAATGCCACCATTATTTACGTATCTTGATCCTACTAAAACAGCATTTTTTATTCCAAGTGCCAAGGTAATTCAGATATTTTGCACGGATTTTACGATCTAAGCTTTGTTTTTATCCTACTGCTTTAAAGCGGTTAACTACAGCCCCATAAATTTTGCACTGAAGTAACATATTTTAGTGCTGATTCTATCGTCCAGGAGCAAAATTGTTCCTAACGAGGAACACCAGCGAAAACGGTAGAAGAACCCTGGAAATAAAATTAATAAATTCTCAAAGCACCTGAAGACGAAGCCTCGGCGCTAGAAATGTGCCGTGTTTTTTTTTTTTTTTCCAGTTGTATTCCCGATCTGTACGGAGAAGATAATTTTCCCATACGTTAAAAAAGTAAAACTGCCGTAATTCTGCTGTTGACTTTCGCAAATTGTATTAAATTATTATATAATGTATCACCAAAAAGTCAGAGCTACGTCAACAGAAACTATTAAATACAGTACGTATTACTTTGCTTGAAATCCAATGATGTTTTCTAATTCTATGTGCCCTTAAGTAGTTAGGAAATGTTAGAAATATTAAAAGCATACTTATAGTACCCCATGATGTGCTATTACATATACCTAAACGATGCACTAAGGAACTTTAAATCCTACTCTGTTTATCAGCAGCTGTAGCCGGGCGAATATCGCCGTTGAAGATTTTCCTCCCTCGACAAAAGGGGGAAGAAATATCAATAGCAGATGATGCGCCCTTCCCCCGGGCCGAACTCCGCTGTGAGAACGTATTCCGGCACAAAATATGAGCACGCTCTTCCGTTCCTCTTTCTTTACGTGCTTCCTGATACCCATTGTGTATTCCTCAGATATTGCAGTTATAAAATTATTATACAGCTATCCCGCCGCTATCCGGGCGTATACACTTCCCAAATTCATAACCCGGAGAAAATAAAAAGCGCCATATTTTCCAATTTTATGCCATACAATAAATTCCGGATGCCGTATATTCCTTATAAGTAGCTTTTTATGATTGGTTCTATGCGACATCGCAGAACAAAGTGATGTTAGAGGAACACCGAGCTGGGGGAGAAGAGTATAAAATGTCGAATCTCCCTGAGTGACACAGAAGACAAAGAGAACCAAATTTTTGGCCCTTTAGTTTCAGAGTTCGATATCTATTGTCCTCACATCAATTATAATTAATAAAAGTTGTCTTTCCGGTCCGTATTATTTCATATGACGATAAAACAGTCAATAAATGTTTAGAGAGTAACGCAGAGTTAAGCAGCAATAATTTAGGGTCACCTGTGTGAAGAATACAGGAATTAAATAATATACCATTAAATGATGCTACCGTGAGCAGTATTACGAAAGATAATTTTTCAAAAATAAATATCAAAGATTGTAATTTTTAGAACTTTCTACCGAAAGAACTTAGAAGATTAGTAAATGAGGTATAATGATTTCGTACAAACACTTTCGCTTGGTTTCTGAAGGTCCATGGTTCAAGTAAGATGATGCAGAGGTTGAGTAAGTGAAGAACGAGAACTCAACTCTCTGTTCTGACATTCTGATTTAGAAATTCGCTGAATGACTCAAGGAAAAAGCTGGGTTGATTCCACTGAAAACCTCACATTTTAATTGTTAAAACATAATCATTCTGTACCAGAAGAGTGGAACTCAGCCGAAGTAGTTTCTGTATTTACAGAAGGCAATAGTAAAGGAAAGGGAAATTATAGATGAATAAGTTTACTAAACTCACGATGCAAAATTTATGGAAAAATTCTTAATCAAAGACTACAAAATTACCGCTGATGCAATAATCTCAGAAGGACAAAAACTGGATCAAATGGCTCTGAGCACTATGGGACTTAACTTCTGAGGTCATCAGTTCCCTAGAACTTAGAACTACTTAAACCTAACTAACCTATGGACATCACACACATCCATGCCCGAGGCAGGGTTCGAACCTGCGACCGTAGCGGTCGCGCGGTTCCAGACTGTAGCGCCTAGAACCGCTCGGCCACTCCAGCCGGCTCAGAAGAACAATCGTGGTTCAGAAAAGGGACATTCGCATAATATTAATATATTTATAATAAGCTAATTCATTGAAAGACTTGGCTTACAAACGCAGTTAGCATTTTTTTGAGAAAGCCTTGTATAGTAAAAATATTCTTTTTGTGGAAAATATTAGGAATAAAAGGTTTTCTTAAATATCAATACCATAAAGTGTCTAAATGTTAATACAAAAACTCTTAAAATTCCGGTTCAGTAATGTCATATGAAGTTTTAATAAATCAAGGTGTTCTACAAGGGTGCTGACTATTATCAACTTTATTTATTTATTTTTTTATTTATTTTTTTGTGACATAGTTATGTAGTGGAAAGGTTGAATATACTTAGGAACTGAAGTGGAATCTGGAGTTCGATTAAATAATCTGTTATATGCTGATGATCAGTTAATTATACAATAAACAGAAAATAATTTGTAAAGATCAGTATATAGATTGAACCAAAACGCAATACATTACAACTTAACTATACTTGAAAGTCAGACAAAGATAATACCTTTCAAAGTAGAGAATCCAATCAGAAAGAAAATAATAATAAATGAGAAATTTTTAGAACAAGTACCCCACTTTAATTATCGAGGATCGGATGTTAGTTTTAACTATGACAAAGGCATTGAGAATGAGGATAATAAATATCAAACTATCTGCGGAACTATTGGAAGACTGTTGGGAAGAAATTTGAGAAAAGAAACACAAACGAAATTCTATGAAGTTATGGCTGTACGCGCTGTCGTATATGGTTCGAAATCATGCAAAGTAACAAAAAAGGAAATATCACATATACAAGCAGCAGAGATGAAATTCATGAGATATGTAAGAGGCTTTCATAAAACAGATAAAAAAAGAAATGAAGCAATGACATCTGATTTAAAAATATTTTCCGTTTATGACAAGATAGAAGAGAACAGAACGAAATGGAAGGATCAGCTTGACAGAATGACAAAAAACAGATTCCCGTAAAATATATTGAATTATCGCCTGACTAGAAAGAGAGCACCTGGTAGACTTCGTAAGAGTTGGACAGATGGATGATAGAGCCCGAAACAGGTGATTACAACACCTAACTCTTGAAGGGAAATGACGATGATGATTGTACTCCAGCGTATGGGTTTTGTAATTACATGACGAACAGTGTCATCCCAATTGAATTGTCGAATGAAAATTTTCCGTTAATCTGAAATATAACTAGACAATCATACTGTCACACCACAGGAAACCCTAGAGGAGCATTCATTTGAGCATATCGCTAGACTTCCAGGGTGCAAAAGTTTCAAAGTAATCACAAAATTAATAATTTATGTGAAGAAATTAACAGTAGGGAAATGCTACCACAATAAGCAACAGAAAAAGCTTCACTAGATGAACTAATTTCCCTTATAAAAAGCAAAACAAAGACAATTACACTAAATTAAACTATAAATGTCGTTATCAGAAGCCAATGTTTCAAATATACCAATGGCACCGATATGACCCTACGAGATATGAAACATAGTGATGCTTTATAGCAAAATGTCTCACAAGGCAATAGCAGTTGGGAATTGTAGGAGTTATGCCTTCCCAATCCGATCATGTAATCATACTAGAGAGGTACCATGTAATGTAGCGTACATCTGTAAAATAGTATAGAGCGTAGATAAGGAAAACTGGAACTGGTCACTTATAAAATATTTGTTTCTTTTCGTATACTAGTTTTCGAGCCTTTTCACGCTGATCTTCAGATAGAGCATGCGGACGATACACATACGTGGTAAACATTAATAAAAGCAACAAACTGCAGGGACAGATTCCTGACTGGAAATGGGAGAAAAAAGGTCATGTGAACATTCGCCCGGAAATTGACGGTGTGCGTGCAACGACAACAAATCGCCCCTGGACGCAGTGCAGTTCTGCATCGCATACACGTCATAACAGGTGTTCAAAGCGGCCTTCACAGGATTGCAGGTGACACGTATAGTAACAACTGTCATGCAGGAGACACATAATCGTATTTTGGCTTACACTATGTTGGCGAGCCACTTGCCTGGTGCCTGTATTAGGGTTCGTCTCAACATCCTGTAGCACCCGGTCCTCCCCAGCTGGTGTACGCGCAGTCCGCCGCCTCCCTGCACTTTCGTTTGTCTGGAGAACCCATTACCACACAAACACCCAAGAAGTGCTTGAAATATTGTGTAATGTGGTCGGTGTCTGTGAGGGTACTTGTTTTAGTACAGCCATGCTGCCTCTCTCCTGTTTCCATCTGTTTGGCCGTACACAGTCACCATCTCGGTTTGTTCCCGACATGAATGCCGGACCACTCTATGACCTACAGTACGCTGCGTCAGTCACACAGTCTGCAACACACGACGAACACACGGCACGTGCTCAGAAGAGCTGTCATTCGTCAGCGCCATCTGCCGTAGCAACGATGCATTTCCTGACACATGTTCATAGGACCGTGTTTCCTTCATTTCCAATAAGGAATCGTTCCCTGCAGTTTGTCGCTTTTATTAATGTTCACCCGGTATATTTTCGTAGAGGGATGCTGGGTACTGGCTTGATGTAGTACGGGCTGCATTGTTGTTAATATCCACGTGGCAGCTTCCACTCGTACTGTGAATTGATCATTATTCAACGTAAGCATCATCACCATAAAATCGCCAGTATCCAATAACTCACAGCTGATTTATCTCTGTCTGTTTCAAGTCTTGTAATTCTTTCATTTATGTATGTTGTTGTTGTGGCTTCAGTCTGAAAAGTCGTTCAAATCAGATCTTAAATTTCATGTCGCTGTAAGAAGTTTTTCTTTTTTACCAGGTCTGTTGTCCTAAACACGCCAACCTAAACACGCTGATCGTGACAAAATTAAAAACACCTACAGCTGTCCTTATGATTGCATTTTATTTTGTCGCTACCAGTTTCAACGCTTCATTGCGTCGTCTTCAAGCTGTTTTGATTCGGTACAGATTGATATGAACGCCATGCATAACCCATCAGTTGCCAGCATACGCAGATATTGTGTCGGCACTCCAACCATCAACTGCCAACTCAGTTAATCTTATTCGTGACACTAAAGTAACTTTCTCTGCCATGTAGGTCCTGAAGCAAAGTAATCTGAACACTACACCTACCTTTTCATTTTCACTTTGTTAGCCGGATAGGAGTATTACGCTTTGTCTGAGCGCAGTATTCCGTTACCGTTGAAGCTTCAGTGGTAAAAACCCTGATGCGGGGAAACGAAACGAAGCGTGTAGTCTTCAATGCGCAGTTCCTTTTCTAACCACATTATTCACGAATTAAAAATACATTTTAAACAAAACTGCGTACCTTAACAGCTGTTCAATCTTTCACTTCGCCATTTGCAAGACGCTCGCCCTAAACAACTGTTGCGTAGTCTGCACGGTCCCTTGGCGGGCTACCTAGACGTCCGTTTTCGCCCACAGTCCACCGCCAAATCTGTGCAAGAGAGTTTACCAACCTCTCTATGTCACACTCGTGCCATCAAAGAGCTATTTGTGTCATAATTCCTCGTTATCGCTTCTGATAGCACTTCGGATGTTCCTAACATCTTTCTCAGCCGCCAGCCTTGCATAAGGAATTATCACAGTCTTAGTCTTAACGATGGGAAAAGTAATTTTACAGCCACCCAAGTCAGACTGACGAACACGTTTTCTTGGCTGAGATGTATTTTCCTAGGTTTATTGCGTTCTTTAAAGTTCTGTAGACCGGAAAGTCACCTATTCAGAATGTTCTAGAACATTCTCAAAGTTCTTATAGGCCTTCCACATCGCCGCCTTCCGGTCACGTCCAGGCTACGTGTTCTTTATGTGCGTGCCTCTTACGTCATACTAAGTCTCCCTCCATAAGGCGAACGCAAAATTGGCTTCCCACACACATCCTTGCCTTACGGCGCTTCAACCATTCACATTAACTTAATTATCCGACTATTTTTGTTGTAAAACAAAAAGTTATTACATCAAAAGATTCAGATAGCAGTGATCCTTCCTCGGGAGACATTACTTTAGCGTAGAAATCAACATTAATAGAAAGAAAATAATTAGGTTGTAAGTCTTTAGTGGTGTAGACGTGTAGCGATAAACATCTACACAAGATAAGATAAGTTGAAGAACAGCACGAAACCAGTTGAAACAGTGCTCGTTTAAACAATACAGAAAACAGTAATCGATTTAAAATTAAATGTAGAGAAGAATGTGTGAAATTTCTCGTCACTAGCATTGTTCTTAGTTCCTTTATTGGTCATTTCTTCCCTGATTTCCAAATGTGCATCGACCTAGCCGGCAGACATTGCGCTCTGTGTTATAAAGTAGTGCAGACATCCGACTAGGGCTGTGAACTCTAATACTTCAGATAGTAAGGCGTTTACTGGGATTAACGAAATATAACTTTGTTAGAAAACAGAGCCCTAACACTACGCGGACACATGCGAAAGCCTCTCCTTATGTTAACATATACTTAACATTTACCAAGGTTCTAGGTGTGAGAATCAGCGACTCAGTTTGTCAGCTTTTGGTCACCACTGATAAATTTCGCTTAGCACTTTGTTGGAGTTTGGAACTGTTTGTGTTTGAGTTTCACACTGCGAGTGGTATACCGTTCACCGATCTGTTCTGTATGTAATTTTGGCTGAATGCCATTAAGCATTTTGATTACTTATTTTGGTAGTTATTGGTACAGTATTTTAAAAACTATATGTGATCAGGCAGTTTTATTCTTGCTAAACGTTTTTAAATATTTTAAATTGTTTCGAAAAGGAAATATGTTTTAATAGCTGTGCTCCTTGTTAAGATTAATAATGTGTTTTCTTAGAGCTCTGATTTTTACTGGCCCTGGACTTATTTCACTCTAAGTTCTTCTGAAGTCATAATTTGAGAAAGTTATTGTTAATTTTTTTACGTCTAGTATTTTGGCCATGTATTGGTAAAACCTTGTTTACCTGAGCCATAGTCAATAATTAAATTTGCATCCAATGAGGGCCCTCTGATTTAAGATCTGTTCTAACACCGTTACTTGGTTTAAAAATTACATTCCTCAAACTGGCAGTGGTAAGTTCTCATGGCACCAAACTGGTGAGGTCATCGGTTCCTAGGCTTGCACATAACCTAATCTAACTTAAACTAACTTACGCTAAGGACAACACACACACCAATGCCCGAAGGAGGACTCGAACCTCCGATAGGCTGAAGCCGCGCGAACCGTGGCAATGCACCCAAGACCACGCGGGCACCCCGCGCGGCTCCCCAAAATGTTTCACTGTCTTTTACTACGGGGCTTTTGTGTAAGGTTCTCTTCCATTTAAGAGTGTAAAAGTTTTTATTTGCTTATTTTATTTTAAGACAATTATTGCAATTGATTCCATGTGTGTTTTAGATCAATGAAGAGTTCGATCCCCTCTGTATAACAACTGATACCCGTTTGAGAACGGAACATGTTTGAAATGCTGGACGCTTTAGTTACTCTATAAAAGCTGTTTAAGAATGTTACACCTATAAAGTAATTGCTATCTAATTTAGTGTTTCAGCTGTAGATGTTTTAAAGAACTACTGTTGCTCATTTTTGATGGCCATAACTGTTGTTGCCCAAATTTCTATGCTGGCATTTTTCCTTGGAGTTACTTGGTAAAATAAAATTATGAAAAACTGGACTTGTTTATTTTTGAGTATAAGCACTTGGTACTTTCCACTACAGATTTGAATGCATAATCTTGAGGTAATTTTATGATAGCTCACTGTATTTAGTGTTCAAAGTCGAAAACAACAAAATAACTGTACGCCTCGCGAACAAAGTGTATCATTAGCGAAAACATCATATTGTTTATTACTAGATTGTTCTTAACTTTACCTGTCTGTGACCTGGTAGTCAGACAACTCCGTGGTCGCGGTATGGAGACAGCGCTACCTTTTGTATGTGCCAGTTAATGAAGATGAGATTTCAGCTATCTGAACGCAATATAAAACAACGTTTGTGATATGCTGGACTTCTGTTTCGTTGTCAAACTTTTCATGGACTCCGTTTTGAACGGGCGTACCCCTTTGTATGACTGACAAATCCAACATACCATATAACGTCGCTGATGATGACGTTTTGTTCAAAAATGGTTGAAATGGCTCTGAGCACTATGGGACTCAACTGCTGTGGTTATCAGTCCCCTAGAACTTAGAACTACTTAAACCTAACTAACCTAAGGACATCACACACATCCATGCCCGAGGCAGGATTCGAACCTGCGACCGTAGCAGCCCCACGGTTCCGGACTGCGCGCCTAGAACCGCGAGACCATCGCGGCCGGCATGATGTTTGGTTTGTGGGGCGCTCAACTGCGCAGTCATCAGCGCCCGTTCGAAGTTCCAATTTTTTCACAGTCCAATCTAGCCCCTGCCACGTATGATGATGATTATGAAACGAGAGGACAAAACGAACATCCAGTCCCCAAGCAGAGAAAATTTCCAACGCGGTCGGGTAGCGAACCCGGAAGCTCCTGGTCCAAAGGCAGCAAAGCTAGCCACTAGACCACGAGTTGCGAACATAAAACGTCGCTGTCTACCAATTACGTGCAGGCTGCTATAACAATTACCTGTGAGGGCTTTAGGGATTTCAAACAATCATGTACCATAATTCATGATTCCGTAGACTCCGAATGAAAACGTAAACAGAGGATTTATGAGGTGAAAGAAAGGTGTTGAAGTTCTCACTCTGTTGGTTTCCCATTCGAAAGTCGTTTCAGTCAAGATACGACTGACGCATTACTGGGTTTCGCTGAAAAGCCAGCTGATGTAACAGGAAAAGGAAATTTCGCGACATATGTAAGTGACGTGTACATTGATCCTAAGATTATCGGGTAAGGCGAACGGCATTTTTCTTTTTTTAATTGAGCAGCGTACATGCAGAAGACTGTGAATAGCTGTGTAAGTAGTATCTGACAAATGTAAGCCCTCCCACTTGCTTCCTCTACTCATAACATCTTGTACCCGAGTCCTGAATCCGTCAGAAACCGACAAAGTTTTTTGGTTTGGTGCAGCAGTTTTTAGGAAACAAATCACGTTACAGTTTTGGCATTAGTCCCCATTAAAATTCTATGTTATGCTTAATAAAAATACACTTCTTCTGAGCAATTGTTTTTCTGCTTTATGTCTGTTTACACCTCATGTAAGAGTACTATTTCACGTTAATGATCCAGTTACTGTTGGTTGCATAGTCCACTACAAGCAGTTTATCAATTTTGTTGTTGTTAGCTAACACAGAATAAAAAAAACTGAGTATTAGGCATTTATCAGGTGACTTGTGTGGAAATAAAACATGGACGATAGAATATTCAGACCGGACAGGAACAGAAGCTTTTGGCATGTAGTGCTAAAGGGTAATGCTGAAGATTAGATCCTAGATCAAATAACTAATGAGGAGGTACCGAATCCTAGACCAAAGGCAGGGTTCGGCTGGCAGGAGACATCCTGAAGCATCATCAAATAGTCAATTTGGTAACGGAGGGAAGTGCGGGAGGTATAAATTGGAGACAGGAACCAAGGCTTGATCACCGGAAACAGATTAAAACGTATGTAGGTCGTGGTAATTACACAGATATCAAGAGGCTTGCACAGCATAGACTAGGGTGGAAAGCAGCATGAAAGCAGTCTTTGGACTGACGATCACCACAACAGTGTATTACTCAAGTAACTCTTCACTGTACGGGGAAAAATAACGATTTCGTCGAATAGAAAAAAACGTAGTGAAGTCCATTCACTCGCAGATGTTGGGTGAATGGACGGCTGTACTTCATTAGGATTTTGGTAATTATTATACTTGTAATCAAGTTATTAGTCCATAACTACGTATTTATTGCCGAACCTATTTCGCCTTGTTAGGCCCAATCTTGCAGCAACAGCCATGAAGACAGTAGTGTGCAAGACATCAGAGATTGAAAATTGCAGATCTTTACAAAGACGGATGGTCTATCGTCATGACAAAAATTGGGAAATGTCATATGAATGGGTCATGACTCGTACTACTTGTCAAATATGTTATCACAGTTGATGCCTTTTTGCTTACTATAGCGTGGTAGAACTGTAATAAGAAAACAGAAAATAACAGTGGACAAATCACATTGTAAATAATGTCCATTATACGATGGGTACAATTCAATACAAATATGACATGACCTTCAATGTTTAATGCGAAGTAGGCAGCTGGCAAAAGTTTCCAGTACTTAGTGCAGCTGTAAAGAATCGTCAGTGGAAGGACAATGAAAGTATACTGCTCAACAAAAGTTTGGGATACTATCGTAAAACGTAGTCTACGATACTAGAGGTCTCATTGACCTAGGCACTTCATGCATCATCTAGTTAGAGTCCATATACGAGATGGTCTTTACTGTTGGCATGCTTTGTGGACGTTTCCTATTCATGCAGCAGAGCAGGAGATCGTCTATAAAGTTTGGAAGGTAGGAAATGAGGTACTGCAGAAGTAAAGCTGTGGGGAAGGGGCGTGAGTAGTGCTTGGGTAGCTCAGATGTTAGTGCACTTGCCTGCCCGCGAAAGGCAAAGGTCCCGAATTCGAGTCTCGGCTCGGCACACAGTTTTAATCTACCAGGAAGTTTCATTGTCTTAAATGATTAATTGTGTCATTTTATGCTCCTAACTCGCCTTTTTCCTCTTGAATTTCAGTATTGTTTTATAAAAATGGAAAAGAAATTCTAATAATTCGAAAGCCCTCTAAAACGCTCCATTCGAGACATGTGATACCTGTGACGTCACTGGCTAGCTTGCTGCTCCTACTGTCATAATGCTAATTCACAGTGTTGTCTTGTTTTGGAATTTACGTTTCGGAAAATGGGTAACAAATGGTATTTAGTACCATACTGTACAAATACATATATAAAAACTCCTCAAAAATTGTTTTTGAGTGTTCCAGAGAATGAGAAAGTTTGTAAAATGTACTAGCAAATTGCCAATTCACTTACGTAATTAAAAATGTGTTGCGCTGTGTAGTTAACATTAACTTACCACCAAGATATGCTTCCCCACTGTTAAAATGAAGGACAGCGTCATGCAACGAAATTAAATACCCCGTGAAAATTGTCTTTTCACCCAGCTACATCTCAATTATTTGGTAGTTCAGTTGTTAGAGTGGGAGACAGCCGAATTTTACAAGATATCTATAGATCACTAGTTCGAATACAATCCGAATGAACATTTTAACTTATCTGCAAAACGACTCGACAGTCCACTCATATGACAGCCAAACCACAATTACAAAACTTCACCACACGGACCAGAAACATAATATTATTCTATTTTCCTTGCTGTTTACATGCGCTTACATTTCCAATCGCTGTCCACACACGTCACCTTTATTAGAAATAGTGTTTTTATCTTCGTACTGGCCAGCTAGGATCGTTATTGTTTAAACATTTGCAGTTTCATCATCTTACATAAAGATGAAGTTTAAGTGTGCTTCAGACGCTAAAGTTAGCTTACACTCACAAACATCACAGCCCTTACGTTTGTGTCCCCTGCATGCTGCACACGCTTTATATCTCTCCTAAAACCTCATCGTCCTGCACCGCGTTGTACTGCGGGCGTATGGTGATATCTTCACAACTAACTATGTTTGCCCAAAATATGAATTGTTTGTTCACGAAAGTAAATAAATTTATCCTCTGCTGTCCATTTCTCAGACTAGCACTTGTGTGAAGCTATATATAATATATCTCGCAATCGAAATTATTGCTACAATCAGTTCTTGCTAACGCTATTTTCGTAATTCTTGTAAAATTTTTAAAAATATGGGACCTTTGCTGGATTGCAACATCTGAGCTCTTAATTTTCAGTTGGATGCAGCATCCGTTGCGCCACCAAATGTCTGTTAGCTACAGATTCTGTGCTGAGAGTCTTCTATATAGGAAATCAGCACTAAGTTTTTCCAAGAATAATTGAGTAATTGTATTGTTTGTGCTTCGGGTTGTGGTTCATGATTGATAGTCAACAATCAAGTTATAACATAAGGATCCATTTGCAAAAGTTCTACAATTCCTTAGTTTTGAGCGAGTTTAATGATGTTGCTGGGAGCATGGAAGAGACTGTCCATCGTTGCACATATCGCAGCTCTAAGTGGGTGGAACCTAAACTCATCAACTTTCGCAATGCTTCCACTATCAGAGTTCACAAAATTCTTTTCTATTGTTATTTAAAAATTGTAATTGCGTTTTCCATCACTAAACAGATAGTATGTAGAAAAAGTACATGAAAACCTCGGAAGTTCGTCTAATGCTCCTTTACACACGCATAGCTTCGTCTTACTCCTAGTCTATAAGTATGTCCGCAGCTCATGGTCGTGCGGTAACGTTCTCGCTTCCCACGCCCGGGTTCGATTCCCGGCGGGGTAAGGGATTTTCTCTGCCTCGTGATGACTGGGTGTTGTGTGTTGTCCTTAGGTTAGTTAGGTTTAAGTAGTTCTAGGGGACTGATGACCATAGATGTTAAGTCCCATAGTGCTCAGAGCCATTTGAACCATTTTTTTCTATCAGTGAAGAACAGAGCGTTTTCGATCACGTGACCAAGTCTTCATATTTAATGATTTTTTAAGTTTTAATTACATGAAATTGATAGATATTTTGTCAGAATGTTAGTCGTAAATACTATCTGTATGTGACAATCAATCAAAATAACAACAATCCGAAACATATTTTAACATTTTTGTCATACGAAGAATTTTCCAGGAAGTTAGACCTCAAGTGAAGTCTGTTATCAGCTTTACTGCCCTTTAGGCATGTTTGTGGTCTATTATGTCACCTTCGGTTGTAGTTTCTTCCTATTGCCAGTCTGCGTTTTACGCTGACTAGGCAAAACAGTATGGTCACTGCGCAGCGCGATAGTAAATACTGCAGTAGCGCTGTGCCTTCTCTAAGCTGTTCCAGCGTTCTTGGCAGTGGAGGAACGTAAACACGGTCCGTAATGTACCCACAAAAGGATAAGTACATGTCAAGGTAAGACAGCGTTCTCACAGAAGAAAAGCGGCCTATACACCTTCACTTGTCGTACAGTACAGAAAACATTAACCTTCGTCGAATCTCGTTCATGCACCACAATTCCATGGGATATTCAATGCCCCACACTCACATTGTGACTATTAACCTTTCCAGATAAATTGAAAGTTACTTTGGCACTGAATACCAGTTCGGAGACGAAATTCTCATCATCAGATGCTTACTGCATAATGGTGCAAGATTAAAGATGCCGGCATAATCATTCGGTTGTAATTTTTGCACAAGCTGCAGACAGTACGATTTGAAAAGGAACCGCCGTCACAAAGTCATCCACACATTTTGCTGTGGTATTCCAAGTTCGTGAGCTGCACAGACAGTTTATTTTTTTGGGCTGTGTACAAAACTTTCCCTCAACCTCTACACGGCTGCATCTGGCACATTTAGTCGACCGGTGCTTTTCTATTAGCCAAATAACCAGTGTCCATAAACTGTTGATATCAACGCAAATTGTTCTATTTACGTGGCGGTTTTTTTCTGTAATTCCTTCTGAATGCGCACTGCAGTGTTGTAACAGATAAACCTCTTGCATGTTCCAACACACAAAACTCTCTCTTTGTCGTCACTATGTCAAGACACTGCATTCGTTAACGCCAACTACTGGGCACAATGCAAACTCTATGAGTTTACGGTTCTATTCAGGCATTTTTCATATTTGTGCATGTAATACTTTGGAAGATTTAGGACATTTAAGGCGAATGAATCATTTATAGTAAGTACCCCGTACATCCTCTTTACTTTTGCCACCGTCAGTTATTCTGGGCCCAAATACAAAACACTGCTGCCACTTTTAACAGTATAGTTCCCTAATCTAAATCCTTTTATACAATCTGACATAATTCGACTGAAATTCACTATCGTCGCATTCTTTTTGTTGATGTTTATTTCATAAAATCTCTTCGAAGATAAGGTAAAGTCTTAAATACGCTCTTCAAGATACAGAAATAAGTCATTTTTAATCATCATGCGTTTGTAACGTCTGTGTTTTTTCGTGGCAACACCTGAAGACTCTTAAAAGGTGTAGGAAGAAAGTCAAGTCTTTTGGGTAGATAGGCTTTCTACTGATATTCTGTCTCTGTTTTACTTCGATAATGAGCTTCACCATGCCCATGCACAGCAGTTACTCTCAGAGCATTTTAGTATACTTTTTCTTTAGTGGTATCATACAGTTAAATCTTCTCATCAGCAAAACACGTGGCACGCGATTGTTCACGTCATCAACACTCGTCTTAAGACACAAACTATAGATTGACTGTTTTTCATCCTGAAATATTGCTACAAGTATATGTGATGAATAAAAATCCGTCGATTGTCTTAACTTCAACATTTAAATTTCCATTTGCGATATGTATTCTGGAATGAAAGCTCCATTATGGGAATTTTCACGTGAAGAATTCCGTCTTGAACTAATGAAACAATCGCACATGGTAATTTATGATGTTGTATAAAAGCAAATGCGGATAAGCGGCAGTATAAACAAACTACAAAATACCTGCAAATTGTGAAAAAATGCTTCATTGGTCGCCCCTGAAAAATTCCTCTAGACTGTTGGCTTTTTATTATACACATAGCGTCACAAAAGTAAGAAGGAAACTATTTCAAACACTCTTTGCTACCAAAGATAGTCATTTACACAAATTCTACTCATATTTTTGTATTGTGTGTTTTCGTTATGTCCTATGTTTGATTCTCCCCATCTTGTTAATTGTAATTCGACATTTTTAGTGCATGACACAAGTGAAGAGCTCCTTGTCATGACCAAAGATGCTGTGTGTGTTGACAGTACTTTTGTTTCTAATGCCTGGTTTCCCACACACTAATATCTCTTGGGGGCGCTAATCAATTGTTGCTTGATGATGGGCGAATTAGTTTAAAACCCATTCCAAAAAAAAAAAAAAAGAAGATATACTCTATAGAAGTGAATCATTAGACAGAAAAAAATGCTGTCACACTTATTTCTACGATAAATCATTTAAATTATAATAAGAGAGGTACAGAATGGTTTTACAATTCTTTTTCATTTTTCGCGAGTTGATTTTTGAAGAAACAGCTGATGATAACATGAAAGATGAGTTGTAATGGACTGAATGCTTCAAGGAAAAGTTTCTTAAACGTGTTTAGAATTCCAGTATATTCGCTGTCTGTATTTTCGTTAATATTAAGATCTGGTTGCGTCATTTCGTACGCGAAAACTTTATTGATATTGTAGGCTGCTAAGTTTTCGTCTTTCTTTTGTATATGTGGGATCTCTACGTCATTGTCAATATTGTCAACAGTGTGCCCAGTTTTAAGTAAGTGGGCAGCTACCGTCGATAATTTGTTGATTGATTCTTCTAGATCAAAGGCTGCAAGATTTTCATTAAAATTTTTCCCGCTTGGGCCTACGCAGAAATGCCGTACTATTGGCATTTGATTTTACGCACTCAGGAACTTGCCAGTTTGTCTGTTACGTTTGGTTTGTTTTGTATATCTATTGACAGTGTAATTTTATTACAGAAACTAGTGTTTATGTTCAACCGTTTGAACATAGTTGTTATTTGATATGACAGACTGCTAGCAGGTTAGGTCTACGTCATTACTTCCTGTTTGTGGTGTGTGATGTTGAAGCCGGTGAGTCACTCTCTCTTGAAATGTTTTGATAAACAGAACCTACTCTAGTGTGATGCATATCGATTACGCACAGCCGGTCGGAGTGGCCGAGCGGTTCTAGGCGCTACAGTCTGGAACCGCGCGACCGCTACGGTCGCAGGTTCGAATCCTGCATCGGGCAGGGATGTGTGTGATATCCTTAGGTTAGTTAGTTTCAAATAGTTCTAAGTTATAGGGGACTGATGACCTCAGAAGTTAAGTTCCATAGTGCTCAGAGCCATTTGAACTATTTTTTGATTACGCACAAAATAGGTTCCCTATATGAAAAAAATGTAAAAAAGAGTAGGGTTGATTTTGGGGAGGAGAGCAAACAGCGAGGTCACCGATCTCATCTGATTAGGGAAGAATGGGGAAGGAAGTCGGCCGTACCCTTTCAAAGGAACCATCCCGGCATTTGCCTGAACCGATTTAGGGAAATCCAGGAATATCTAAATCAGGATGGCCAGAAGGAGGATTGAACCATCATCCTCCCGAATGCGAGTCCAGTGTGCTCACCACCGTGCCACCACGCTCGGTCTGTAAACAAGAATGACAGTGATTACATCACACATATAGAAAACTAATTTCCGTCTATGGACATTTATTCATGAACATGCCATACACATAACCTCTAAACCCAAATCCAATCATCTGAAACCTGGGAGTTTTTACCTACTCGCCGACAGCTATTAGATCAACATTCAAATTTCTGCAACCTCCTCTCTAACTAGCCCAATACAACCCTCCCAAATGTCTTAACATAATGTAAACATCTTGGGAACAAAAACCACTTGCATGCACACGCATTTACAAACAAATAAATTTACACGTACATACACACACACACTCACTCACACACACACACACACACACACACACATACATACATACATACATACGAGTGCATACACAGAGAGAGAGAGAGAGAGAGAGAGAGAGAGAGCGTACAAAAATGAAAAGTCGTTCGGTACGATACTTCAGTGCCTGTGTTGTTAAGAAGAGCGATGAAATGTTCCTTCTGACATGCGTGTACGTCCGAAGGAACAGGCACTGCGAGAATTATAGCCGTTATGAAACACATGAAATGTATTCGTAGAAGCCAATTAGACAGCTGTCAGCTGTAAAGGGAATGAGGAAAATGAAAATGCATGAAAGTCCGAAAAACATTGCACCGTTCTTCTTAACAACACAGGCATACAGTATCGTATTTATCCGACGATATCACGCAACGACTTTCAACTAAAATATCCTCCCCTATATCGGGATTACATAACGAGTGTACGAGTACAGGTTGTGACGCAGGGTTCAAAATGGTTCAAATGGCTCTGAGCACTATGGAACTTAACTTCGGAGGTCATCAGTCAACTAGAACTTAACTACTTACACCTAACTAACCTAAGGATATCACACACATCCATGCCCGAGGCAGCATTCGAACCTGCGACCGTAGCGGTCGTGCGGTTCCAGACCGTAGTGCCCAGAACCGCTCGTCCACTCCGGCCGGCTGTGACGCAGGGACGACGACATATAGAAGTTTGGGTCTGATCGTGAGTCGTGGACGGATAACCAAAGCAGTGACGGCACGGTAGCTCAGCGTGTCCGGTCAGAGGGTTAGCTGCCCTCTGGAATAAAAAAAAACTGAGTGAATGGATTAACAAAGAACAAATGCAACGAATGAAATAAGTTTATTAAAAGAAAAAAAAGCGGTTGGGGCGATAGCTCGTGTAAATCGGAAATCCGGGTTCGAGTCCTGGGCCGGCCAAATTTTTATTGTCTTCATTCCTTAGACAGCTGATGGCTGTCCGTATTCGCAGCAGCGAAAACATTTCATGAAAAATCGTTCGTTTGGCGAAAGCTACTTCGTTATATTGGCAACACTTGCGTAAATGAAGAAAAGGAACACCAAGTGAACATTCGGTTGTAACAAAACTGACAAACAGATGTAGTAAGAAAAACCTGTAGTCTGCGCCAGATCAGCAGTGGTGCTCCACAGCAGGTAGAGTACGAAATATGAAAAAAAAAAGATCGTGACCTGTAAACGTATCGTGCTCCACAGCAGGTAGAGTACGAAATATGAAAAAAAAATCGTGACCTGAAAACGCATCTATATATTTTATAAGGGAAACGACAGTGCGACCTCAGGCCCGTGACCATATGAGATGAACGGCAGATTTCGACCAGAATATCGAATAACTGTAAGTAATAAATTATTAATGTAACAATTATGATGTGAACTGGTTTCTAATCTTTAAGTGCCCTACAGAATAACAAAACTGTATTATTTTCGATTCAGATCACTGAAGATACGTTTACGTAAAGGACATAAATGAACATCAAATGCAGCAAGAAAAAGCCGTTTGAATTCATGAAACGAATTGGATCTTTCACTGTCTACGGGCCACGTGAAGTCGTTGTCAGTTCGTTAAAGTGTGTTACAACTATTCCAGAATATACATTGCACCACGCTTACAAATAATACAAGTTTGGATATTCGGACCACGAGTAGGCTGAGGTGGTGCAGAATTTGTTCCTGTCGCTAGCAGAACGTCGCGGCATCAGTCGCTTGTGCAGACGAAGACCGTGCAGGTTCGCTATTTTCCGCCGCGGCCTCCCATTGACTCGCCTTGTTACTGACGATTTCTACCGCGTTAGATTCTAGCTTTCCCTCCGTTGTTGTGCTTTTGCGGGTTGCACGTTTCGATTCGGCTGAGGGAGTCAGACTTGTAATTTCATGGGCTGCCAAGGTGGGGGCGGAGCATCACTTTGTCTAGTCGCGTGACCGGACCGCTCGGCAGGCGACAGACAACAGAAGCACGACCCGCCGCCCCCGCATATGTCGTCCCGCCGGTGCGACCCCATTCCTGCGGGAAGCCACGCGTGTCAAGGCAGGGGTGCCCATGTTGCCCGATGTCTTCACACTGAGGTCGATTTATCTGATATGATATCAACCGCGAGGAACTCTTGGAAAGCAAAGACCCTGCACTGATGTTACGTCAAAGCCATTCAACCTCACGAGGCCTTGCCTCTCTCCCTCTTTTTTTTCTTAAAAAAGTGGAAACCACAGTGAAAAATCAAAAATGTTTTATTTGCATCATTTAGCTACACCTTCCAGCTATTACTGTATGTAGTCGCCGCTCCAGCTTGCGTAACATGGTACCAATTTTCCAATACCTCATCATAGAAGTCAGCCGCCTGCGCTTTCCGCCAATTCTCTACACTGGTCTGTAGTTCGTTGTCTGTGTGAAAATGCTGCTGTCTTAACCAGCAGTTCGTGCGAGCGAAGAGATGAAAATAAGAGGGAGCCATGTCAGGGGTGTATGGTATGTGAACAAATATTTCCCACCCAAAACACTGCATTAACCCCTTTTGTTGCAGCTGCAGTGAGTTCCTGCAACATGATCGCACTTTTCTGTCACGCATCACACATACGTTATGTAGGTTGCTTGACATCAGGCGGAAACCCTTGAAAGGTGGCTACACTGAGTCACAGCGCCAGAGATTGCGCTAAAGAGTATTATTCAGCCGCCTCCACTGGCAGTGCTTGTTGAGATGTGGTAGTGGAGAGTGCTTATTGAGAAGTGGGCAGTAGGAGTTCCGATGTAGCCGTGACTAGTTGTGAGCATGTTGTATGTAGTTGTTCTGATGGACTAGACAGCCGATGCTGTTCGATTGCGGATGTTGTAATGATCAGAGTGTATGTTTCGTCAATATATATGAAGGTAATATTTTTTTTTTTGTTTTTATTTCAAATGTCTTAAACAATAATGCCTCTTGGTCACAGGTTCAGTCAACAAAGCATCTGGCTTGTGTTCATGTATTAGAGCGTAATTCTGGTTTCTATGTGCAAGTATAGTATTTCAGTTTTATTTAATTAATTCAGTGTAAATGGTATTTAAATATCTTGTATTTTTGAGGAAGAACCGTGCCAGATGTGTACGTTGAATCACACTTCCACAGACAGTACAGTTACACTTGTGCTTCGTTGTTCGTAGTTTTTGTTTCGTAGCTTTTATAGTTGCCACGTGCATGGGGGCTTAATTATATAGAATGCAAATATTTTTAATTTTAGTCGCTGTCTGTCCGGTTACGCAGTCTCGTAACCGGTTGGCCCTGACTGGTATTAGTACGCAAGCTGACTGCATAGAATAACAACAAGAAATGAAGGAAAACTTCCGTTAACACAATTAATTAATTAAGTCCCCAGCAACTATAAAAGCTACGAAACAACAAGGCACAAGGGTAGCTGTTCTGTGTGTGGAAGTGTGATTCAACGTACACATCTGGCACGGTTCTTCCTCAAAAAGACAAGATATTTAAATACCATTTACACTGAATTAATTAAATGAAACTGAAATACTGTACTTGCACATAGAAACCAGAATTACGCTCTAATACATGAACACAAGCCAGATGCTTTGTTGACTGAACCTGTGACCAAGAGGCATTATTGTTTAAGACATTTGAAATAAAAAAAAAAATTTAGTACCTTCATATATATTGACGAAACATACACTCTGATCACTACAACATCCGCAATCGAACAGCATCGGCTGTCTAGCCCATCAGAACAACTGCATACAACATGCTCACAACTAGTCACGGCTACATCGGAACTCCTACTGCCCACTTCTCAATAAGCACTCTCCACGATGACTTCTCGACAAGCACTCTCCACTACCACATCTCAACAAGCACTGCCAGTGGAGGCGGCTGAATAATACTCTTTGGCGCAATCTCTGGCGCTGTGACTCAGTGTAGCCACCTTTCACCCTCAGCAAATGACACCCTCCACACTTAGTGGGGACTCTGTTGTAGGCGTCTTTATTTCCTCGCTGTGCCATGAGAAATGAAATATGCCATGTGATGCAGTCGACGGAAATACTAGAGACACTGCAAGACGCATCGGTGCAAAGCTTCACCAGAGTTTCACTGTAGTTTCAATTTCGCGACCGATCGGATCTTGGAAGAAACATTGCCCTTGTACACTGAATTATGCAGGATGTAAAAAATTTTCAAACGGACAGATTCAAAGTATGAGAGGAATTAACTGTGACAGCCAATGCAGTTACAGCAGTCTCCACTGTCCACAAAGTGTGAGAGATGATTATCCTCAGTGACGAACTTCTCGTTGCGCTCCACTGTGATTCATGTTAGAGCCTCTGTTGGTCTGTAGACTTTGGTTCCAATCATGGTATTTGGTACACCACTACAGTATAGCACGACAACCGGTTGTAATCAGTGGAATGCGTATAGCAAGATTCTGGACATACGTTCCACACCTTGCTGTTACGAACTATTTCTAGGGAAGACGTTAGCACCTGAAGCTTCTGCAGCCGTCTCACACTCACTTCTTTTAACCAGATAGCTTAAGGAATGACTCTTATATCGACTCTACTATTTATATGTCCTTCACAGATTTTCCTCACGGAACATTAGCATTTTTCATTGAGTGCACGACACTTCTTAACAATACCATCAAACTTACAGGATCGTTGCTCGCATATTGAGCAGTGTCGAATACACTCATTGCAAAATAAAAAATAAAATAAAATAAAAATTAATGTAAATAATAAAACAAAACGAAAAACGTACAGTGTCTAAACTGTTCACAAAAATCCATTGAGGTTGGAAAATCATTGTGACACTTAACTGAGACGTTCTGTGCTTTGTTACAAAGTCTCACATTCATCCGCCGCAGAAATTCATGCTCTCCGTGAGCCGTATTATGCGAGGTAATGGCTAAATGGTTCAAATGGCTCTGAGCACTATGGGACTCAACTGCGGTGGTCATAAGTCCCCTAGAACTTAGAACTACTTAAACCTAACTAACCTAAGGACATCACACACATCCATGCCCGAGGCAGGATTCGAACCTGCGACCGTAGCGTGCGAGATAATAAAATATTTGTTGGTTAAGGTAACTTTTATTGGACGGATGCTAACTGCTATCGGCAGTGTTACTGTTGAACAGTAGTCGTAAAAAGGGTGACTAACCTCGTCTCGATTCTCGAGAACTTCTGGGTTCCAGAGCTGAACACGCACCACCTGCAAAATGACTTCCGCAGAAATCATAGTGGTGGCAGAAAAGACTAACAGTTCGAAACTATGTTTGTCAGGAGTTAACGTCAAAGACAAAATCTTCTAAGGCTGCACGGAAACACAGTTTATTCGCAATTGTTAACTGGCCAACTCCATCTAGCAATGTACACTCCTGGAAATGGAAAAAAGAACACATTGACACCGGTGTGTCAGACCCACCATACTTGCTCCGGACACTGCGAGAGGGCTGTACAAGCAATGATCACACGCACGGCACAGCGGACACACCAGGACCCGCGGTGTTGGCCGTCGAATGGCGCTAGCTGCGCAGCATTTGTGCACCGCCGCCGGCAGTGTCAGCCAGTTTGCCGTGGCATACGGAGCTCCATCGCAGTCTTTAACACTGGTAGCATGCCGCGACAGCGTGGACGTGAACCGTATGTGCAGTTGACGGACTTTGAGCGAGGGCGTATAGTGGGCATGCGGGAGGCCGGGTGGACGTACCGCCGAATTGCTCAACACGTGGGGCGTGAGGTCTCCACAGTACATCGATGTTGTCGCCAGTGGTCGGCGGAAGGTGCACGTGCCCGTCGACCTGGGACCGGACCGCAGCGACGCACGGATGCACGCCAAGACCGTAGGATCCTACGCAGTTGCCGTAGGGGACCGCACCGCCACTTCCCAGCAAATTAGGGACACTGTTGCTCCTGGGGTATCGGCGAGGACCATTCGCAACCGTCTCCATGAAGCTGGGCTACGGTCCCGCACACCGTTAGGCCGTCTTCCGCTCACGCCCCAACATCGTGCAGCCCGCCTCCAGTGGTGTCGCGACAGGCGTGAATGGAGGGACGAATGGAGACGTGTCGTCTTCAGCGATGAGAGTCGCTTCTGCCTTGGTGCCAATGATGGTCGTATGCGTGTTTGGCGCCGTGCAGGTGAGCGCCACAATCAGGACTGCATACGACCGAGGCACACAGGGCCAACACCCGGCATCATGGTGTGGGGAGCGATCTCCTACACTGGCCGTACACCACTGGTGATCGTCGAGGGGACACTGAATAGTGCACGGTACATCCAAACCGTCATCGAACCCATCGTTCTACCATTCCTAGACCGGCAAGGGAACTTGCTGTTCCAACAGGACAATGCACGTCCGCATGTATCCCGTGCCACCCAACGTGCTCTAGAAGGTGTAAGTCAACTACCCTGGCCAGCAAGATCTCCGGATCTGTCCCCCATTGAGCATGTTTGGGACTGGATGAAGCGTCGTCTCACGCGGTCTGCACGTCCAGCACGAACGCTGGTCCAACTGAGGCGCCAGGTGGAAATGGCATGGCAAGCCGTTCCACAGGACTACATCCAGCATCTCTACGATCGTCTCCATGGGAGAATAGCAGCCTGCATTGCTGCGAAAGGTGGATATACACTGTACTAGTGCCGACATTGTGCATGCTCTGTTGCCTGTGTCTATGTGCCGGTGGTTCTGTCAGTGTGATCATGTGATGTATCTGACCCCAGCAATGTGTCAATAAAGTTTCCCCTTCCTGGGACAATGAATTCACGGTGTTCTTATTTCAATTTCCAGGAGTGTATATTGCGAGTCTTACACCGACAAATCAGGTTCACGTATCAACTCTTGAAGAGCAAATTGATCGCTCACTGTGTATTCCTGACTTTCGACTTCACATGGAAATATCTTACGAAACACAATTAAAGGGTCACTTTTAAGGAAACACAATCATTTTCTTCTATTTCAGGGTAGAAGTTCGAAATTTGGTCTGAAGGTGCCTACAATTTTTCTCTGTAATGTTGCGACGCTTCAAACAGCAAGGTGTCGACACATGAGGGAGAAAGACCTGAACTCAGTTTACGCACGGTGTAAGGTGGGTTAACGATGTCACATTGGCACCAAATTTCGCCAGCAGTCTGCCCAACGCCAAAGTATACGAGTCACACGATACGAAAATCGTCACCCTTTCTTTTGACGCCCCTGCCATGTAAGTCAGCGTCGATATCACGTGGTTATCTTAATGATGAGTGAGCAAAACATTTCAGACACACCGCCGCTCAGAATCAACAAGGAAGGACCTCTGGCGCGGACATAGGGACCTCAGTGACAGCACAGATTCGCTTGGGGCGTTCTTTTAGACATATTTCGCGACCGAAAACAACAGTATGGAGTGCGATTTGCAACAGAACGACGTTCTTGACAACTTAGGCACTACTAACATCCCACGGACGAAACAGCGCTTTCTAAAAAGTGACCCTTTAATTTCGCTGTGCAGTGCACTTTCAAACACATTGCGGTTCCAAAAAACTGGAAGAGGGTGTCAGCCCTTAAATGTGTACTTTTATGATTTTTTCTATTATCAAAAAACTGTATTTGCTAATTACAAACGACACTGAAGTTCAAAAGACTTCATCGTCACTCACTATAAAGTAATAGTCGATACCTCACACTTCCGCAAGGATATCGATTCATCAGAAGGGTGCATCAATACATCACCGAATACCGCTACACTGCAAATGACAAGTTGACCTTCCCTGGTATATGATTCCTCGTTTGATTGTTTCCCGAGTTGTGTTAGGGGTCTAGTGGGAGAATACTGGACGTAACCCTCACAGTACGTGTCTAACACTTAAAACGAGCCTAATAGGCCTCAGTAAGGACGTCCAACATACATTTTTAATCTTCGCTAAGGCTCCGTGGACTTTCAAACCGTGATGTTTCCGTCTCTTTTGTAGGTGCCGCTGATAACCGTGGCAATCGTGATCAACTAGAACCGGCCGCGGTGGCCGAGCGGTTCTAGGCGCTACAGTCTGGAACCGCACGACCGCTAAGGTCGCAGGTTCAAATCCTGCCTCGGGCATGGATGTGTGTGATGTCCTTAGGTTAGTTAGGTTTAAGTAGTTCTGAGTTCTAGGGGACTGATGTCCTTAGAAGTTAAGTCCCATAGTGCTCAGAGCTATTTGAACCATTTGACCAACCTGTTTTGCACCACCTCGGTTTCGCCCAAAGCCTCTCCCACTGCTGCGACTTCCTTCGAAGCGGCAACAGGGAGGTATATCGTCACGGTGCTCGTGAGACTGACAGTAAGTTAAGCTGTGCTCTTAGGTTCCTACCTAAGCATACCCTGTAAAAACGCGAAATATTCGGGATAAACTGCCGAATATTTGTGAGAGGAAACAATATAAATGTAATTGCCGCAAGTAAAACGAATAGTAATTGAATCTTCCGTTTTTAATCAAACTAAAAGTAAAAAATAAAATTTAAACACGCCCATATACCGTATGCATAACCAGTCCTAAGCCTGAAAAAAATGTAGAAGGGTTTATCTTATTATAAAACGGTTGGAAAAGCCACGGCTAACACCAACCAGCTTTACACCGCGGTATTTTCGACCAAAATGTCCCCCACTGTACAGCTTCGACGTTCGGAAAAGCCATGACTAAAGATTTTCTATCGGAAAAACTGCGTTATCGTCACGGGCCGCAAAGCCCACGGTCGGAAGTCGACAACACCTTCGTTACGTTCCACGTGTAAGTAGGCTGTTTAGGTTTTTATATTGGTAACGCCGTAAGTAGGCTGTTTAGGTTTTTATATTGGTAACGCCACGTAGTGCTCTGTATGAAAATCACTGGCTGTGCTGTGTGCAGTCTGTGGCTAGTTTGCATTGTTGTCGGCCATTGTAGCGTTGGGCAGTTGGCTGTTAACAGCGCGTAGCGTTGTGCAGTTGGAGGAGAGCCGCCAGTAGTGGTGGATGTGGGGAGAGAAATGGCAGAGTTTTGAAATTTGTAAGACTGGATGTCATGAACTGCCATATATATTATGACTATTAAGGTAAATACATTGTTTGTTCTCTATTAAAATCTTTCATTTGCTAACTATGCCTATCAGTAGTTAGTGCCTTCCGTAGTTTGAATCTTTTATTTAGCTGGCAGTAGTGGCGCTCGCTGTATTGCAGTAGTTCGAGCAACCAAGATTTTTGTGAGGTAAGTGATTTGTGAAACGTATAGGTTAATGTTAGTCAGGGCCATTCTTTTGTAGGGATTTTTGAAAGTCAGATTGCGTTGCGCCAAAAAATATTGTGTGTCAGTAATTTTTCTAAGGGGACGTTTTACACGTTATGCGGCTTAAAGAAAATAACCAAACAGTTTTCGAAGAGCGAGAATTCTTCGCCGACGAGGCCTAGAAATTCTGCAAACGCAGGTTCACTCTCAGTCGACAACCAAGATGACATTTCAAGACGGAGCCATCTATCCGTTCAAAGTCAAATCAACCTTAATTCAGGGTCCCATTTAAACTCCAAGCCTGGTTATAGCTTTACCGAATACTTGCCACTACAGGCGCGAGAATGATGTGTGTCAGCCTTCGCTGACATGTCAACTCTGATAGGACTGTTACGAGAACCACTGTTACCGTGACAATCAGTACCATTTAACAGTAATTTCATGCGAGTACGTAGCAGCGACTTAGTGACGAACATAGGGACCTCCTTGTCAGACACTGTAGTGTCTTCTTACGACAGACGTGACGTTATTTGAGGTGACTATTCGGAGAAACAGATGACAGCACTCTGTATGGCAAATAGCCTACATTTTAATTGAAACGTTTTTGGCTTCCAGTAGCGTCAAGTCGTTAGAATGCCGACAGCTTTCGATCTAGGACTCCTTGGCCATTGCCAAGTCGATTGACTGCCGCCCGACTGCTGGTGCCCATTTATATACTACAGCTGCTAACTGTGACCTCACTGGTGCTTTCAGTATCGCCATTGACTCCGCGTTCCATGCACTTCAACTTCGCTGTCGCTGGATCCCAGGCTGCGCGGAGTTGTAGGTTGCCGTCTCTGTTAGGGCGTTGTCAGCGGTTTTTATTTCTTTGGTTTCTTTAATTACCCTATACCAGAAACCACTACCGAGAACTATGATAGAGGTTTCAACAGATTCAATTTGCTGACCATTTTCTAGAGCATGCAGAATTAAGGCAGATTCTTCGGGGTAGCGTAAGTGACACTATCTTCATGCTCACTTCTGTGTAGTTCTGCATTGCGCAATGTTTGTCCGACGTAAGATTGGCGGCATTCGAAAAGTATTTTGTAGACGACGTAAGTTCTGACACGAATCTTTTGCTTCCCTCAGTAATTGCCGGCTTTGTGACGAAAGCCTGAAGATCGATTTGATTTCGTGTATTTTCAGCTGGCAGTTTGCCAGAACCACAGAACGGCAAAAGGCAAATTTCTTTTCCTGCTCTTTGTTGGTGGTGTAGCTGGTATTGTTCCTTGAAGTTACACCATTTATTTAGTTGTAGCTGTTGTTCCTGAAGATGTCGCGTAGATGGCTGAGCTCATGGGGCAGGTTATCGGCATCTTATACCATTCTTGCACGGTATGCCAACATTTGTAGCACAGCACAGCGCTTCTGGGCAGCGAGGAACGACAATGCATCATCTTTTTCTACTTTCATTGTGGACTGTACGTTACTGTTAATGCTTCTGAGATGTTCCAGGAACTCATCAAGTGGGGTCAAATGACGCACTTGTGGTCAATGTATCGAAAGGAACAACTATGTTGTAGCGGGGCCGTGTCTAAGACAATACCCTCGTACTTCTTCATAAGGAGGTTTGTAACATTTGGAGCTCACAAAAGCAAAGCAACTAGTAACAAACATGAGCAAGACTGAAAGCAATGGGCTACACACACTATGCAATGATAATAGCATTGTGGTTCTTTTTATTCAATGTTACCGCACCAAGACTTTGCAGCCTATATTTTGTTTCTGCATAACTATTAAGGAATATCTACAATCACTGCTGTTGTTAGTGGTAATTGACTCGGGGACTTCAACAGATACCCATATTATGTAATACATCCTATCGAAGGACGCGTTTTTGTTTTTGTTTTTTTCAGTACCGCGCTCACTTACTTCCGTACGTAATTTTCGAATCAGTCGAACGTAGAAAATACGCTGGAGTTTCTTAAACGAAATGTTTTGGAAGAAAAGAAACTGTAGACTTCTCATCATTTTGCAGCCTTTGTGTCGGGGGCCTCGCGGTCAACAAGCACTTGGAGAAATTCCGCCCGAAGATCCCGAGACAGAAGCCAATAGACAGTGCATCAGCAAGCGTCCACGAAAACCTCATAAATTTTAGACGACTTTCTTCCATTGGTTGATTTTACATAGGAGAAAAAACTGTACAGCTTTTTGCAATTCAGGAGGTAAAACCGACAGCTAGTAGTTGGTTTCTATCGACAATTACTTCAAACATTGTCAGTCATGTTGATGGGGGTTCGTTGGATTAGTGAACTAATTACACTTATCCGTACTGTCTTAGTCTAGCCCTATGTGGACGACTAAGGGAAGTTGGGTGAGGGTGTGAGTACGAAAACGGTGGGTAGACTCAGGCATGGCATGCTAACAGATGAATACATTTGTAGTCTGTAAATTAACCCTACGACGTACGCTATCGTATAACACGAAAAACAAAGGCGACATAATTGTGGAAATGGCATATAACAGAAATCAGCAATGGATTATTCTCGAAACACAAAAGAGGATGGTCATTAAATCGTGTACATATCTCAGTCTAAGTTCAGTACAGTCAGACCGAAGAGTGAAAAATATGTGGCGACAAAAAAAAAAAAAAAAAAAAAAAAAGGAAAAATTCCACAGAAGTGCTGTAAAGTTTGTTTATTGTATCGACGTAAATTACCTTCCTTCCACACAAACCTACATGTAGCTCCACGTTAGAGAGTTTGGAAATAAATGCAACTGAGTAGACATTATTGCATCTTACAGGGTGACAATTATTGAACTTCTGAACTATTTGAAAAAAAAAAACGTAAATTAGTTACAAACTACAGCGTGCACACACTTTATTCAACATGTAAACGTCGCTACAGATATTCGGGTTTAGGTTATGACATGTTCGATATGTGTGCCATCATTGGCGATGATGTGGCGCAGACGAATAGTGAAATTCTGCATGACCCGCTGAAGTGTCAGAACATCGATGCTGTTAATGACCTCCTGAATGGCAATGGTTTTGGGGTTATGCACTACAAAAAGGAGTCGCATGTGTTCAGATCCGGAGAATACGGAGGCCAATCGAGACCCATGTCTGTGGACTCGGGGTACCACAGAGCCAGAACGCGATCCCCAAAGTGCTCCTCCCCGACATCAAACACTCTCCTGCTTCGATCGGGCCGAGCTCCGTCTTGCATGAACCAAATCCTGTCGACATCAGGATCACTTTGGATAATGGAGATGAAAGCATCTTCCAAAACCTTCACGCGCCTTCAAAAAACATCGCACCGATTACTCCGTGACTGGATATTGTGCACCACACAGTCGGCCATTGAGCGTGAAGAGACTTCTCGATCGCGAAATGCGGATTCTCAGTCCCCCAAAAGCGCCAATTTTGCTTATTGACGAACCCATCCAAATGAAAGTGGATTGCATAGCTAAAACAGACTATACAATTCCCATCATACCCAGCGGCCAAACGTGTAGTTTGAACGTGCTAGCGCAAACCGTTCAGAAGTTATGACGATTTTATTCACATAGTTCATTAATTGTTGTCAATCTGTATAATCAACAACAACAACAGTAATAGAATGAGATTTTCACTCTGCAGCGGAGTGTGCGCTGATATGAAACTTCCTGGCAGATTAAAACTGTGTGCCGGACCGAGACTCGAACTAACAACAGTAATACTGATAATAGTAATCATGTTGCATAACACAATGGCTTGAAGCAAAGTCTTCCAATTGGACACAATTTCGGCGACTTTCGTGTCTCTGGGACAACAACATCCAGTGTATTAAAGCTGTCACCCATCCATATTAATTCTAACCAGGTTGGACGTCTATTAACTTCGGTGGTCGTGTGGGAACTGTTATATCCAACGTGGCACGATCAACAGAAAATAATAAACAAAGTTAATCAGGTTGAAAGAAGAATACTGGGACGCACTTGTATGTGGCACCAGAATAAGATTAGAATATTAATAAATTAAAATGAAACTGATATACTATAAACGATGAATATCTCTGATAGGCTCGATGATGCGGATCGCTGACTTGCGCGACCGCAGAGCCCAAGAATCTGCTTTGTTGGAGTAAGAGAGCGCTTGGCGTACAGTTGTAGGTAGCTGTCTGTCAGGGAAAGACGATGGAGTAGGCAGATTTTGTGGTGTGCTGTGTGAAGCCACCAAGAGTTAAATTAATTTAGGTATGTCATATTGTTGAATTTGGAAGCAGAAGTCTTCATGCAAACAAGGTTAAAATGTTAAATAATTATGATTTATGTTTTTTGCCAGCGCGTTAGTATAGATGAGTTGGCTGATAATTTGTAATTGTTGAGTAACCCCGGACTGTACGGAAACCGTTTTGATAAAAAGTCTAGGTAGCTATTTCGCCGTAACGCTTCTAAGATATGTTAACAGAGCTATATTTAATCTGATGATTTGAATTTATGTTGGATTAATGAAGTTAGATAATACTTGCTGTTTAAATCTCATTGTTTGTGAATCAGTTGTGAGAAATGGAACTTTAACTGTGAGATGTTTTTGAAAAGACAAACTTAACTTTCAATATTTTTTTGCCAAAAAAAATCTGTGTTAGTAATTTACAACAATCAGTACCACCTCCCTGCCCAGTTCATATATTTTTCAAAGAAGTTGGATTTCTAACATTTCTTTGCAGCGACAGAAACTGAAATTGTTTATGTAAGAATATACAGCCTACAGTTGCAGGTTAACTTTATCGTTTACCTAGGTTTCAACGTTATTAATAACGTCTTCTTCAGAACATAAATTATTATTTAAATGTTTGCCCAAAACAGGCCATGTCCTAAGTCAACTTCATAAAACTTGATGCAGAACCATAAGGTTTTGTCACTTCTATTAAACCAACTGTAGAAATTCACTTTAAGCCCGCTGAAACCTAGGTAAACGATAAAGTTAACCTGCAACTGTAGGCTGTATATTCTTATATAAGTTGGATTTCATAAACGTTTTCATTTATCAGCCAAAACAATTTCATGTGCATCTCAAAGTATTGCAGCCAGCTTCGCACATCGCTGAGCCTGTAGCTAGCATATTTATATTTTTTGTGAGAGACCAGAATATATCGCATTCCACCGTTGCTGCTCTAGAGGTAAGACAATTTAATTTACTTGTTATATGCACAGAGACCAAAGTTATTAGTTTTCAACAGAGCATTAGGATGCAGTGCTTAAGGGGCTGAATGTATTCTGCAGTGACTGTATCTGTTTATTGGTATTAGGAGTTGCATTGCCCACTCGATTCATATTAAGTTTTGCTAACAATAACAAAGTGTAAGTACACCACTTGCAGTTACAACAATCTACACGATAATTCGAGTTTTCTATCCGTTTCACAGTGGTAGACTTCATTTAACGTAATCGCAAAGTTTATTATTACATTTCTTAAAAGAACGTTACAAGGTCTTGCTTGCGATAGTCGCAAATCCATTCCACTCGGCCTCTCTGCATGTTCTGTGGTATGAACTCGACCAACCTCCCAGAAGAATAACGCACGAATGACCAAGTACACTATCTACGTCATTACATCTTGACTGAAGAACAGGAGTAATGATGCTCGAATGGTTTTTCCTCGTTCAAATATTTAGCAAAAATATCGTTGACTGGGCGGAAGTACTAACGTATATGAGCATTGGCGCTAGTATATTATATTAGTGCAAATCCTCAAAAACGTTAGTACATCCGACCAGTCAGCGATACGTTTGCCACATAGATTAGCGAAGAGAAGACCTTTCTCAGGAAGTACGTTACACATATCGTCCCACGGTAAGACCGTTGTGCAACAGGAGTGGCGCGTTGTCAGAAGAGAATACATGTTGCGAGGTCCTGTTGAGACAGTTCTATTGCGGTATGGATCAAGAGTGCATCACAGTGTGCAAGTGAGAGCGTGTGGCAACCGGAAATGCACTCAGAAGTTGAAGAATGCGGGCCTGTGTGATTCTTATGGGCAAACGTCTAAACTGCACACAGATGCAGCATGAAATTCTAGCGGTATGTGGACAAAATGGAAGGTCGCGTGCAGCCGGAGTGAAATGTTGTCAACAATTTGACAAAGGCCGCACAAACGTGGGTGATGCTGGTCGGGAAGGAAGGACATTGACAATGTCCAGACAGTAGGGAATCTGAAACAAAATCTGGTGAAAGAGATTTTCCGAGTATGACGACATTCACACATCAGTTCCCGGATGGCTCCATGGCAAAGGAGTGCATTTCTATCTTCGAGGAAATGAATGAATGCTAGATCTTTCCGACCGTTTTTTAGAGAGATTTGATGACTATGTTAAAAATTGTGTCAAGTACGTGAGACGCTTTGAAGTGTAATTCCGGATTCAATAAAATCTACTTGACCTGTCAGAATAATTACATGCATGTCTGAAAGAACAGACACTGTTGTAATACAAGCCCAGGTGGGCACAGGATTATAACAGCGTTGGTCTCCGTTCCTCGTTATCTCATTCTCCCTGGTGAGGTAATGGAAGTAATGCTGCCAGCATTAGGTAATGAATTTAACACTTTCAAAAATGGTTCAAATGGCTCTGAGCACTATGGGACTCGACTTCTGATGTCATTAGTCCCCTAGAACTTAGAACTAGTTAAACCTAACTAACCTAAGGACATCACACACATCCAAGCCCGAGGCAGGATTCGAACCTGCAACCGTAGCGGTCTCGCGGTTCCAGACGGCAGCGCCTAGAACCGCACGGCCACTTTGGCCGGCTTAACACTTTCAGCACTGCCCTCTTTACACCCGGCACTTGGCTGAGAACTGGCATATTTAATGGATGTGTGAAATTAAATTGCAAAGAACAGAAAAATGATAGGAATATGGTTCTTGCATCATTTAAAAGGAAAAAGTAAGAGCTTTACCTGAATGTGACTTTATTTTAAAATATAAAATACAAATGGGTGCTATAATTAAAAAAAGAAAACACAAAACAATCGTCGATAAAATTTTTTACATGTTCTCTCTCTTGAGTAGTGCCATTATTACTGTATCTAAATTTAAAACAAAATATCGCTGGACTGTCTAACTGCATGTACCTGTAAACTAGAGTATTTTAATAGTCCAGATGTAGTTAGCCTTTGTGTGAAAATCCTGGAAACACTGTCGGACGCAAAGGCCAACGCCACAGTCCTTGCACCACCAGCCACTTTCCTTCCTGATGCGCTTACCCGTCTCTTTCTTCCCCCTGTCTAAACATACTTTGCAATACCTAGTAATATTCACCTTGTTTACAGTGGGTAGGACCCTCTCTGGAAAGTGCCTTGCAAATGTCCTCTCAATTTGTGAGGATGAAGCGGTTTGTTGCTGAAAAATATTTCCTCCCTTCTCAGCCAATTTCTTCCCCACTCTGTGAATAAAGTCTACTAGGGATACATTGTTCCTAGTGTTCTCTTTATGTAAAATAAAACTGTTGACAGTTGACACCATAAACAAGGGGAAAAACAGATTTTACCATCACTTCAAAGTTTTTCGGGCAAACGGATAAGAGCTAGAGAACTGATCTGCTCTGTCAACTCCAGCTTTATTCTTATGGTAATCAATAATAACGTCTGGCTTTACAATTTCTGCTATTCCACCTTTGGCCCTCATTTGAATACTAGTGCTGGTAGACTTATGCTTTGTGGAAAGACAAAAAACACCTCGTTTTGACTTCCACTTTACTGCCAAGAGATGGTGTTTCCTTTGAAAAACTTTTTTTTTAGTTTTAGTGTTCTGAATATTCGTCGCAAACCTTTCCTGTTTTTCATTACAGTTCCCACTCCAAGAGCTTTATTTTCTCACAACATGTCCAAAAGAGATGGACTGGTGTAGTACCTATCCATATAAATGCAGTGTCCTTTGCCAAAGTACTGTGAACACAACCTTTTTACAAGGCCATGGATACTATTGTCAACAATGTCTGCAAAACCTGTATATACATCGCAGTTAAGCATATAACCAGTTGATGAATCCCAGAGAGCACACAATTTTATTCCATATTTATTGGGTTTGTTTTTCATGTAAACTCTGAAGCTTGTTCTACCACGAAAGGGACACATTGCCTCATCTATTGTCAGATTCATGCTTGGACGAAAACTAATTTTGCTTTTATTCACAAAGAAATCAAACAAAGGCCTCACTTAGTGAAGTGGGTCGTGCTTTTCTTCGCCTCTGCTAGTGAACGTAGCATTGTCATTCAAGTGTAACATCGACAATGTAGCGCAAAATCGATCACGACTCAACAATTTACTCGCAAATCCTGTATGCGGAAACGGGTCTGTTGACCAATAACCACTGATTTTCGGCAATTTGACGACGCACATATGCAAAATAATACTGGGAGACCAGTAAATCTCTTCCAATTTTACTGCAGACCACTTATGCCAAACAGAGTTTATTTTCAGGCTACCTTTGCGTTTCATTGTCGTAATAACGTTACCAGCGTACAGATTCGTTTCACTCTTGATGAGCCGAATAAGGTCGTCATCAAAGAAATAACTAAAATATCGAAGCTCCTCAGTGGCATCTGAAAAATGCGATGCTACGCCGACTACTTTCTGGAAATCCGGCAGTGCTGGCTGATCGTCTGGTTCCGACCAATATTACTCTTTGTGCTCAGTGAGCCACACACGACCAGGTACCACAGATGGTCTGTACCATTATCTGCATAGAAAAAAATCCTAAGATTGGTATTAAAAGGTACTAAATGCAAGTGAAGTAATGATCACTACTCACAATACAAAATGCGGCAATGAACTCTTCAGTTTATGAACAATTGAGACATATACAAAGCTGAATCGTCACTTGCACTTTCGTCTGGAGAGTACGAGTCCTTTTTGTCAGAATCGTCAATTTCAGATCCTGCATCTCCATGAAGAATATCTAAGGTATCTGCCTCCGTCAACTCGCTGCGCGATATTTCCACGATGTGAATGAACTGCAGGTAACTTCGTCTTTGCAGTGCTCACAGCCGCTGCCAGGATGAGATAGCCGGAAAGTGCTTGCCTCTTGCGGAAGAAGAATGAAATACCTCCACATCAGTTGACGACGGAGCCAAATAAAGGCTCGCCCGTAAGGCATACGGGCGCCGTCGCCAACGTCAGGGCGGCCGCGCCCCCATGGCGTAGGGGCACCGTGCTGTAAGTGTTAACAGTTTACGGTGAAAGGCATGTTAAAAGGGTGATATATGGAAGCCTGGTTCGGTGTGGGGAGAGTGCACGGATAGCCGAAGTAGTTGAGGCGACCACCCACGAAAAGTGCGAAATCCGGGTTCGAGTCGTCGTCCGTCCAAAATTTTTCATATCTCACTTTTGGGTAGTAGATCTATATCTAATACAGCTGATCTCAATCAATACGCAGTCAGCGAATCTGATTCTAATATTACCTCAGCATTGTATAGACGTGCAAGATGGAGTGAAAAACTAGACTCATTCCAAGATCATGCTTTCGAATTCACTGAACACTTCCTTTGACTTCGTCTAGAGTAGATCTTTTCGGCAAGAAACAATAATATCGCTGCTATTTCTGTACAGAACCGCTTCTCTCCCAGACCAGGGAGTCGGTTACTCCCGGCCGTATTTAGTCTCTTCTTTGGCTCCGCCAGACAGCCTGCCCTGCTGTTAGAGGCGCCACGTGACGCACCTCAAAGGCGCCGCCCCCTGAGCCGGCGCGCAGGCCGGGCCCCGGCGGCTGGCGCCGGCGTCGCACGTCCGCCACGACGACAGATTTACTGCCCTCTGCAGACGGTGGCCCTGCCTCCAGTGGCGGCCTTCGCAGTCCCAGAACAGCTCCCTGATAAGCTGAGCACCCGCCAGCCCCACTGGCAGTTTCTGCACTGTCTCAGAATACCTAGCCAGGTATAGCCGAGGCGATGTGCCTGGTTCTTCTCCAAGCCACGGATGAACTTCGCATCCTCGTGTGGAACTAGATTCCGTATCTTGCAGGCGTGCCACTGTAGCCGTTTTCGCAACACGTGTAACTTTTAGAATCCGTCACAGAAAACGCCAAAGTCTCCCACAGATATACCGGGTGATCAAAAAGCCAGTTTAAATTTGAAACTGAATAAATCACGGAATAACGTAGATAGAGAGGTACAAATTGACACACATGCTTGGAATGACATGGGGTTTTATTAGAACCAAAAAGTAAAAAAGTTCAAAAAATGTCCGACAGATGGCGCTTCATCTGATCAGAACAGCAATAATTAGCATAACAAAGTAAGATAAAGCAAATATGGTGTTCTTTACAGGAAATGCTCAATATATCCACCATCATTCCTCAACAATAGCTGTTGTCGAGGAATAATGTTGTGAACAGCACTGTAAAGCATGTCCGGAGTTATGGTGAGGCATTGGCGTCGGATGTTATCTTTCGGCATCCCTAGAGATGTCGGTCGATCACGATACACTTGCGTCTTCAGGTAACCCCAAAGCCAATAATCGCACGGACTGAGGTCTGGGGACCTGGTAGGCCAAGCATGACGAAAGTGGAGGCTGAGCACACGATCATCACCAAACGACGCGCGCAAGAGATCTTTCACGCGTCTAGCAATATGGGGTGGAGCGCCATCCTGCATAAACATCGTACGTTGCAGCAGGTCTTTATGAGCCAGGCTGGGAATGATGCGATTCTGTAACATATCGGCGTACCTCTTACCCATCACGGTAGCAGTTACAAAATCACAATTACGCATTTCCTCGAAGAAAAAAGGCCCGATAACGGTAGCTGTGGTAGATCCAACAAATGCCGTGACTTTCTCGTTGTGCAATGGAGTTCCCACGACAGTTCTAGAATTTTCGGTAGCCCAAATTCTGCAGTTGTGGGCGTTGACAGACCCTCGGAGCGTGAAATGAGCTTCGTCGGTCCACAACACGTTACTCAACCAATCGTCATCTTCCTCCATCTTTTGAAACGCCCACACCACAAATGCCCTCCGCTTCACTAAATCTCCAGGTAACTGTTCATGATGCGGATGGATTTTGTACGGATAGCATCGGAGGGTACGCCTCAGTGCCAACCAAACAGTAGTGTATGGAATGCCGGTGCGACGTGCGACTGCACGAGCGCTGACTTCCCCGTGCATAGACGAACCCGCTTTAGTCTCCATTTCTTCTTGAACTGTCTCAGCAGCATTGCGCCTTGTGCTCGGTCGGCCACTACGGGATCTATCGTCTAAACAATCTGTGGCTTCGAACTTCGAAATCATTCTCGCCACAGCTGCATTTGTCAACGGACCTTTACCCGTTCGAATCCCCTTCCTGTGGCGATAGGATCGTAACGCTGAACTAGTACATTCCCCATTCTGATAATACAGCTTCACTAAAAGCGCCTTTTCAGGTAGCGTCAACATGCTGCGACTACTGGCGCATCTGATTCTCTCTCTCATTACAGGTCCTTTTATACACGATTGTCATGCGCAGTCACTGACGTTTTGCTGTCCAGTGCCATCTGTCGGACATTTTGTGAACTTCGTTTTTTTTCTAATAAAAACCCCATGGCATTCCAAGCATGTGTTTCAATTTTTACCTCTCTATCTACATTATTCCGTGGTTTATTAAGTTTTCAAATTTATACTGACTTTTTGATCACCCGGTAAATTCAGTACGACATTCGGTATTGTTCCGAGCTCTCACCTAGTGACAGTACGGAATAATCTGCCGTGATTTCTGACTGGATTCAGACTTCTTAGCCGAGAGAACTGAATGCTTTCTTAATGGACTGAAATCGCCAAATGTATAGTAATTTCGGCGGTAGCCTAAGGGAATGCTGTGGGTTCGCCACTGTTAACGATCTACACTCACGGAGAAAAAAGCGCAGCAGCAACTAGTAGTTGTGCGACATAAATGAAATTTGATAGGTGTGTTTCTACATCTTAAAGATGATGTCTATTCACAGTTCGCGCCATTCCTGTAAGAGTGGTGCTAGTACGAGGGGCGTTTGAAAAGTCCGTGCAAAAATAAAACTATTTATGTGTTTGGGATAATTTTTTTTTTATTTTTCGACATAGTCTCCTTTTAGACTTGTGTATAACGCAGTTCTAATTTGTTGATCCCTTCCGAATAATAGGAATTGTCCAAGTCTGCAAAATAGCTATTAGTTGCTGCAATCACCTCCTCGTTTGAATAAAATCTTTGCCCCGCCAACCATTTCTTCAAATTGGGGAACAAATAGTAGTCCGAGGAAGCCAAGTCTGGAGAAGAGGGGGGATGTGAAACGAGTTGGAATCCTATTTCAATTAATTTTGCGACCACAACTGACGAGGTTGTAACACCACACCCATCACTTATCTAGATTTGGCGCGTGTTCACCCCAGCTAATTGACTAACAGATCAACAGAGAGTGCAAAACTGCCGCAATATCGGATAACGCAAAGAAAGTAATAAGGCCCTGTGACTCCTGATTGATCTGCGGTGACAGTGTTGACATTAATTGATTCACAATTGATCCCTTTTAATTAAAAAGGAGTGCATATTGATGTTATATTCAGCTATTGAACACCAGATGCAAATGTTGAACATAGAATTAATTAAGAAAGTTATTTGGGATTTCAACTACTTGACTGAAAACAGATGCAGTCTATTAGCACAAATTTATTTTAACTCACGACCTTCAATCATCACATTACATAATTCTCCTAACAGGCAGTGGGAATAAATTGCGTTTACATGGAGTAAAGCGCGTTAAATCAAAATTAATTCCTATCGACTGACGCAGTGTAAGTGGGCTGTTTAGGTTTTCTTATTGGTAACGCCACGTAGCGCTCTGTATGAAAATCACTGGCTGTGCTGTGTGCAGTCTGTGGTGTTGTTCCATTGTGTCTAACTTCTGAAGTTTTGTTCCATTGTGTCTATCTTTTGAAGCTTTTGTCCCATTTGTTGCATTAATTGTAATAACAATGCACTGGTGTCTGAAACTTGTTCCTCAGTGCTATTCGGCAATGCATTTGAACCGCCAATATTCGCATATTGAAAAGCAGAAAATGTGTCTTGACTTATTTGAGAAAACGGCGAGGACGCAAAACCTGAATCTACAGTATTTGCAAGATTGTGTCCTGTCATTTCAGATTCCTGAGGCAAGCTGTTGCCGACCGATCGATCGATAATGCTTCCCTGTTCACTAATTGTTTCACTGCCTACACCATTATTTGCAGCCCGCTCCATTTCCCTATGTACAATTACCAAATTACTACTTTGAACATTAGTTAATTCATTACACGGTGGCGCTAACACACTGCTTTCGTCTTCACTGTCATTTCTCAGTTTACTTTGGAGCCTAGTATTACGTTTTTCACACGCCATTATTGTCACAATATTTCCCAAGACAACACAGAAAAGCACAATTTGAAGAGCAAAATAAGAAAACACATTAACATAGCATTGAAAATAATATCTAGTTAATTGCAAGCGCAGCTGCGAAATACGTGGTGCAAATCTATATGCATGCCACAACTGTTTTACTGTACAAGAATGAAAACTACAACTACAAAGGAAATTCTCTCTATGATTACGCGCTAGCAATAAACAATAGCTACACTAATTACACAAACTACAAGAACAAGATCAGAAGATTCCAGTGAGGTATCCTCGGCTAAGGGTCGACATATTAAACGTCCCCTTAGAAAAATTATACAAGACTGTGCTTAAACTGACACACAATATTTTTAGCGCAACGCAATGTGACTTTCAAAAATCCCTACAAGAGAATGGCCCTGACAAACATTAACCTATACCTTTCACGAATCACTTACCTCACCAAAAATCTTCGTTACTCGAACTACTGCAATACAGCGAGCACCACTGCTGCCAGCTAAATAAAAGATTCAAACTACGGAAGGCACTAACTACTGATAGGCATAGTTAGCAAATGAAAGATTTTAATAGAGAACAAACAATGTATTTACCTTAATAGACATCAAAAGTCATAATATATATAGCAGTTCACGACATCCAGTCTTACAAATTTCAAAACTCCTCCATTTCTCTCCCCACATCCACCACTGCTGGCGGCTCACCTCCAACTGCGCAACGCTACGCGCTGTTAACAGCCAACAGCCCAACACTACAATGGCAGACAACAATGCAAACTAGCCACAGACTGCACACAGCACAGCCAGTGATTTTCATACAGAGCGCTACGTGGCGTTACCAATAAGAAAACCTAAACAGCCCACTTACACCAGGCGTAATGCTAAGTGCGAGAAGAATTCTACAATACACGGACCATGAAACCTTCGTGGAAACTTTGCCGACGTGATCCAACAAATTAATCAGTGGCCTAATTCAAGCCGGGGCAGGCGCAATATCACCGAATTCAGCGTGGCGGGGCGTCGTCGTTGTGCAGACGTCGGCCGGCCTCGTTGTGCTGCAAAGCTGCGCTCGTCTATTCACTCCTAGCTATCTTGCTCAATACACAGCTGAACGAAAACTTTCTACCTCCAAGCTCAATCGTTCCGTTTGCTAAATTCTAAACTGCAGAGATGCTCACTCTTTCTCAGGCAAGCTGCGTAAAGAACGCCACGTCCGCACTCTAGGCAAGCTGGGAACAGATGACCTCTACGGAGACTTCTGCCAGTCCGCTCTTCGCCTCAGTTTCCCCTCCAGCAAAATCACTTACGCCAACTGTAGTACAAGTCGCATTAATTATGCGTCGCTTCTCATCGCCGACCAATGCCTGCTCTCGGAAGTGAACAAATTCCCACAAAATTTCCCTTCCTCTCAACTTCCGCTGTTTAGCTCCTCCCAGGCCACCCATCAAGGTCAGCATCTGCATAAAACACCAATTTTTCCGAAAGGAGAGTACTTCAAATTCCTTGGTCCTACGTTCCCATCGGAGGCCGTCGTAGTTCATTCTGTCGCTCTTCACCTGATTTACTTCAGACTCTGCGGACCGTGAATTCTGCGTGAAGCTGCTATATTCACGAACACGCATATTTTGGCCTCTGTTGACTGCTCCACCGTAGCTTTGCACGGCTTTCTCCCATATTTCACTGAAAACGGGACGACGGAAATTTATCAACAGGCGTACAAGTTCTCCGTTTGCTTCCTGGTACACCAGCATGGGGTCAACCACCCCCTCACTGTCACTCATCTTAAGGCAGCTGGAGGCCACGCCCCATTACCGCTTTCTCAGAGTTTGAGCCGCCATAAGCTGCCTATTGTCGCTTCCCTTCGCCGCTCCCCAGCCACACGCCACCACCCGGCCGCAGTCAACTCTGAATACTTCCCTGGGATAAAATAGCCTCCAGTAAATCGACGCGTTTCCACAAAGTTTTCATGTCACGTGAATTACTTTAAAACCATCACCCAACATTAATTATTCCAATATGTCCATACTATACCCTCTACAAGACGCATTTTCAGTCATTTTTGTTCAGCCCTAATGTTCGCTCAACGTGAGTTTGGTGATCTTTAATGACTTCATGTAAGGGGCATAGTTCTTGCAATCTGCTTGCTGGTGCATTGTCGAGATGGAAAAGGACTTTTTTGCGGTCCGAGCGCTGGCGTTTTTCTTGCAGCTCGGTTTTCAGACTGTCCAATAACGATGAATAATATGCACCTGTAATAGTTTTACCGTTTTGCAGATAGTCGATGAGGATTATCCCTTGCAAATCTCAAAAGGCAGTCGCCATAACCTTTCCGGCCGAAGGATTGGTCTTCATGTTTTTTGGTAACTCATTGTTTACATTGATGTTTGGTCTCAGGAGTATAGTAATGTATCCATGTTTCATCCACAGTGATGAAGAGACGCTTAAAGTGGTGCGGATTCTTCCTGAACAGCTGCAAACCATCCTTGCAACACTTCACACGATTCCGGTTTTGGTCAAGCGTGAGCAATCGCGGAACCCATCTAGCGGATAGCTTTCTCATCTCCAGATGTTTATAAAAAATATTATATACCCTTTCATTCGAGATGCCCACAGCACTAGCAATCTCACGCACCTTAACTCTTCCGTCATCCATCACCATATCATGGATTTTATCAAAGATTTCTAGAGTCGTAACCTCCACAGGGCGTCCAGAACGTTCAGCATCACTTTTGCCCATATGGCCACTCCGGAAACTTTGGAACCACTTATAAACTGTTCTGATCGAAGGTGCAAAGTCACCGTAATGTTCATCAAGCTTCTCTTTAGTCTCATGAGGCGTTTTGCCTTTCGTTAAGTAATGGTTAATCACCACACGAAATTTTCTGACAATCACTCAACTTCCTTGATTCACACGAGTGCCAAACACAAATAAATAGACCAATATGGCTAAAACTTAGTGTGCGCTCTTTCCAAAGATAATACTAACTAAACATGACCTCAATACGGGCCGGTGGTGCTATCTCTTGGACTTTGCACGGACCTTTCAATCGTCACTCGTAGAAGATGCAAATCAGGTTTGCTTTAAATACACGCTGTAGAAGTCGTGATCGTTATTTACCTTTATGATCGGACGTGCTAAATTGATGTTACTCAAGAATGCCTTTAAGGCGACAAAGACGCCAATATCAACACCTCACTGATTTTGAACGACGTCGTGTAAGGGGGAACGAGAAACTGGACGTTCGTTTTACGATACTACAGAAGGACTTTGCGGGAATGTAGCTAACACAAATGGTTGCTGGAGCGGTGGTCACTAGAATGTACAGTGGCAAGATGACTGGGCTCCGAACGGTCACGTGGCACTATCAAGAGGGAAATCCATCCATCGTGTTCGGTTTTTATCGCTGCTGCATCGTACTTCACCTGTAGCAGTAAGTTAAACGGCAATTGGCAACACAGTGGCGCAACCAATTTTTACAAACCGGTTACCTCAAGGACAGCTCTGGCCCAGAGACTCCATAGCGTGCATTCCACCGATCCCAAACCACCATCATTTGCGACTTCAGTGGTACGAAGCGAGAGCTCTTTGGAATGCAGGGTGGAGATCTGTGGTGTTTTCTGATGAAAGCAGGTTCTGTCTCTGTGCCAGTGATGACCGTGTGTTGACTGGAAGGAGGCCGGTTGAGGTCCTGCGAACAACCTGTCTGCGTCCTGGAGACACTGGACCTACACCTGGAGTCATGGTCGGGGCTGCGATTTCATATGACACCTGGAACACTCTCGCGGTTAACCTACGCACCCCGAATGCAAATTTTTGCGTCAGTCTGGCGATTCGACCTATGCTGCCAATCACGAGCAGCATTCCAGTGGGTGTTTTCCAACAGAATAACTCTAGCCCACTTGCTCCTGTTGTTAACTGACATGCTCTATAGAGTGTCGACATGCTGTCTTGGCTTGCTCGGTTACCAGATCTGTGTCCACTGTAGCACATATGGTACATCATCGGACAACACCAGCCTCTCCATAAGCAGCGTTAACCGTCCCTCTATTGACCGTCCAATTGAAACAGGCATGGAACTCCATCCTAAAAAATGACATCTGGCACCTGTACAGCACATTTAATGCATGTCTGCATGCTTGAATTCAATATTCAACGCAGGCAGACGTACAAAGGGTAACGTATAGCCCATAAGTAAACCAAAAAATATATTATTGTCAGATGATACGAATAGCAATAAATAAACGGGAACACCAACAACTGGAGAATATCTCGGCATCCAGAACGGTTGACAATGGGTTGACCACATTAAACTAGTTCTACAAAAACCAGATAACAAACAGGATCACCTGCAGAGCCCGAAAGAAACTAAATTCACCCATGGAAGTTGTAGTTCGAAACGATTCCGGAGGACACTTATTCTAAGATTAATGGAGCAGATGTAGTACTGGAGGAAAGCAGCATGTTTCGCCACGGGTTCATTAAATAAGCTGGAGAGTGGTAAGCAGAAATCCGCCCATCTCCCGTGGCAAATGTTGCAGGAAAAATTCCTAAGAGAATCGTACAAAATACTATAAGGGACAATCAAATGAAAAAGACAGATCAAAGAAAGTAAACTGATTATTATTTCAAATGTAAACTGTTAATACATTCATCCCAGTGAGCGACAAGACAGTCAATGCCTTCATGGAATAAGGTTCGCTGTTGTCTACGGAACCGTGGTTGTAACCATGCATGCGCCTCCTCATCTGAAACAAATCGACAGCTACGAATGCCTTTCTTCAGTACTCCAAAAATATGAGAATCACGCGGCCAGAGGTGGGAACAGTATGGAGAGTGTGTAAGGGTTCCCCAGCGAAACGTCTGCCGCGTAGTCGAAACAAACGTGGACCTGCCCACATGTTTCGGCTATGCTGCAGAATTTTTGCTGGGAAGCCCGTAATCATCCTTCATACAGTCCCGATCTCTCCCTCGCGATATCCATGGCGGGCCTACATGTGGTCAAAGCTGTTTCGACTAAGTTGCAGAAATATCGTTGGGAACCCCTTACACATCCTCCTCACAGACTCGACCTCTCCACATGTATTTTCCATATTTTCGGAGCGCTGAAGACGATATTCGTGGCCGTTGATTTAGTTCGAGGTGCATGTTTGGGTACAAAACACACCAAAAGAAGTTTTGCATCACCCCAGTTCCCACAACTCCTGAAGATAGTCGTTGACTGTGGGTATTGTATCACAGACACAGTCCCTTTGTCTGTTCAGAGTTGTCACTAAACCCGCCCCAAGATGCAAATAAGCATTCATGAGCAGCGCCTATTGGACGGAGGGAGTCCGACAGCCGAGCAGTTCCAGTCATTACATCAGTAAGGAGGTACACGTCTAGTGTTGTCTGTAGTTCGAACATGCATAAACGGTCAATACCGCGGTTCGCTCGCGCTCGCATTGTTACTTTGTGCGAGGAAGGGCTCTCAACAAGGGAAATGGCCAGGTGTCTCGAGTGAACCAAAGCGATGTTGTTAGGACACGGAGGGTATACAGAGAGACAGGAACTGTCGATGACATGCCTCACTCAGGCCGCCCAAGGGCTACTACTGCAGTGGATGACCGCTACCTACGGATTATGGCTCGTAGGAACCATGACGGAGGCACCACCATGTTGAATACAGGACGTCGTGTTACGACTCAAACTGTGCGCAATAGGCTGCAGATGAGCAACTTCACTCCCGACGTCGATGGCGAGGTCCATATTTGCAACCACGACACCATGCAGCGCGGTACAGATGGGCCCAACAACATGCCGAATGGACCGCTCAGGATTGGCATCACGTTCTCTTCACCGATGAGTGTCGCATATGCCTTCAACCAGACAATCGTCGGACACATGTTTCGAGGCAACCTGGTCAGGATGAACGCATTATACACACTGTCCAGCTAGTGCAACAACGTGGAGGTTCCTGCTGTTTTGGGGTGGCATTATGTGGGGCCGATGTACGCCGTTAATGGTTATGGAAGGCACCGTTACGGCTGTACGATACGTGAATGCCATCCTCCGACCAATAGTACAACAATATCGGCATCAAACTTGCGATGCATTCGTCCTCAAGGGAGACAATTCGCGCCCCCATCGTGCACATCTAGTGAACGTTCATGATAACGACATCGCTCGACTGGAGTGGACAGCATGTTCTCCAGACATGAACCCTATCGGACATGCCTGAGATAGATTGAAAAGGGCAGTTTATGGTTGACGTGACACACCAACCGCTCTGAGGGTTCTACGCCGAATCGACGTTGAGAGGTGGGACAATCTGGACCAACTGTGCCTTGATAAACTTGTGAATAGTATGCCACGACGAACACAGGCATGAATCAATGCAAGAGGACGTGATACTGGGTATTAGAAGTACCGATGTGTACAGCAATCTGGACCACCACCTCTGAAGGTCTCACTGTATGGTGGTACAACATGCAGTGTGTGGTTTTCATGAGCAATAAAAAGGGCGGAAATGATGTTCATGTAGACTTCTATTCCAATTTTCTGTACAGGTTCCGGAACTCTCAGGCTGCGATGTGATGCAATTTATTTTTTTTTTTAATGATGTGTGTAGTTACGCAAACATTTTTCCATGAAGGCATTCTCTGTTTTGTCTCGTAGTGAGATAAATGTGTTAACAGGATGTCATATCAGACACCTTTCAGCCGTCTAATTTCCGAATTGTTATGTAAGTAGGCTGTATAGGATTTTTTTACTGTTAACGCCACGTAGCGATCTGTATGAAAATCACTGGCTGTGCTGTGTGCAGTCTGTGGGTGGTTTGCATTGTTGTTGGCCATTGTAGTGTTGGGCAGTTGGCTGCTAACAGCGCGTAGCGTTGCGCAGTTGGAAGTGAGCCGCCAGCACTACAAGGCTATTCTTACAACGTAAATCGTAACCAAAACAGACACCACCCGTATGACAACCGTTGACAGAGTAGTAATAATTACAGGGAAAGATCACTTCTCCGCGGTAATGACTATCACAGAGACAATCAGAGAAATAGACAATATGGGAAACAAAATAATTATTATCAAGGGAGACAGAATAACTTCAGACGCAACGTTCCACCGTGCAGTTACGATTCCGGGAGAAATTCTCCACCACATGACCGACAAAAAAGAAACTATGTAAACTACCGACAAAAAGACAGACATGAATTTCGTCAGAACTGGCGAGATTCAAACAGGGCAGGGCCTTTTCGTCAAGGTGAATTTGTAGAAGTTAGGTCTCCTAATCCCAATAGCGACGCGCGCCAACAGAGACAGACAATGACTCGCACTGCAGGCAGCCACGTGCGCCGGCTGGCTCAGTGAAAAATAACATAGACGCTAACCTTGAGAAAAATTTTAGCATTCCTTACCGACGTATACAACATGATAATTACTTTGAAGCTGAAACTCTGCGCACTAGAAAGGGTAAAGGATTGCACCACATTTTACATGTAAAACCGTTTATTTAGAGATAATCTGTTTTTTTTTTTTTTTTAACTTAGTCTTTGCTATAAAATTTTTCACTTCACATTACTAGTACCCTTTGTCACACTTAGAAACTGTTAACTTGCAACTATGTTTTAAAATTAACTATCCAGTCTAGAACCTAGGGAACATATTTAGACAGTAATTACGAATGCATTCTTATAGTGAACAGACGACACACTGTTATTGTGTGTGTACATTCTTGCTTGTTAGTTGTACGATTATGTAACGACTATAAGGCTTATATACTTAGAACATATACCAGTACTGCTAATGAGATATTACTGCAACATTTTGGTTTACTTGAAAATACATTATGGATTTAAAGTGCTTTCTCAGAGATACCAGATGACACAGTGGTTAGTTTATTTGACAGCTACACGACTATATCATGATGCTACTAATATGTGACACAATTTTCTTTGTTGCTTTTGCGGTGTATCTGTTTTATAACAGCACAGTTAGTCTGAATTCTTCTGGAAAGAAAAACATGTTTTAGTAGTAACTTTTGTGGTATAGCTACAGTGAGACCACCTTTTCCGTAGCACAACAATATGTTACAGTACAGTACTTACTTCATCACGGCAATAAGCGTAATAACTACGATATCTATACGCAAGGCATATCACTTTTGTTTATTACGAGGTAAGTACATTGACTTCTACATAACTTTGCCCACGGACGACGATAATTACGACACTTGGCACATTTTTACCCTTAAGTAATGACAGAGATTGTCTTACAACAAGACGCACAGTTTAGCGCTACAGTACACGAATTTGAGTGATTGATTTTGTACTTAAAACATTTATGTTTAAAGATTTTTGAATTACAATGATACAAAGGTTTTCCGTGATACATTTCATTCGATTGCTGTAATCTGTAACACCTGAGGGTCTAATTACATTAATCCTCAAGAGGGGTACACGCTTACTTTGTGTAACATGGGTTTGGCAAACACAAGGAGCCCTAGCTAATATGGTATTTGCTTATACAACTTTATACATTGGTACCATATTTCTCTAACACAGAATTACACAGCTATCTGATCATTTAACTGAGAAGGACAAACTTTTTTTTACTACATCAGTGACAGATGTTTACATAATTACACTGTTGGATAACTTCACACTTATGAAATTGTATTTTGTCTGAACTTTGTGAACTGTTCATATTTTTGTGGAACCATTGTGATACTATGAGAGCTTTGAATGATGTATTTGGTATCATGATTTTTAAAGTACGTTTGAGATAGATGACACTATTGCAATGAGCAAGGAATTCGATTTAGGTTTTGAAATTATTGCACAAAGCCACGACGTTTTTGAGATTTGACTGAGGTGTTATGATATTATTACGATGACGATGTTTATTATGCTGTTAAGGTATGTTTATGATCAATAAGCTGATTTTATATGAAGAATTTGATTATGCTACGTATTTATTATGATGAAATATTGAAGAAGTGTCGACAAATATGTATATGTGTAGTAAGGTAAGGAGTAATGAGTAGTGGTTAGGGACTCTGATTTGTGAAAAAGGATGTTGGAAACCAAGAATCGTACTTTAAGAGTAATGAAATGTGTGTAAATGTGTGAATCTATCACAATGCCGCTGAATATCTTTTGGACACTGTTATATTTATAGGATTTTGTTTCTACACATTTGCAACGCAAATTCTCGACCTGTGAAATTTTTATATGAGACTGTCACTGTAGTGCAAACTGGTGTCGTAATTACACTCCTGGAAATTGAAATAAGAACACTGTGAATTCATTGTCCCAGGAAGGGGAAACTTCATTGACACATTCCTGGGGTCAGATACATCACATGATCACACTGACAGAACCACAGGCACATAGACACAGGCAACAGAGCATGCACAATGTCGGCACTAGTACAGTGTATATCCACCTTTCGCAGCAATGCAGGCTGCTATTCTCCCATGGAGACAATCGTAGAGATGCTGGATGTAGTCCTGTGGAACGGCTTGCCATGCCATTTCCACCTGGCGCCTCAGCTGGACCAGCGTTCGTGCTGGACGTGCAGACCACGTGAGATGACGCTTCATCCAGTCCCAAACATGCTCAATGGGGGACAGATCCGGAGATCTTGCTGGCCAGGGTAGTTGACTTACACCTTCTAGAGCACGTTGGGTGGCACGGGATACATGCGGACGTGCATTGTCCTGTTGGAACAGCAAGTTCCCTTGCCGGTCTAGGAATGGTAGAACGATGGGTTCGATGACGGTTTGGATGTACCGTGCACTATTCAGTGTCCCCTCGACGATCACCAGTGGTGTACGGCCAGTGTAGGAGATCGCTCCCCACACCATGATGCCGGGTGTTGGCCCTGTGTGCCTCGGTCGTATGCAGTCCTGATTGTGGCGCTCACCCGCACGGCGCCAAACACGCATACGACCATCATTGGCACCAAGGCAGAAGCGACTCTCATCGCTGAAGACGACACGTCTCCATTCGTCCCTCCATTCACGCCTGTCGCGACACCACTGGAGGCGGGCTGCACGATGTTGGGGCGTGAGCGGAAGACGGCCTAACGGTGTGCGGGACCGTAGCCCAGCTTCATGGAGACGGTTGCGAATGGTCCTCGCCGATACCCCAGGAGCAACAGTGTCCCTAATTTGCTGGGAAGTGGCGGTGCGGTCCCCTACGGCACTGCGTAGGATCCTACGGTCTTGGCGTGCATCCGTGCGTCGCTGCGGTCCGGTCCCAGGTCGACGGGCACGTGCACCTTCCGCCGACCACTGGCGACAACATCGATGTACTGTGGAGACCTCACGCCCCACGTGTTGAGCAATTCGGCGGTACGTCCACCCGGCCTCTGCATGCCCACTATACGCCCTCGCTCAAAGTCCGTCAACTGCACATACGGTTCACGTCCACACAATCGCGGCATGCTACCAGTGTTAAAGACTGCGATGGAGCTCCGTATGCCACGGCAAACTGGCTGACACTGACGGCGGCGGTGCACAAATGCTGCGCAGCTAGCGCCATTCGACGGCCAACACCGCGGTTCCTGGTGTGTCCGCTGTGCCGTGCGTGTGATCATTGCTTGTACAGCCCTCTCACAGTGTCCGGAGCAAGTATGGTGGGTCTGACACACCGGTGTCAATGTGTTCTTTTTTCCATTTCCAGGAGTGTATTTCGGTAAGAAAGCTAAGTGACCTCGACGTAATGAACTGTAGTAGCCGAGCTGTGCAACAGTCACCTGAAAAAAAAAAGCCGTGCCCTTCAGAGGTACAACAAAAAAAAGGAGAGGCCATTAACCTCGCTATTGACTTTCCTTTCGAGAAAGCATCGCAAATACGACACACTCATTACTTGGAAAGATACTTACATCTGAACACCATATTATGACAAGTGTCTTTCTACGAGAGTTGAGAGAATTTCTACTAACTTATGAAATGCCACATGACTATTGAATGATATTTTTATGCTTTACTTTGTACTTAGTTGCTTATTTCATTTGATATCTGGTTTCCAGCTGTGTTGCAGCATTGGTTTTATAAAATAAAATTAAATGCATTTGCTAATGTGAACACTTTCTGTCAACAGATCTATAAAATAATAATTTTATGATCCACATTCTTCGAAAAAGAAGCACTCGGAAAGGAAAGAACAATAAGAAAGGACTAATAACAGTAACTGCCTACATAATTTTTTCCCATATACTTGGTAAAATTTTTTGTAGAATAAGTTTTTGTGGTGCACCACTTTAATTACATAGACATTAAGATGTGAATATACATTTCCCTTATCCGCATTGTTGTCTTAAGTGTACTATTTTTTCTGCTGCTGTTTGCCAAGCATAGTGCTACTGAATTTCACTTTGTATTACACTGTTAAGCCAGTTTTACTACCGATATATTTTTCTTTTTGCTGCACATTGCCTTAAATTAGTTGTAATACTGCAGTTGCTTTGTTAATTTAGATATACTGCTGCTTGCTTTGCCAATTTGCATTTTTTTGTCATTGCTGTTTGTGTTAATTGTTTTGTACTGCTGCATTGCCTCGTCCCTTACTACATATATCTCAGCTCAGTAGATTTAAGTTAGCTTAAGAGGCGGTAGACTATATAAGAAACTAACTATGGAGAATAGGGAAAGAATGCATTGAGAAGTTATATGAAAAAGATTTGGGCCGAAATGAGTATTGTACACTGAGGAATGATTATTTTGAAAGAAATATGAACAGAATACAGAAAGCAGGTACAGATAGGACTTTTTGGGAATAATGATGAAGGAAGGGAGATCTCCAAGAAGTAAGGAAAGTTTTGTTTGCAAAATACTGCAGTAAAACAAACCCTGTCCTTTCCTTTTGTATTATTCCGCTATGTTCTTTTTTTTGTACCCTTGTGTATTTGTGTTTTTCCTGTCTGTATATGTTTATTTGATAAGACTTGTTGTAGAATTTTTCTAATACTCAGTTACATTCACTATGATGAGGAATACTGTTATCCTCAAATATAATTTGCATTAATAATATATTATTTACTTTGTAAAGATGTTTAGACATTATTAATTCTGCTCTGTTTCAATGCTCATGTGTGAAATTAATGTTTCAAAAACTATTCTCATTATTTTATATATTTACTTATGGCATAATTCCTGTCACACTGATGTATATGTTTATTTCTATCCTTTCGTAAAGCCTGTGTTACTACAAATGTTATCTGTACTGTTATGTTCTTCAATGATGTAGTTTGTACCTTTGTAATTGTATTCTTATGTTGTACATTTATAATTGTATAGACACCAGTTCTTCAAATTAAGTATCATTTCACTGCACACGTTTCTGTGGTTCATAATATATGCACAGTATGTGAGAAGTTGGGACTGTTAGTGCTTGCATGTGTGTTAATAATTCAGCAAGGGGCTAGTTAACAGCATTGCTGGTTCTAAGGACGTTTAATTTTTTTTTTTTTTTTTTTTTTTTTTTTTTTTTTTTTTTTTTTTTGTGAGTGCACATGGACTTGCTATATTGTCCGCAAGACTCTTCATTGGTGATTGTGCACCTGCACAGTCGCAACAGATGGCTGCTGGCCTTCTCTACAAGGACTGCAGTGGGTCTGCACCTCTGGTGGCCCACCACTACCGTAATCTCTACCAGGACTACAGTGGGTTTGCTCTGTGAGGACCTACCTACCTATATTCTTCAAAACTTCGACTGACTCTGCGGTGGGTCTGCATATCAAGAGCAGCACTGTCTTTTTGTTGGAAGGACAACAATACTTTAATCCAGTACTTCTGTGTGCATTTTCTTTTACTGCTCAGACTTTGAAAAAAAAAAACACTGCAATTTTACTGTGATGAATGATCAGGACTGTCTTTATGGACTGTGAGAAAACTTCAGCTTTTGACCAACATTGTATCAATAGGTGTGTCCATTTGATATCTTTGTTATTGCATTTATGAAAAAATTTTTCAAATCTGTATTGGCCACTGCCCAAAACTCTTTGTAAAATTTTTTGTGGGGAGCAGAGGGGCTATGTAAGTAGGCTGTATAGTTTTTTTTATTGGTAACGCCACGTAGCGATCTGTATGAAAATCACTGGCTGTGCTATGTGCAGTCTGTGGCTGATTTGTATTGTTGTTGACTATTGTAGTGTTGGGCAGTCGGCTGCTAACAGCGCGTAGCGTTGCGCAGTTGGAGATGGGCCGCCAGCAGTGGTTGATGTGGGGAGAGAGATGGCGGAGTTTTGAGAGCGGATGATCTGCACGTGTGTCCATCAGAGACAGTAAATTTGTAAGACTGGATGTCATGAACTGATATATATTATGACTTTTGAACACTGTTAAAGTAAATATATTGTTTGTTCTTTATCAAAATCTTTCATTTGGTAACCATGCCTATCAGTAGTTAGTGACTTCAGTAGTTAGAATCTTTTATTTAGCTGGCAGTAGTGGCGCTCGCTGTATTGCAGTAGTTCGAGTAATGAAAGGTATAGATTATTGTTGGTAAGGGCCATTGTTATGTATGGATTTTTCAAAGTCAGATTGCGTTGCGCTAAAAATATTGTATGTCAGTTTAAGCACAGTCATTTATAATTTTTCTAAGGGGACGTTTCAGTTAATTTGTTGCGTATTATTTTCGGCGATTTACTACGCCATTTTCAGGCTCCCTGACCTACGTGTAGGAAGATTCCAACCTCGGCACCTGAGTCGGCAGATGGTGGTTGAAGCGATCGCTGTATCAAATGGTTCAAATGGCTCCAAGCACTATGGGACTTAACTTCTGAGGCCATCAGTCCCCTAGAACTCAGAACTACTTAAACCTAACCAACCTAAGGACATCACACACACCCATGCCCGAGGCAGGATTCGAACCTGCGACCGTAGCGGTCGCGCTGTTCCAGACTGTAGCGCCTAGAACCGCTCAGCCACTCCGACCGGCTCTTGCTGTATCAACCAGAAGTCGACAGATACCAGTATTTGAGTGCTAGCCTCTACCTTGACCGGAATCGAGGTTGGAATCTTCCTACACGTCTGTCAAGGAGCCTGAAGATGGCGTAGTAAATCGCCCAAACTGGTAGCCAAATAAAATAACAGTTAGGAAATTAGACGGCTGAAAGTAGTTTGATTTGACATCCTGTACTGAACAGCCGAGTCCCGTATTCATTTCTGAAAAGATGGACATACAGAGACTAAATGTATTAACAGTTATGACGAATATTTCTGTATTAATAATCATTTTTCATACTTTTCTTCCATCTGTCTCACTTTTATTTGTCTGCCTCTTACTCTTCTTCCCACATACAACGAAATGAACATGACAGTAAAGGTAGAGAAACATGATGATAAGTATGTTTATCGGCAATCGATCAGCAGAAAATGGGGGAGGGGGAAGGGACGATAGTGGTAAACGAAATACAGTACTCTAGACACACTGTAAGGTGGCTTCCAGACAGTAAATATCGATGTCGATGTAGCTGTGGATGTAGATGTTCCAGCAGAATGAACCACCGTGAATTAAGGGGATAGCTTTCTTTCAGTGTATCAAAAATAAGCGATTTTCGTGATTTTTTCCAAGTAAAATTTTAAATAACGCTAAATCTGATGATCTATGCTTTTTTTGCCTTACACTTTTGACTTAATGAAATCATTTTTGTGTCTACATCGGACGCTCCCTGTAGCCGCTTTACCAGGTGGGAGGTCCCCTGGAATCCGGAAAACTGGTCATCTGCGGGATTCACGAAGCCCTCCTATTGGACCTTACCAGAATTAATTTGTAGAAGTGGTTTTCAATATATTTTCTGTCAGCGTACGTAGCATAATTAAAAATAATAAGTTCTAACAAAATCGAGCCGTATTTAAACAAATGTTATTTTCTTTACCGACAAAATCCAGACAAAAGCGTTAATCGAAAATAGACTTTTCAGTATATCGCAAAATGGCTTTCTACGCTGTTAGAGATTTCAATTTAGACTGTCCTCAATTACGCCCCAATGGAGATCATCAGACTCGCAGAGTTGTATTCCCATAATTCTTTTTAGCAGCGTGTTGCACAGTTCCTTAAATGTAATCAAATTAGTGTCCAAGCAAAATCTGCATAATATTACAAGTGGTCTTGCGACATGGGACTTCCATTTTAGCTAAATGAACTATCCAACTAACCATTAAGTAGGTATCAGTTACCATGGCCACTTTATACTGTCACCTATCACAATGTTCCTTACCAAATTTTATTGCTGAATAATATTACCAAAATTTTCAGACACACCGTTAATAAATCCTTGCTTCCTGGAAACCAGATCACTACACACCGATATTTTAGTTCACGCAGGCAGTTTCCCGGTTCCAGAACACGCTTTTCTCAAATTATATTCACTAAAACTGCCAGACAAATGTTAACATTATCCTTAAGTACATGAAGGCTTAGACTAAAGATATTGCTATCTGGATGTTACTACCGCTGATTTTACTTTATGCCTGTATACTCAACGTGTTCCACTCCACAACTGCACCGGCATTAGACGGATCTTCATGCACGCAAAATCACGTACAGATTCAACATTCAGTCGTCATGTACACTCCTCGTTCACAGCAATACACACTCAAATAAAACAAAGATTGTATGTTGCTGCTCGATATGAAAACATTCAAGTTTTAAATGTCTGTATCTCACCAATTACTAAAATTATCAAAACGATGGCGTTTTTATAAAAGTCGGTGAACTGAAACAAATGGGAACTGGGATCTCACAAGCATCTCTTCTCACAACATCTAATATGAACTCAATACTGCCTCTTAAGAGTGAACTGATGTTGCTACCACGCACTATATTCTCCGTACAGTTCGATGTTAAAACTTATAGACGTTTTATTCGTCTCAAGAACAAAGCTATTTTAGGGTACAGTTTGACTCTGGACATCAGTCGCTTTCTAGAGTAACGCGCTCTTGGATGCATTTAGGACTTTGCAGATTAGAGGAATCTCAGCGGCAGTTGAGAGCTCTTCAATTCACTTTCTTTCGATAGCCCATTATTGGTTAACAGATGATAACAAAACAGGACTGATAATTGTGACTCGTATAGCTCAACTCGAGAGAGAAGGTAAATTTATACCATTTGTTGAAATTTTTATATTAAAATATGTTAAACCTTATATATAATTCAGCGATCTTGAAACCACGAATACCAAAATTTCGGCAGTAAACGCTATAAACAATATCAAGCAAACGGGATTGTTACTCCCGCATAATTTTAGTCTAGTTGTGCCGTAAATTTCATTCCTCCCCAAATCTATTTAGTACTTACTTATTATCTATTCGATTTTCCCATCTAATCTTAAGTATTATTCTGCAGGACAACATTTCAGACTTCAATTCTTTTCTTCTCTGAACTTTTAAACGTCCACGATTCACTTTCGTACAACGCTACACTCCAGTCACTTTCAGAAGCGAGATCCTGCCACTGAAATTTAAATTCGGTGTTAACAAATTTTCCTCTTTCAGGGATAGAATCGCAAAACTCATCTAGTACTTTTAGTGCCTCATTTCCCAATTTAATTTCCCCAGCATCGGTAGATTTAATGCGACGACAATCCACAGCAATTGTTTCACTTTTATTGAAGTTCATCTGATTACAACTTTCCAACACTTTACCCATGCCATGCAACTGACCTTGCAAGTCCTTTGGCGTCTCTGGCAGGACTACAATGAATCATCGAAATTCAAAAATTTTAGTTCTTTTCCCTGAAATTTAATCCTCTTTCCAAATTTCTTCTTGGTCTCCCTAAGTGCTTGCTCAGTCCACAGTCTGAATAACGTCAGAGAAGCAGACTACAGCCCTATCTCACTGCCTTCCCAACTACTATTCCCCATTCGTGTCCTTCGACTCTTGTAACTGTTGTAACTTGGTATAGTCTGGTTTCTGTGAAAGTTGTAAGTAACTTTCCGCTTCCTGTATTTTATCCTTGCCACCTCCAGAATATCAAAGAGTGTATTGCTCTCAATATTGTCAAAAGCTATCCCTAATTGTACAACTGATATAAATTTGGGTTTGCGTTTTTCTCAACATATCTTCCAAGACGATTCTTGCATTTCCCTGTGTTTCTCCAGGATGTTAACTGATCTTTTTCGTGGGCAGCTTATACCGGTTTTCCCATTTCTCTGCAAATAATTCGTGTCATTATTTAGGAAGTATCAACTGCTAAGCTGATCGTTCGCTAGTATTGACACCTGCAGAATCTGCCTTCTTGAAGTCCGAGGGTATTTCACCTGTCTCAAGTATCTTGCTTATCACGTGGTATAGCTTGTCAGGGCTGGCTCGGTCGCAGTAATTACGAAGGTTTGTCGTCTACTCCAGAGGCCTTGTTTCGATTTAGGTCTTTCAACACTCTGCTAAATTAACATCCACGTAGGTCTCCTCAAAATATCGTACTAGTAGCATTAAGTTACTATACCATGTAGTTACGCTCTTTCCTCGCGAATCACTCCGTCCATTAGCAAAAACCGTATAAAAATCCCTACAGTACTTCCTGAGATTAGCCGTAACATACAGACAAAGAAACTCAGTGGGGGACTTGAATTTAAACTGTTGTTGTTGTTGTCGTCTAGAGACTAGTTTGATGCAGCTCTCCATGCTACTCTATACTGTGCAGGCTTCTTCATCCCCGAGTAACTACTGCAACCTACATCCTTCTGAATTTCCTTAGTGTATTCATCTCTTGGTCTCCCTCTACGACTTTTACTCTCCACGCTTCCCTCCAATACATAATTGGTGACCCCTTGATGCCTCAGAAAGTGCCCAACTAACCGATCCCTTCTTCTAGTCAGGTTGTGCCACAAATTCCCCTTCTACCCAATTCTATTCAGTACCTCCTCATTAGTTACGTGATCTTCCCATCTAACCTTCAGCTTTCTTGCGTACAACTACCCTTCGAAAGCTTCTATTCTCTTCTGGTCTAAACTATATGTCTTCCATGTTTCACTTCCATACTTGGCTACACTCCATACAAATACTTTCAGAAAGGACTTCCTGACACTTAAATTTATACTCGGTGTTAAAAAATGTCTCTTCTTCAGAAACGCTCTACTTGTCATAGTCAATCCGTATTTTACATCCTCTCTACTTCGACCATCATTAGTTATTTTGCTTCCCATATAGCAAATCTCATTTACTGCTTTAAGTGTCTCATTTCCGAATCTGATTCCCTTAGCGTCACTTGATTTAATTCGACTACGTTCCATTATTCTCGTTTTGCTTTTGTTGATGTTCATCTTATGTCCTTCTTTCAAGACACTATCGATTCCGTTGAACTGCTCTTCCACGTCCTTTTGCTGCCTCTGACACAATTACAATGTAGTCTGCAAACCTCAAATTTATTTATCTTTTCTCCATGGATTTTGAATCTTACTCAAAATTTTTCTTTTGTTTCCTTTACTGCTTGAATGGCGGAATCCTGTCTCACTCCCTTCTCAGTCACTGATTCTCTTTCGTGCCCCTCGACTCTTATAACTGCTATCTGCTTTCTGTACATATTATAAATAGCCTTTCGCTCTCTGTATTTTACGCCTGTCACCTTTAGAATTTGCCGGCCGCGGTGGTCTCGCGGTTCTAGGCGCGCAGTCCGGAACCGTGCGACTGCTACGGTTGCAGCTTCGAATCCTGCCTCGGGCATGGATGTGTGTGATGCCCTTAGGTAAGTTAGGTTTAAGTAGTTCTAAGTTCTAGGGGACTTATGACCACAGCAGTTGAGTCCCATAGTGCTCAGAGCCACCTTTAGAATTTGAAAGAGAGTATTCCAGTCAACATTGTCAAAAGCTTTCTATAAGTCAACAAATGCTATAAACGTAGGTTTCTCTTTCCTTAATCTATCTTCTAAGAGTAGAAGAGTTTGGGTATGAGTCGTATGTCGACGTGAAATGGGATATCCATGCAGTGATATCCATGCAGTCTGCCAACATCCATGCTCATACTAGACACTAAACGTCCATCTCATTCGGTAACAAGTCAGTCAGACTTTTCGACTTCGTTATTTATGCATTCCGTAAACTGATCTATTTTTTGTACTTTGTTACTCTGCATTTCGGCAGTGATAAATGACCTTCAATGTACGGATTTTTAAGTTGTTTTCAAAATTTCCTTTGTTTTTCCCTCAACAACGTGCTTACTTAAGACCACTGTCCGCAACGGGCCATCCTATGATCCCATGGCCTCTTTAACTGCACCACCGCCCAACGTTACGAGTATTATTATACACCAACGGAAATATGCTACTATGGGAGCACAAAAATGCTGATATTTTCCTGTTGATGTAAAAGACTGTGAATGAAAAGTGTGGTACGGGTAGCCTCATTCTATCTTCCACAGCATCCTTAAAAATTGTCCCAAAAGTTTTGGCATGCGAATATATTCGCTGCTTTTTTAACAAGCAGTTCACCTCAGACTCCCACAAACTCCCCTAACTGTAGCTGATTCACACCCACTAGTCCACAGCTGTAAGTCGCTCGTACCCATACACTTCAAGTTGCCATTTCTCACTCACTATTCAGCCCGATGCATTGTCATTATCTCTTTGTGTCTCTCTGGGATTGTCTCCTGTGTTACAACCACAGTCCCCTTCGTTCTGTCCGACCGCAGCAGTCTCATCACACTGTCACTGTCTACGTGTTGCTCTCTCTTGCTGCTAACATCTCCTTCCTCCCTTCCTACAGCTGCTGTCTTCTCTCATCGACACCATCTCTCTCTTCCTCGTTGTCACTGCCATACACTCTGTGTCTCATTTTTTCCTTCTCCCCTGCCACAGGTGCTTTCACTGTTTCCCTAGCACTGTTCTGTCATTGTCATATATGTTCCACTGCCACTCTGTCCCACTCTTTCCCTCAAACTGCCATTCTCTCCTTCGCTCTTTCTAAAACACAGCCACTGTCTACTATCTCCCAGTATCTATTACTTTTCCCTCTCTTTGCCTCTGCCAGAGCCTTCTTCTCTCACAGCATCATAAAAAAGCATGAAAATGTTCGCATACCAGAATTTAGGGAAATTTTTTAAAGCTGCTGCGTAAGGTAGCACGACGCAGCTAGTACCCCACTATTCGGTCAGAGTCTTTGAAATAAACAAGAACATATTCAGGTTTTTTTGCGCTACGATAGGAGCAATTTCCGCCAGGTTCCGTCTTTTCCCTGCTGCAGCAGGACATGTAAATCACCTGAGAAGAAATGTATCTGTCAGTAAAATTTAGATAGTTTGTTTACGTGAAACTGAAATAACACAAAACTAATTTTACGCCTCAGACAGGATTCTACTTGCAAAAGAGCCCTAGAACATATTTTGCATATATCCACTCACAAATATCTCAAGGATAAATTTTTTGGGGTAAATCAAAACACAGAAAGAAAGTACTGATTGCACAAAAGCGAACAGTAAAAATAATATGTAATGTTCACCCACGGATGACATGTAGGTACCTCTTCGAGGAGCTACGCATTTTAACTGCGCCGCCACGGTACATATATTCGATAATGAAATTCGTCATAAATAATCCGCCACAATTTGAAAAGAACAGTGATATCCACACCTACAGCACTAGAGGGAAAAAAATGGTCTTTATTACGCATTGTTAAAGTTGTCATTGGCTCAGAATGGAGTTCAGTATGCAGCAACAAGAATTTTTGATCATTTCTCCAATAACATAAACTGTCTGACAGGTAACGAAGCAAGTGTTAAATATAATCTAAATTCATATCTCCTCAACAACTCCATTTATTCCATCGCCGAATTTCTTCCTAAAAACTAGTAACCAGTAAAAAAAAAGAAAAAATTATAATTAAGTGTAATTGCATGAGTAGGAATAGAAACAATAATTTGTTCAATAACGTTAACACTAATCATGCTTACATATCCTGCATACTGGCTCGTTACACATCATCTCAGTAGAAGAATCGTTCAAATGGTCTATGGGACATGAAACTTACTAACTGAAGGAATAGTTGAACAGGTAGAATATTTTTTCGATTATGGATATAAATTGTCGTGTGAATACGAAGAAAATAGACCACATTAAGATGAAAGATTTGGACGTATCTTCGGACCAATTAATATAACTTTAAACCATAAAACACGGGAAAAAAACACTACTGAAATTTTATAAAACAGTCCCATTGTCTATCCTGCGAATAGTGGTTATTAAACAAAAGATAAGGGAAACAAATATAAGGAACAGAAATGAGGTATTTTAGAGCAGTGAAGGAATGTAAGAGAACAGACAAAATACAAAATGAAGACATTTGAAAGGAACTGAAAATTTGGCACGTGAGTGGCAACTTTGCGTATTTACAATTTTTTTTACATTGGTAGGGAGGAGAGGAATGTGAATACACTTTAAAAATCCTGATTGGTGCAATGCGAGCGTGGGTAGGGGATGTATAGTGGTCACCTTTTTTTCAGTAATTCGATCGAAAATTGTGCCAAACCAATAGTTTTCGGGTTGCAGGAGATGGAAAGATTGTAGATTATTAAAAATATTATTGTAATTGAATAAAGTTAATGTATATTGTTAAATAAAGTGGTTTTATGAATAGATATTAGATGTCTGCACCACATCTAAGTGCAGTAGAATCGTATTAACGGATATATTGCGTTCTGAAGGTGTAACAGGGTGGAAAGGGGGTTAGCAGTTAACAGAAAGGTAGAGGAGGGGGGGGGGGAAGGAGTGGAAGTTAGAATCGTGAAGAAGGTAGGACGCCAGACTCTGCTTATGCAACAAAATAAACAAAATTTTACACTATTAAAACACTTTTTTTTAATAATCGGCGTATTTCCATCCTCTGCAAAAAGGAAACTTAGTCCTAGAGAAAAAGCGAGTACAAACATTTTTAGGAAATTTAAGCTATTTTGATTAACCAAAGTAATTTTACAGCCACCTGGTTCCAAATAACTTTGGTACCACTGACCTAGGTTTCGACGCCTGCCGGCCGGGGTGGCCGAGCGGTTCTAGGCGCTACAGTCTGGAACCGCGCAACCGCTACGGTTGCAGGTTCGAATCCTGCCTCGGGCATGGATGTGTGTGATGTCCTTAGGTTAGTTAGGTTTAAGTAGTTCTAAGTTCTAGGGGACTGATGACCTCAGAAGTTAAGTTCCATAGTGCTCAGAGCCATTTGAACCATTTTTCGACACCTACTAGGGGTGTCTTCATCAGGATGAAATTATTGAAGAACCATAAAATTACATTGCGAAAAAGTAATGGTCAGAATTTGGAGCGGCTATGCTCAAGTCTAAATTCCGACCATTGCTTTATAGCAATGTATTTTTACGATTCTTCAATAATTTCATTCTGATGAAGACAGCCCTAACAGGTGTCGAAACCTACGTCAATTGTACCAAAGTTATTTGCAAACGACTGACCGTAAAATTTGTTTGTTTGAAAATTGTATATGGTTCCTGAGAAACAGCCATGTTCAAAACTGTATGATCAGAAAAATTTTCGCTAGAAGCCACGGTTCTCTAAAACCATAGTAAGTGATCTTTACATCCTCATTATTCAGCATCCTAACGCTCAAGTCCCACCTGTCAGGATTTTTGGTACGCTGTTCACAACAACGCCTTCTACCACTGTACAAAAATTTGGAACTGAACATATTTTTTCCCACATACATTTTTCGTCTTCAAATGGCTCTGAGCACTACGGGACTTAACTTCTGAGGTCATCAGTCCCCTAGAAGTTAGAACTACTTAAACATAGCTAATCTAAGGACATCACACACATCCATGCCCGAGGCAGGATTCGAATCTGCGACCGTAGCGGTCGCGCGGTTCTAGACTGTAGCGGCTAAAAATGGTTCAAATGGCTCTGAGCACTATGGGACTTAACATCTGAGGTCATTAGTCCCCTAAAACTTAGAACTACTTAAATCTAACTAAGCTAAGGACATCACACACGTCCATACCCGAGGCAGGATTGGAACCTGCGACCGTAGTGGTCGCGCGGTTCCCGACTGAAGCGCCTAGAACCGCTCGGCCACACCGGCCGGCTGTAGCGGCTAGAACCGCTCGACCACCCCGTTTTAGTCTTCGTTGACTCTGCTGCTAATATGGAAACGGTGACGGAAATAGGCTACCAATCACGTTTGGGTGTAAAGCAAATGTAGATGCCTTGCAGTGTAGCAGTTCATCCGTTATTTTGCCCGCCTCTTGAGTCTGTGAGTCGGTGCTGAGTCAGAGGTCGCACGAAATTGCAAAGAGTTGCAGGGCGACCCCCGCGCACCGCTGCGAACGTCATTATTTTGACAGCGGCGGGGGCTGCAGGCCGGTAACACGGTTACCACCGATGGAAAAATAACACGGCCTGTGCTCGAGGCGCCGTGGAGAGGCGCCGCCCGCCGCCTGAGGGGTCACAGATCTCGTTATTTATAGTGGCGGCGCGCCGTCAAAAGGCCCGCCGAGTGTCGGCAGACAAAGGGCCTCAATACGCCGGCCGCAGTCAATGGCGGTCTGTTGCCAACGGAGAGCGGATCGGCTCCCCGCCATCACGAGGGGCACCGCGGCAGCGCGCGATCCCGCCTAGGAAAGGCCTGCTGCTTGAGTGGCACGGATGCTGCCGGCTGACCTTTCAGGACGGGGACCAGCCGTACCACCCCTGCGCTGCGCCCTCATCCCCTTTTGCCTGGGCACGTCTGCCCCTTTCCCGACAACGCGTCCGGGGGTCCTTTTCAAAACCCCGCCGACCTCCACCCCGCTTCCCCCAACTCCGACCACGAAACCGGCGTCCCTTGGCCCCCGAGACCAGACCACAACACAATCCGGCACGGCATCGCTCAGAGTAAATTAACACGGATGAGACGTGTCAGCTCCAACAAAGGAGATTGTTTTGCTTCCTCGGGGCCCCACGTCATTTATCTCCGACCAACAATACCTGTCCTAGATTTGACACATCTATCAAAGCAGAAAGAATAGCGGGGCTGAATGGCTTCACCGAAGGAACAGAGAGAGAGAGAGAGAGAATGTGTGTGTATGTGAGTGTGTGTGTGTGTGTGTGTGTGTGTGTGTCAAGAGAGAGAGAGAGAGAGAGAGAGAGAGAGAGAAGGAAGAGGGGAAAAAGAGAGGGGGGCAGGAGGAGGGGTAGTGAACAAAAGCCGGAGAAGGAGGAATAACAAACCCGGTGGTTTCAGAAAGACGCAACCGGGTGGGGATCCGTGACAGCGGCTGTTCTCGGGAAGGAGGGACGGGGAGAGCTTGACCCGCCAGCAATATAAGGCGGCGCCGGCGGCGAGATGATGGCTGAAAAGAGCGATTGTTGTACACGAGGACGTGACTGGTTACCCTTATAGCGTTACGGCGTGCGGCCCGAGGCGGTGCGTGAATCAGAGGCGCGGTATAAAGGCGGCCCTGTTGTGGCGGCGCCTGTGTAGTCGGCAGATAGAGCTGTGACGGAGAGCTCAGATACCGCCGCGCTGATAAATGGCTAATCGGCCGCTGTTGTCATTTTGATTAATTACTCCCCGTGCTAATTAATGGCGGCAGCGGGCGAGATATGCTCCGGGAGGTCCCACGAATCAACAAACGCCTTCGGGGCGTCTTTCTCTCGACGCGGGCCGACCTCATTCGTGAGAAACTGACCGACTCCCTTTTCCGCTAATGACGAAACACTGACCTGCAGATTTATCGGTACAGCTCCAAGAGATGTACTGCCTTTGTTACAGAGCTTGAAATATTCTAGTGCCGCATGTGTTCAGTGCCCTTTATTTGGTGGTTGCCATCTCGATAACTCTAGCATACAGGTCGTTTAATGTAATGGTGGGTCACATGGACTGTACACGTTTCATCGGTACATGTACGAAAACTGGAACAACACAGAGACTCTCACACAAAGATGACATGGAAATACTTGAAGCTGTAACATCGCCAGGCAGCCAGCTGTTGGCCATTATTAGTAACTTCCGTTTGGTGTACGATGAATAAAAACATGAATTGAGCAGTCATCAGCGGCGATCTGAATAATTTGCAACAAAGTGTAACAATTTCTGGCTTAATCCCTCTATCCTTTAACAAACGAACATCCTTACAAATGGTTCAAGTCGCTCTGAGCACTATAGGACTTCACATCTGAGGTCATCAGTCCCCTAGAACTTAGAACTAATTAAACCTAACTAACCTAAGGACATCACACACATCCATGCCCGAGGCAGGATTCGAACCTGCGACCGTAGCGGTCACGCGGTTCCAGACTGAAGCGCCTAGAACCGCACTGCCACACCGCCGGCGAACATCCTTACAAATGTACACGGTTAAATCACATTAATGTGGCCACCGCCCATGTTCGACGTCATTGTTCAACAACCACTCACACATGGAAAGTGGCAGCACTAGCAATGGGAAGTATATGAAGCGTGTCAGGGGGAGGCGGAAAACAGTGCAGTCGTTGTCGTAAAGCGGAAACTGAACGATTTTTCTGACATCCAAAAGGGCTTTCAGGGCACGGATGGATGCGTTTCCGAAACGGGTAAGTTTGTAAACTTTTCGCGTGCCGCCGTGATTTAATTATACCGTGCATGCCAAATGGTGCTATCCAAAACTGGCCCACCAAGGGCCATAGACGACTTTGGACACTCGTATGGGCGAATAGACGTGCCACTGTTGAGCACCTGACCACCGAGATGAGGCAAGGTGCTCCAACAGTTCCTCCAGGGTTCGTACTGAATTTACAAAATAAAAATTAAGGGCTTTTAGGTATCTTCTCTTTAATGACAAGAGTTGGACTTAATGCTGTAGTGGGATCATGAATAAAATAAACATTTATTATGTAAAGGTAATTATTATCATGTCTTCTGTGCAGTCCGCTAGATGGGCCGTAGTGTTCTTCAGTCTGTGCGTCCTGTAGCGTTCCAGTTTCACGTTTGGTCCGCTGGCAGCGCACCTCTTCCGTCACGTGTCCCACCTCCATCCTCATTGGGTCTGGATAGCTGCCGAGAAACAGTTCAGCATATTGTCCTTAATTCACACTTTTAAGCTGAAATCTTCTTGCTATGAGAATTCTACGTCTGTGTGTCACCTACACAATGAAATTGCTCGCGAAGTTACGACTCTTGCGATATAATTTGTGGGTCTAGCACGTCGTTAAGTGCAGCGCCCAACTAATTTACCTTAACCTTTGTTACTTTTACTGTTATTCTTTTGATTGTAAAATACCTCGCTTTCCCGGTAAATTTTCACTGTTTCGAGCGATCGTGATTGCACACCAATCTTTTACCGTTTGTTTTACCTTTAATCGTTTGTTTCCAGTATGCTTCGCCTTTTCGAAAAATTTTAACACTCGATTCCTCAATACTAAACAATTATTATTATCTGAGCACGCACAACTGGACTGTATTAACAACTTATTCACGATTTAATGTGTTAAGACGCGTAATTTAAGCTCATCAATTCAAGTCGTCGTAATCACGTTACATATGACATGAAATAAAACACACCTTTCATATGGACTTTTAATGCCGCTTCTCCCAGCGTTGCTATGTCAGCGTCCGCACAAATCTTAGACTGTCCTTTGTGATTGTCTTTCGATGGCAGTAGCCATTGTTTACATTCATCTTGTCGCGACCACAGTTGGCTAAACGCATCACTTTCCAAGCATTTTATTCACAATTTTAAAAATACAACTGATCTGCAGTGTTTCCACCAAAAGTGCGTTACAAGAAGGGATGGCCGATAAATCGCAGATTGTTACTTTTCCACGGATATTTTCTTGTCGCAGGTGTACTATTTAGTTAAGGTTCCTGCGCCCTTTGCCATTGGTGCCAACCTACATTATCTCTTACTACCGGCACTGCAGTACTGAGTTTACGTACAGAAAACGGTGTCGGTTGCCAGTCCAGGGTGATCGTACCCCCACTCTATTCTACATGCATGAGGTGGGGACAGCCTTACCCCTCTAGCGCAGGGATTCCCAAAGTAGTCGATATCGACCCCTTGGGGTCGATATCGGTTTCCTACGGGTCGACATAAACGAAAACTGATTTTGGGGGCCGACGAGGTCTAAAAATCGACCCCTATTAAATTAACACAAGTTCTTATTTAAAACTTTCAAGATAGGTAGGCACTGTATTGTTTATGTTGTGATACGTGTACTAAGAATAATTAATATTTTTGCAGGAAATAGCAATCTTGTAGTAATGTAAAGTCTCAAGTTCGTACAAGATGAAAAACTCGGCAAGTCTGTGTGGACAAGTTTGTGCAAGATAATGAGTTCAAGCGTACGTCTTTCAGGCGCGTTTTGACTTGCTCTCTATTTGACGCTTACACGATTTAACACGAACGAATTCATGATCAAGTCCAAAGATATTCCTGATATTTTACTATTTAACGAGCTTGCACTTAGGTTGAAAGTTCATTTGCGTTTTGAAATTCGTTGGAGCTTGAACGATAATAACTCATATAAGTACTCATTTATTTCAAGAGATTACAAAGTTATTACATAGCTAAATTAAGTGAAGTAAAGTGACTGAAAAAGTGGTAAACACAACATACAACATATTTTAAATAGGTAGGTATAAAAGTATTTTTAAAAATTACTTACACTTAAGTTGTTAAGTAGGTAGATACCTAAACTTTGAAGTGTTCAGTTTGCTTTGGTTTTCGTTCTTATGCTGATAGGTACCTACTTACCCAATACGAATTTTCTATAACTAATTACCTACTATAATTACTTACCTAATATAAGTATCCCAGTTTATCAATGAGTAAGTCAGTAATACCTAACAAGAATCCATTACCTGGGTGTGATAAAAATAAGATAGTGTGGAAATTTAACAGTTCATTATTGTTTTTTATTTAGGTAGTTTTTTATTTGCAGGATTACTGAGATTTTTATGATGGCGGACACGAAAAAAAAAATGCGGACAATACAGTTTGGACTACTTGAAGTTCGGATTTATTGCATCTCCATCAAATCAACACTTGCCAATGTGTCTCATATGTGAAAAAGTATTCAGTAACGATGCCATGAAGCCTTCAAAAATGGATGACCACTTATCAAGAGTACATGCTGACAAAAAAAGCAAGGCCTTGTAATTTTTTCAAGTACTTAAAGAAAAACTAGACAAAAGGCCATCCATAACATCGATGTTTGCGTCATCATCTATTAAGGCGAAGATGGTTTACGAGCGTCCTATCATATATCTTTACTAATAGCGAAGTCGGGGAAACCCCACACAACTGGAGAGCAACTTATCTTACCAGCCATTACGGAGGTCCTTAACAATGTATTGCACAAAACCCGCACATGATATTTGAAAGAGAATACCTTTGAGCAATAACACCGTTCAGAGACGCATAGACGAGATGGGACGCGATGTGGAAAACATTTTATGCAAGTTCTTACAGACCAACAGATTGTCTCTCCAGTTGGACGAGTCTACATTACCCAGCAATGAATCTCTGTTGTTAGGATATGTTCGATTTATCAAAGATGAAAATATGTGCCAAGAACTGCTTTTTGCTACATATTTAGAGACTGATACCAGAGGAGAATCGATTTTTCAGGCCGTGTAACATTTTTTTACTGACAATGCTATTCCATGGAAGACCATTGTTTCTGTTGCGACTGATGATGCACCGTCTATGGTTGGTCGTCATCGTGGTTTTATAGCTCACTTAAAGCGACAACTGCCTGATGTACTGGAAATTCACTGCGTGATTCACAGGCAGCATTTAGTAGCAAAAAAGCTGAGTCCTAGATTGTATAAGTCTTTACAATATGTAATAAATGCTATCAACAAGATTCGAAGCAATTCTTTGCTCAGCTATGTGAGGAAAACGACGAAGTCTTTACTCGATTACTTTTGCACACTGAAGTTCGCTGGCTATCAAGAGGCTCTTGCTTAGAAAGATTTTCAGCCATTTTCGAATCTGTGTTGGAGTTTTTACAAGAAAAAGATCCGAATTTGAAAGAAAATCTGAACAATTGTAAAACAGATATTTATTACTTGACTAATATCTTTGGAATGTTCAACAAAGTTAATTTGCACCTGCAGGGTGACGATCTTAACTTGATTAAAACAAAATCAATAATATCGGCCTTCCTGGGTAAACTAATCCTTTATAAACAAAATTTAGGCAGAAAACAATATTCACAGTTTCCGCATTTGTCAAAATTGCCAGAAACGCTTCAAGATGATGACATTTTATTATATGTCACTCACTTGGACGCATTACGCAAGGATGTTACAGAGACGTTTGAGGATCTTTTAAATTTACAAATTCCTCAATGGATAACAAATCCGTACAATAACACAGCCATAGAAGAAGCCAATGTGATAATGCAAGAAGAGTTGATTACCATCAGCACAGACGAAGAGCTTAAGCAGAAGTTCAACCAAATCTATCAGAAGTTCTGGTTGCAACGCAACATTGAAACACAGTATCCTACATTGTGAAACATTGCTGAAAAATACCTTATCGCTTTTCCATCATCATACCTAGTTGAAAAAAGCTTCAGTGTGGTAACAAACATTTTGACGAAACAAAGAAACCGTTTGAAAATCAACGAACATGGATATTTAAGGCTGAAACTCACCAATATTGAACCGGATGTAGCTAGATTGGTAGATAGTCACCAGGTTCATCCATCACACTGAATGTTTTATTTTCTCTTTGCGAATTAATACTTTTTTAAATATAATTTCCTACCTACTTAAGATTCTTTAAGTAACTAAATTGTAATAATCATTATAAATTAAACTTGATATTTACTGAATTGTATGTCTTTTTATTTTGTTAAATTTTGATGAGAAAATGAAATCAACTTTACTCACTTAATCAAGTGCGAAGTTTTCCAATTGGTACCTTAGTGCCTAGGTATTTTGTATCAATAGGAAAAAACTAAAGATAGGCCCCCTTATTCATAATAGTCTGCTAACTTAAAGCATTGCTAATTCTCACTCTGTCTCCTTCTATTGACCTAAGACAGAATGAAAAATAACACTCTGTAGCAGCTGTTTTAAGTTACCGGACCATTATGAATAAAGGGGTTGATCTTAAAAGTAGGTAATTTGGCCATGGGGGTCTGAGGTAATAGTTCGTTTTGGAAAAGGGGTCACTTGTCCAAAATAGTTGGGGGATCCCTGCTCTAGCGTCACGGAGCTCAGCGACCCTCATAACTGATTTGGCCTTCGACCTACACACTCAGTCTTTTTTGTCACCTTTTAAACTTCGACAAGTTAACGATATTTAAGTTTGAATATAACTGCCGAGACAAAAATTAGGACTTATAAGAAACGTAATTAAAAGAAACGGACCAAATGAGCACTTATAAGGACATTTATTGCACGGTATTAAGTATTTTTAAGCACTTTCAAGAAACATACGAATCCTGGCCTCCTAAACAATCATTCAGCGAACATTTATGCGTATGGGCATCCGCAGTTAAGGATAAACAAGTTCGCCTACATTTCACTTAAAGAAACTCTCATGACCGTTTTGGTTCAGACTTGCTTCTTGAGATGAAGAGAGAAGTAGTAGTATGCATTGCTAGGGAACTGAAAATAGTGTGATCCCGCACCCACGAAAGGTTGAGCTAACCAATTATAACGATTCCATGTCCCCATCGTAATTCACTATTTTTATTATTTACGCATGTGTAGAGTTTATTATTCCCACATTTACACTCCTGGAAATGGAAAAAAGAACACATTGACACCGGTGTGTCAGACCCACCATACTTGCTCCGGACACTGCGAGAGGGCTGTACAAGCAATGATCACACGCACGGCACAGCGGACACATCAGGAACCGCGGTGTTGGCCGTCGAATGGCGCTAGCTGCGCAGCATTTGTGCACCGCCGCCGTCAGTGTCAGCCAGTTTGCCGTGGCATACGGAGCTCCATCGCAGTCTTTAACACTGGTAGCATGCCGCGACAGCGTGGACGTGAACTGTATGTGCAGTTGACGGACTTTGAGCGAGGGCGCATAGTGGGCATGCGGGAGGCCGGGTGGACGTACCGCCGAATTGCTCAACACGTGGGGCGTGAGGTCTCCACAGTACATCGATGTTGTCGCCAGTGGTCGGCGGAAGGTGCACGTGCCCGTCGACCTGGGACCGGACCGCAGCGACGCACGGATGCACGCCAAGACCGTAGGATCCTACGCAGTGCCGTAGGGGACCGCACCGCCACTTCCCAGCAAATTAGGGACACTGTTGCTCCTGGGGTATCGGCGAGGACCATTCGCAACCGTCTCCATGAAGCTGGGCTACGGTCCCGCACACCGTTAGGCCGTCTTCCGCTCACGCCCCAACATCGTGCAGCCCGCCTCGTGTCGCGACAGGCGTGAATGGAGGGACGAATGGAGACGTGTCGTCTTCAGCGATGAGAGTCGCTTCTGCCTTGGTGCCAATGATGGTCGTATGCGTGTTTGGCGCCGTGCAGGTGAGCGCCACAATCAGGACTGCATACGACCGAGGCACACAGGGCCAACACCCGGCATCATGGTGTGGAGAGCGATCTCCTACACTGGCCGTACACCACTGGTGATCGTCGAGGGGACACTGAATAGTGCACGGTACATCCAAACCGTCATCGAACCCATCGTTCTACCATTCCTAGACCGGCAAGGGAACTTGCTGTTCCAACAGGACAATGCACGTCCGCATGTATCCCGTGCCACCCAACGTGCTCTAGAAGGTGTAAGTCAACTACCCTGGCCAGCAAGATCTCCGGATCTGTCCCCCATTGAGCATGTTTGGGACTGGATGAAGCGTCGTCTCACGCGGTCAGCACGTCCAGCACGAACGCTGGTCCAACTGAGGCGCCAGGTGGAAATGGCATGGCAAGCCGTTCCACAGGACTACATCCAGCATCTCTACGATCGTCTCCATGGGAGAATAGCAGCCTGCATTGCTGTGAAAGGTGGATTTACACTGTACTAGTGCCGACATTGTGCATGCTCTGTTGCCTGTGTCTATGTGCCTGTGGTTCTGTCAGTGTGATCATGTGATGTATCTGACCCCAGGAATGTGTCAATAAAGTTTCCCCTTCCTGGGACAATGAATTCACGGTGTTCTTATTTCAATTTCCAGGAGTGTATATGTGTCATTCAGAATGTATATGGTTCAAATGGCTCTTGAGCAGTATGGGATTTAACAACTGAGGTCATCAGTCCCCTAGACTTAGAACTACTTAAATCTAACTAACCTAAGGACATCACGTTGAAAGGTGGCTACACTGAGCCACAGCGCCAGAGATCGCTAGAGAGCATTGTTCCGCCGCCTCCACTGGCACAGTCATTATTGAGATGTGCTAGAAGTCAGTGCTTGTCGAGGACTCGTAGTAGTCAGTTCGTGTTCAGATGTGCTAGTAGGGAGTGCTTGCTGAGATGTGATACTGAAAAGTTCTTGTTGAGATGTGGTAATAGCGAGGCGGTGTGGAGCTATATTGTAATTATGAGAGTGATTTTGGTCAATATATGAAGGTAACGAAACTTTATTTATTTTTCATTATTTCCATGTTTTAAATAATGTGTCATTACAGGTTCAGTCAACAAAGCATCTGGCTTGTGTTCTTGGATTAGAGTGTAATTGTGGATCTCTTGAGTAATTATGGTATTTGTATTTTCTTTAATTAATTCAGTATAAATGTTATTTAAAAATTCTTGTGTTGTTGAAGAAGAACCGTGCCAGATGCGTACGTTGAGTCACACTCCCACACACAGAACAGTTACTCTTGTGCTTGTTGTTGCGTTGGTTTTATAGTTGCTGGGGACTTAATTAATTAATTGTGTTAATGAAAATTTCCATTTCATTCTTTGTTGTTGTTCTATGCAGTCAGATAGCGTAATAATAACAGTCAGGGCCAACCGTTTACGAGACTTGCGTAATCGGACAGTACAGCGACTGAAAATTAAAATTATTTCCATTACATTTAATTAAGCCCCCATGCACGTGGCGACCGCTGCTTCGGATCGTCCCTTGGAATTCTTCTGATTGTAAAAATAGTAGACAGTAGTATTGTTGTAGTAATTTGTAGTCTAGTAATTGTAGTCTATATTGCATGTGTAGATTTGGTAATTGGCATTCTTCTAATGGTATTTTTCAAAATTTATTTTTTTTGTTGCCTTGTATACGCGTTTGACGATTTAGTGCAATTATTTCAATTGTTCGTTAATCGCGTTTGAGGGAAGCATTCTGTGTGAATGGTATTGTTGGTGATAACGTGTTATATTCTCTGTAATTTTCGTACAGTGACGAGTTTTGTATGTTTTGTAAATGATTACGCGATCGATGAAAAAGGCAAAAATGATGGATAGTCAGAATGACGAAATTGTTGACATGGCGAACTCGCCAACACAGGGGAACAGTATGATGAATAATGAAGTGGAAAACAATGTAATAAGTCGGGAAAATAGTCCGGAACCATTTCAAAATTTTTCTCAATCAGGAAATTCACAGAATACGAGATTAACGATAGAAGATTCGGAAATAGTATCGAACACAAATAGCTTTACAGCCATGACGAAGGAAACTGGTTTTGCGGGAAATGTTAGGAGCGAAAAGAATTTTGAACCATTTAATATGGAGCAGTTGATGGGTGCAATATTAAATTTGGGATCACAAATAGGAACAATTACAACTGATATGGGAACAATTAAAACAGAGATAGGAACAATTAAAACAGAGATAGGAACAATTACAACTGAGATGGGAACAATGGAAACACGGTTAGATTCACGACTAGGGACATGTTTCAAAACCATGAAAGATGAATTAAAGAAAGAAATTAGAGAAGAAGTACAACCGATTTTGAATGCTCACAATAATAGATTAATTGCAGTAGAGATTAGACAAAGGGAACAGGATAGAGAACAGGAGGAAAGAGATCGCGTGATAGTGCAGAAATTTTCAGAGTTAAATTTACAACGTGCACACGATAAGGAAGAAATATTTGAGAGAATCGAGGAATCCGTACCAAATGACAGATTAAATAACCTAACACAACAATATGAACAGTTAACTACCAAATGTGTCAACACTGAAACCCGAGTCGCGACACTTACGGAAGACGTAGGTAAACAGAAAGAAAAAATAGGTGACTTATCGGAAAGAGTTGAGGAGATTTCAGATAAATTGACAAATCTTAGTTTACATGGGGACAGAGATTCAGATGATACAGCACCATTGCCATTTGCAGAAACCGAAGAGTATCAGGACATAAATAAGCATGTTGAAAATCAGGGAAAATTTAATGAACGCGTGAAAAGGGAATTTGAGGCATTAAAAAAGCAAGTCAAACAAATTGAAGGCGAAATCGTAGGAAAAGACGGCAAAAGAGATTTAGAATCACAGATACCAGAGGGGTTTGAAGAAAATAATTTGTTTCATTTACGGGATGCAACAAGAGAGCGCCAGGCGCGCGAACTTGACAATAATCGTTACGTCATTTACAGCATCAAAAAAGATTCTATATACCCCCGTGTGTTTTCAGTTTATTTTTCAGAATGAAACCTCGTTGGTGATGATGGTACATTTAATACAACAAACAGTAGTTTTACTCAAGATAGTCCCAAAAATGCCATATCGTTATTCGAAAATTATTCGTCAGTCAAGTATCTTTAGGTCATTGGATGCAACCTGACATTCATCGATGCAGTACGTGATGCGACAATTTGATAAGAAAACTTCAAGAACAATATTTCAGAGTAGAACACAGTAATATTCTTCAGCTCTCTACGTATTTGCCGCGTAGCCGTCTATACCAGTGCCTGTGAAAAATTTCACTTTTGTTCTCATTATGTCATGTTAGGTTGACTATATTGCAATAGCGATGTTTCAACAGCAGCCTCTATACACAAATGCAGACGTTACGGATCTCCGTTCCATCTCGTAACTGTAAGCTACTGAGCAATATCAATTCCATTTTGGGTTGCTCCACAATGACAGCAAATAAACAACCGCGTAACACTATAGATGCAACAAGGACACGCTTTCGCTATCGGAGCAAAGAAATACAGGATATAACCATTCGATGATAACCGATATCTTGAGAACACTATCGTACATAGGTTACAAAAAATGGCTCTGAGCACTATGGGACTCAACTGCTGAGGTTATTAGTCCCCTAGAACTTAGAACTAGTTAAACCTAACTAACCTAAGGACATCACAAACATCCATGCCCGAGGCAGGATTCGAACCTGCGACCGTAGCGGTCTTGCGGTTCCAGACTGCAGCGCCTTTAACCGCACGGCCACTTCGGCCGGCGTACATAGGTTACAGATTAAGTAGTAACGGAGGTAGTAACTTCTCGCTCTAGGTTTTATTACGACAGTGATGCCATAAGTAACCGATGTTCGGAGCTTTTCACTCACCACGGCGACAATGGCGCAAAATCCAGCCAGCTCCCCATCGTCACTGTAGTCGGAATCAGCGCCGAACCATCGTCATCGTCGTCATCGCTAAGACAAATCATTAACTGTTCGAGGTCAGTAATGATACCTCTCCATTGTCTGTGCTGCTAGAATGACTTTTTCAACATGTTTGACCTTTTTCCTACACAAGGCTGCATCTACAGTCGCAAGAGCTTCACACAACAGCCTTTCTATCTCTGCTATTGTAACGGACTTATTATTGTTCCTTTTATATGTCTTCACATCACACCGTACTAACTCAATGGGGTTGAAATGGCAGTGATATAGTGGCAGCCTTATTACAGTATGCTGCAGCTGCTTGGCTATTTCGTCTACTACATAAGTAGGCATCATAGGCTCATTTTCTTCAACAAGCGAATATAAGAAAAGCTTCGTCGTACTCATACCCGAAGACATTTTCGTGCCTGCAACCAAAACACCATAACTTCCGTGCGGTAGTTTGTTGTTGGGGCTTTGTTCAGTATCAATGAAAGATATGTATGGAGCATTGTCCATTACAATCGTTGTACGGAGTAGAAGTACATGAGGGACAAAACCACTGGAAGAACCTGCATGGACCACAATTAATCTTACTCCTCTTTCCGTCGGCTGATAAACCACTACCGATTAGAGTTTCATCCGTACAGCATTTACTGACAGCTTCCCCGGCATTAATCCACGTTTCGTCAAGCCATATGATGAAATGAATGTCCTCGCCCATAATTTTGTGCAAGAATATACTTCGAGCCGTTAGAATATGCTCCCTCTCTAACAGGACTTTCCGTCCATCTAGCGTTTTGTTATGGAAAGCCATATCTTTCAGCACAATTTTCAGTGAAGTTTTCCCACCTATGAGAAGTTCACTTTCTTTTAACGACACTAGCAACTTTGCTACGGTAGGATACTCTTTACTGCTGTAGTAAGCATAAATATGCCTCAGAATAACATTAGTCTGGAAAGAATCTAAGTCGGTGACGAGATGAGGCTGCTTTTTCTTGTTTCCAGGAGTCGCTAAAAATACGTTATCAGATCCAGACGCCTCGGAATCATTATGGGCCACATCCATATCTCTCAACTTTCGCAGTAACATTCCCTTACTTACTACTGTTCTTGCGCAAAGTCTAATATTTTTTTACGTGCGTTCCACTATTTTATCGGCAGGAACCGAAGGCTCTCCATGAATACGTACGTATTCTGTCTCCTGCTCCTAACACTAACATGAGTTCTCCGTAATTACTCCAGTGCGTGGCTGTTTAACGGTATACCCCAACGCAACGGGTTCTCACTAGGCGAACGAACTCTTTCCCGTGGCATTTTTCAGATATCAGACTTTTCTAAAGCACAGAACAACGCAAGCACTAGGCAGAAATCAACCATAACGCACGTTGTTTTTTTTCACACGAAACAAGGCCAGCAACGCGGGAACTTGGATGACACGACCGGAAGCGATTGCTGCGCTGGGATTGGTTAGTGCCGCACGCCTGGCGCCTCGTGCTTCCCGTTCTTCCCTTGTTAAACTGTTGTGCTGCAAACCTAAAACGCCATACATCGAGTGCAATGTCTCACCGGTCTCGGTAAAGTAGGCACATGTTTAGAGTGGGAGAAACTCACCGTGCATTAGTTATAGCATGGTGACAAGATCTCATCGATGATGAAAAGAGGTAAGATTAAATAGAATAGGTTCCTGCCAAGTGGAAGAGAAAGAAGCCTAAGTATATGATGCAATGAATTGTACATTATTGATCGGTAACGTACGACCTATGCGCAGTTGCACATTTAGGCGATGGAAGCATTAGAAAACTAGCTTACTTTGCATATTTCCATTCTTTGATGTATGTTTCTGTAGCAATATTACTCTTATACGCAAACTATTCATTGTGCTATATGTGGTATTTCATCCTCGAATTTCATATAGGTAATCGTTTAAAGAATCTGGCGTGCTAAAAATAGTCTGACCAAAGATTTACTCTATTGTGAAGTTTCCTTTGAATAATCGACGGATAAGGGACAGTCTGAAAATAATAACAGCGCTTATAAATTTAACAATAGGAACAAAAACAGCATCCACTGTCCATTAACGTAACCTCACTCTTGCACAGAAAGGAGCAAAGTCTGCAGCCGTAACAATACTTGACCACCGCCCTTGTGAACGAAATTTAGTGGTAGATTATGAAACTTTTTAAAAACAAATTGAACCCATTTCTACTTGAGAAACCTGTCTGCTCAGTAGATGAATTCCTGGTTAGAAAGTTGTCGACAGCACTGTCTCACAACTAGAACATTGTGCGGGCTGAGCCATGACGCAATACTAAGTCGTTCCATCCTATGTCGCAACCATACCCTGATTCGATGCGGACACCTCCATGCGCAAAGCAAATGCTGATGCGGACGCCTCCGCATCCTAAAGGCCACAAGCGTCTATTGTGACGCTCACTTACGCCCTGCTAATTTCTTCCTGCTAAACAGTGCCAGTTGCTAATTGCAAAATTAACAAGCACTGAAGCCAAATGCCGAGGTTTCCCTCCAACTAGAGAAACCTGTTAAATTGTCCAATCAGTACAGGAAACTTTTCCTCATACCAGAAAACAATGACCTACCAAAAAAACATTGACTTCAGCGCTGTAGTCCCGGAACCGCGCGACTGCTACGGTCGCAGGTTCGAATCCTGCCTCGGGCATGGATGTGTGTGATGTCCTTAGGTTAGTTAGGTTTAAGTAGTTCTAAGTTCTAGGGAACTGATGACCACAGATGTTGAGTCCCATAGTGCTCAGAGCCATTTGAACTTTTTTTTTTTTTTTTTTTTTTTTTTTTTTGAAGCGCTGTAGTCGTGACGTCACACACCACTGTGCCAATCGCGCGTTTTCCAACATATGCCGTTAGCCTCACAACTGATGGCTTGCGATATAAAGAACGAGCCGCTACGAGGCTAGAGTTTGTTTACTGTAGCCTACATTTTCTACAGTCGGTAGATGAGTACCTTAGATGGTGATCTGCAAAACACGGAGAAGCGCCCCGACTCCTGCACCCACTGCCACACTATCCTCCAGCCGAGGTTATGCGGTCGTACAGGTGGACAAAAGCTAATCCCCCTCCCGCGGGGGATGGCCATAATTCTAAGAATCCGTCATGAGCGTCATCGGTCTTCGCTTCCAGCCGGCCCCATTTGGCCTTTGCGTTCCCTGCTTGCGTGGATCAAATCAAATATGCACGATATTCACATGCGCACTAAAAACATTCACAGGTCAGTGAGCTTGTCACTGTGTTAGCAAAGGAAATATCATCAGTAAACGTTCTCATTCTAATTTGCCCTGTTGTCAGTCTCTGAAGAAATGCAGATGATAACTGGGTATTCATTGGACAAATATATTATACTAGAACTGACATGTGATTACATTTTCACGCAAGTTGGGTGCGTAGATCCTGAGAAATCAGTACCCAGAACAACCACCTCTGGCCATAATAACGGCCTTGATACACCTGGACATTGAGTCAAACAGAGCTTGGATGGCGTGTACAGGTATAGCTGCCCATGCAGCTTCAACACGATACCACAGTTCATCAAGAGTAATGACTGGCATTTTGTGACGAGCCAGTTGCTCGGCCGCCATTGACCAGACGTTTCCAATTGGTGAGAGATCTGGAGAATGTGCTGGACAGGGCAGCAGTCGAACATTTTCTGTCGTCGTGCATTGTCGTGCTGAAATGTAGGGTTTCGCAGGGATCGAATGAAGGGTACAGCCACAGGTCGTAACACATCTGATATGTAACGTCCACTGTTCAAAGTGCCGTCAGTGCGAACAAGAGCTGACCGAGACGTGTAACCAATGGCACCCCACACCATCACGCCTGATGATACGCCACTACGGCGATTACGAATACACGCTTCCAATGTGCGTTCACTAGGATGTCGCCAAACACGGATGCGACTATCATGATGCTGTAAACATAACCTGGATTCATCCGAAAAAATGACGTTTTGCCATTCGTGCACCCAGGTTCGTCGTTGAGTACACCATCGCAGGCGCTCCTGTCTGTCATGCAGCGTCAAGGGTAACAGCAGCCATGGTCTCCGAGCTGATAGTCCATGCTGCTGCAAACGTCGTCGAACTGTTCGTGCAGAGAGTTTTTGTCTTGCAAACGTCCCCATCTGTTGACTCAGGGATCGAGACGGGGCTGCACGATACGTTACAGCCATACGCATAAGATGCCTGTCATCTCGACTGCTGGTGATACGAGGCCGTTGGGATCCAGCACTGCGTTCCGTATTACCCTCCTGAACCCACCGATTCCATATTCTGCTAACAGTCATTGGATCTCGACCAAGGCGAGCAGCAATGTCGCGATACGATAACCCGCAATTGCGATAAGCTACAATCCGACCTTTATCAAAGTCGGAAACGTGATGGTACGCATTTCTCCTCCTTACACGAGGCATCACAACAACATTTCACCAGGCAACGCCCGTCAACTGCTGCTTGTATATGAGAAATCTGTTGGAAACTTTCCTCATGTCAGCACGTTGTAGGGGTCGCCACCGGCGCCAACCTCGTGCGAATGCTCTGAAAAGCTAATCATTTGCATATCACAGCATCTTCTTCGTGTCGGTTAAATTTCGCGTCTGTAGCACGTCATCTTGTGGTGCAGTAATTTTAATGGCCAGTAGTATACAAAATCACACTCTAAGTTATGAAAACAGCATGCATGATTGTTTGCCATACTTAAAATGAGGTACGGAGTAGGTTGGGTGCCGCTCCAAGGAGGGAGTCATGGGACTTGTGAGCCCCCACCCGCTCCCACCATCCATTTCCCAAGAACAATTTACTAAAACCATATCATTTTTTACACATATCAGTTTCGAAATTTTCTCGTAAACTCAGGTAGAACAACGTAGCATGTAAACAACAGGTGTCGGCAATGATTAAGAATTCCACTTTACAGCTAGCTGCCTGAGGGCCGGCCCACGTGAAAGAACACACTGTCTGGACTGCCTGCAGAAGACATACAAGCCTGAAAGAGGCGCCCACTCGCAGATTATGCGTACCTGCTGCTAACAATAAATCCGGCATGTTCATGAGTCCGAGTAACCTCAGTAAGGCGAGACACAGAGAGAAAGGTTTTGCACTAAGAAAACAATGTAATGATTTACATTTACGAATGATAGGGAGAAACCACAGAAGCAATCAGCATTCTCCCCATGTAACGAGCTTGAATAGCTACAGTCTGCAAACCTGTATTTATGGTCATTGTACTTTCTGAAATACTGATGAAGATGAATGCACTCATACCGAGTAAATTACGACGTTGGCGAAGTTGTGAAACTTTGTTGCTATTATACTTCATAGTCAATTGCACGACACATGAATATCTCATATTTTGTGACGCACACTTGTCAAAATATGTGCATCTTTTAACTGACCCTAATTACCTCCGGGCGAATTAATCTGACAAAGATCTACGGATTAAAATTTGTAAGACACAAAATATTATTCCCTCGGAAAAATTGGCTTGGCTTCTTACTTTTGTGATCGTGAGATTTGCAATATCTCAAGTGCAGCAAGTCGATTCGCACTGGGCAATCTGTCCTTGTTAATCAAATGAAATGCAGATTCTAAGCAATTGCAACTCGTAGTTACCTCACTGAGATGGCCGCAATGGAGGATAAACAAATATGTCCAAGCCCTTTAGTTGGATTTCTTGCAACAAGACTCACCCACCTTTCCACTTGGGAACGTGTAAATAACTTATTAAAGAGATTAATGTCAACAAATAATAGAACATTACTTACATGAAAAAAATATTATGGGAAGGTTATTCGGAATTAGTGGACAGGATACTTCGAGACGTTTCAGCTATATATAGTCTCTGAATTTCCGTTTCTTCGGAGTTATGCCATAACGCTCTAAGCATTTTGGGAAATAAATCATTATATTAAAATATTCTGTATACTGTATTTTTTTCCGACTTCGGCCTATTGTGTACCACGGGAATTAGTTGGCTTCCCGTTTGTCTTTTTTTCTCCTCCCAGAATCTCTAGTCTTTTGCTGAGGTACTTCCTCCTTTCCTTTGTCCAGATGATCTTCGTCCTTGTTCTTTGCTTTTCCTGGAACACCTTGAGTTTGTCAGCCGTCATTCGAAATATCTCTCTATGCCAAATCTTTTCCTGATTGATCCCAATTTCCTTCATGTCCTTTCTTAGTTCTTCAATCCATTCTGACGTCGCCTTTAGTTTCGTGAAGTAGTTAAATGTTTTCCTTCCCAATCTGCATTCGCCTTTTCTGAATATGTGGCCACAGAACACAGAACTTCAACCATCTCTTGCGTATCTTTATCTTCTCTGAGATCTTTTCCATCTATGTATACAGGTCTTTATTTTATTATTCTTCCATAAACCATCTTCTCTTTCTCGCAGTCTCAGAACCTTCCTTAAAATATTTTTTCCATCTTTTATCACTCAGCTTCAGGCATTCTCAGATCGAAAGTTCATTTGGTTTACCAACTGTGGCGTAGTGTCTAAAGTTTTATTCTAGGATATTGTTCTTTTATTATACCTAGTCTGCACTAACTTGTACCCTAGTTTATCTTTCTGTCTCGTCCTTTGCTTGCTTCTTTATCAAGGTCATTCGTTTGCCTGCTTTTTCTGTTATCTCTTATAGTTTTGGAGCCTGATTACAACGTCTTCTTTATCGCTGGCTAACAATGACAAACCATCGCCATTAAACCGCGCTTCTTTGCACCTAAATACTTTCCTTCTACTCCCTTCTTCTTTCGGGGCTTTGTTCCATGCTTTATCTTTTTCAATCGATGTTAAAGAAAATGAGCCACAGTCTTTTCCTTGACTAACTCCCGTCTTAATCACAATGGGCTCTGAAATTTCCCGATATACTTATTGTTATTGTCATCATTATTGAAATAAAAGACGTGTGTGACTTGTTAAAACATATGATGTGTCTCACACCTACACGGAAACCAAAAATAGAAAATATTTTTAAAATTTCTCTAAATCACGAATGAATTCTGATCCCAACCAGAACGGAAGTTTGGATCCACACCTGGGGTGGTTGCATTTACCAAATTTTGCTGTACATTACGGTTGAAGGGAAAAAAAGTTAGTTATGTACACAGCTAGTATGTAGCCATGCTTGCCCACAGTTTTATTCATCTATAGATGTTCTTGTACAAGGATGTTGGACATTTCTTGGAATTACTATCTAAGAACAACAGACATAAAGTAATCCACATGTACAGACCTTTACATATGTACAGGTATAGTATGACGATGAACAGACATTCAGCGATGGCCTTGTTCTAGAAATCATCGGGGCGTTTGTCTGAAGTAATTAGGGAAAACACCATGTGAAGAATGGACCCTCTACTCTATCGAATCAAGTTCGCTCTGTATAAAATAGTGCTACCACATTCCGTTTACTCCTAACGTACAGTACTGTTTTACAAGTAATTCATTAAATAACATGAAAGGCTAATGCTACAATATTGATTCATTTCTCACTCCCAATCGCTACGTACACTACACACACTGTACTCACATTATTTCGTAACATTACGCACAGTATCAGTTGACGTCAGGATCATTCTGTGCAACGCAACTCCTCATTTGCTAGCCTGAAAAACTGAGTCATCATCTCCGTATAACGAATGAGATGTTATGCTTCGAAAATGGATAAGTTGTTAGTATCGTACACTGCATAGGTTAGGCAGTAATTTTTCCAGAAAAGAAAGAAAAGAAGAAATAATAGTGGAAGGTTATTATCGTGAGCTTTTTTTACCAAATCCCTGCTCTGTGTCATCCAAACAATCCTTCAATGTGTAGAATGTATTGCTTAACAGGTTCATTTTAAATGACTTTTTAAATAAGTTTGTTTTAGCAATTCCTTTAAGCTCCTGTGGCAGTTTCTTGTACAGTTTTATTCCTTGACAGAAAATGCTATTTTGAGCTCGATGTTTACTCTTTCTTGGTAAATACAAGGTCGGTTTAAATCCTTTTCATGGCCACTAGCATTGCTGTTTGCGCAGTAATTATCAATGTCATTTTGGGTGTGTGCAGCTGAAGGGTAAATATGCTCAAACGGTGCAGTAAAAATCCACAGTGTTTTGAACAGCAATGAGCTCCAATATTGTTTTCGTTTAGTGTTCTTATGGGCCTTTTCTACACTCTGAGAACTGTGTTCATATTTTGTGCATTTGCTTCCCACTAAAGAACGCCATAGCTAAGAAATGAGTGTACATATGAATAGAATGTAACTAAAAGACACACTCTGACAACAGGACTCTAATGTAATAACTTTCTGATGAAATTCCAAGTATCTTCGTGTGTTTACAGCAATTCAACTGAGAATCTGTATGCATTATTCGAAAATTTGCATTTCTTACACAGTCTATAGAAGTCTCATTTTACGTTTAATTTAACAGTCATCTTTCCTCTTCAACCTGAAATTCATGGCATTGCTTTTCTTCATGTCACCCGCCTTCTCTGCAGGGAATTCCCTTGTTTTCTCAGTGAGCACAATATTTCTATTGCGTGCAGAGAGAATGTTTGCTCCTTGACTAACACTGCTGGGGAGGTCATTAAAGTGTATCAGGAACAGAACTGGTCCTAATATTCTGTCCTGAAGAGCTCCTATATAATGGTTTTTGGTTGTGGCAAGTGCTTTACTAAAAGTTTTGAGTTATTTGCTGTATGTGTTATCCCTATTGTATGTGTTGTCACGACTATGATCCACGGAATAGTAAACCTCCCTTTGCCATCCACTTCACAGTGATTCGCGGGGTGTAGATGTAAATGTAGGTACACACGGTGTTCTGAAAGTCCCATCACAAACATCTAGGGCTTGTAGAGGGGAGTGAGTACATAATATTGAACAGGAACCCATGCCCGGAAACGTACCGTTTCCGTCTTACAGCAGTTTGAAATCACGTTTGCTAGGTAGGTTTGCAGCAGTTTAGTCATGGTGGGGATCCTAAAGTAGAATTGGCTGATGCCATTTGCCGTCTGTCCTACCTCTCTAACCCTGTGCGAGCCTGTGAGTGTTAAAGCAACATGACTGAGTACGCGTTTGTAGAATACACCGACATGATCCTTCTGTATAGCGAAGTTCAAGGTTGTGGAAGAGCTACTCGTTGGCTTTATCAAGATCTTTTTTTTACAAATTCCGACGCCATCGCTTATCATTTTCGCCACAAATACACAAAAGCTTCGAGAAAGGGGTACCTGCATCGTCAGCAGGCGTGACTGTGGTGCTCGAAGGAGGTGCAGCACACCCGAATAGGAAGAGGCCATACTGCACCACTGTGAAGAGAACGTGTCAACGAATGCACGAGCAATTTCACGTGCAATGGAGTTGCTTGCAGCATCGTGTGGTTTGTTGTGGATGACCAGAAAATACATCTATACCGGCTCCAACACTCCATACCACCTCCAACCCTCACAGGCACGTGAATGAAGCTACAACCAGGTGAAAGAAGCAGGACAATCGTCAAATGACATCAGTCAGTCAGACGTAAGTATCCGCACGTGAGTACCCTGTTGCAAACCTATCTAGCAAACACGTTTTCAAACGGCTGTAGCACGGAAACGTACGTTTTCGGACGTGGGCTGTTCAAGTCGTAGAAGTTTGTAACGGGAATTTCCGAACACCCTGTAGATGTAGATGTGGCCGCCGTACTGGATACGTTAAGGGTCGACTACAGGACTGGTGTCACGTTGGCCCAATCAGCGCAGCAGTATCGCAACACAGGAAATGTCCAAAAACCAGACGTCTCCTGCCTATACACTACTGGCCAGTAAAATTGCTACACGACGAAGACGACGTGCTACAGACGCGAAATTTAACCGACAGGAAGAAGATGCTGTGATACGCAAATGATTAGCTTATCAGACCATTCACACAAGGTTGGCGCCAGTGGCGACACCTACAACGTGCTGACATTAGGAAAGTTTCCAACTGATTTCTCACCCACAAACAGCAGTTGACCGGCGTTGCCTGGTGAAACGTTGTTGTGATGCCTCGTGTAAGGAGGAGAAATGCGTACCATCACGTTTCCGACTTTGATAAAGGTCGGATGGTAGCTTATAGCAACTGCGGTTTATCGTATCGCGACATTGCTGCTCGCGTTGGTCGACATCCAATGACTGTTAGCAGAATATGAATTCGCTGGGTTCCGGAGGGTAATACGGAACGCCGTGCATGATCCCAACGGCCTCGTATCACTAGGAGTCGAGATGACAGGCATTTTATCCGCATGGCTGTAACGTATCGTGCAGCCCCGTCTCGATCCCTGAGTCAACAGATGGGGACATTTGCAAGACAACAACCATCTGCACCAACAGTCCGATGACGTTTGCAGCAGCATGGACTATCAGCTCGGAGACCATGGCTGCGGTTACCCTTGACGCTGTATCACAAACAGGAGCGCCTGCGATGGTGTACTCAGCGACGAACCTGGGTGCACGAATGGCAAAACGTCATTTTTTCGGATGAATCCAGGTTCTGTTTACAGCATCGTGATGGTCGCATCCGTGTTTGGCGACATCGCGGTAAACTTACATTGGAAGCGTACATTCGTCATCTCCATACTGGCGTATCACCCGGTGTGATGGTATGGGGTGCCATTGGTTACACGTCTCGGTCACCTCTTGTTCGCACTGACGTCACTTTGAACAGTGGACGTTACATTTCAGATGTGTTACGACCCGTGGCTGTACCCTTCATTCGATCCCTGCGAAATCCTACATTTCAGCAGGATAATGCACGACCGTGTGTTGCAGGTGCTGTACGGGCCTTTCTGGATGCAGAAAATGTTCGACCGCTACCTGGCCAGCACTTTCTCCAGATCTCTCACCAATTGAAAACGTCTGGTCAATGGTGGACGAGCAACTGGCTCGTCAGAATACGCCAGTCACTACTCTTGATGAACTGTGGTATCGTGTTGAAGCTGCATGGGCAGCTGTACCTTTACACGCCATCCAAGCTCTGTTTGACTCAATGCCCAGGTGTATCAAGGTCGTTATTACGGCCAGTTGTTCTGGGTACTGATTTCTCAGGGTCTATGCACCCAAACTGCGTGAAAATGTAATCACATGTCAGTTCTAGTATAATACATTTGTCCAATGAATACCCGCTTATCACCTGCATTTCTTCTTAGTGTAGCAATATTAATGACCAGTAGTGTAGAAATGCATCGAGACGCACTGGAGTTGCCGCCGTCAAGTTTACGTTCGACCGGCTGGCTCTCGGTTCGTTTTACGCGCAACCCGAAACCATCACCGGCCGGTCTTTTGAGGGCCGACGGAGGCGCGCGAAGTGAAGGATTTGGGAGTAAAATGGAAAGAAAAGAACAGGGGTGGAGTAGGACGGATTAAGGATGAGGAAAAATGAGAGAGACGGTAGGAGAGTGAAGGATGGAGGCAGATGGACTAGAGAAGGGCGGAGGGGGTGAAGGAGAGGGAAAATTGAAACGAGGTGCACTCGTCTCCGCTGACTGCCGACCGGCCTGGCGGAAGCTGATGACAGCCAGCCCCTCGGCATAATGACGCGCAATTAATCGCGAAGCGGAATTTTACTTTTCATTACACAGGCCGCACCTCGGTGGCAGCGGAAGCGGAAGCGGCCCTCGCCGAGCATAATGAGTGCAGCCCACTCGGCGGCGCATGCCGGCGCCACGGCTCGCTGCATTAACGATTTCAATCAGCGAGAAGTGCTGCCCGCCCGCCCGCCGGATCCTCTCGTCTATCGTTTTCCTTTCCACCCACCCCTCTCGCCTGTCCCCACCCTCCTGATTATCCCCCATCAATTTGGAATCCGAGGAGTGAATTAATGGAAAACTGCCGCGCCGAGGAGGTTATGATTACTGCCGCTTCAGGGTGTGCTGTTTCCTTCCTCACTTTCTATCTGCCCCCCCTAACCCCCGCTTCGCTTCACTTCTTCTCCATCACGTGCTGCCCATCTCTCTCACTCTCTTTCTCTCTCTCTCTCCGTGGCCTAATGGAAAGCCTCGAGGCGATAGCCTTGCAAGTTTCTTCCAGAGCAAATCACGCCGAGACCGGTTTTAGGCCCCGCGTTGTTAAGAGAATGATTGGTGGTTGCCAAAGGAAGAGGAGGAGGTTGGAGGGTGGGGCAGCGGAAGCAGGAGGGGTAGGAGGAAGAAAGGGAATGCCAGGACGGCAAACGAAAGATTGTTGTAATAAAGGGAAGAAATCAGGAAGAAATTATTTCTTTCCGCTGTTATTGCTATCGTTTTGCGTCATTACCGACTGGGCCCCTCTGTCATGCCGGATTATCGGAGCGATTTCGAAACAGACCAATTGAGGCAGCTGCGAGGGGAAATATTGCATCGTTTAGCGCCTATTATTTTTGCTTCGTGCGAGTTCGCGGCTGGCGTTAATGGACGGCGAACAATAAAGCAGTGCATGCCGGGACTGTATGTCTTGTGACCTTAATGTCTGGATATGAATCTCAATAACTCAGTCAAATATGTAGCTAAAGCACCATCACTTAGACTGAATACACAACAACAGACTGTAGAAAGGTGTCAGTATCAGTTCACTCATTACAGAAATAAAAAAAATCTATTTTCTCTCGAGATTAAAAAGAAATTCGCAGAGTCACTAATATTCCCCATCCTTGATTATGGTGATCCTATTCTCCAACGACTTTCGTATGAGAGCTCGCGACGACTGGAACTGGCTATTAAATGTTTCTGTCGATACATTTGTGGTGTACACTATTTCGACCTTATCATTACGGTCTATGAACAATTATCATGACTACGTGTAGAGATTATCATACCCCATGTTTGCTGTTTTGCCTTCTCAATCACTAGATCAACCCTTGCAGTACTGTCTGAACAACACAGCCGATATACTCGTTCCCAACAACGTAAAATCCCCTCCCTACCGCTAAACAACATCCCCCTTGTTGTCTAAACGATTTTCTCTTTTTGAATACTGACTTTGAAACAATCTTTCTCAAAATACTAGAGAAATTAAAATGATTTCAAAGGTCAAAAGATAGCTAATGTTGTAAGTAGGCTATTTAGGTTTTTATATTGGTAACGCCACGTAGCGCTCTGTATGAAAATCACTGGCTGTGGTGTGTGCAGTCTGTGACTGGTTTGCATTGTGGTTCGCTATTGTAGTGTTGGGCAGTTGGATGTTAACAGTGTGTAGCGTTGCACAATTGGAGGTGAGCCGCCAGCAGTGGTGGATGTGGGGAGAGAAATGGCGGAGTTTTGAGAGCGGATGATCTGGACGTGTGTCCACAGAGACAGTAAATTTGTAAGACTAGATGTCATGAACTGCTATATATATATATTATGACTTTTGAACACTATTAAGGTAAATACATTGTTTGTTCTCTATCAAAATCTTTAATTTGCTAACTATGCCTATCAGTAGTTAGTGCCTTCAGTAGTTTGAATCTTTTATTTAGCTGGCAGTACTGGCGCTCGCTGTATTGCAATAGTTCGAGTAACGAAGATTTTTGTGAGGTAAGTGATTCATGAAAGGTATAGGTTATTGTTAGTCAGGGCCATTCTTGTGTAGGGATTATTGAAAGTCAGATTGCGTTGCGCTAAAAATGTTCTGTGTCAGTTTAGTGATGATCAGAGTAAGTAAAGATAGAAATGTCTGAGTACGTTCAGTTTTGCTCAACTGTTTGAAAATCAAATAACATAAGATGTTTATCAGCACAGTAATTCATTAATTTTTCTAAGGGGACATTTCAATGTTTCACTTTCTATCACAATAGTTAGCTGTCTCTTCCTACAGCTACCGCTTGTCAATCGTCCCTCCCCCATCACTTTTCCCTCCCCTTGTCTACAGATTTCTCTACTGAAATTCTTTTCTTTTCTAGCAAGCACTGTCACTTTCATTTCAGTCCTCTCCTCTTTCATTATCCTTTCCACTCCTCCTAATACCAAACAAGGCTTCAAAAGTGCTCAAGTAATCAATATGATTCACAGTGCCTGCTTTATTTTATTATTATTATTATTATTATTATTACTATTGTTGTTACCATTACAAAGTCAGGCAGCATCAACCGGCCGTGACACAAACAAAGTCAGGGGAGTAACCGATTTTGTGACATATTACAAGTTCCTAAGCAGGAAGTTTTGTGTCCTCATTGCCACTGTTGAGCCTTGCACCATAGGAATCAAGCGAGAGGACGTTGTTTGGTTACCATTATCCTCTTTCTACAACACAACTGCACACATGTATTAACGGGGTTCTTTATTTACATTAACAGGAAGCTACTTGTCTTAAGAGGGCCCATATGTTGTGGTACAAGCTCTTCCGTAATAGCCCACTTAAGCCTCACTGCTGGTGAAGTTCAAGTTCTGCTATAAACACTACCCTGGTCACAACATACTGATTGAGACTGAGACAGACTCAGACTGCGTCTGAGAGACCGAGACTGACTGACTGAGCCCTCCGGTCTGCGGCTGCACTCTAAATACTTGCAGTCAAGAGGGCGTTGGTGGCCTGTTGCTTGTTTGTCTGTCTTTGGGCTCTCTCCCGATAGGCGCGCTCGATCCAGCGCCTACTATCGATCTTCTTGCTGCATATTTGCCGACTGGTGTGCTGGCGACAGCTTACACCAGCACATAGGGAATTATTAAGTTTCACCTGAGTGCTTTTGTAATTTGGTTTACGAATCACTGGATGTTAATCTAATATATTGGACATGGTTCTTGCGGTTTTCTTTGTGCCTACAGTAGAGTTCCATAATGCCTGTCCATAGTCGTTAGTTCGTTTGTTTAGAAAGCTAGTGACCGCTTGTTGGTGTTAGCTAGTCAGGTGGCAGCAGCCGCACAAGCAGCAACAGAGAAGTAACTAATATTTTCACATTATACGAGTTCCTAACCAGAAGCTAATTGTATAGTTTCATCTGTGTGTTTTGGTAGTTTAGTTTCCTGAGTTTCTGCTTGTTAATTTAATATTTAATGGATACAGTTCTTGCGTTTTCGTTTATGTCGGAAAGTAAACCGATTTTGTGACATATCAAAAGTCCCTAATCAGGAGCAAATTATTAAGTCTCACCTGAGTGCTTTGGTAGTTCGGTTTTTGAATCTCTGCATATTACTCTAATTTATTGGACACAGTTCATGCATTTTCCTTTATGTCTGCAGTACAGTTCTGCAGTATGTGTCGATTGTCCTTGTTTGTTTGTGCAGTGTAGTTTTCCACAGTTTTTAGTATGGATAGGGACTGTGATTGCTGCATGCAGATGTGAGCTGAGTTGGTGACACTTCGCTATCAGCTCCAGGCTGTGATAGCTTCGGTTACACAGCTTGAAGCTGCAGTGAATGAGCATCACTGCTGTGGGCCGGCTATGCGAATCCAATGGACATCCAGCATGTCTGGACGCTCGGTCCACACCGGTGACAAATCCAGTTACTGCTCGCACTGAGGCTGACCACTCACCTGGGGTCGAGTGGGACGTCGTTTTGGTGCTTGGCAGTTGGCGAAAGACTTCCCAGGGGGCTGCACGTAAGGCCTCCCTCGTTAGTCTGACAAACAGGTTCCAGGCTCTGTCTGTTGCTGACACTGTGCCTCAGCCAGATGCTGTCGCTTGTCCTCTTTCAGAGGGAACCTCTCAGCCTGCAAAATCCGGGAAATCACAGAGGGTGCGATTATTAGTAATTGGGAGCTCCAATTCAAGGCGCATTATGGGGCCCCTTAGGGTATGGCTGCCACGAATAGGAAGAAAGCCAATGTTCACTCCGTGTGCATACCGGTTGGAGTCATACCAGAGGTGGAAAGGGACCTTCTGAATGATAGGAAGAGCAAAGGATGTAGCCAACTGCAGATGGTGGCTCACGTCAGTACCAATGATGTGTGTCACTTCGGATCGCAAGAGATTCTTTCTGGTTTAGAGCGGCTAACACAAGCGAAAAGGCTGCCAGTCTTGCTTGTGAGATGAAAGCAGATCTCACTATTTGCAGCATAGGCGACAGGACCGATTGCGGACCCTTGGTACAGAGCCGAAAGCAGGGTCCGAATCAGAGGCTCAGATGGTTCTGCGACCGTGTAGCCTGCAAATTCCTGCACTTGCGCTATAGGGTGGTTGGGTTTCGAGTTCCACTGAATAGGTCAGGAGTCCACTACACGCAATAAACGGCTACACGTGTAGCAGGGGCTGTGTGGCAGGGAATGGGCGGTTTTATAGGTTAGAGGATCCCAGGGAAGTACAAAAAGGGCTTCACTCTCAAAGGGTGCAGGTCGAGCATAGGAAGAACGTAGAGACAGGAACCATCAGTATAACAGTTGTAAATTGTCGAAGGTATGTTGGGAAAGTATCAGAACTCCAAGCGCTAATAGAAAACACTGATGATCAAATCGTTGTAGCACTGAAAGCTGGCAAAAACCGATAATAAGTTCATCTGAAATTTTTATGGAGAACCTATCGGTGTTCCGAAAGGAGAGGCTAAACAAAATTGGTTTTGGCGTGTTGGTTGCTGTTAGAAGTAGTTTATCTTGTAGCGAAATTGAAGCAGATAGTTCCTTTGAGATAGTATGGACAGAGGTCATTATTGGCAACCAGAGTTAAATAATAATAGGATCCTCTTACCGATCTCCCAACTCAGATGATGTAAACACTGGAAGATGCAAAGAAAACTTGAGTTTAATTTCCAACACGTAACCGGCTCATACAATTATAGTTGGTGGTAACTTTAATTTACCCTCGATATGTTGGCGAAAATACATGTTTAAATGCGGAGGTACGAGTAAAACATCATCCGAAATTGTGATAAACACATTCATTTCGAGCAATTAGTTCATAAGCCCACGGGAGAAGTAAACGGTTGCGAAAACACACGTGACATCTTAGCAAACAAATAATCCTCAGCTAATAACGATTATCAAAACGGATACAGGGATTAGTGGACACAGGGCTGTCATAGCGAGAAACGAAAAATATACCTATTAAAAAGAAAAAGAAGAACAGATAAAAATTCATTTGACGCCTTTCTGAGAGACACTCCCCACCCCTTCCAAATTGACAATGCAAGTGTAGACCATATCTTGCTTGAAATCAAAGAAATAGTATCGACAGAAATGGAGAGGTTTACTCGAAATAAATTAACAAACGACGGAGCTGATCCGATTTGGTTCACAAAGCAGGTCAGAACACTGTTGCAGAAACAACGAAACAAGCATGCAAAATTTAAACGAACGCAAAATTTCCAAGCTTGGTGGTCTTTTACAGAAGCTCGAAATTTAGCGTTGACATCATGAGAGATGCTTATAATAGTTTCTACAACGAAATTTTGTCTCGAAACCTGGCAGAAAATCCAAAGAAATTCTGGTCGTATGTGAAATATGCTAACAGCAAGACACAGTCAGTGGCTTCTCTACGCGATAGCAATGGAAATATTATCGACGACAATGCTGCGAAAGCAAAGTTACTAAACAGAACCTTTCAAAATTCTTTCACCAAAGAAGACGAAGTAAATATTCCAGAATTCGAATGAAGAACAGCTGCCAACTTGAGCAACATAGAAAATTCTCGGAGTAGTAAAGCAACTTCAATCACTTAACAAAAGCAAGTCTTCTGGTCCAGACTGTATACTAATTACATTCCTTTCAGAATAAGCTGATGCAATAGCTCCATACTTACCAATAATATACACCCTCTCTCTCTACGAAAGATCAGTACCCAAAGACTGGAAAGCTGCACAGGTCACACCAATATTCAAGGAAGGTAGTGAGAGTAATCCACTAAATTACAGGGCACACAATTAACGTCTCTATGTAGCAGGATTCTGGGACATATATTGTGTTCAAACATTATGAGATATCTCGAAGAGAACGTTCTATTGACACAAAGTCCACATGGATTTAAAAAAATCGTTCTTGTGAGACACAACTAGTTCTTTACACACACAAAGCATTGAGTGCTATTGACAAGCGATCTCAAATTGATTCCGCATTTCTAGATTTCCAAAAGGCTTTTGACACTGTACCATACAAGCGGCCTGTAGTGAAGTTGCATGCTTATGGAACATCGTCTCACTTGTATGAATGGATTCGCGATTTCCTGTCAGAGAGGTCACAGTTCGTAGTAACTGATGGAAAGTTATCGAATAAAACAGATGTTATTTCTAGCGTTCCACAAGGTAGTCTTATAGTCCCTTTGCTGTTCTTTATCTACATAAAGATTTGGAAGTCAATCTGAGCAGCCGTCTTAGGTTGTTTGCAGATGATGCTGTCGTTTATTCTCAAGCAAACTCATCATAAGATCAGAACAATTTGTAAAATGATTTAGAAAAGATTTCTAGTTGTTTGGAAATTGGCAATTGACCATAAATAACGAAAAGTGTGAGGTCATCCACATGAGTATACACGATGATCCAGTCAAATCTAAAGGCCGAAAATTCAACTAAATACCTGCGAATTACAATTACGAATAACTTAAATTTTAAGGAACACATAGAAATTGTTGTGGGGAAGGCTAACCAAAGACTGATTTTTATTGGCAGGACACTTAGAAAATTTAACAGGTCCACTAAAGAGATTGCCTATGCTACGCTTGTCCGTCCCCCTTTGGAGTACTAATGCTCGGTCTGCTATCCTCACCGTATGGGATTAACAGAGTACATTGAGGAAGTTCAAAAAATAGCGACACGTTTTTTATTATCGCGAAATAGGAAGAGGCTATTAATACACACCAAAACAAAGGCGTTTTTCGTTGTGGCGGAATCTTCTCACTAAATTTTGACCATCAACTTTCTTCTCCTAAGGCAAAAATATTTTGCTGACAGCGATCTTTAGAGAGAGAAATGATCATCATAATAAAATAAGGAAAATCAGAGATCGCACTGAAAGATATAGGTCTCGTCTATTCCGCGCGCTGTTCTAGATTGGAATAATGGAGAACTATTGAGAAGGTGGTTCGATGAACCCTCTGCCAGGCACTTAAGTGTGATTTGCAACGTATCCATGTATATGTAGATGTAGATTATGATTATTACTGCAAATTATTACTTCTGTTAATAATGCAAACAATTATTATTGACCTTGTTGTGTAAAAACTAATTAATATCATTCTTAATTTCTCAGTTACTTCATCATCATCATTAATGTTACTATTATTGTTATTAATATCATGCCAAGTGTTAACTTTATTAATAATGTAAATTATCAATGTAGTGAGTGTTACAAAATATTCTTTTGTATGTTGTTTCTGGTCAATTGTCAGGCGAGGCCTTAAGGTGATAATCTGGTCAGGCTAAACGAGCAATAAATAAATAAATAAGAGCTCCTAGTCAGAAATTCAAATACGTCACCTTAACCCTGGTTGCTTACCGGTCAATTCCCGCTCGGTCCAAGTATTTATGCGCGAACGAACAATAGTTTTTATAGATTTAATGAAACCCGTTACATAAAATTCCGTTATATTTGCAAGTACTTGTTAAGGACGTGACACATAGTCATTTAAGAAAGTCTTTATGGAAGTTACTAGAACATGAAGTGTATCACCCACCAGCAGCTTAATGATTGATTCACTTGAGGTCCTGAACATAATTCCATAAAGCCTATTACCAACGCCACATATATTTACACTATCATTAGGAACATACCTGTTTACGCTGTGTGTTTCCCTTGTAATTTCTGATCAAACAATCTTATAAGTAGAGCAACCATAGCTAAAGTCGTTATACATACTGAAAGAAACACTCAAACAAATTAATATATACTGAGGCGTTGAAATGCTGATTCTGACGGCCTCACTACTATGCGGAATGAATGTTCATTCCGTACACACACATACATAGTAGCAGTATTCTGGAATATAACTGCCATTTCTGATTATATTTAGGTGTTGTCAAAATGGGGATGGTAGACGCTGGTGTATTCTCTCAATATTCAGAAGTTCAGTAGTTGGGAAGACCCGACGATGCCACATGGACGTTTGGCGCTCTCCGAACGTAACTTGTTGGTGACAGCTTCCTTGATTAATTTTGACTTCTGTTGGTGGTTGCGTCAGTAGTGCTCCTCATTGCACCTTGGAACAAGCATTAAGCCATATAGATAACATGGAGCATTAGACCTAAAATACATTTGACGATGTAGTTGCATTGTATGAAACCGGTTGTAGCAGTCTCTGAGCAACCACAATAAAACAGCTAGACTGGACTCTCAGTTTTACTAACATTTGAACACCTCAGTAATTTTTAATGTGTTTGAGTGTTCCTTTCAGTGTGTATAATCTCTGATCAGCCAGTTCCTTGCTGAGATATCTTTGGCATTAACCATCATCATTTGTTATGTATTTGTCTTCAACTCATACGGCACATTCCATCCAATGTTTCGCCCTAGTTTTCCGTATTTTCGACAATGAGTTCTAATTGCCAGTGGGACTCAGCTGTGCTGTCTTTCACACTGGCATTTAAATTCGCTTCAGTAACGTCTTCTGTGGCCGAGAGGTTCTAGGCGCTTCAGTCCGAAACCGCGCTGCTGCTACGGTCGCATGTTCGAATCCTGCCTAGGGCATGGATGTGTGTAATATCCTTAGGTTGGTTCTAAGTCTAGGGGACTGATGATCTCACATGTTAAGTCCCATAGTGCTTAGAGCCATTTGAACCATTTTGAGTAACGCCTTTGTAGGAATTAAAATCATACGCATTGTTACATGGCTGTAAGTTGTCAATAGCTTTTGTAACACAATAATTGTCTCTTGGTTAACCCGTGAAGGCATAAAATAAAGCGGGATTTATAGAATGACTTCGATGAAAATCATGTGATGTAATCAAAAGAAGTTTGGTAAAAATTGTCATTGACCGTCCTTTTTGTCATTCGGTTTTCGTCTCCATACCATTTCGTTTAGTTTTTACCCATCCATGACAAGATTTTTATATAGAGCTATACTCACAAATTGTCTTGAACGTTACTTTTGTGGTATCTGATGATCATAGTTGGGCAACGTTACCAAAAATTTTTACTTCACAAAACGTAAATCCGTCGCTGAAAAGTTCACTGTGTGCAACGTTCAAGCAATTCTTTACAGGACATTCATCGTAAGTTAAAGTTAATCGTCAGCTCGTAATAGTAAATCTTATGTTATTGGGGTAATGAAATGAGCAAGTGAAGCAAACGAATTACTGTTGCTTAAAATTTTTTAAATATTTTATCCATCCTAATCAACTGTAGTTTTACATATCAAAAATATTAGCTGGATAAAAGAAATTCAAATTTCCTTTTCATTGAATTTCTTTAATTTAATTTCTTTTAAATTTCTTAACCGATTTCGAGCACTTACTGCCCGTCTTCAGAAGGTTGTACAGGAAAACACACAAGTAAGTACAAGTCAGACAAGAATATTAAAATTAAGGACAAGTTTCTAAGGTTTTTAAAATTTAAAGATAAAAAATGGTACAAAATAGTACGTATCGCATAATTTGCGAGTGTCAGCAATAAGATGAAAACAACAAAACGCCTTGGTCCTAAAAACTAAAGAGCAATAAGCAATACAGTTATGCAGTTGGCTTCTGATTGTTTCGATGTATAAAATTTTTTCGTTGAGGAAGTTTAGATAGGACATAGAAGAGAGATAAAAATAGGTTAATCGTTTAATCATTTACTTCTATGAAACTTTAGTTATCAATATTAGATTACGGTAGAATCACGATTCGGGAAAATAAGGTAGTGTCTGATTCTCCGTGCATGTTTCCATTAATAAGATTCTGCTTTAATTTAAAATGCTCATCACGAATGTGCCTGTCCAATATTCTCTTCGAAATTGAAATTTTGTTGGAGTTTCAATTTTTTATGGGCTTCTCAAATGACTTCAATTCGACAACATGTAAAGGAATCTTCTTCGTAACAGCAATGTTTACTATGCATTGGTCGACACTACCTTGAGACACATCGCTATCAGTTCCTGCAATGCCACATGTCTCTCCAATGCTTCTATGTCGTATCATTTTAACCGGATTACCACTACTGGCTCCGCTGTCGATATCTGAATGCTCACTATTGATTTTCTTTTCTACTTTCCTCAATAGGGCCCTGCCTTCACTATGTCTTCCATCAGTACATATCGCTATTCGTGCGCTCTCCTTATGTTTTGTATTAAATTGCGTACTCGCGAAGGGTGACATTTTAGGCAAGCACAGTTTTGCAGTCGAGAAGTATTTGATCTCCCTATCTGATTACAAAATTAACGTATTCATTTAAATGCGACCACGAATTTTCATCACTTGTAGAGCTAGAATCCGATTCCACTACTTAGTTTCCATAGACAGTCCACTGACAAATAATAGTGCTTAACGCGAACTCGGTAAACAAACAACTAACAGCCAACACCTACAGTTATTCTCGCTCGCAGACGATTGTTTAAATCAATCGCGCGAATCCTGAACTTGTCAGAACATGATTTCCGCGAGCACCGCGGGGTAATTTTTGTCAGAAATAGTAGGTACCGAATTATCGATTAGCGGACTCAAAGAAAGTTAGCGGAAGTTAAAAGAGTCTGTTAACGTTTTTCAAAATTAACTTAAAATTCAATCAGTTGCTCGATAACTTAACTTCGATAATTAGGTCGTTTTTTATTGTAAAACCCTACTCTATCCAGCCACTGAAACGGGGTGACGGACCTATTATTTACACACGAATAAAGAGAAAAAAGAAAAGAGAAAGACCACTCATCTTTTGTGCAGCCTACATGTTGAGGATCAGATGTACCTAATTTCTGCTTCAGTGACTGAGAATATGAGGAATCTGGTTGCACTAAAGAGCCACTTGTAACTGACGTTCGAGCGTAATGTCTGGAGCAATACGTAGCCGAGGGAGTTACTTGAACCAGCTTTCATCTGCCACTACAATAACCGGGAAGTGCCGTCAGTTACAGAAGAAGCACTTTGCTCCGATGAAGCTTTGTCCGCTGTCCAGCAGATTTACGCATTGCAGGATCACTTGCGCTTGGGTGCCCCAGTGTCCAGCGCTCGGCGGTTGGCCTGGCCCCGATACCAGAGTTACGGACCCGTCGAAAGCCCGAGAGATCTACACGCCGGGGCATTAACATTTAATTTCACTTAACGGTTACGACAGCTCTCCACCCCGCCCTGTGGCACGGAGGGTCGCGGGCGCCGTTACCGACGAATTTACGGCCGCTCAGGTTGGCAGGCCTGGACGGGGGAGTCCCGCGAAAGGAAAGCGGGCTGAGCCGGAGCGGCAAGCGGCGCCGCAATAACTCTGGGCCGCAATAACTGTTTGTCAGCTGACGGACAGCTGCGCGCAATTCCGAAATCATCTCGCCAGCTAATCACTGCGCCCTATACGGCAGAAACCAATACACAAAGTTCGCGCCGTAATTACGTGCGGCTGGGCGATAAATAACGCTTGGAGCGGTTAATTTTAAAGCATGCCGGCCGACGTTCCGTTTCCACTCCGCTCCTGGCAGTGTAGGTGGATGCACCCCCTGTGTGTGTGTGTGTGTGTGTGTGTGTGTGTGTGTGAGCGCCAGTCGTCGCCGCGTCCTCCTTGACACGCAGCGCCGATAAACTGCCGCGACGAGAAATGATTGCCCGTAATTACGGGGCCAGAGTGAAACGTGATAAAAAGCCCCGCTAACAACCGGCCGGGTTCGCCAAATTAAAACGTACATTCGGCCGACTGCTCTGATTATCGTCTCATTTCGGAGGGACGTTTGTTTTCCTCGGAGGCAGCGAATACGCATATAAACAACTGGACGCGTTATTTAGTCCTTTTTTTATGAAACAATAAACGGGCGGTGGGATGACGGGTGGTGAGGTAATGCGAGAGGGGGAGGGCGGGATGGTGAAACTTATAAGAACGTGTAATTCAGGACGTTGCTGGCGTCATTTTTGACATAGTACCAAAGCGACAATTTTCTAGGAATGTCAGTGCACACGAGCTGGAAACCAAATTATGCCTTCTAGTTTGCTTCTTTTGCAAGGAGGGAAAGGTGCCACTTGACAGGAGGGTCGGAAGGAAGCAAATACTTACAACTTATTGTTATCAGACTACTAATTCAAAGTCGTTTGTTAGATAACTAATAGATCCGTTATTTCTTTCTGTAGCTCGGTTCGTCTTCCACTTCTAGTAGTTAATGCGTAAAATCCCAAGTTGCACTGTGGTTCAGAATCTACGAGTGGCTTTCATGGAGTAATGCAACACTTTTTTTCCTGAAAGTAGGTTTGTTTCATTCAAACTTGCAATACACCACGTTACTCCCCACTGTTTTGACTATGAACCCTATTTTTCTACATAACCTCTGTTCAAGGCGACGGACTTGCTGGGAGGACCGTTATGCATGCATGGTGGTTGTTGTTGTGGTCTTGAGTCCTGAGACTGGTTTGATGCAGCTCTCCATGCTACTCTATCCTGTGCAAGCTTCTTCATCTCCCAGTACCTACTGCAATCTGCATCTTTCTGAATCTGGTTGTGTATTCATCTCTTGGTCTCCCTCTACGATTTTTACCCTCCACGCCGCCCTCCAATACTAAATTGGTGACCCCTTGATGCCTCAGAACATGCCCTACCAACCGAGCCCGTCTTCTAGTCAAGTTGTGCCACAAACTTCTCTTCTCCCCAATCCTATTCAATACTTCCTCATTAGTTATGTGATCTACCCATCTAATCTTCAGCATTCTTCTGTAGCACCACATTTCGAAAGCTTCTATTCTCTTCTTGTCCAAACTATTTATCGTCCATGTTTCACTTCCATACATGGCTACCCTCCATACAAATACTTTCAGAAACGACTTCCTGACACTTAAATCTATACTCGATGTTAACAAATTTCTCTTCTTCAGATATGGTTTCCTTGCCATTGCCAGTCTACATTTTATATCCTCTCTACTTCGACCATCATCAGTTATTTTGCTCCCCAAATAGCAAAACTCCTTTACCACTTTAAGTGTCTCATTTCCTAATCTAATTCCCTCAGCTTCACACAACTTAATTCGACTATATTCCATTATCCTCGTTTTGCTTTTGTTGATGTTCATCTTATATCCTCATTTCAAGACACTATCAATTCCGTTCAACTGCTCTTCCAAGTCCTTTGCTGTCTCTGACAGAATTACAATGTCATCGGTGAACCTCAAAGTTTTTATTTCTTCTCCATGGACTTTAATACCTACTCCGAATTTTTCTTTTGTTTTCTTCACTGCTTGACCACTCTATTCTTCGACGTCAGAGCCGATGTCTTGCTGCATCAATAACCTCCACATCATCCACGTAGTGCTTCCGAAAGAGTGCATCCAATGTTAGGCAAACACGATCGAAGCAGGAAGGTGCGAAATCCTGGCTGTAGGGAGAAGAAGGAAGAATAATAAAGCTTTGAGAGCTCCTCTCGGGTGCGCAGCAGTACCAACAGTCATGTCAGGCTGAGCAGCGAGATATTTGATCGCGATCCGTCGATCACCTCGAATGAGAGTGTCCGCACGTTCCAGCGTTGCGGGTGTCACAGAAGTGTGCGGCAGGCAGGCACGCGGCAGTTGGACATTACTGCACGACCTTGTTGCGAGGATGACAGACGCTTCGTCCAACGACTCACCGTGCTTTTGTTCACTAACAGGCCTCCATATACATTCTGCACTCGCCTGTGAATATCTGCGATGCTCTTGTTTTCCGTCAAAAGAAACTCAAAGACAGTTCTCTATTTGGAACGCACGTCCGTTACAGACGCCATTTTGAAGACTACGTTTAGCGCTGCCACCTGTACGGAACTTCAAGAAATTTTAAGGGCTGAATCGGGAGTATTCAACGACGTTCCACAATGGATTTCGCATTTTGTCAACTGAAACTGGCCGAGAAAAAACGTATTGTATTACTTACAGAACGCCCTTCATATGTTAAACTGTAGGCCTCCTACAAATGCCTGGGTAAGTCAGTTAATGGTCGGAGGAAGAGAAGGTCATACAACCTCAAATAGAGCATCGATCTCAAACAGGACAATGTCTACTAAAGTACTTCGAAATTCAGGCAAAATTTCGTGTTGATGAGATCTTACATTTCTTACAAGCATTTTGAGAGGGAGAGACCTTTAGTGTTCTTCTCTATGGGACGTTGTCGATATCAGTCCAGAGTCATTTAGCATACCTGTGGAACATAACGAAGCCTAATTGTTAATTACGACGATGTATGAGCTGCTTTTTCGACTGCAAGGGGCTTTCTAGAATTTCACTACATAACGTGTCCTCACGTGCAGGACTGTGTAACCTGACGAAAAAAGTACCTGCCTTTCTACATTGTTTTTTCGAACTGTGTGTCGCATATTTCATGCATTTTTTTGCCGAAAACTGAGCACGCAGAACGAGTGACATATATGTCGCAGGAGGATTAGACTAGTGATGTCATATGATTATATTTTCTGTGAGCAGCGGGAAGAATTATTATTGCACAATGCATTTCCAGTCAATGATGTTAGCAAATCGTTGTATTAACACATCGTCAGATGACACGGTGGAGGCTCTTAGAGTGCTGCTCCTACCGTGTGATCCTGCACGAAAGAGGATTTAATTCTTCTCAAAGAGATTCCAAACAAAGTATGACGGAGCGGCGCTGAAAAGACTGACTAGGCTACAAAGGAAAAGAAGAAATCGCTTATACGCTTTTGACAAGATCAGTGTCTAGTTTATTAAATAAATTTTTACATCTCTAATTTCTACATGTTCTGGATATACTATACTCACTACTATTACACAAAGTCATACCACAACCGAGTTCAAACTTCATAGAAATTCCACGATCGCTAGCAAAAACAGGTACAATGTCGACTTTATGTAATTTACGCACACGATGATTCCGTACACACAACGATTCATCGATTAAAAAATCCCTGAAGATCATTTCCTGTAGCCACTTCAGACTGAATAATGAAAGTTCGATAAGCAATGAAGTTACAAGGTGGAAAACAATCAAATCTGACAGCCAGTGAAAGTAACGCAGAGTCGACACGAACGATGGCAACAGAAAGCCATACTGTCGCAGGACCAACTCGAACACCTGTTCATGCAAAATCAAAACGTCCTCCACGAAACACAGTTTGCTACTGAGAAAACATTACGCCTCTACGGACTGTGCGGTAGTGCTCCTCTATCGGTCTCTGCCCGAAATTGATTACCTGCCGGTGGGTCAGTGATTATGACTCTGAGTACTATGGGACTTAACATCTGAGGTCATCAGTCCCTAGGACTTAGAACTACTTAAACCTAACTGGCCTAAGGACATCACAAACATCCATGCCCGAGGCAGGATTCGAACCTGCGACCGTAGCAGTCGCGCGGTTCCAGACTGTAGCGCTTAGAACCGCTCTGACACCTCGGCCGGCTGTTACATTATAAACGACTTCTATAAGTGCATACTTTGTAAGGTGAGTAAGTCATTTCGATTTATGTAACTTATCGAGGTCCGAGAGAGAGCAAGTTATGTTACTCTTGAACAATCTTTGGTCTTGCGGCGACACAGTCTTTGCCACTGCGTAGCCTGATACATTCTTAGTTTGAATATGGTAGGTAATGATCGTATTCAGTAGTGCTGTGTTGACTTGTGATTGTCCCTGTTAGATGAAGAAAGATTTATTGCAAAGGAGAGCAAGGATGGAGATACTCTGAAGTTTCGGATGAGATTATCTCGAAAACTATACAACGAATAAAAATAATTAGGAAGACAAGTTCGTACGCTCAAAGGAGGACATTAAATGGTACTACACGTGACCTCCAACCCCCGCCCCCTTGGGTGGGGCAGGGGGCAACTTAAATCTTAAACGGAAACACCCATTTTTTATTGCAGATTCGGATTCTCCATAAAAAAAGGCTGCAAGATCCGGGCAATCGCAGAGGGTGGGATTATTGGTAGTTGGGATCTCCAACATTAGGCGCGTTATGGGGCCTCTTAAGGACTTGGCTGACAAGAAGGGTAAGAAAACCAATGTGCACTCCGTGTCCATACTGGGTGGAGTCATTCCAGATGTGGGAAGGGTCCTCCCGGATGCCATGAAGAGCACAGGGTGCACCCAACTGCAGGTCGTGGCTCACGTCGGTACCAATGATGTGTGTCACTTTGGATCAGAACAGATTTTCTCTGGATTCGAGCGGCTAACATAAGCGGTAAAGGCTGCCAGTCCGCTGATTACGTCAGGTAACCACTATACGCAGGAGGCGGCTACACGGGTAGCAGGGACTGTGTGGCGTGGACTGGTCTGTTTTTTAGGTTAGAGGGTCTCGGGAAAACACAAGAAGGGCTTCAGTCACAAAGGGTGCAGGCTGAACGCAGGAAGAACGTAGATACAGGAACCATAGGTATAACAGTTGTAAATTGTCGTAGCTGTGTTGGAAAAGTACCAGAGCTCTCAGCGCTAATAGAAAGCACTGATGCACAAAACGTTATAGGCACTGAAAGCTGACTAAGGCCGGATATAAGCTCAGCCGAAATTTTTGCGAAGAACCTAACGGTGTTCCGAAAGGATAAGCTAAACACGGTTGGCGGTGGCGTGTTTGTTGCTGTCAGAAGAAGTTTATCTTGTCGCGAAATTGAAGTACATACTTCCTGTGAGTTAGTATGGGCAGAGGTCATTGTTGGCAATAAAATAATAATTGGATCCTTTTATCGACCTCCCAATTCAGATTATACAGTTTCTGAAAGGTTCAAAGAGAACTTGAGTTTGATTTCAAACACGTACCCGACTCCTACGACAATAGTTGGTGATGACTTTAATTTACCCTCGAAATGTTGATGAAAATACATGTTGAATACCGGAGGTACGCATAACATATCAACCGAAATCGTGCTAAAATCATTCTCTGAAAATTATTTCGAGCAGTTAGTTCATGAGCCCACGCGAATAGTAAACGGTTCTGAAAACACAATTGACCTCTTAGTAACAAATAATCCTGAGTTAATAACGAGCATCAAAACGGATACAGAGATTAGTGAACACAGGGTTATCGTAGCGACATTGAATATTGTAATCCCCAAAATCTCGAAAAATAAGCGAAAAATATACCTATTCAAACATGCAGATAAAAATTCACTTGACGCCTTCCTAAGAGACAATCTCCACTCATTCCAAATTAATAATATAAGTGTAGACTAGATGTGGCTTAAATTCCAAAAAATAGTATCGGCAGCAACTGAGAGATTTATAACAAATAAATTAACAAACGACGCAGCTGATCCTCCTTGGTACACAAAACGGGTTACAACACTGTTGCAGAAACAACGAAACAAACATGCCAAATTTAAACAGACGCAAAAAAGAAGATGTAAATATTCCATAATTCGAATCAAGAACAGCTGACAACATGAGTAAAGTAAAAGTAAATACCCTCGGAGTTGTGAAGAAACTTATATCACGTAGTACAAGTAAGTCTTCTGGTCCCGACTGTATACCAATTGGGTTTCTTCCAGAGTATGCTGATGCATTAGCTCCATACTTAATAATCATATACAACCGTTCGCTCGACGAAAAGTCCGTACCCAAAGACTGGAAAGATGCAAAGGTCACACCAATATTCAAGAAAGGTAGTAAGAGTAATCCACTTAATTACATTGTGGGTAGAGCAAACCAAAGGCTGCGATTCATTGGCATAACACTTAGATGGTGCAACAGGTCTACTAAAGAGACTGCTTACACCACGCGTGTCCGCCCTATTCTGGAGTATTGCTGTGCGGTGTGGGATCCGCATCAGGTGGGACTGACGGATGACATCGAAAAAGTACAAAGAAGGGCAGCTCGTTTTGTATTATGGCGAAATAGGGGAGATAGTGTCACAGACATGATACGTGAATTGGAGTGGCAATCATTAAAATGAAATTTCAATCACCATTCTGATGCCACCCACCTACATAGGGAGAAACGAGCATCACGATAAAATAAATCAGGGCTCGCACAGAAAAATTTAAGTGCTCGTTTTTCCGGCGAGCCGTTCGAGAGTGGAGCGGTAGAGAGACAGCTTGAAGGTGGTTCCTTGAACCCTCTGCCAGGCACTATTGTGAACATCAGAGTAATCACGTAGATGTAGATGTAGACGCATATCATTAAAGTCGATATGCAACAGAATTTTGGAACATACATTATGTTCGAATATTATGAATTATCTCGAAGAAAACGGTCTCTTGACACACAAATCAACATGGGTTTAGAAAACATCGTTCTTGTGAAACACAACTAGCTCTTTATTCGCATGAGAGGTTGAGTGCTACTGACAAGGAATTTCAGATCGATTCCGTATTTCTGGATTCCCGGAAGAATTTTGGCATTGTACCACACAAGTGGCTTGTAGTGAAATTGCGTGGTTATGTAATATTGTCTCAGTTACGCGACTGGATTTGTGATATCCCGTTAGAGAGGTCACAATTCGTAGTAACTGACGCCGGCCGTTGTGGACGAGCGGTTGTAGGCAGTTCAGTCCGGAACCGCGCTGCTTCTACGGTCGCAGGTTTCAATCCTCCCTCGGGCATGACTGTGTGTGATGTCCTTAGGTTGGTGAGGTTTAAGTAGTTCTAAGTCTAGGGGACTGATGCCCTCAGATGTTAAGTCCCACAGTGCTTAGAGCTACTTGAACCGTAGTAACTGATGGAAAGTCGTCGAGTAAAACAGAAGTGATTTCTGGCGTTCCCTAAGGTAGTGTTTTAGGGCCTTTTCTGTTCCTTATGTATATAAACGATTTGGGAGACAGTCTGAGCAGCGTCTTAGGTTGTTTGCAGATGACGCTGTCGTTTATCGATTAATAAAGTCATCAGTAGATCAAAACATACTGCAAACCGATTTAGAAAAGATATCTGAATGGTACGAAAAGTGGCAGTTGACCTTAAATAACGAAAAGTGTGATGTCATCCACATGTGCTAAAAGGAACTCGTTAAACTTCGGTTATACGATAAATCAGTCTAATCTAAAAGCCGTAAATTCAACCCAATACCTAAGTATTACAGTTACGAACAACATAAATTGGAAGGAGCACATAGAAAATGTTGTGGGGAAGGCTGACCAAAGACTGCGTTTTATTGGCAGGACACTTAGAAAATGTAAGAGATCTACTAAGGAGACTGCCTATACTATGCTTGTCCGTCCTCTTTTAGAATACTGTAGCGCGGTATGGGATTCTTAACAGATAAGACACGGAGTACGACGAAAAAAGTTCTAAGAAGGGCAGCACGTTTTGTATTATCACGAAATATGGGAGAGAGTGTCACTGAAATGATACTGGATTTGGGCTGGACATCATTAAAAGAAAGGCGTTTTTCGTTGCGACGGGATCTTCTCACGAAATTCCAATCACCAACTTTTTCCTCCGAATGCGAAAATACTTTGTTGACGCCGACTTACATAGGGAGAAACGATCACCACGATAAAATAAGCGAAATCAGAGCTCATACGGAAAGAGATAGGTGTTCGTTCCTTCCGCGCGTTATACGAGATTGGAATAATAGAGAACTGTGAAGGTGGTTCGATGAACCCTCTGCGAGGCACTTAAATGTGATTTACAGAGTATCCATGTAGATGTAGATGTAAGTGTACGTTTTCTCCCTCCTTCGCTTAAAAATTCGCAGCCATTTCTTTGTCACTAAAAGCTACCATTGTTCATGTTTTCTTTGGGCAAGGAAAGTATTCTTGTTCTGGATTCTTATTGGAACAACAATCATCTTTCGAATCACAATTCACACAACCGTCGGAGGTATTACCCATGTATTCTTATGTTTCCACAGTTTCTAACGAAAGATCGACGTCATTTCAATCAACGGCCGAGACATTAACTAACAAGTAAAGTATAATTATGTAGGCCTTCAGGAAAAAGTAGGTGGTATCAACCGCATACCACGTTCTTCATGTTTCGTTTTTGCAACACTGAGAATGTTACACATTACTGTCAAACTATGGAGCCTGTATTGACAGATGATATTATCAGGCATACAATATATGAAGAAAACACAACGAATGTTAACTCAGTTTGCACGACCACTACGGTCGCAGGTTCGAATCCTGCCTCGGGCATGGATGTGTGTGATGTCCTTAGGTTAGTTAGGTTTAAGTAGTTCTAAGTTCTAGGGGACTTATGACCACAGCAGTTGAGCCCCATAGTGCTCAGAGCCATTTGAACCATTTGTTAATTCAGTTTGACCTCAATTGATGCTATTGTGTTATGTCGTGTTATCTGTTTACCGATGTACCGACAATGAAGTGGGCCAATTTGCGCATGCCGTGTTGTGCATGCGCAGTACGGCGCAGCTCCGGCAAAGGTGTACACTTCTCCAGCCGTCTGGTAGGGTACGAATTTGGCACTTAGAACAAGTCTTAGCAGCTAAAATTTTGACAATATATTTCTTTAGCTGTATTTTTCCTTATAAAACATTTCGGGGCAGGTCTCGAAATGTCGGGTTGGACCGTTCTCTTTTTAACATAGCAGACGCCGAGATACCCTGCCGCATGAGCAGCCGTCTTGATGCTGCAGCTATTACAAAAACTGGGCCTTCTTTTTCCAAGTTCAAAATATTTTTAAAAAATACTTAAGTACAACAGTGAGTCACGCTCGGTTATCCAATTTGGCAGTAATGTCAACAGGCGGCGGGTGGCACGAGTCGTCGCAGCCCTGTATTGCTGGTGCGCCGGTGTAACAGAAATGTTGAAAGATCTTAACTGACGGAATTAGAAGCGTAACGCCGTACATTGGTACTTAAAAAACTACAAGCTCCATCTTCCAGTGCAGAAAACACGTACGTTCTTAACTCCCTACGTAATTGTCGCGTAGAGACCGTGCAGATGAAATCAAGCTCTCCCCACGCTCCATTCGCGAATGGAACAGGAACATAATGGTGCACGGTTCAACAAAGAGCGTCCTCTGCTACGCAGTTTACAGTGATACACAGGGTAAAGATAAACATATAAATGTATACATTCAAGCAGAAAATAATGAGGCCATCATCAGATGCTACGAGGCCTCAGACGACAGTTTCAGACTTAAACGAGCTCAACAAGCGGACGTGCTAAAGTTCTCAAAGTCGCAGCGACGAGTGTTACTGAGCTTGTAGTGGAGAATTTAAAATTAAATACACTGTTTCGTAAACGTATCTTCTCTATTTCACGTTTGGCCTCAAGTGGGTGGAGAGTGAGTGGAGAATGATGCAATGCAGTGTGTATGGATGTGAGGAGGGAGGGGGAGACTGTGAAAGATGATGTGTGAACGACGTTTTGCTAAATTTGAAATGGGGTTAAGTGAGGGTAGGCGTGTACGAGGCAGCGGGGAAAGCATTTTAAATACTTGCCCTGGGGCCCACATGACTGTACTTGGCCCCTGTCCAAATTTAACTCGGTGCTGTCATAAAAGTAAGTTACGATGACAGCATTCAACGATAAACTGTTTCAGGAGAAAATATTTTCTTAGGGTTCCGTGCACCACTCTTTAAAAAAAGGACCGTAATAGGATCGCTTTGGTGTCCATCTGTCCGACTGTTAAGAACCTTTTTTCTCAGGAACGAGTAGACTATCAAGTTCAAACTTATCTCACATATTAAGATTTGTGGTCCAAATTCAAATGGATTAGATGATTCTGAGCACTATGGGACTTAATATCTGAGTTCATCAGTCCCCTAGACTTAGAACAACTTATACCTAACTAGCCTACGGACATCACACACATCCATGCCCAAGGCAGGATTCGAACCTGTGACCGTAGCGGTCGCGCAGTTCCAGACTGAAGCGCCTAGAACCGCTCGGCCACACCGGCCGACGTTTATGGTCCCTTGCCGGTGTAACAATGTTGAACTTTTAGTCATTTCAATCAAAGAATACAGCCATTTATGTCACATACTTTGATACTCGAAAACTCACCCGCCAGAACTTAGGTACTTCTTGTTGATCTAGAATCACGAAATTCGGCAAGAAGCAAGGTTTCCCACTACAAGTAAAGGAAAAGATATGAAAATTCTTAATTTGTAATTATATAAGACTTTCGGTCAGGTGAATACAAGGTTTTAAATACAAAAACAAATAGGGGTAATCCAGGAGTAGGTTTAATAATGAAGAAAAAATAGGAGTGCGGGTAAGCTACTTCCAACAGCATAGTGAACACATTATTGTGGCCAAGATAGACACGAAGCCCATGCCTACTACAGTAGTACAAGTTTATGCGCCAACTAGCTCTGCAGATGATGAAGAAATTAATGAAATGTATGATGAGATAAAAGAAATTATTCAGGTAGTGAAGGGAGACGAAAATTTAATAGTCATGGGTGACTGGAATTCGAGAGTAGGAAAAGGGAGAGAAGGAAACATAGTGGGTGAATATGGATTGGGGGAGGGAAAAGAAAGAGGAAACCGTCTGGTAGAATTTTGCACAGAGCATAACTTAATCATAGCTAACACTTGGCTCAAGAATCATAAAAGAAGGTTGTATACATGGAAGAATCCCGGAGATGCCAGAAGGTATCAGATAGATTATATAATGGTAAGACAGAGATTTAGGAACCAGGTTTTAAATTGTAAGACATTTCCAGGGGCAGATGTGGACTCTGACCACAATCTATTGGTTATGAACGGTAGATTAAAACTGAAGAAACTGCAAAAAAGTGGGAATTTAAGGAGATGGGACCTGGATAAACTGAAAGAACCAGAGGTTGTACAGAGTTTCAGGGAGAGCATAAGGAAACAATTGACAGGAATGGGGGAAAGAAATACAGTATTAGAAGAATGGGTAGCTTTGAGGGATGAAATAGTGAAGGCAGCAGAGCATCAAGTAGGTGAAAAGACGAGGGCTAGTAGAAATCCTTGGGTAACAGAATCGATACTGAATTTAATTGATGAAAGGAGAAAATACAAAAATGCAGTAAGTGAAGCACGCAAAAAGGAATACACACGTCTCAAAAATGAGATCAACAGGAAGTGCAAAATGGGTATGCAGGGATGGCTAGAGGACAAATGTAAGGATGTAGAGGCTTATCTCTTGAGGGGTAAGATAGATACTGCCTTTGGAGAAAAGAGAACTACTTGCATGAATTATCAAGAGCTCAGATAGAACCCCAGGTCTAAGCAAAGAAGGGAAAGCAGAAAGGTCGAAGGAGTATATAGAGGGTCTATACAGCGGCGATGTTGTTGAGGACAATATTATGGAAATGGAAGAGGAGGTAGATGGATATAAAATGGGAGAAATGATACTGCGTGGAGAGTTTGACAGAGCACAGAAAGACCTGAGTCGAAACAAGGCCCCGGGAGTAGACAACATTCAATTGGAACTACTGACGGCCTTGGAAGAGCAAGATGTATGAGAGAGGCGAAATACCCTCAGACTTCAAGAAGAATATAATAATTCCAATCCCAAAGAAAGCAGGTGTTGACAGATGTGGAAATAACTGAACTATCAGTTCAATAAGTCACAGTTGCAAAATACTAACGCGAATTCTTTACAGGCGAATGGAAAAACTGGTAGAAGCCGACCTCGGCGAAGATCAGTTTTGATTCCGCAGAAATTTTGGAACACGTGAGGCAATACTGACCCTACGACTTATCTTAGAAAATAGATTAAGGAAAGGCAAACCTACATTTCTAGCATTTGTAGACTTAGAGAAAGCTTTTGACAATGTTGACTGGAATATTCTCTTTCAAATTCCAAAGGTGGCAGGGGTAAAATACAGGGAGCGAAAGGCTATTTACAATTTGCACAGAAACCAGATGGCAGTTATAAGAGTCGAGGGGCATGAAAGGGACGCAGTGGTTGGGAAGGGAGTGAGACAGGGTTGTAGCCTCTCCCCGATGTTATTCAATCTGTATATTGAGCAAGCAGTAAAGGAAACAAAATAAAAATTCGGAGTAGGTATTAAAGTCCATGGAGAAGAAATAAAAACTTAGAGGTTCGCCGATGAGATTGTAATTCTGTCAGAGACAGCAAAGGACTTGGAAGAGCAGTTGACCGGAATGGACAGTGTCTTGAAAGGAGGATATAAGATGAACATCAACAAAAGCAAAACGAGGATAATGGAATGTAGTCGAATTAAGTCGAGTGATGCTGAGGGAATTAGATTAGGAAATGAGACACTTAAAGTAGTAAAGGAGTTTTGCTATTTGGGGAGCAAAATAACTGATGATGGTCGAAGTAGAGTGGATATAAAATGTAGACTGGCAGTGGCAAGGAAAGCGTTTCTGAAGAAGAGAGATTTGTTAACTTCGAGTATAGATTTAAATGTCAGGAAGTCGTTTCTGAAAGTATTTGTATGGAGTGTAGCCATGTATGGAAGTGAAACATGGACTATAAATAGTTTGGACAAGAAGAGAATAGAAGCTTTCGAAATGTGGTGCTACAGAATAATGCTGAAGATTAGATGGGTAGATCACATAACTAATGAGGAGGTACTGAACAGAATTGGGGAGAAGAGGAGTTTGTGGCACAACTTTACAAGAAGAAGGGACCGGTTGGTAGGACATGTTCTGAGACATCAAGGGATCACAAATTTAGCATTGGAGGGCAGCGTGGAGGGTAAAAATCGGAGAGGGAGACGAAGAGATGAATACACTAAGCAGATTCAGAAGGATGTAGGTTGTAGTAAGTACTGGGAGTTGAAGAAGTTTGCACATGATAGAGTAGCATGGAGAGCTGCATCAAGCCAGTCTCAGGACTGAAGACAACAACAACACGAAAAAATTGGCCGGCCTCTGTGACCGAGCGGTTCTAGGCATTTCAGTCTGGAACCGGGCTGCTGCTACAGTCGCAGGTTCGAATCCTGCCTCGGGCATGGATGTGTGTGATGTCTTTAGGTTAGTTAGGTTTAAGTAGTTCCACGTCTACGGGACTGATGACCACAGTTGTTAAGTCCCATCGTGCTTAGAGCCATTTGACTCTTTGAACGAAAAAATATTTATTTGTAATTTTTTATCCGTGTGTCTGTTTGTCTTTCAATCTGTTAAGATCCTTTTTCTCTGGAAGAGTTTGGTGTAGCAAGTTCAAATTTATGTCATATAGTAAGGTCGGTTGTAAAAATTTTAATCTTCTAAGTCAATGCACTCGAAATATGTTACGATTTGATTCTCATATTTTGATACCCGGAAACTCACTCATCAAAACCTATAGGATACTCCCCGTTCACGGATAATAGTGAAATTTGGCAAGAAGTAAGGTTTCACAGTTCATGTAAAGGAAAAGATCCGAAAGTACTTAATTTGTAATTACATAATATGAGAAATATTTCTAGTCACATTTTAACGGGCTGTCTGTTTATCTGGCCGTCTGTTAAGACTCAATTCTCTGGAACAAGTTGGCTTTGATATTTATAACATACACTAAGGTCGATAGTCCCTTGGCTGTGTACAAACGTTAAGCTTCTAAATCAGTTTTTCTACTCACACATTACATTGTATTTTTCTCAGAGACTGAAAAGTATATGGGACATAACTTGAACAGAAGGGATGGTACCCTGACAATAGATTACAACAGGAAATCGACAACGGTAAAAAAACGGTAATGGAAAACAATCGAATTAAATCAGGCGATGAAGAGGGAATTATATCAGGGTGCGAGGTGCTGGGGCAAGCAGTGTATTTAACACTAAATTCTTCTAGAATCTACATATGTAAATGATGCTCTAAGCCCCCCCTATTCTAACTCCGACTTTTGCTGTTGCACATGGATTAAAAAATATACGCGAACTGACTGTAATCAACCCTGCAAGTGGAGTAGAAAAGAGTTTGGCACCTGCAATAATTTAATTTGATAAATAAGTTAAATAAAGGAAGGTTTCATTAACGTAGTGAGAAATGATGGGTTGCTCTACCGATTAACAGAATGGAAGTTCTGTCCAAAATAACAATATGATTTATTAAGACTAAACACAAAATAATAAACAAAAACACATGAAACATTTGTAATACATCAAATTGGCTCAAATTGGATACTCAAACAAACGCTGTGAAGGTGAAGTTGTGCCTAAACAGATTGTGAGGATTATGACGAAGTGGTATGTGGAGCCAATTCCTTGCAACTCAAATCTTAAGAGAAAACACATAGCTAACCCCACATTAACTGCTGCTACCCAAGACAGAACAAAATTAGAAAAAGACGAACAGGCGCGCTCTGCTGAGCTCTGATTATCACCTAGGAAAATCCCTATCTGCCGGTGCTGCGGACATACATTACCAAACTGTCTTCTTAGCTGCCAGAACACGATCTGGCGTATCGGAGGCGATGGCTGGTTGCTTTGACGTCCTCGACCGAAAAGCGAGAGCCGACTACCCTAGAGCACCCATACATGCCGAACACCGAACATTCCCGCCCCCACGACAGTGGCCGTGGTTAAACGTTCCAATCAGCAACTCGAAAACCGGCGGAAAATTCCACTCCATTGCCGGAGCACTACCATTCCACCAATGGAGATTCTTGGCGCCAATTTCTGCGCTGATTTTGCTACGTCACGGAGCTATGCCTTGAGCAAGCCAATCACAGTTACTATTTTGCAGAAAGCGCGGGAATTTTCCCGCCACAACTGCCTGGGTACACAAGTCATTCCCACGCCTCGCTGGTAGCCCGCCAGAAAGTGTTTTCGCTAAGTTTCTGCGAAGTAACGGAACCTCTAGCCCAGCCGCTACTTCAGGCCCCTCCGGGCGTGTCTTTTGACAATGTCGGCGTCTGGAAAGCATTCACTCGACTCCCTCACACCCTTTCAAAATCAGCAGAGCCCGCCTGTCACCGGACCACCCGGGTGACGAGAGACGCTGCGTGGGAAGTCCGCGTGTGAAGGAATAGCAACTTTCCACCGCATGCAATTAGAGAGGAGAATCGTAAGATAGAAATATGAGAGGGGGCTCATTCCTCCTCTCAAGGGAATGAGACACGAAAAGTAAAATTTATGGGGTTTGCTATTTGGGCAGTAAAATAACTGATGATTGCTGAAATATAGAGGACACAAATTGCACACTGACTAAAGCAAGCTACACGTTTTAAAACAACAGATATTTTTTAACATCGAACTAAAATTAATGTGTTAGAAAGGCTTTTCTTGGGTATATTGCTGGAGTGTAGGCATGTACGAATGTGAAACTAGGCTGATAAACAGTATAAGCAAGAACAGAATAGACGCTTGATTCAAATCAATGTAGGTTTCAGCAGTTGTGCAGAGTCGAAGAAGGCTTGCGCAGAATAGACTGGGGGAGAGTAGCATCAAACCAGTCTTCAAACCAAAGGTACAACATTTCGTACCGGGTAAATCGGATGGTCAGTGAAGAGGTACAGAATGGAGTCGTGGAGTCAAGGTGTGTGACGCAACTCTACTAAAAGAAGGGAGCTGTTGACAGAAAGCATCCTGAAGCATCAACGAATAGTCATTTCGTAACGGAGGGGAAAATTGTGGGTAACAATTGAAGAGGGTGATATAACTATGGTAAGCGGTTTGAAATGGGTGGAGGTTACGGTACATATCCAGAAACGAAGAGGTTTGTACAAGATAGATTAAGGTGAAGAGCTGCATCAAACCACTCTTTGGGCTGAGGACCACCAAAACAACCCGGAGCACGTGGTGTTAGCTCGAATCACTGAGGACAAAAAGCTGTAGGCGAAGTCAGAGGTTGGATTAAAAAGTAACTGAGAGCGTCGGGTGTTAAGAGTTACTCTGAAATGAACAGGGTGACAAAATCGTTAAGTGGCCACATAAAATCAGTTAGAAGACTGATGACCCGAATAAGTGAATTTTATTGCGTATGCTGGACGGTAAACTTACATGACAAACGTGGCAACATTTGTCGGTCAATCTGAAATACGAATTGTTAAAATAAACAGAAACTTCAGGCACCCCCTGCAGAAACCGTAACGTGATTCGCTGTTATTATACTTTTGTTATCCCACGTCACTTCTTAAGGAAGGGCGTAAAGTTCTCCAAGATTACCACAGGAAAAACGCTTTTAAAATATCTATTGCAAGATATAAAAGTAAATTTCGTGTTCACGTGATCTGCAAATACAATGCTGGAAATATCATTGTTATTTACTTGTAAGTCAATTTTTACCCGTATTCCGAAACATCACACCTTAGCGCTAAAAGAATAAAAATGCAGAAGAAAAAGAGATAGTTTGTATTTAGACAATTGTTTATTTGAAAACTCTCGGCTTTTTTTCTGTGCACAGAAAGGTACCTGCTTATTCAGCATTTTTATTCTTTCCCGTAATATCTTGTTCTCAGTGGGTCGCGATACGAAACAAACGAATCAGCCTCCTGACATATATTGCATGTTTCCATGTGATAATGTCTTATGGAACACGTTTTTGGGGCAACACATCACTAGCAGAATATTAAGGTACTGTGCTGCACATGTTAGCCCTGTATTTAGCAATATTTGTAATTTTTCCTTTATGATTGGTCAGTTTCTTCCGCGATTAAAGTACTCAGTAGTAAAGCCGCTTTATAGAAAGGGAGAAAGGGATAATGTAGATAATTTTAGACCTATTTCTATGCCATAAGTGTTTGCAAAAGTTATTGAAAAGGCTGTGTATGTAAGGATAATTGACCATATTAAATCTTACGATTTGCTATCAAATGTACAGTTCGGCTTTAGCAGTCGTTTAACAACTGAGAACGCTATATTCTCTTTTCTCTGTGAGGTACTGGATGGGCTAAACAAAAAGTTTCGAACGTTTGGCGTATTTTTTAATTTAACTAAGGCATTTGATTGTGTTGATCACAAAATATTGCTCCAGAAGTAGAAGCATTACGGAATACGGGGAGTAGCTCACAATTGGTCCACCTCTTACTTTAGCAACAGGCAGCAAAAAGTCGTTATTCACAATGTTGGTAACGGCTGTAATGTGGGATCTGAATGGGGTACTATCAAGTGGGGGGTGCCCCAGGGATCAGTGTTGGGGCCATTACTGTTCCTTATTTATATAAATGATATGCCCTCTAGTATTAGGGTAACTCTATAATATTTCTGTTTGCTGATGACACTATCTTGGTAGTAAAGGATGTTGTGTGCAACATTACCTCGTTTTCAAATAGTGGTGTACATGATCTCATTTCATGGCTAACTAACGTTAAATCACAGTAAGACTCAGTTTTTACACTGTCTAACACACAATTCAACAAAACCTGACGTTTTTATTTCACAGAACGGGCATATGATAAGTGAAACTGAACAGTTCAAATTTCTAGGCGTTCAGATAGATAGTAAGCTGTCGTGGAAAGCCCACGTTCAGGATCTTGTTCAAAGACGTAGTGCTGCTATTTTTACTATTCGAACGGTATCAGAAGTGATTGATACTTCGACACGAAAATTGGTCTACTCTGCTTATTTTCATTCGCTTATGTCGTATGGTATTATATTTTGGGGTAACTCTTCCCATTCCACAATGATATTTTTGGCTCAGAAACGGGCGGTTTGGGCAATAAGTAGTGTGAGTTCACTAATCTCTTGTCGACCTCTGTTCACGAGTCTGGGTATTTTGTCATTGGCCTCTCACTATGTATATTCCTTATTGTCGTTTCTTGTTACCAATATTAGTTTATTCCCAAGAATAAGCAGCTTTCACTTGGTTAATACTCGGCAGAAATCAAACCTGCATTTGGATCGGACTTCCTTAACTCTAGTGCAAAAGGCGTGCAGTATACTGCTACATCCATTTTCAATAAGCTGCCACTCGAATTCAAAAATCGTAGCAGTAATCCACGCGCTTTCAAATCGAAAATGAAGAGTTTCCTCATGGGTCGCTCCTTCTATTCTGTTGAGGAGTTCCTTGAAAAATTAAGCTGATTCTTATTGTATTGCTGATAGTGTATACTTAAACTTATGGACTGACTTTTTTCAGGTTAATGAACATTTATTTTTATCTGTTATAACTTTTATGTTGTAATTTCATGTACTGACACGTTCCATGACCTTGGAGATTTGCTCGTCTATTTGGTCCTACGGAACTTGACGTGTAAATAATAATAAAAAAAATCAGAGAGTACTGATTGTGCAAAAGCGAGTAATAAAATTTATATGTGGTGTTCGCCCATGGACGTCATATAGGTACCTCTTCAAGGAGCTAGGCATTTTGACTGCGCCATCACAATACATATATTTCCTAACTAATTTCGACATAAATAATCCATCACTATTTGAGAAGAAAAGTGATGTCCATACGCACAACACAAGAGGGAAAAATTATCTTTATTGATTATTATCAAAGCTATGAGTCACTCAGAAAGAAGTCCAATATGCAGCAACAATAATTTTTGGTCATTTGTCAGATAACGTAAAATATCTGATAGGTATCAAAGCAAGTTTTAAGTATAACTTACAATCATTTCTCCCTGACAACTCCTTCTATACCTACATAACTGATTGACCAATTTATACAGTATAACAGGTGTTTACATAAATGTGTTTAAACTATCAAAATACGAAACCAAAAGAAAGTCCTGTAGTCCACTGTAGCGTATTTATTTAACTCGATAAGAGACTGACACAATCGGTTTCGCAACCTTTGGTGTACACAAGGCTATGACATGGAGTAAAGGAACTTATTGCAGAATGCCGCAGAGTGATAGGTGGCGTGGTTAGGCAAAGCTCTCAGCCTTCTACAATTGATAACAAGCCATCATCAGTAATGAATGTTCAGTTTGTGTTAAGATCACGAGCTGTCATTACTTCACCGATCAGATCATGTTCCTGTGGGCAGATGTCAAGTAACAGACGATGCCCCTCGTAAATGTTATTCAGGAAAATATTTGGTCCGGAAGCCGATACATTTTTAAAATTATCTGTCCTCCTATCCCACAAACAAATTTCTCGTTAAAAATTGGCTGCCAGCTTTTGTTTTCGTGTTGTTGCATGAGTAGGACTAAAAGTAGGGTTTCATTAAAGTTAACACTTGTTTCAACCTAACTCGTTCCACATCATTTCGATAAAAGAATCGTTCAGATCGGGCTGCTCCAACTAGTTTCGATCGATCGACACGGCGTCTGAAGCAACCCCTTCGCCTAGACACTGTGGCAGTTTCAAGTCTTCGAGAGTCAATTTTGCTTTCGGCCAATGGCATTCGTCCGCGTATGTTGCGCCATGTGGTTCTGTTCATTTGAACGAGAGACGCAATTACGTTACTTTACTTTTTCTGACACTTGACGGAGAAGTCGAAGATTGTTTATGCTGTGTCCTGATGTGAAGAGGCAGATGCCTTTGTTGACGGAGGTCCGTACTGTTAAAGAGATGCAACTACAAATGAAGAATTCGGTAAGATCAAGTGTTCGCTGTTATGAAACTTAATTTTCTTGGCGAGGTTAGTAAGGCGCGATTTCGTCAGGATCACTCCACTTGCAGGAATCGGGCCGCGTCCTTCGCACTGTGGAGTAAGTGCTCATGGTTGTGTAGTATAACAATGTGTTTTATACATACTATTATTACATACTATTATATACAGTCATATCGCCAACTGTTTTACATTTCATATCAACACCTCTACCACGGACAGAGACACAGATATTATCATCATGAGACAGTTTACAAGACCTACGGGTTGTAACACACAATGGTTTATCAATAAAAAAATTAGTCGATGTTTCACCAACACCAAGAACTTGAGACATGGTTACCATGAACGTCCGATAATCGAGAACATCACGACGAGGAATCTGCTCCAAAGACGTTGCAGTAGACTTAGTAGTAGTATCAATACGAATAATCGCAACAGTCAACCAACACTGACCGACAGGATTGCCAGTAACAGAAAAAGTAAAATCAGTCAGTTATCCGTTTTGATTGATGTGTTGAAAGGACAGACAGTTTTTCGAGGAGGTCGTTTTGATTTTGAAGTATAAGGATTAGTTTGTCAATCATTTCTATTTCTAAGGTACGAAGACGATCTTCTTCAGCTTGTAGAGTCAAATTTTGGAATTACAGATTGAAATATCTTTATGCGGCTGTGAAGTTCTCTGGTTGTGCTTATTGAAAATGTACTGATTAACTTATTTCTTTCGGGTTCATTTGTAAACGAACCACGTCATTTCTTTTGTGTTTTGGCCACTTGCTTATACCACGCTGCCTGGCTGCCATCTTCTTATGTTAAGTGGGCTAACTTCGTGCTTCTCAAGCACTCTGATGAACAGCACTCTTCTATCGAGCTGCCACTGGACCGTATCAGTAATAAGAAATCCTCCGCATGCTGATAGGTTACGGATGCTGCTAAAGGTAGGTCGATGTGTGCTGCATTGCTGGCTGCTGTTCATGAAGTACTGGTTTACGTAAACTCAGTTATCATTATGATGTTATTTATAAAGGAGAATCAGGTTTCAAAGTTTCACTTGATGACTGCTTATTTCGTATATCAAACTTACGCTTACACACTCTGGAGACAGCAATATGCACAGTTGGTTACTCTAAGTAGAATGCTAATACATGTTCAATGCAATTCATTGCCTTTGCCGACAACTACATTCAATGTGAAGTATTCATATATTAGATAGGCAGGCCCATTTATTTTACTCGCACTGCACATACGAAAGCTGTATGAGTATTTTCTATCAAATTCGTGACTCACATCGCATTCCATTTTGTATCTGTGTCATTAAAATTATTCATCCTGCTCACCTTGAATGTGTCAGGGCTAATTATCACTATTTTTGGAGTAGTCTACGCTATTCTACACACACCTAACACAGATTTAACATAAGTTTGGAAGTAATGCGTTATTCGACTGTGATCTTCAAGGTTTACCACAAGTAAAGGTTTGCGAGGTTTATCGATTCTCACGTCAAAGTAATGAGTGTTAAATAATCATTTTTCTTCTTCTATTTGTGGTTATTTCTCTGTACCACCAGACGAGCAGTATCCAGGCTGCTACCTGCAACGGCAGAAGGATACCGCTCATGGAAAAGATCAAACTGCATACTGGAATCTACTGCTGGGTGGCACTAACCATTATATTCGTGCCAGTCTCAAATTTCACAGGTACACTCCCGACGAGGCGGGCAAAGTCTTTACGGAAAATAGCGGCCCCATCCATCATCCAGAGCTGCAATTACGGCAGGTATCAATGTGGATCTTCGTGATCTGGCGCGAAATCGTCGTTCCATAAGTTCCGTAAACGTCCAGTCTGTTAAAATCAGAACCACAGACATGAACCATCACTTCGCCAGGAATGGGAAAGGTAATCTTCTAAAAATCATTACCGGAGCAACCATTACGGCATCGATTTAGGACAAAAAGCCTTAATCTGGGTTTTTGGAGCCGTAAGAGAATAGTATTCTTTCGAATATTGGTCCTGTATCTTAAGAACAGCGTCTCACCGTTCAGTGATTTTACATCAGAATTCAGAGTACACCTGCTCATCAAGGGAATCTAATTTTTATTGTCTCGAAATCAGTGTTCTGAATACACTGCACGGACGAATGCTCTTCCGTCGCGATAGTAACTATGTTCGTTTACCACCGTTCTTCAGTAGTGCAAAATGGTTCAAATGGCTCTGAGCACTATGGGACTTAACAGCTGAGGTCATCAGTCCCCTAGAACTTAGAACTACTTAAACCCAACTAACCTAAGGACATCACACACATCCATGCCCGAGGCAGCATTCAAACCTGCGACCGTAGCGGTAGTGCGGTTCCAGACTGAAGCGCCTAGAACCGCTCGGCTCAGTACTACAGTAAAAATCGATTATTAACACTGAGGTCCAGTAATCTCATTATTTCTTTGCCTTATATTACTTTGTCTCTGATGATGAGAGCAGAATAATACGTAGTGTATAAGGATACATTTTCTGTTCTACGCGTCGACACTGAACTAAAGTCCGTCCGAACACGCCTCGGAAGGCCCAAAGGTGCTGGCCGACTGCTGTGTCTGCCTCGGCCGATAGGCGTCACTGGATGCAGATATGGAGGAGCATGTAGTCAGCACATCGCTTTCCCCGTTGTCAGTTTTCGTGACCGGAGCCGCTACTTCTCAGTGAAGTAGATCCTCAGTTGGTCTCTCAATGACTGAGAGCAACCCGCTTACCCACAGCACACGCCAGACTTGGACGGTCACCCGTCCAAGTGGTAGCCCATCCCAACAGCGCTTAACTTCCGTTATCTGACGGGAACCGGTTTTAACACTGTGACAGGGCCGTAGGCCTATTGAAGAAGCTCGTAAATCAGGATGTTAGAACAGCCTGATTACTTCTGCGCTGTCAACATTCCGCCAAGGTTACCCATTTGTCTTGAAACTAGCCTCATACGGAAGTGAAAAATGGGTGGTAAACATTGTGGACCACAAGAGAAAATATGCTTTTGAAATGTAGTGGTACAGACGAATGCTGAAGATTATGTGTGATGATCGGATAACTAATTACTCTTATCGAAAGAAAATTTATGGCTCAACTTGACTAAAAGAAGGTATACGTTTGCTAGGCCACATTTCCAGGCATCAGGGAATATTTAGCTTGTAACTGAGGGAAGCGAATCAGATTCAGTGATTTTTTGGCAGTAGTACATATTGAAAGCTGGAGAGACTTGTGTAAGACACACTGGTATCGTGTGCTGCATCATACCAATCCTCGGACTGAAGACCAAAACAACATTTTATTTTGACTGCAAAAAAATTTCTATATATTATTCTGTGTCCTAAATATTGTTGCTTGCATATGCATTCAATTCAGCTGATCTTATAATATTTTAGGCATACAGGCTATGTTTCGCTAGGCTCAATAAATTCCATCTTATCTTTTCTTTATTTCGCCACTTAGGTATCTGTGTATTCATTGATCTTTCCAAATTTCGTATCCCATCATGTTGATTGTGGTAGTTAATTTGATAAGTCCACTCTTTAAAGCATTTTCTCAGTCGCTATGAATACACAGGCAGTACCATCTCCTACCGAAACAAATTCTGTGCTCGGTTTCCAATAACACTATACATGTTAGCTCTCTCTCTCTCTAGATAATTGTAATTGTGTGTGGCTAAATCACTGGGGCCGGCCGAAGTGGCCGTGCGGTTAAAGGCGCTGCAGTCTGGAACCGCAAGACCGCTACGGTCGCAGGTTCGAATCCTGCCTCGGGCATGGATGTTTGTGATGTCCTTAGGTTAGTTAGGTTTAACTAGTTCTAAGTTCTAGGGGACTAATGACCTCAGCAGTTGAGTCCCATAGTGCTCAGAGCCATTTTTTGAAATCGCTGGGTGCCAGTCTTTCAGTTGGATGCCACTTCGTCGTTATTAAATCGAGGAAATGGGAGCTACAGTTTGTGGTAGAATACGAACCACGTGTCGTTCATGGCGACTCCTCACATTGTTCAGAAGTGAAAGTCAGATTAAAGGCAGACAAAAATTTTCATGATGATACGCGTATTCGGTTCTACGACCTCTCGTCCTCATGTTATGCGCTTCATCGTTAGACAACTAAGCCCACCTCTAGAGACACGTATCAACTGTGAACACTTTTCATTTCTCGCAATTAAGGCTCATCACTACTATTAAAAGCATAATGGATATTGTTGCAGGTAAACCTCATAATGTATATTGTTGGCTATCTTTGTTGTGTGTACAGACATATTCAAATCCAACGGAAAGTTGGTTGCAATGGCTGAGGCACGAGTGTCACATTCGTAAGCAATGATGTAGAAATTCTACGCTACCAATCCTAATTCAGGGCTCTCATAGTTTCCTTGATGGATTACATCGAATACTTGAATGGTTTCTTTACTGAGCATACCGTGTTACGTAAGTTTGTGCTCCGTCTTTACAGACGTGCTCAACAACAGGACGTTAAACCATAACTTCCCTTGTTTTACTTTCATTATTCAACGTTTTAGTAAACATATAAAATAAAGTGATATCAACGACTGTAGAGCAAATATTAAAATTTTTACCTACTTGGCCGGAGTCCTGCGCACGCTAATGTGCATGTGCTAATTATCCTAAGGACAAACACACACACCTATGCCCGAGGGAGGACTCGAACCTCCGTCGGGAGCAGCCGCACAGTCCATGACTGCAGCGCCTGAGACCGCTCGGCTAATCCCCCGCGGCGATGAGCTATATGTAAAGAACATATGCATTGGGTAAAATGTCATTCTTGTCGTATCATTAGATGGAATGTTACTTGACGTATTTTATAGATTATAAAGTTATAATTGTTTTTCCAACTTTTTATCCGTAGACAGTCTGATGATGACCACTAGTTGCTCGAATTCTGTGATCGAACCTAACACAAAAAAACTAGCATCCCAGCTCTGAAGCACTTCTGTCTTCCACTGGTCTGGTGTTTTCTTTCGATGGTATGTATGTTTGAAGCCAAGAGTATTTGGTTATCACAATACTCATGTGTTTGATTATCACAACATTCACATAACAACAAAAGCTGTGATTACGAACCTTTGGCTTCGTAATTTACATTGACGTAGGTAAAATTCTACGAGAGGCGTTCAGTAAGTAACGCCACACCATTTTTAGGTTTCATGAAGTCCTCAGAGGTGTGGACGCTATACGTAGCCTTCAAAGTGGTTTCTTTAACGGATGTGCCTCCCATGCAGAGAGTTGTCACTAAGTTTCTTTTGGCGGAAAAACGAAGCGTAGCAGATATTCATGGGTAATTTCAGAATCTCTACGGAGACCTGATCGTGAACAGAAGCACGGTGAGTCGTTGGGCGAGGCGTCTGTCACCATAGCAACGAGATAGTGCAAACTTGTCCGATCTCCCACGTGCCAGCCGGCCGCACGCAGGCGTGACTCCTGCAAAAATGTTGAATAACATGGTGTATTGGAATCCTGAATCAGAAACAAGTGTTGCGTTACTTATAACTCGTATAAAGACATCAGACGGTTTTCATCACTAAGTTTTATGAGTCGTTTTTCTCACGTGTGTTTTAAAACTACTTTACCTACATGCTATATTTCTCATTAGACTCTATTAGTTGCACTTACAAAGCCGCTGTATCGCGCCTTCGCTGTAGCAGTTTTCGCTGGAATGAGCCACGGAGCACGACCGTAGCACGGTGTAAGAGGGCTGGCAGTCTTGTAGGGGCGCGATGAGACAACCGGACCCTGCGGTCAATATAGGGTGCAGGGCCGGGCCGTTCCTGCGGTGGCAGCTGCCTGCCAACACGCCCCCGCCGCCTCCCCCGCAGCGCCGATACGGCCGCCGAAGAGCGTGTGGGGCAGGGGGCAGGGTATTGTCACCGGCTGACAAATGGTCTGGCCCGCGACCCGGGGTCAAACGGTCCAGCGGCCGGGGTCCCCACCTGCCAGCCACGGCCGTTCACAGCGCAGCCACCAGCGGTGGCTGGCGAGCTTCCTGCCCTACGGCTGGCCAGCAGCTTGTGGAACCGCCTTCACCCAGGTGCACAGTGGAATCCCTTCTTATTAGGTCGATATGCGATTGTTGCTCCGTATCTGTTTGTTAATGCTTACGTTTGTTATGTACTGGCAGTCTGTAACATTTTATTGGGTTAAGTCGGTTTTATACAGGGCTAATATTACGTAAGGGGGCTAACCTCAGGCGGTGATTGCTGACCGTAAATGTAACAAAATAGTACATATTAACTTCTGCCTTGAAATGGACAGTGAATTTGTGATCAAGAAATTAGCACAGCTAAATTACATTATGCTTTGCATGGCTGAAACATGGGACTTGTGCAAGGCAGGATTTAAATGTGGTCGGGGCCTTACTCAGTTACCATTGGTTGCTCAGTTTTCTTAATTACACTTTATTTGGAACCAATTGCAAATAAGGTTAACAATAAGGGACGATAATCAAATTTGACTGTTAAGACACAATGTCTAATAAAAAATTCTTAAACAAGTTGCACTCACAGCTGAAGGGCTTATTGACCAGAAATTCAAATTATTTGTCGACTGAAGGCCCTAATAGTAATAATTCAAAAACAATTTAACGGCTGAAGGCCGGAATAACAGTTTTTAAAGAGCAGTTTACTTCTCCAAGAGATACTAAAATATTTTTTAAAGGAAAAAAGCGATCATGAAAGTTTCACTATTAAGAGACAATATCTAATTAAAAATTCTTTAGACAAATTGCCTTCTCGGCTGATGGCCTTGCTGACAAGATATTCAAATTATTTGCTGGCTGAAGGCCGCAATAGTAATAATTCAGAAAAAACAATTTAACGGCTGAAGGCCTGGATAACTGATTTTTAAGAACAGTTAACTTTTCAAAGAGGTACTAAAATATTTTTTATAAAAGACAATCACAATCATAACAATCTGATCAAACTGAGAGAGAAGTGGGCCTCAGACAATGCTCGACAGATCGGCCTGGGAAAAGTGGCTCAACTTCGTAACAGACGAGACAGGCAACCAAGCGTTGTATACACTTAACCGGATGGCAACTCTAACTGGCGACAGTTTAAACGCAGAGTAACACAACGATGAAATAACTCAGGCAAGGCGGAACTGGCGGACAGCACTGCGTCTGCAGAATCCGGTGTTTAGAACATCCAGAAGCACAAAGACAAAATATCCGAACCACAGTCAAGGAGGCTGTCGAACTACACGCCTTAACGGACAGCAGTGGCAAGGCGAGGAAAAGTACAAACCCTGCGAAAAATACGCTAACCTCCAGGGCAGGTAACTGGGGCGTTAGCGGCCACTAGGTAGAAAAATACCGCTGGTTGAACTTCATGAATAAACACAAGTAATTCAAAGATTAATAATAAGAAGTGGAGGACAGCTAATTAATTTCGCTAACTCCAAACACTCCCCTCGTTGCTCTTGGCCACAGCGACCCTGCGAGCAGCAACGCGCGAACAAACGGCGTTGTCTCCAAATAGTGGAGGTTTCACCACTGGGTTAGTGTTCACTCAGCCGTCCGTTGGACAACGAGGTTGTGGCCCTCGCAACTACAGCCCCTCGATACGGCAATACCTGCGTGCCGCCAGTGGTCGCTGCCGGCCCTCTCAGCCACTCCGTCGCAACCGAACTGCCGACACAAACGACCCAGAAAACACTTGACGTCCTTCCAAAGACAGTACCACTATACTAGATATCATAAACGCTGCTGCTACCACGCGTTGACAGACAACGCTAGCAAGCGTAGTGGCTCCAGTAAATACAAGAAAAAAACGAGACGCCACAATCCCTATTGCACGACTCGAACCTACCAACGGCACTAACGCGAGCCGCGCACGGCTCAGCTGCATCAATTATTATTTAGTTAACTGCAGTGTGTTAACTGTAAGACGGCAGAGTCGTGAGGGGAGTACGGGGAGAGGAGGAAGGAAGCATTGGCTGGCGAGGTGAGAGGAGCCGTAGGGGTGGGGGGCGGGAGGGGGGGAGACGACAAGGCACGCCTACCAGTTGCAGTGCTGGCACTACAAATTGCGCGTCATGCTTACACGAAAGCAGACGAAAGGCTTGGAAGTAAAACTCCCTTTAAATGTTGCTCGTAAACGAAACTGAAATCGTCATGTACATTAAAATATATATATATATATATATATATATATATATATATATATATATATATATATATGTCTACTATCCGCTCACAAACCATTCATCCGATCGCAATGCGCAATGAAACTGTGGTGAAACTAACCGTAGGCCTACCGGTAGGGGTTGTTGAGGCCTACCGGTAGGGGTTGTTGGCGACTCCCGAGATGGGCCAGCAACTGCCTCTTCACTCATTTTGATAATGTTTAGCACAACTGCACAATAAAAACACGCAGAACAGTACAGCGCAGCCGGCCGCGGTGGTCTCGCGGTTCTAGGCGCGCAGTCCGGAACCGTGGGACTGCAACGGTCGCAGGTTCGAATCCTGCCTCGGGCATGGATGTGTGTGATGTCCTTAGGTTAGTTAGGTTTAAGTAGTTCTAAGTTCTAGGGGACTGATAACCACAGCAGTTGAGTCCCATAGTGCTCAGAGCCATTTTTTGAGTACAGCGCAAAACAATAACGAACCAGACGACAATGGTTACCTTGTACAACACAGTCAGCTACGTAATGTTGGCAGCAGTCGAAACTGCGTGCCTACCGAAGCCTCCCGACTTTTACCGACTTCTACCGATTCAGGACTAGGGAGAGGTCTGCATCTAAAAGTTTACACACTGTGGCTGCTCCCAGCCACACGTTGCTGTGGCTCAGGCTGGTTAAATGGGGAATAAAGAAGAGAGGCAGCACAAGTTTGTAATATGTATGGGAATTGGATGTACATCCTAATCTCCTTCCCTCCCCTGTGTCTGTCTATCACCACCTCACCCTCTCGCTCTGTGAGTCACTTCCCCCCACCTCTCTCTGCCAATCTTTTTCTCCCTCTCTCTCTCACACCATCACGTCTTTCCCCTCTCTTTTCCATTACCTCCTTCCCCCTTTCTCTGTCCATCTACTCCTTTCCGCTTTCTACGTCCATTTCCTCCCACCTCTATGTCCGTCTCTTCTTCCGCCCCCTCGTTGATCTTGATCCTTGTTTATTGTTATAGCAAATTAGAGTCTGTAATAGTATTCAAATCATAGGCCAATAGACCATAAATACAAGTTTCCTGTTTGTCAATTATGTTTCACAGTTCACATTCTCTTCATATATTTTGTAAAGCGTGTAATGTGTGTAAGTACAGATGCTTTCATATGTGGTTCCTTAATATGTACATACGTCAGTGTGTTGATTGTTTCCTCTGTGCTTCAAACAATCTTCGCACAAACACGTCACGTGATTTAGTACCTCATGTTTTCCGCACAGTTGTAACTGCACCACTAAGTGAGCTGCATTTGTTGGTATAGTCTTGCCATCTTGCATCCACGTGTCACACTTCAAAACCTGACCTACTGCCCAGGGGAAATAAAGCGTTAATAGTGTGGTGTCTAAAAAAAAAAAATACTTGTGTTTGGATTAAATTATTATTCTCTTGTGAAGATTCAGAAATCTGTTGTGAGTTTTGCACCACTTCTTGGCCGGAAGAGCAAAGACTTTTCAGAAACTTAAGTACTGTATGTGGTTACCTGAAATCGTTTCCAGAAGGCGTAGCGTTCTCAAGATTGAGAACAGAGTTCGAATTGCCACTTAATGTATTTGTGTCGTGATCATGTTCGATCACTACCGGATATGAGACATAGCAACTACGAACAGAGAAACCTAAGGAACCATACAGAGCTGGAAATTTTCTTTGCTATACTACACTACACGTTAAAAGAAATTGGATTTAAATCACAAACAAGGGAAATGGCAATGCGCCTTCTGCCTAACTACGACGTTTGCCCACATGTAGTCGGTCCCTGGTAGCTGTATGAAAACTATAAAAACACCGTTATTTCTGTTGCCATTAATAGGAGATGGATAGCACAGAAATACTTTAAGTAATAAGCAGCCACTACAACATTTGAGAGCACAATAACCAATTTAATTACCATAGTCAATTACCTTAGTCAATTTCAATATTCTATCTTGCTGGCTGTTTCTTTAAATAAGGTCCTTTAACATCTTCGATATTTCCTCTTAGATACACATAAATTCATACGTAGCACTGAACAGTAGTAATATTTTATAATAACTATTTAGTGATTGCGGACCGCGCGACAAACACGTCCGCCGTCTTTAAAAATATGACAGGACTGTGATAACTGAAGAGGATTACAATTCTTCAGCTGTCAAAAAATAAGCAACACAAAATATCGCTATCCATACAATTTATGAAGAATTTGTATTCTGCGCCGTGGTGAGTAAGATATTCTTTGAAGTATCAGGTGGTAGCTGCTCAGCGACGATCTAAGAAATTTTTACACAAGTTGTATGGCTTTTATGATCCTGCATGATTAGATTATAGAATGTAAGTTTATTTAAGCTATCGAAACAGATACTAATATTACGATCGATTGATTTTGTCAATGTTCTTGGAGAAACTAACCAACCTAAAAACATACTGCACTTAACAGCTATAATTACTAGTCTGTAGATGACGTAAAGACTACTGTAATGTTGTTCCGTGCACCGTCCGCAGTCACCAATAAAAATTCTGGCTTTGTACCCGTTACACCCTGTATATTAAAAATGTATAGCCTATGTCTGTCCAAATGTTCACTGGAGTAAATTTGAAGCAAATTGGTAAAGAAGTTTCAGAGTTTCTTGATAACAACGTTTCCCTTTCATGTATTGCATATGAATTTATATACTGCATATATTGAACAAAACTGGTGTGTAAAAACATGCGCGTTATACAACATTGTGTTAAAATTTCAAAGAAACTGGTGAAAACTTCTGGAGATAATGTGTTTTGAAAAAACGAACATTTACATTTTATCTGTATACTGTAGATGCACCTTTCCGAACGACCTGCTTCTATTGCGTAACGCGCAGCGCGCTAGCTTGCGAGACAAGAGATTGAGCCGCGCTGGATTAGCCGAGCGGTCTCAGGTGCTGCAGTCATGGACTGTGCGGCTGGTCCCCGCGGAGGTTTGAGTCCTCCCTCGGGCATGGGTGTGTGTGTTTGTCCTTAGGATAATTTGGATTAAGTAACGTGTAAGCGTAGGGACTGATGACCTTAGCAGTCAAGTCCCATAAGATTTCACACACATTTGAACATTTTGAACAAGAAATTGAGCGATATCTGACTATAGTCCACGAGCCGTATTTACGGCCGTGGCTGATGCACCCGTTCAAACCGCGTGTGGTCTTTAGGCGGTTTCTCAAGCTCGTTTAGGCAAATGCTGTTCTGGTTCCCAATTTTCGCATCAGAAAAAGACAGTACACAAACAGTTAAAATACAATCGCACACAGAACAAAGTATGAGCATTTCACAAACAGGTGGCCCACGATTGGGTGATTGACGACCGCGGCTACAGAGGAGGGCACTGGGCTGCAAAAGCTAAGTAAGACTTCCAGTGCTTCAGTACAGCGGCCCCCGCTTACCAAAGGCACGTGACTCTGACGAACAATATTATTCTCAATGTTGCAGGTTATGTGACTTCGCCTAAGTCGACGCACAGTGGTTAGTTATTCAGTCCAGGAGCACGACGACAAGATTTTCGTCTGCTGTTAAGCAAGTGGAAACGTTAGTGTGTCCGCACGCGTTTACCGAGCAACTTGTCCGGAGAGACAGCGTCACCCAATTCAGAAACCTTTGCAATAATTTTCCAGCGTTTTTGTGAGCATGGTTCCCTTATTAGAGGTAAGAAAAATTGAGACACTCGGAACGTTGTGCCTGACGATTCCGTGATGCAGCCTAAACCCTTGTTATTTTTGCCGGCCACTTGAATCACGAAATACGTGAAAGTCATACAGTTTGTTGCTGTAAGGTATCGACACTACCTCCTTTGTTGCAGACTCGCCGTACATTCCCTGATGTAGTTGTATTTCGGTAAGATCTTCAGTGTTCCTTTACTTGTCAAGTTTCACCTCCTGAAGTCCCTTACTTCACGTAACACACTCCATAGCCATAACCTGTGAGTTATCGAACTTCCGTTCCTTCATATCCTACGGAAGAATATTTTAGGTATTCTTTGTCTAGAATAATAGATGAATTTTAGTGCAAAACCGAGACACATGTGAGTGTAATCCTTAGACTAATGTCTACTTCTGTTTAATAAGGCAGTTTTCTTAGGAGTCGCTTAACTCAACTGTGTTACAGGTATGTACTCGCTGAAATGAATCGAAGAGGTAGATAGTATGATACCTGTATGAGTACTTCACATCTGACTGGTTGTCGTACTGCAACTGTAAATTATCAGGTGCGGTCAAAAAGTTACCGTTTGATGGCGCTGCTGCAACCCAGCCCGACTCCGATGCTGGTATATAATCACCGACATGTAGGCAAGGGATTAGGGTGTCCTTCGAACGGAAACATTTTGATCGCCCATACTAAGAGAATTGTGATACCCATTCGTATAAAAGGAACTCATACTAGTTTACTCGACTGAGCAATCCCGATTTGGGTTTCCCCAGCTAACTCCAGCAGAATATGGCTTCAAATGGCTCTAAGCACTATGGGACTTAACATCTGATGTCATCAGTTCCCTAGACTTAGAACTACTTAAACCTAATCTAAGGACGTCACACACATCCATGCACGAGGCAGGATTCGAACCTGCGACAGTAGTAGCAGTGCGGTTCCGGGCTAAAGTACCTAGAACCGCTCGGTCACAGCGGCCGGCTCGAATATCGGAAAAATTAATATTAATTGACCATGATCAGTACCTTCCCCTACGAAAGTCGTTACCAACATTTGTAAATGGATGTAATGCTTTGCTGTACATTTGTTATGGTTAAATTACTAAAATATTATTATTACTTCCAGTGCAATTTATTTCTACCATTTCGACTATACATGTTCAGTTACTCTGATTTGTTTTCTTTCAATGAAAATGTTTGAAAGATTTTTGTTAAGTCTATATACTTAACCAACTCTTTCAGAAGTGCCTATTGGCTTCTGTCTCGGGTTTGTCAACAAGTGGCCACGAAAGCCTTAACAATTTTGTCTTTCAGAAATGCCTTAGGAACAAAAAAAAAATTTCATATGGCTCTGAGCACTATGGGACTTAACATCTGTGGTCATTAGTCCCCTAGAACTTAGAACTACTTAAACCTAACTAACCTGAGAACATCACACACATCTATGCCCGAGGCAGGATTCGAACCTGCGACCGTAGCGGTCACGCGGTTTCAGACTGAACCTTAGGAACAGTACACGTGCATAAGCAGTAGTGTTGGACTCCCGCGTCATATGGTTTCTAATAGACTCCTTCTTGCTGTTTTTTAGACTTTATGGTCTGCTGTATACGAAACGCCCCTATCTTTGTAATAATGGTGTCAGATAATAACAGCTGATCTGATAAGCATTCCGTCTCTAATGACCTCGTTGTCGACGGGACGTTAAACACCAGTATCGTCCTCCTCCTCTGATAAGCATCACGTTAATTACAATACTCTACAAGTTCTCTTTTGCCAAGAATCGTCCATTTTTATCTCTCGATTAAACTAACGGAGCGTTGTAAGTTTTTTTTTTGTTTATTTCGTAGATATTGGCGGCGTTTAAACAGCTGTGCCAAATTACATGCTACTAGTGTTAGAATCATTTATTGGGGTGTTTAGTTGTCATGATCTTGTTAAAAACTGGTCTTGTCCTATACAGAAACTACTTGGCATGTTTTTCATATATTCGATCTACGTTTCTGCTGACTGTAATTATGCTGTATCATACAGATAAAAAAGTTCCGTCTTTTGCAACAGAATTTATTCGTGTGTGCCAAACATGTTTATCCTTTTCATGCTAGACACCTCTAGTGGTCTGTATAAAAAAATTTAGGCATGCACACACACTCACACACACAAACACACAGACACACACACACACACACACACACACACACACAGTGCCCCACCGGCCGTGGAGCAGAGACGATAAGGTGCCCTACGAAATCAACCAAGTTTGTTGGTGTGAGATATGTTCGCAGTCACGTAACAAAGAATACCAAAAATCACATAGCACGAAGTAATACGAAGATTGCTCTTATATCGGGTGGTTTCACTTTAATTCTAAAACTTTAGACGTCTCTCTGAATAAATCACTCAAAGATCACGTGCGATAACGACGGAACAATTGGATGATAAGTGGTGAAAAGTCGTATGCGAAATGTGGAGCTATGCAGGCTGCGTCACTTGATGTTTTGTATGATTTCTTGATCAGATCACGGGAAAAAGTGAAAGTGGAAACAGTGATCAAACCCTTCAAGAAGTGTGGGATTTCCAAAGCTATAAATAGCACTGAGGACGATTTGTTATGGGATGCCGATGACGAAGAGGAAAGCGATCCACAAGGTGCAGAATGGGACACATGTGACAAGTCACTCAACAACTAAAGTGATGATGTACTTGAAGGAGCTGCTTTCCTTACACGATGATTGTGGGAATTTTGCAGCGTTTTACATTCGTGAGTAATTTATTTTATTTTATAACAGTTCTAATTTATGTAAATTTCAATCTATGTTTCATATCTGTCAGCCATATAGATGTAAATAGAAATAGTTGGAGATAAATGAATTGCCGAGAATCACTACAGGTGTCTTATCAAAATATGCATAATTAAATAATTTTCTTTGTATTGTAGAGCACTGAAGATAACTGGTATGGTTGGCCAAACATGCTTGCTACACAAAAATAAATTCAGTTGGAAAAGACTGATTTTTTTATCTATATGATAAATTATAACTGAAGTAGCAACTGAGGAGAAACGTCTCCAAATATTGACAACATTATTTCTGATGAGTGTTTACCCATCTCTGTTTACAGTCATATGTAATATGGTTTTCATCTTTTTATGACATGGACACGAAACTGCTGAAATTTACTTTGAGCCTCTGTTTCATTGCATTGCTCATTCATTGACAATTCCGTTATACATTTTACTTCGTCCAGTTTCACTGTAGACAATTTGCATTAGTATTAGTTTTCTTTTCTCCCACATCGTTCCCAACAGGTTTGCGCTAAGCCTCGTGCCAGGCGCTGCTAGCAAAGTGCCTTGAAGCAAAGATGATAAATATCGCGTGCGCTGAGCGCTCACGTTTTCAACGCCTTTCTAAATAGCTTTCTTATTTTATGCAAATGATGTAGTTGAAGATAAGAATACTCGCTCGCCCATCATGAAAGCAGCAGATGTTATTTATGAGCCTCGGAACAGTATTCCCTGTATGAATATTCAACGTTACGATGTTTTATCCTAATGGCTTCATGAGTACAAGAGGCGATACTTCACAGCAATATTTCTACCCCGACCTCTTAGTCTTAACTCAGGAAAATATTACTGCAGACTAATTATGAAGATGTTGCTCATAACAGCATACCGTGAGCGCTTTCTAAATTAAATGTCAACCTTTATGGGTCTTTTATTTGAGCAATATTTCTGTAAGCGATTATAGTTTTATGACATAATAGTGAAGAATATTAGACTCAAGAGATAATATAGTTGACCTGGAAACAGTGAAACAACACATCACTGTCACAAAACTCGCCACCATAGGCGAAAACGTTTACGCATGCTACTGGTGCCGCTGCCATAATCTCGGAAGAAGCTGTTAGGAAATCGAGTGTCGAATGAAATTTTCACTGTCAGTATCTGGCAGGAACGGAGGAAAACGGCTCACTTCCTGATCAACAGATGCATGCGAATGTCTTGCTTAAAATTACGAATGCTGAGAATTTGGTATTGGAAGCCAAGTCGACATAACCGTCAAATTTTTTGGAGGAATTATTGTTACTATTCTAAAGGCATCAGGATAGAGTAGCTTTGACAGCTGTATCAAACCAGTCTCCGGACTGAAGACCACCACAACAATAATGCTTCACACACATGCACACATACACGCAAACTTTCTGGTGTTCAAATATATTGTGACCGATTATAGATAATTTTGTCAGTTGTTTGGTCAAAACAGGTCTCATTACATTATAATAAACTATCTCAGTGCTCGGGGTTGACCAGGTATGTATTTAATCCAATTCTGTTAGCTCATCTCGACCTTCACCCTCCTCTCTGACTGTCATCTTCTTCCTCCTCTCTCTCTCTCTCTGTCCATTTCCTAGTCTTCCCTCTTTCTATCTCTTCCTCTTTCCTCCTACTCTCTGTCCATCTCCTGCTCTTCCCCCTCTCTACGCAGTCTCCTTCCCACCTCCTCTGTCCATCTCCTCTCTCTCATACTTGTGTCCATTTCCTCCTCCCCCTCGCCATCTGCCCATCTCTTCCTGTCCCCTTCTCTCTCCACGCAATCACCCCCATCCCAACAAGAGTTTGCTGAGTCTCATCCCAACACCATTTCTCTCCAGATAGTAATATTGTAACACGTTTAGTAGAAATCGATTTGGGGCTTAGGAGGAGCTTTTTAGCCGCAACTTTGCCTTAGTATACACATGTTATATACACGGTAGAAGCCGACCACGGGGAAGATCGGTTTGGATTCCGTAAAAATGTTGGAACACGTGAGGCAATACTGGTCTTACGACGTATCTTAGAAGAAAGATTAAGGAAAGGCAAACCTACGTTTCTAGCATTTTTAGACTTAGAGAAAGATTTTGACAATGTTGACTGGAATACTCTCTTTGAAATTCTGAAGGTGGCAGGGCTAAAATACAGGGAGCGAAAGGCTATTTACAATTTGTACAGAAAGCAGATGGCAGTTATAAGAGTCGAGGGACATGAGAGGGAAGCAGTGGTTGGGAAGGGAGGGAGACAGGGTTGTAGCCTCTCCCCGATATTATTCAATCTGTATATTGAGCAAGCAGTAAAGGAAACAAAAGAAAAGTTTGGTGTCGGTATTAAAATCCATGGAGAAGAAATAAAAACTTTGAGGTTCGCCGATGACATTGTAATTCTGTCGAGACAGCAAAGGACTTGGAAGAGCAGTTGAACGGAATGGACAGTGTCTTGAAAGGAGGATATAAGATGAACATCAACGAAAGCAGAACGAGGATAATGGAATGTAGTCGAATTAAGTCGAGTGATGCTGAGGGAATTAGATTAGGAAATGAGACACTTAAAGTAGTGAAGGAGTTTTGTTATTTGGGGAACAAAATAACTGATGATGGTCAAAGTAGAGAGCTTATAAAATGTAGACTGGCAATGGCAAGGAAAGCTTTTCTGAAGAAGAGAAATTTGTTAACATCGAGTATCGATTTAAGTGTCAGGAAGTCGTTTCTGAAAGTATTTGTAAGGAGTGTAGCCATGTATGGAAGTGAAACATGGACGATAAATAGTTTGGACAAGAAGAGAATAGAAGCTTTCGAAATGTGGCGCTACAGAAGAATGCTGAAAATTAGATGGGTGGATCACATAACTAATGAGGAGGTATTGAATAGAATCGGGGAGAAGAGAAGTTTGTGGCACAACTTCACAAGAAGAAGGGACCGGTTAGTAGGACTTGTTCTCAGGGATCAGCGGATCACGAATTTAGCATTGGAGGGCAGTGTGGAGGGTAAAAATCGTAGGGGGAGACCAAGAGATGAATACACTAAGCAGATTCAGAAGGATGTAGGTTGCAGTAAGTACTGGGAGATGAAGAAGCTTGCACAGGATAGAGTAGCATGGAGAGCTGCATCAAACCAGTCCCAGGACTGAAGACCACAACAACAACAACAACAACAACAACATACATTTCACAAATATTTTAACATATTTGACAAAGCTCAATCTCTGTGTAGACATGTCTCCTAAACAGTGTGTGTTTTTTTAAGTAACTACCGTTTTGAAATTAAAAAAAGACGTGCTAGGATATCTTAATAATTTCATTTTTACATGAAAGCCTGTACCTTAATCTGCGCACTGACGCCATTACAGTCTGATTCTTCCTTGTTTACGTTGTGTACTGAGTGTTTAAGATGCCTTCGATAATCGTGAGTTCCGCCGACTGTGAAGTACGGGCTGTTATAAGATTTCTTAGTGCTAAACGCCTAAAAGCGATCGATATTCATCGTGAGATCTGAGCAGTTTACGGAGGAAACATTATGAGTGATGGAATGGTAAGAAAGTGAGAAAGTGAGAGCATTTAAAGATGTCCGCACAAATGTGCATGATGAACAACGGAGTGGGCGTCCTTCAGTCGTTAATGAAAGTTTGGTGTAGGAAGTGGACAACAAGGTGAGAGAAAACAGACGTTTTGCGATTTCCTCCTAGCGGGGTGACTTTCGTAATGTTTCTCGTAGTGTTTTGTATGGCATTGTGACCGAGTACTTGAATTACCGAAAATTGTGCGGACGTTGGGTACCGAAAATGTTGACGGATGTGCACAAAAGCAAACGTTTAGACGGTGCATTGACTTTTCTTGAGCGGTACCACAACGACGGTGATGATTTCTTAAGCCAAATTGTTACGGGCGATGAAACATGGGTGGCTCACGTCACACCAGAATCAAAGCAACAGTCCATGGCAGTTGAGCAACGGCATCGTTTTTCTGCAAGACAATGCCCGTCCGCAAGTGGCGAATCAGACCAAAGATCTCATCACATCTTTCCGATATGAAACTCTACATTATCCTCCGTACAGCCCCGATCTTGCGCCCAGTGACTACCATCTGTTCCTGCACTTGAAGAAACACCTGGGCTGCCAGCGTCTTCAAGACGATGACGAAGTAAAAACAGTGGTGATGCAGTGGTTAACAAGTCAGGCGGCAGACTTCTATGAGGAGGATATTAAAAAGCTGGTACAATGATATGACAAGTACCTTAATATTGACGGAAATTATGTAGAAAAATAGATTAAGGTACAGGCTTTCACGTAAAAATAAAATTATTGAGATATCTTAGCACGTCTTTTTTTTTAATTTCGAAACGGTACTTACTTAAAAAAGACGCCTCGTAAATATGCAGGTCCATTCAGTGGTTTACTTTTATACTGCCTGTGACATGAGTTGTGAATAGAATAAGTAGTACAGACGTAATAAGTTAAAACGTAGTTCACGATACGATAGTTTCTCACGTAAATCGGTGTATACGAGGGCATAGTTCCTGAACTATTGGATGTACAGTGATATAATTTTGCAAGTACACTCTGCAGCATATGTGGATTCTGTATGCGAAACGTGTTGCAAATAGAGGTAGTAGCAGAGAAGTAATAAATTTAAACATCATGCATGACATGGCATTTTTCACACATCTCAGTGTTTATGACGTCATGTCTCAAGAACTATAAGACTTATAATGATATAATTTTGCAAATACATTCTGCAGCATATGTGGATTCTCTAAGCGAAACTTGTCGCGAAAAGAGTAGTAGAGGAGTAATAACCTTAACGACATGCATAATGAGACAACTTTAGACATATCTTGTAACTCCTGAACAATGCGACGTGTAATGATACTATATTGCAGGTACATTCAGTGGTATATGTGAAAAAATGCAAATTTGTCCTGGATACTGTTGGTAGTAAGGAAGTGATAAATGAAAACGTCATGCTTGATGCGGCAGTTTTACTGCATGTTGCTGTTGTTGTTGTTGTTGCTGAGGTCTTCAGTCCAAAGACTGGTTTGATGCAGCTCTCCGCGCTTCTCCATCCCGTGAAAGCCTCTTCATCGCCGAGTAACTACTGCAGTCCACATCCTTCTGAATCTGCTTAGAGTATTCATCTCTTTGTCTTCCTCCACGATTTTTACCCTTCACGCTTCCCACTGTAACACCCAACCCGTCACTTATCTGGTTTTGGTGTGTGTTCACCCTAGGTAGTTGACTAACAGATCAACAGATATTGCAAAACTGCTGCAATGTCGGACAACGCAAAGAAAGGAATAAGGCATTGTGACTCCTGATTGAATTGCGGTGGCAGTGTTGACATTAATTGATTCAGAATTGATCCCTTTTAATTAAAAAGGGGTGCACATTGATGTTATTTTCAGCTATTGAACACCAGATGCAAATGTTGAACATAAAATTAATTAAGAAAGTGACTTGGGATTTCAACTACTTGATTGAAAACAGATGCAGTCGATTATCACAAATTTATTTTAACTCACGACCTTCAATCATCACATTACATGACTCTCCTACCAGGCAGTGGTAATAAATTGCGTTTGCGTGGAGTAAAGTGCGATAACTCAGAAGTAATTCCTATCGACTGACCCAGGCGTAATGCAAAGTGCGGGAAGAATTCTACAATACACGGCCCATGAAACCCTCGTGGAAACTTTGCCGACATGATCCAACAAATTAATCAGTGGCCGGAGCGGGCGCAATATCACCGAATACAGCATGGCGGAGCGGTGTCGTTGTGTGGACGTCGGCCGACCTCGTGGTGCTGCAAGGCTGCGCTCGTCTATTCACTCCACGCTATCTTGCTCAGTACATAGCTGAACCAAAACTTCCTATCTCCAAGCTCAATCGTTCCATTTGCTAAGCCCTAAACTGCAGAGATGCTCACTCTTTCTCAGGCAAGCTGAGTCAAGAACGCCACGTCCGCACTCTAGGCAAGCTCGGAATGGAAGACCTTACGGAGACTTCCCACAGTCCGCTCTTTGCCTCGATTTCCCCGCTGACCAATGCCTGCTCTGGGAAATGAACAAATTCCCACAAAATTTCCCTTCCTCTCAACTTCTGCTATTTAGCTCTTCCCAGGCCACCCATCAAGGTTAGCGTCTGCACAAACACCAAGTTTTCCAGAATTCTGACTCCCAGGAGAGTACTTCAAATTCCTTGGTCTTACGTTTCCATTGGAGGCCGGCGTATTTAATTCTGTCGATCTTCACCTGATGTACTTCAGACTCTGCAGACCGTGAATTCAGCGTGAAGTTGCTATAGTCACGAACACGCATATTTTGACCTCTGCTGACCGCTCCACCATAGCTTTGCGTGGCTTTCTCGCATGTTTCACTGAAAACCAGATGACGGACACTTATCAACAGGCATACAAGTTCTCCATCTGCTTCCCGGTACACCAGATGGGATCAACCACCCCCCCTCACTGTCACTTGTCTTAAGGCAGCTGGAGGCTGCACCCCGTTACCGCTTTCTCAAGAGTTTGAGCTGCCCTATGCTGCCTATTGTCACTTCCCTTCGCCGCTCCCCAGCCGTGCGCCGCGGTCAGTTCTGTATACTTCCTTGGGATAAACTAGCCTCCAGTAAATCGACGCATTTCCACAAAGTTTTCATGTCGTATGAATTACTTTAAAACCAACACCTGACATTAATTATTCCAATACGTCCATACTATACCCTCTACAAGATGCATTGTGCCTTGTCAGTCATTTTTGTTCAGCCCTACTGTTCCAGTCTGCCGAGTGCTGTTGGCAATCGGGACGCACTCAGCCCTTGTGAAGCAAACTGGGGAACTACTTGATTGAGAGGTAGAGGCCCCGGTCTTGTACACTGACATACGGCTGGGAGAGCGGTGTGCTGACCACATGTCCCTCCATCTCCGCATCCAGTGATGCCTGTGGGCTGAGGATGATACGGCGGCCGTCGGTATCGTCTGAAAAATTTCTTTTATCTCATCACACATTTGTTCAATCTCTTCGTCATCTGCAGAGCTAGTTGGCACATAAACTTGTACTACCATGTTAGGCGTGGGCTTCGTGTCTATCTCGGCTACAATAATGTGTTCACTATGCTGTTCGCAGTAGTTCATCAGCGTTCCTATATTTTTATTCATTATTTAATCTACCTCTGCATTATCCCTATTTGATTTTGTATTTATAACTACGTATTTACCAGACCAGACCTCCTGCCACCGAAATTCACTAATTCTTACTATATCTAACTTTAACCTCTCCATTTCCCTTTTCAAGTTTTCTAACCGACCTGCAAGATTAAGGGATCTCACATTCCACGCTCTGGTCCGTTGAACGCCAGTTTTGTTTCTCCTGATAAAGACGTCCCCGGAGTAGCCTCTGCCCAGAGATTCGAATGGGTGACTATTGTACCTCCGGCATATTTTATCCAAGAGGACGCCATCATCATTTAACCTTACAGTAAAACTGTATGCCCTCGGAAAATTTACGGCTGTAATTTCCCCCTGGTTTCAGCAGTTAGCAGTATACCAGCACAACAGTGCTGTTTTGGTTGACGTTACAAGGCCAGTTCAGTCAATCATCCAGACTGTCCCTGAAACTACTGAAAAAGCTGCTCTTCAGTTTGTCTGGCTTTCCAACAGATACCCCTCCTTTGTGTTTGCACCAACGGTACGGCTATCTGTATCCCTGGTTCATGAACGGCGAAAATGCAATAACTTTCACCATGTTTGGGGACTGTCAGCGAGAAAAAGTTTCATGAAGGTTTGAAATTATGTGTAAAGTTTGTTACAAGTCACAAAGTGCTCTCATTCTCGGATACTGGATGAATAAAGTCTGCAAATTGGCGAATCGTGAGCTCCACTACTTTTTCAGCTCCACCCACGCTCCTTTCGTATGTAGGTAGGATGTATATCACGTTTGGCTGAAATCGGTCCAATGGTTCTATAATCTGTATGAATGTAATACATATTGTTGTTTACAATTTGTTAATTTCAGTGTTACTTAAAGCGTGTTATATTGCTCTGTTAAGGAATAAGTCTCTGGAAATGAATAGAGCCTTCATGCAAGCTGCTCCTTCGTAAATCAAGTGCACGAGCACTTGTACAAATTTACTAATTTTCCTTGACTTTTTTTCCACCCGTGAAGCTATTCACATTTTTTACTTACCTGAATTAGCAGTTGGGCGTATCTAACACACCTACTGGGAACTGATATTCCTCGTAGGAACCATTATTTAATTACTTTCTCTGTAATTGTAGACTTTTTTTTATCTTTCGAGTTCCACTAGACACCTGGTTATGAGCACCTGTAAACTACAGTGATTATCTTCGTTATACGTTTCCTAATTTTCTTTGACTTTGTTTTATATATTACTTACAGTTTAGTGTTGGGAGTTTATTATCATTATCTTGTCCCTTATACACTGTCAGTTTTACTAGTTTTATATTTCCTCATTATTTTAAATGTTTTTGTGTGAAGTCTCCCACATATGTCTCATTTACTTTAGAATAACCTACAGCCTCATTGACACTCTCGTAATACTTAACACGTGTGAGTTATGTGATTACTCCTTTTTTAACAGACTCAGGTCATGTAGACCCCGACAGTAAGATGGTAGTATCTTGTGACGCTTATTCTGCGTATTTCAGTGCCTCCAAGTTGTATACCACGTCTGACGTCATGGTTGTCATTACGATCGACGTCTATATGATCCATATCGCTTTTTTCTGTTCGTGACACAGTTATCGAGGCACCCGGTTGACAAGGACTTTAATTACGATTGCCTCCTTCGAAGTCCGTATGATGCAAATCGCACTTTTTCTATTATTTTGTTGTAAGTGCCACTGTTATCGAGACGTCCAGTAGCCAAGGATGTTAATCATGAGGAGTCGAGAGGATGTACCACGCAGTACCAGTTTCACTATAGGTTCTATTCTCACCTTGAAAGTGGAAACAACGCAGTTTTCTGTACTTACTTATAACCGCCCTCTTCACAGCTCCCTACGTTAAACAGACACATCTCCAAACCTGGCCACAGAAATCTCTTTTGATCCATCTTGGATAGGGAACATCGGCTGGTTAAGTAATTGGCAATGTCAATTAAGCTCAGCAACAGCCGTGTAACTTAAGATATTATTTTATTTTATTTAGAAGGGTGCCAGTTTCAGCAAGATGGCATAATGAAGTGCTGAAACTGATAGCCTTAAAAATAAGGCTGTTGGTGAATTTCATTGACATTGACAATGGCGACAGATAGGTGTCAGTCTACGGAAAAGACAAAAGGCAAAACTTTTCAATCAAGCGATAAAACTATCTGCTGCTAACACCACCATCCAACACTTACTCTACCGTGCGGGATTAGCCGAGCCGTCTAAGGCGAGAGGCCGTGCTGCCATTCGCTTGACAAGTCATATGAAAAAATGCAACCCATAAACACACAGACACTGCAACAATCATCTAAGGCGCTGCAGTCATGGACTGTGCGGCTGGTCCCGAGGGAGGTTTGATTCCTCCCTCGGGCATGGGTGTGTGTGTTTGTCCTTAGGATAATTTAGGTTAAGTAGTGAGTAAGCTTAGGGACTGATGACCTTAGCAGTTAAGTCCCACAAGATTTCACACGCGTTTGAACAATTTTTTGAACACTTACTCTTCCTCTTCTTATAGGCAGGCCTCAACTAATTCTTGTGTTAATTTTGTTGGAACACTGTAACTAACCTGTTTCTACGGGTTATTACGTTATTATTGGGAGTGGAAATGCTTATTGCTTGTGAAAGTTAACGTGAGAAGATTAGGGTCGCCACCGATTCTAACCGTACAACTAATCAAACGATTGGCCAAGTCGGAAAATAAATTAATTTGATCACAGACCAAAAACTCATGACAGTGCATACATAGTGATGTCGATCATAGGGGATGTGATGTAATTAATAGTATTGCCCGCGCACTGTTCCCGAGAATCAAACATTTAAAACAAAATAGAAAATGCATGAACACTGTGCATAAGATCAGCTCCCAGCAACACACCTGAAAATAAGATGTAATCTAAAGCATTTGTTTCAAAATAAAAGGGGAAACTAATCACTGATCCTGTGCGTAAGGAAACGCGTTGGATGTGGTAACGGGAAATCTACGAGGTGAGTGGCTTAGGTGCTAAAACGTAACCACGGAATACATGAGAAAATTGTGGATAGAATCATTTATTCCTAAGACATGGATGTGAGACATGCACACAATTCCTGATAAAATTAGTTCCTAAAACATTAAAGAAAAGGATCGATACATTCACCGTCATAATCTACACCAAAAATCATTTGTGTGAATCATTCATACAACTGCTGTTGCCTGATAACTGATCGCAATAACTTGTGAAACGGTACACGTTTCGCAGTACACACGCGTGCCCACATGGTTTGTGGAGACGCAATTTCTAGGTATCGTGGCCACGTTGCAACAATACCACATCACACAATCATGAACAGTTAACATTCTTTAAAACAAACATGAGATTGGACAGTTATTGATGCCGGTAGCCCAACAAACTCTAATGTTCAACCACGTGGTTGGCTCCCCTCGGACGAAAGATACATAAAGCAAGGAAAATTTACGAGAAGGCAAAGCTATTAATATTTAGAAAAATGAAAGCTTATACAGGCACAGCTGAAGGCAAACAGATATTCATACAGAAGCGAGTGCTCACTTCTTATCGACACCTTTGTGTGGCGCTCTGCCGGCGGATCCAAGTCTGCTATAGAAGTTTACTAAACGAAAAATCTGCAAAAGTTTTGCATTCTTCGCTGCGACAAGGCAAAGCAATCTTTCAGAGTTGAAAAGCGAGACCAAAAGCTAACAGCTGTGGCGAAATTAATAAAAAACAGTTTATATTTTAAGTTCCACGTCCTTCTTAATTTAATCAGAGTTCGCACCTTAGACGTAGAATTAGTCCTTCTGCCACAATATTAATGCATTAGTCGCCATCGATATCCTTCTCTTTGTTGACCGTGTGTACCATCATGAGTCGGCATCGGTTCACTTCACGAAGACGGTGGAAACCAAGCAATACTATGCTACGTTGCTTTAAATGATTTTCGTAACACTTCGATACTTCTCACTATTTTTTATTCCCAATAAGACTTGCTCTGCTCGTCGCACAAACCATAATTACTAACCCTATTGCTGCCTTTCCGCACACTCCAAAAATCACGTCCATCATCCACAAGGCAACCATCGAAGAAAAAAAAATGTCCCTTAGCTCCTTGGAGTATCAAACAAAAGAGAGTCCAATGTGAACTTTACAAAGATTACAATATACATGCCTCTCAATTTATCTTTGGCGCAGCTTTTAAGATATTGTATGTCTCTGCATAGGAACGTGTCATTACAACTGCCCCCCTACTGTATACTGTCACTAGAAAATTTTATTTTATTGACAGGATACAGTAGTCGACCTTGCAACTGATAGGTTTGGGGTTCTTTTATTTACAAACTTCACTTTTATTATCTCATTTTCATGGCACTGTGAATTCTTTGGTAATTCTGAGTGTGTGTCAGTTTTTTTTTTTTTTTTTTTTTTGTATACTTATGCTAATGTTTTCAAACCTTAATCCTAATATACAAAGTTCTGGTTAATACTGAGAAAATGACATCATGTAGTAAAGTTCGTACAATAAAATATACAATGAATACAACGTTACATACAAATGTTTCCTCCCTCATGAGAGGTGAAAATTAAGTCCTTGTATTGCTTTCTGTATTTATTCTGGGGCGACGAGCTTTGTTCGCTAGCCCGTGTTGAATATGGGCGGGCGATACGCGCGCCTGATTGTTTGGTCGTCCGTTATCGGGCGACGTTGGTTGAATGCGCGCGCCTGTGCACTGAATATGCACCGACATGCATGTACCGTCGAGACTTCCGAACCTCAGTATGCATGTGCTTTTTGTAGTTCCTTCCAGTACTTAGACTGGATACGACGAGGTACATTGGAATATGTGCCCCGAAGAACACACCACACTATGTGCGAGGCGGAGGACGACCCCGTCGATGCAGCTCCTGGTAAGAAGCGTACCATGTCAAACTTATTTGGCATTGTCTTTTCTTATTGTGACGCCATGGGTCGTTTGACAATACAAGCTTCAATTTTCGATGTCACTTGTTTAGGCTCGCTGACACTTGCAACGTAGCACTACTTTGCACAGTTTTAATTTCTATACACACCACTTTAACCGCGAGTATTGCGATCGAAACTTTCCTTTCACTTCACTTTTTTTTTTTTCGCATTAACCCCTTTTACCTATTGTACCGAGATTCATTCCCTCAATACTTCAGGTCAATGTACATAAGTATTCACAAAATTGTAAGTCACGGGACTTGGCATGAAATACAAAATACATCACATACAATTGAATAACAAATACACATATAATACATTGGTTACATTAATTACAGGAAAAAACTATCGACGAACATCGAAAAAATTTTTGACCACTCGAAGTGGCTTCTTCGTCTTGGATTTTACTGACACACACACCCTTTTCCATTAATCTGTTAGAAGGAACAAGTCCTTTGTTTTCCTTCTTGAACTCGAGTGTAAGTTAAGGTTTACCTCCGTTACGTCTTCTTCATACGCAACGACATGCATCAGCATGCAGAGAATACACCTGTAGCCGCTCCACTGAAGCTTGGGAAGGGAATTTTCTACCTTCTACTTAGGGTAGTGGCAACGACTACGTGTATGCTACGGTTTTTTGCGTATAAAATCTGAAAATGCACGAAATAATCTTTTATATGCAGCATCACCCTAATATGTACAGTGTTTTTGGTGTATTCTGGTGTGCTTGTAAATCATTAACCCTAATAAAACTTCCTACATTAACATGGACATATAAACATACAATCTTGAAGTTCAGGGTGTAGCTATTATTAATATGTACAGTGTTTCATAATAGCGGCACGCCCTTGTGTGCGTGTATCATTTTCAGTTAAAGTGCGCTTATAGGCGTCTTGTGTTATCATGGGAGAAAAAGTACAGGTATTTTAATGCATCGGTTGTCATGAAAATCTATGTACACGAATAACCCGACTTTCATAGCTTCAGTGCAGCATGAAATTCTGTTTTGCTTACAGGTCGTCGATCACACTTCTTACCTGTTTCTCGTACAGCGGCGATATCATTTTCATTCTTTGTGACTGTAAATCGTGATATGTATGAAAGATATAATTTTGACATGATTTATCATTTCATGTTTCAAGTGTGTAAAGTAATTCATGTCTTCCTTCTGCATACATGAGTAAAGAATCGCTACTGTTGCACTGGGTATCAGGTATTTCGTATTTTCTCGGAAACTCGTAGAGTCTTACGGTTTTAATTAAGTTGTTTCTTGACGTTAGGTATACATGCTTATACGAGGTTGTCTTAGAGTTTAATTTTCCTTAAAAACTTCTATGTTGTTTAGGTTCCGTACATGTACAGAGCTTCTTTCGTCTTCCACACATTCATACATACGTTTATACACAAAAAAATATCTACCACTACAATATACACTTTGCTGGTGGGGCCCTTTTTCGGTACCCTGCACCATTCCTTCAATATTCCAAAATAATTCAGGGTGTGCTGAGCATCGTCCCTTCATACTAATAATACTTACAACTAAATATTTCTTCTTACATACATAACAGCCTTACGGTCCATTAATGCGCAATCATTCCATATTTTCCTCCTTTACACTTTAGCTTTCGTACATGTAACCTCGTGTATAGCTTATATATTCTACAAAGTTGTTTGCTGAGTGCTTCAGGTGTTTCCTAACGTTAATGTGTGTCTCTCTCTCTATAAACCCTAGGTATTTGTTTCGAGAGCGATTCCGTTCATTACTCACGCTGCATAGATCTGTTTATTATTTTCCTATTTTAAAGCTTGTTATTCTTTTCCTTAGTCACAAAATTTAACGCGTTTGCCTTGTTATTCATTCTGAAAATCGCTCGCTACTGTGTAATGTAAATGCATGCGTTATCTCTTTTCTCTCCTCTTTGCTGCTTTTTCCCTATATGTGGTTGTGTGTTGTTCTCGCGTGTACATAGCCTTTCTTCCGGTTATCTATCTGTTTTATTTATTTGTACAAGCTAAGACTGTTTACTCAGTATAATATAATATTACAATACCGTCCATGACCAGTATGTCCTTGTATGTTCACTTTTATTAAGTAGTACCAGCTTATAATTAAATTTTCTAAGTTACTATTTACAAGACTTGTGTACCCTTTCCTTTCTTGTTTTTTGAATGGCTTTCATCACCGTGTCTCATAGTAAGAGTGGTCTCAAAACTTTTAAACGTTCCGCACATGCGCGCTTACGTACCACGACTGGACTGTAGGTGCGGGGAAAACTCTGCATTGTTGATGAACATTATTCGTGATAGCCACCATCGTGTAATAGAGTCACGTGACGCCTGGACTTGACCGCGCATGCGCCTTCGCGCTTTGTATACACTCAGCTGATCGGACCGGGAAGGGGGAAGATTTCTCCCCGGCTCGCTGCCTACAGCGCGGCCAATGACCTCGGCTTGACATGCAGCTATCACGTGCTCATTCGCTGAGCGTTGGATTGCAACTTCGACGTGTGGTTTGTTGCTCGTCTCACGCGAACAAACTCTGACCTTCGCGCTAATTTGTCTTTGTTCCCCTCTCTTAAATAACTGAGTTAGACTACAAAAGTACCGTATGGTTTATTTTATAGTGTTAAGACTCACAGTAACATATGTTTCATTGGGTTTGGTTAAATATGCGTTTTTAAGCTGGCATATGCCCCCAGTTGTTCACACGTTTCCAGCAATTTTACTATGTGATCCAAGGTTGTACAATTTCAATTTTGCTAAAATAACATATAACCTTTAATGGAAAAATTCCTTGATGTCCTTGTGGGGGTATAACCCTTTCACCTTGCCCGTTCGTGTGTTACCTAACAGATAACATCCTGGGTGAGGTTTGTCTATTATAATGAAAGGGCCATCATACAACAACTGCCACTTTTTGTTTAATGCCTTAATTTTAGAGGATTTTGGGTGGGTACGTAATAGTACTTCCTGTCCAATGTTAAATTCTGTAACCTTTCTTATCTTTTTGTTGAACTGCTTTCTCCTTATTTCTGCTTGTTCTTCCATCTGTAGTAATGCTTGACGTACCTTTTCATCTAGGTTTATTTGCTTTGTGGCTAATTTAGGTAAAGGTTTAGCCCATTCGTCAAGTTCTGTGCCTTGAAACATTAACTCTGTAGGTGTAAAGCCTGTTGAAGTATGAATTAAATTATTTACAATATGCTGAAAGGGGGCTATGTATTCCACCCACTTTGTCTGTTTATTTGGTGTATAAGTTCTTATAAAGCGATTAAATTCTTTAAAATTTCTCTCAACTGGGCTCGATTCTGGGTGAAATTTGGATACCAATATATGTTTTATGTTTTGAGATTCGAGAAATGTTTTCCATTTATTACTAGTGAAGTTTGTTGCATTATCAGTTAATACAATTTTCGGTTTTCCCACTAGTGGTATGTAGTCTTCTATCATGCGTTTGATTATTGATCCCGACAGTACTGCTTTTATAGCATACATTTTTAAGTACTTTGTGAAGACATCATAAAATGCGATCACATATCTGACTCCTCCCCTAGCTCGTGGATATGGTCCTGCTGCGTCCACGGAAACTAGTTCTCTTGGTCTAGTTGGAATGATAGGGTGTAATACGTCCAAACAAGATCTATTAAGATGTTTAACCTTCTGACATATCGTACACTTTTTTATTATTTGTTCAATTCTGCGTCTGAGGTTCGGGAAGTAACAATACGTTGATATTTTCGCTGTACATTTTGATACCCCATAGTGCCCCCATACTCTATGTGTGTGTCTTATCAAATTGTCTATGTATTCTTCCGGGATGCAGACACACCAGGTGTTGGATTGTGTATTGCGCCTGTAGAAAAGAACATCGTTTGACACTGTGTAATATTGTTTCAATGTACTATTGTCATCTGCCTGCAGTTTTTGCATAACTTGTCTCCATCTATTGTCTTCCTTTTGTAGTTTGCTCATGTCTTTACACATCTTTCTGTAATATGGTTGAAATGTGCCGTCATGCATCAGAAAAACTCTAAAATCGGAAGTCTGTTCGATCAATTCATTGAACTCGCTCAAACCTTGTGGCAAGCGCGATAATGCGTCGGCAATTACATTCTGTTCACCCTTGATATAAACTATCTCGAAATCAAATTCCTGGAGGAATAAACACCAACGTGCAATCCGTTTGTGCAACAATTTGCATGTGAGTAAAAACGATAATGCTTGATGGTCACAAAACACTCGTGTATGCCTTCCCCAGAGATAGTACTGGAACTTGCGGAAAGCCCACACTACAGCTAACGCTTCAAGTTCAGTTGCCGAATAGGCTCTTTCACATTCCGTTAACGTTCTACTGGCAAAACTAATTATGTTTACTTTCTGTTCTCCATTGTCATTTACTAATTGGAACAGACAAGAGCCTAATCCCTGACATGAGGCGTCCGTGCTCAAACAAAAGTGGTAGTTCATGTTAGGATGCTTCAGAATGGGTGCGTTTATGAGTGCTTGCTTGATTTTTACGAAATCTTCCTCACATTTTTCTGTCCACAACCATGTGTGGTTTTTCCTTAAAAGGTTGAGTAGGGAATCACTATTCAGTAACTGTTTGGGCACGAATTTTCGAAAAAATGACGTGAGCCCCAGAAAAGCTTTCAATTGTTTACGTGTTTGTGGTGAGGGGAAATATTCTATGGCATCAAGCTTTTTCTGATCTGGTAAAATTCCACCTGGTGAAATAATGTGGCCTAAAAATTTTATTTGATCCCTTCCGAATTCGGACTTCTTAAAATTTGCTGTGACGTCATATTCTCGGAACTTTTGGAACACTTTGTGTACCAGTTCTACATGCTCTTGCCAGGTCTCCGTGGCTATCAAGAGATCGTCTACATACAACGTCACTTTGCTAATCAGTTCTGGACCCAATACTCTGTCTAAAGCCTCTATAAACACCCCAGCACTCACGTTGAGTCCAAATGGCAGTACTTGGAATTGATAGCTTCTGCCAGCATGAATGAACGCAGTATATTTTCTGCTATCAGTGTGTAGGGCTATTTGCCAATACGAAGCCTTCATGTCAACGGATGTTAAATACTTCACTCCATGAAATTTAAGCAATTGCTCATCTAAGTTCTCCGGCCTAGTGCGTATTGGTACGATGATCTTATTAATTTCCCTCGCATCAAGTACTAATCTGACTGATCCGTCAGGTTTGCTAACAGCTAGGATGGGACTGCAGTACGGTGAATGTGAAGATTCTATCACCTTCCACAGAACCATTCTATCTATTTCTTTGCGAACAGCTTCCTTCTTTGCCCATGGTATCGTATATGATTTATGGCAGTACGTTTTATGTGGGTAGACTTCCATTTTGTATTCGTAATTTTTGATTATTGTCGGCTGTTTTCTAAAAATGTCTCGGTATTCATAAATAAGATCTGCTAGTTCATTTTGTTGAGTCTCTGAAAGACAAGTGGATTTTCCTATCTTCTCGTGGGCGGCTTGTTCGTTAATTATTTCCGTGTCTAATTGTTCGGGGAAAGGAATATCTATCAATAACACTTGTGGGTGAACTAATTTTACTTCAGCTTGTTCCTGTACTTGGCCATTACGATCTATTGTTGACTTTACAAGATTGACCTTCACACTACGACTGCCCACTCGGAAATAGCAAAGTCCACTGCCTATGTCGATGTTTACTTTATGCTGCCGGAAAACTTCCATACCTAAAATACAATTGACGATTAATTTGTCAACGATTAAGAAGGTACAGTTTATCGTGACATCGCTAATGGTAAAAGGTATTTGCGTCTGCCACTTAATACTTTTTGACTTGTTACCTACAGCTGTCAAGATTTTACATTTTTCCGTTGGCAACACTGGTACTTTTAATGCTTTCGAAACTTCTTTAAATAAACTGTTAGAAATAATATTCGTAGATGCGCCTGTATCTAAAATTACGTTGGTAATTATAGTTCCTATCTTTGCTGGTATTACAGCCTGCACGAGGTCACTTACCTTGTCCGGTGCTTTCACCTCTTCTTCACATAGATCATCTTCTACGGTAGCATCCTGATCATATCTTAAAAATAATTGTTCAAGATGTAATGTGTGCTTGTTTGTGCCCCCTGTTGTCAAATCGGTCGGCCGGTGGGAGCTCATTACGACCGATTGTTGTTTACCGGGGGAGACAACGGCGTTGCTTCATTACTGTCCGTTACCTCTACGAAGTGTACTGAGTGGTTATTCTGTCGCCAATTAGTTTCCGGACCGCTGCGTGCAACATTTTCTTGCGACCGGCCGTCGCTATTCCTCCTTGTTCTGTCATTCCTATTACTGTAACTATTGTAATTTTCATGTGTGTGCCGCCTTTCATCACGCGGGCCTGACCAATCATTCACGTGATTTCTATCATTTCCATACCGGCGTGGACCGTAATCTGTACTATACCTTCGGTCTTCCCGTCTCTGTGGCGCCGAATTCCTCCGATTTCCGTAATTCCAGGTTCCATTATTTGGCCTTGTCGCATACGGATGCCAACTGTGTGGGTTTTGTCCACTGCCATTAAAATGATATCCGTTACCGTTGTTTTGATTGGTTCCGGATTGTTCATTCCGATTACTTGTGCTCGTCTCTTCTTCGTATATTAGATCAATTGAGTCAAGCACGGAAAGAAAGTATTCAAGGTCGTTCTCCGGTATGGTTACCAATTTTTCGCGTAAGTTCGCGGGTAGTCTGTTTTTCAGAATTTTGAGAACATCTACGTGCGGTATTGGATTGTTCCAATAGCGCGTCTTATTCAAGTACTTTTCGAAATACTTTCTCAACCCGCCGTTTTTTAGGTTGAACGGTTGTGGGTTGAATACCTCACGTCGCAGTCTTTCTTGGACCCCAGCAGACCAATATTTCTCCAAGAAAGCCCGTTCAAATTGTTCGTAGGTGACGCACTGTTCAGCCATGTCTGTGGCCCACAAAAGTGCGTCGCCTTGTGTGAAGCCTACTACATATCTAATCTTCTGTGCCTCAGTCCAGTTTCTTGGTAAGACATTTTTAAATGCTCTTACGAATACGACTGGATGAGTTTTTCTGGATTCTGTGGAGAAAACTGGAAACTGTCTATGTTTCAACAGGCTCTCATCGACTAGAATCGTCGAGATGCAAGGCGACACGCCTACTGCCTGTTGCAGCACCGCGTTTGGCGAATAGCCATTGTTTGCCTGTGCCGGTGCGTGCACATACGCCGGACTGTGCGCCTGATGTTCTGCGTTATTGACATCGTAATCCGGCACGGGCGAATAAGTGTCGCGCTGCCTGCTGCTTGACGTAGGCAAGTCATTTGAAACATTCAGTCTACCAGCAATTTCCTTGCGTATTCTGTCCTCGGCTACTTTGATTTCATTACCTAATTTTTCAAAAAGTTTTGTTTCCCGGTCAGTTATTGATTCATTTACATTACCGTTTTCTAAAGTTTCATTTATTTTGATAATGTCCGCGTTGATACGTCGAGTCTCCTGTTTCAGAAAACCGACTTCTTCGTGAACTTTATTAACCTGGTCAGGTATTTCTTCACATGCGGACTGTACTCTTGTTAAATTTAATTGAATAGCCTGTACGTTTTCATGTATTTCTTTTTGTACGGTTTGTGTTTGATTGTGTGTTTCTACTATTTCTGACAGTTCCTGTTCCTGTTTGTTTGTAAGATCTGAGAATTTCTTTTCTAGGTCATTCGCCAATACATTGTATACACTATTGACGGTTTTGATGACTTTGTCTTCGATCTTTTGATCGATTTCATTGGTGAGTTTATTTAAGCGTTGATCGAAATGTCTGTGCATGTTCGCCAGTTTTGTGTTCGTTGTGTTGTGGCTGATTTCCAGATTCGCCAGTTTTGTGTTCGCTGTGTTGTGACTGATCTTTAAATCAGATAATTGCTCGCTCACGTTTGACATCAGACTATATAATGCCTCAAGCGTAACTGACGAAGCTTGTATGTTTGTATTTATGTCATTATTTGTTGCCATTGTTTCTCTGCCACGGTCTGATTGAATCGAAACCGGGCTAGGTTCACTGATTTCACGCGAAATATTTTCATCTGATCTGGTAATCGATGCTTCATCGACTGTGCACAAGGTTTCATTTGCAAGTGGTTCGTTATTGTTAATCCCTGTGGAGTGCAATTGAATTGTATTTACTTCTACATTATGTTGTGCTGAAAAACTAATTGCGTCATCATTTACGTCACTATTGTCAGAATCGGTGACGTGTCCATGAACATTTGTCAAATTAAAATTCTCCGATTCCATTATGAAGATATTGTTTTTATCTGTACTTTACTGAATCTAAATCTTTAAACTCTCTCGCAGTTGAATTAATAAAAATATCTCGCGATTGTTATTTGTATCGCGTCGGAAATTTACAAGATGGCGCACTACGTCTTCTAATTCTGCGATTGTTGAACATAAAAAAGTAATTATCAAAGTGTAATTGTGTGTTGCCACAAACACTACCAGAACTTTAATGTCTAAAGGAAAAGGTTCTGCTTTAAGTGGAGCTAAGCCAGGTGCAGCCACTGCATGCGTTTGCGCTTTCCTACCTTAATTACGGCTGAGCTGCGTCACTCACGATTACGTTAGGTTTGTAAATCCTTGTCCTTGTTCCTTCTGGTTATTGTGCCATCCGTTTATACAGTTAATATTGTTTCACCATATTCGTCATTTTCCATGTGCGTCATGTAACAGAGAAACAGTAATTAGTATAAGTACATTTGTAGTACCACAATGAAGCACTTACTCTTTGTTCCACCAGCACTGTCCTGTCACAGTCGCCAGTGTGGCGAAATTAATAAAAAACAGTTTATATTTTAAGTTCCACGTCCTTCTTAATTTAATCAGAGTTCGCACCTTAGACGTAGAATTAGTCCTTCTGCCACAATATTAATGCATTAGTCGCCATCGATATCCTTCTCTTTGTTGACCGTGTGTACCATCATGAGTCGGCATCGGTTCACTTCACGAAGACGGTGGAAACCAAGCAATACTATGCTACGTTGCTTTAAATGATTTTCGTAACACTTCGATACTTCTCACTATTTTTTATTCCCAATAAGACTTGCTCTGCTCGTCGCACAAACCATAATTACTAACCCTATTGCTGCCTTTCCGCACACTCCAAAAATCACGTCCATCATCCACAAGGCAACCATCGAAGAAAAAAAAATGTCCCTTAGCTCCTTGGAGTATCAAACAAAAGAGAGTCCAATGTGAACTTTACAAAGATGACAATATACATGCCTCTCAATTTATCTTTGGCGCAGCTTTTAAGATATTGTATGTCTCTGCATAGGAACGTGTCATTACACAGCTCTCCTCCCGCCAAGTAACAACGCGCCACGCGTGCAGTCTAACTCACCCTTCTTCGACTGGAGCACAGTTGTGGACGCTTCCCGTACCGGCGGTAGACTGCCTCCCTTTTTCTTCTTCAGCCTCTTCCACGCTCCGCGTGGCTTGGAAAACTCAAAGATGTTATTTCCGCCACCAACATAACGCAGGTGGATTTCTCACAAGAAGCGCAAACCTCTTTGCCTACTTGACCATTACGAGAGTTGGCTATTCTGTAGGACTGCTGCTGAATCTGTATGACTATCGCAGACTTCCTGCAGCAGAGTACGCCACCGTCTAGCAACGTGACACACCCACATTCATTCAATCACACCACTATGATAGTTATGAGAAAAGAGAAACAAGGAAAAGAAAGAGAAATGCTAGTGAAAATCTGCTACCGGACTAATGAAAGGTGTCTAAAGGACCCTTTCAATACATTATGCCGTTTACGTGTTCAGCTAGTAAATATTTTTTATCAGATTCTGCGGATGCTTATAGTAACGACCACAGCTCTCACTCACTATAGTTAAGTGAATACACTACTACCAAATTACACTCCTGGAAATAGAAATAAGAACACCGTGAATTCATTGTCCCAGGAAGGGGAAACTTTATTGACACATTCCTGGGGTCAGATACATCACATGATCACACTGACAGAACCACAGGCACATAGACACAGGCAACAGAGCATGCACAATGTCGGCACTAGTACAGTGTATATCCACCTTTCGCAGCAATGCAGGCTGCTATTCTCCCATGGAGACAATCGTAGAGATGCTGGATGTAGTCCTGTGGAACGGCTTGCCATGCCATTTCCACCTGGCGCCTCAGTTGGACCAGCGTTCGTGCTGGACGTGCAGACCGCGTGAGACGACGCTTCATCCAGTCCCAAACATGCTCAATGGGGGACAGATCCGGAGATCTTGCTGGCCAGGGTAGTTGACTTACACCTTCTAGAGCACGTTGGGTGGCACGGGATACATGCGGACGTGCATTGTCCTGTTGGAACAGCAAGTTCCCTTGCCGGTCTAGGAATGGTAGAACGATGGGTTCGATGACGGTTTGGATGTACCGTGCACTATTCAGTGTCCCCTCGACGATCACCAGTGGTGTACGGCCAGTGTAGGAGATCGCTCCCCACACCATGATGCCGGGTGTTGGCCCTGTGTGCCTCGGTCGTATGCAGTCCTGATTGTGGCGCTCACCTTGAAACGTCCCCTTTTTAACAGTTTTACTAGACTGTGCTTAACCTGACGCACAATATTTTTAGCGCAACGCAATCTGACTTTCAAGATTCCCTACAAAAGAATGGCCCTGACTAACATTAAACTATACCTTTCACAAATCACTTACCTCACAAAAATCTTCGCTGCTCAAGCTACTGCAATACAGCGAGCGCCACTACTGCCAGCTAAATAAAAGATACAAACTATGGAAGGCACTAACTACTGATGGGGATAGTTAGCAAATGGAAGATATTAATAGAGAACAAACAATGTATTTACCTTGATATCATCATATATATAGCAGTTCATGACAAATTACAAAACTCCGCCATCTCTCTCCCCACATCCACCACTGCTGGCGGCTCACCTCCAACTGCGCAACGCTATGCGCTGTTCACAGCCAGCTGCCTAACACTACAATGGCGAGTATTACAACAATGAGAAGCAGCCACAGACTGCACACGGCACAGCCAGTGATTTTCATACAGAGGTGGCGTTACCAATAAAAAAACCTAAACAGCCTACTTACAACCTGCACGGCGCCAAACACGCATACGACCATCATTGGCACCAAGGCAGAAGCGACTCTCATCGCTGAAGACGACACGTCTCCATTCGTCCCTCCATTCACGCCTGTCGCGACACCACTGGAGGCGGGCTGCACGATGTTGGGGCGTGAGCGGAAGACGGCCTAACGGTGTGCGGGACCGTAGCCCAGCTTCATGGAGACGGTTGCGAATGGTCCTCGCCGATACCCCAGGAGCAACAGTGTCCCTAATTTGCTGGGAAGTGGCGGTGCGGTCCCCTACGGCACTGCGTAGGATCCTACGGTCTTGGCGTGCATCCGTGCGTCGCTGCGGTCCGGTCCCAGGTCGACGGGCACGTGCACCTTCCGCCGACCACTGGCGACAACATCGATGTACTGTGGAGACCTCACGCCCCACGTGTTGAGCAATTCGGCGGTACGTCCACCCGGCCTCCCGCATGCCCACTATACGCCCTCGCTCAAAGTCCGTCAACTGCACATACGGTTCACGTCCACGCTGTCGCGGCATGCTACCAGTGTTAAAGACTGCGATGGAGCTCCGTATGCCACGGCAAACTGGCTGACACTGACGGCGGCGGTGCACAAATGCTGCGCAGCTAGCGCCATTCGACGGCCAACACCGCGGTTCCTGGTGTGTCCGCTGTGCCGTGCGTGTGATCATTGCTTGTACAGCCCTCTCGCAGTGTCCGGAGCAAGTATGGTGGGTCTGACACACCGGTGTCAATGTGTTCTTTTTTCCATTTCCAGGAGTGTAATACATGTTAGAGCTCCATCAAGCTAATGATTGCAATTGTAATCTTTCCATCGTTGTCACTGTCATTTCTGCAGTAGTGTGGTATGATTTCACAAACAAATGAAGACCTCGCCTGTACCTGAGTTATTGCAAGTAAAACATGGGAAACGCTTTTTTTTCATATTAGTTAATAGTTGAACTATAAACTGATAAATAGCAGATATACTGTATCTCAAGTTTAAGATTCTCAATAACGGCAGCTTTGTCGGTGTGTCTGTATGCAAACAATGGTTAGCACCAAGAATGTTGTTGTCAGTGGTAGGAACGCATTTAGTGTTGGTGCCAGGGAATTGCTTTTCGGGGACGATTTGTACGAATCTGAGGATGATGTGGGTAACTACGAGTCGGATAAAGTTCGTGAATATGTTTCTGGGCGCAAATGCGAATCAAAAGTTGTTGCCAGTGAGGTAAATGTGAAATTGAGCACGTAAACATGGTTAAGTTGTGCCCTAATCAAATGTTACGTGAACTTACGTAACAGGGTGATGGTATAAATGGCAGAGGCCATCATTAACATTGTTTGTGCACTGTACTAAGATGCTTGCTAAATTTAATTTCATTTCGTGCTGAATCATATATCAATCTTTGTGGTTGTGACACTTTATTATTACAAAAATTGTGGCCACATACCTTCGTATGAGACTCTGAAACAATTAGGAACTCTCAAAATGTAGTTTTAAGACATTTCCCAGTAAGGCTTCGTTAATTCGCCCAGAAAGTAAACGATGGTAATTCTGTACTAGCCCATGGAAACTGCACTCATGTTGAAAGTGAAAAGTGCTAAGTAGCCGTTTATGAATTCTTAAGAATAAAGTTTTGGACAGGATTTACCATTTTAAAGACATGGCGTTACTGTAGATGTGTTCAAAAAATCCCTTAATTGAATAAAAAATCACATTGAGTGTACCTGAAATATCTTGTTGATAAGACTTTATTGAAATTTTACTGTGCAGTTTCCAAAAACAACCAGCTTTTTCCCTTAGCATTTTTTGCAGCCCGAAGCCCTCAAATAGGCGACCCTAGTGATTATACTCAGCAAGCTAGCACAGTTACTGAGGAACTTCCCTGGATATGGTTGAATGCTGTATTGCAGATAAAACTGAAATGCAGTCTATTTCTGAGTGTAGTGGTTAACAAACAGTGACTGCAGCACCATCCAAATGTCTCGCAGTATTCGAACGGATTCCACGTTAAAAGAATCTCCACTCTATATTTCTTTTTATTAGCAAGGACTTCGACTGTTTCACATCGAATAAGTGATCTTAAAGTCAATTAGTGTTCTTATAAAATTAAACAGTGTCCGCCCACATGGCGTTGATACGAAATACTTTATCTCAGAATTAACACAACAGTACCAGAAATGAACGAGACTTTCATCCTCATACTTTTCTTGTCTCAAGAATTTCCATTACAATTTTCCTGCGTAGTATTGCGTCAAGGTCTACTCGTTAGATATTATTAACTGTAACAAACGCTCCATAAAAAGACATTTTAGACGATGTTTGATTCCAAGTATCCATGATATACTCAACGTAAATTTTCAGCTACGTGATGCAGCCCTCTATTGGCCGTAAAGTCCCAACAAATGTTTACTTGCACATCTTCCCTTGTTGGGAGGGGCAAGGAGGTCCATTATGACAGACAACTTGTTTTTCTGACATAAACCTACGTAAAATTTTCTTTTGAAGTTTATCAAGAGTTTTACCAATAAAGCTGAACTAGCACTCATCAGTGGTCACGAAAATTAGTTTCCAGCTTTTTGTCTAGCATAAGGTGGTCATCCTTTGAGCATCGATATGCCAGTACCCTTACCATACTGCCGTCGCTGGGTAAATGTGAAACGTGAGTGCATTTCCTTTCGTTTGCGTCATGATCTCGTCGTGCAAGTAATATGAAAGTGTATGCTTAATTCATGGACGCGCTGCACAACATTGGTTTTTGATGCTACCGGTGGTGCAGGATATGTGGCCAAAATTTTTTCAAGATAGAAGATTTTTTCCTTACTTAGTACAGACCCGTTCAAAGCATCACCGCCCCCCATACACATCTACACAAACCTCAGAACTGTACTACTAGCTCTGAAAGTATAACACGGACTCATAAAACCAAACATTCTGATTTTCGACTTCCTCACCTCATCATCGTAATTCTGACAGACAGCATAAGACTTGGAAGAGCAACTGAATGAAATGGACATCAGGCGACCATGACCGAAAGCAATACAAGGTTCATCAGGCGATGCTGAAGGAATTATATTAGGAAACGAAACATTTGAAGCACTAGTTAGGTTTTGCTATTTGGGCAACAAAATAACTGATGATGGCCGAAGTACAGGACATAAAATTCAGACTGGCAATGGCAAGAGAAGCATTCTTAAAGAAGGGGATTTTGTTAATATCGCGTATAGACTTCGGTGTTAGGAAGTCTTTTCTGAAGGTATTGGTCTGGAGTGTAGCTATGTATGGAAGTGGACGACAAACAATTTAGACAAGAACAGAGCAGAAGCTTTTGAAATGTGGTGCTACAGAAGAATGTTGAAGATTAGATGGGTAGATCACCCAACTAATGAGGAGGTACTCAAGAGAATTAGGGAGACAATAAATTTGTGGCACAACTTGACTAAAAGAAGGGGTTGGTTGATAAGATACGTCCTGAGACATCAAGAGATCATTAGTTTAGTACTGGAGGGAAGCTAAAGTGCGCATCATATATCTTGGCGGCCGAGTTTAGGTTCGTTCTGCGCATCTGACGTCACAAAACACAGTCAGCCAATGAACAGAGAACGACGTTGCCAGATCTCGACTGCAGTGCAGAGCACGGACGAGTGTCTTCAGTTTTAGAAACGTTCAGTCATAAATAAAGTAATAGAACAAAAGCAATGTCTTGATAGCTGACTTTCTTTTATAGAAAGTTTGGAAAAAGCATTCTTTATACCAATTGCTTCATATTCTATTAATTAATTAAACCAAACAAGCAATAAGACTCCTAATTCAGGCGATAGCAAGGAAAGGTGTTTGTTTCAATCTCACGAACTGCTTTTTCGCAATAAAGAACAGTGGTAATTGTTTATTTCCTATTGTACTTCGACGAAGCGTGAGTAATTCATAGTCATACCAACAGTGTTTATAAGTAGTTGCGTGAGGTGTTAAAGTTCTTATGGAGTTACGTTGTTCGGTGAGCTGAGGTAGAGTAGTGGATAAGATGTTGGACTGCCACGTGAAAGGTTATGAGTTCAAACCTTGTGTGGCGCTTCATATTTTCTTTATTTAAAAACAATATTGGAGTGCCTTACTTCACGAATTTTATTCGTTTGAATGAAATTTCTAGTGCTTTGCCTCTTCATTAACTTTTTCGCTGCTGCAGACACGTGCTCCCCGCATTCTGCGCTGTGCGCGATTTTGTCATCACTGCACTTCTCGCCTGTGCAGACACATGGTGTTCCCACTGCTTTGACACACTTATCATTCGATTTCACAAAAACTATTTGGCCAAAAAATTTGATTTTTACACGTCTTCTTGACTGATACCTTCCCCCCATAAATGACTTAATTTTGTTTTGATGCACAGCATTAAATGTAGTAAACCATTGCACGAAATTTTGAAGAGTTTGCAGAGGTAAAAGTCCATAGCGTACACTTTCCGTATGGTCGATTTTAGTTGCCACAATGTTGAGAATGAAATGTGGACAACATACCTAAATTTCATATAATATTTACTGTATAACAATATCTCATTTAATTTAAGTACCACATAGGTGTCGTATGTAATATTGAGAAATATTTCGTCTTTCGCGACTGTAATAAAAGTTTTATTTACACAGGGCGCGTTTGGCTTTATTTTAAAGCACTTCCATCGGTGAAAGATATGGCACATACACAATGGTATTCATGTTCTATTTCTTGTTTTTGTTCCACAGTCGCAGTTTTACCAATGGTATTGAAATATATCCCTCTTCTGCAACTGTAATAAGCGACTTATTTAGACCAGACGCGTTTCTCTCTTTTGAAGCATCATAAGAGGACTGTATTTTGTGTCCTCCATTGCCAAGTCGCCTTTCGTAGTTTTGTGCTGCGGTAGCACAATATTCAACGTTTGTGTTGGCTCACCAGTGTTTTAGCAAATAAATGCTGTTTGTGTGTGCCACACACAAAATTATATTTGACATAGCTCTGAGCACTTCACTGACAGACGGTACATTCAAGTCCTAATGTTTTTGTAAGTCCACAGTTTTGTTTAATGTATTTTGTCTACTTCCTTTTGATTGATTGAAGTGCTTTAAAATAAAGCGAAACGTGCCCAGTGTAAGTAAAACTTTTGTTACAGTCGCGAAAGGTGGAATATTTCTCAATATTACATACGACACTTATGTGGTACTTAAATTAAATGAAATATATAGGTATCTTGTCCACATTTCATTCTCAACATTGTGGCAACTAAAATCGACCATCCGGAAAGTATATTCAATGGACTTTACCTCTGCAAACTCTTCAAAATTTCGTGCAATGGTTTACTATATTTAATGCTGCATAATAACTGCGTTGGAAACCAAACCAAATTTAAGTCATTTATGGGGGGAAGATATCAGTCAAGAAGATAGGTAAAAATCTAATTTTTGAGCCAAATAGTTTTTGTGGAATCGAATGATAAAGAGTGTCAAAGCAGTCGGAACACAATGTGACAAAATCGCCCACAGCGCGGAATGCAGGGAGCACGTCTTTGTAGCAGCGAAAGGGTTAATGCGGCCGTGGTGGCTTTACTTCATGAACTGCGCGCTCCCCCCTAAACGTAAGTTTGCGAACTATGCTATACTATGGCGCTGCTTCTCTTGGCGCATGCGTCGTGTGCAACTGGCAACGCAGCAATCTCCCGCGTCTAGGCGGGCATGCGCGAGCCGCCAAGATAAAAGAATCGAACTATAGTGGAGGGGGGGCGGGGGTTGTAGGTTGCAGTAGTTATTCGGAGATGAAGAGGCTTAGGCAGGATAGAGTAGCGTGGAGAGCTGCATGAAATGAGTCGTTGGACTAAAGACCACAACAGTAGCAGCAACAATAACAACAACACAGTGCAAGAGTCTCAACTTATTGTCATCCACGTTCGCCTTCAAAGAAAACATTTGTAGCGTTGCAGACATATATTGATACGGAAAACTGTATAGGAATCAACCCTCCACATTCCTCAGAATCGGAGGAGAACCTGTTGAGCCTCAGTCGTCACTCACGAGCCACAACAATAGCTTAAATAAATTGCAGCTGTCCTGGGAGTGGTTACAAAATAATCAATTTATTTCAGTCTCTACTGACACAGGGAACGATCGTAGCGGCTCCACAAGGCCAGCCATTGTGTCGCTCTGTCGTTAAATAACAAATCAGAGATACCAGTGGGTCTTTTTCTCTAACTCTTTTTTATCTCATTTCTATTCAGTTTTTCTACCGAAAGCAGCTCAAAACGACAGTACTTGTGGGCTCTCCAAAAAGCACTTCAATAAATCGCTGAGTTGATAGATTTTCTGCTGAGTGGTCGGAAGGGGTAGGACAGCTGTTCAGAGTATAGAGAGAAGGAGGAGGCAGATGAGGCCGTGAATGCGTCTCCGTCCCCCTGAGGAGGCAGTCGCCGTGAGGAATGTGTTTCAATTACGGCGGCTCCGCTCATCGGACGGCCGCGCCACGTTCTGCTGTACAGCTGGGGCGAAGAACGAGCCAAACAAAGTCAGACTTATCGCCTGTCCTCTTGCCTTTTGAACACAGCCAACAACAAATTCAACAGTGCTGTCATTTCGGGCTCGTTTACGGCCGGAGAAAAACGGGCCACGGCAAGAAACGCTTCGGTTGTCCGGTCTTCCGGAGGAATTTCCAAACACAGCGGCGGTGGTCCGAGAGCATTCCTCCAAGACGTCTCACCGTTTGTCACGCTGGGAGGCGTTCACGGATCACCTGCCGATCCCTTCCTGGCTCGCTAAGTGTTTTCTGGAAGTGGAAAGATGCACAGTGTTTACTTATCTGCTAGTCAGAATAAACTTCGTAAGTGGCAAGAAATAGGAAGGTAATCAGATGGATACCGAAATATAACTGTCAGTGTCTAATAATATTGAAGAATATCATACACGAAATCAATGCACAATCCAAAACATACATACATTTTATATTCGTCGCGTATCTCTTCCGTCTGTGCACTGTCTTTTTTGTCTATATGCATAACTTCCAGCTCTGATTGCCTCTCAGAGATTATTCTTTCATTTACATCCTTATTTTCTACATGCGTGTATTAGGCATTAACCGTATATTTCAGGCAGATAAGACGATAGTTGAATCAAGGGAAAAAAGGCCACCCAAAGCTCAGGTCGTCTTATACGACAGATATAAAACATAGATTGAAATTTATATAAATTAAAACCATTATAAAATAAAATAAATCACTCGCCAATGCATTCAAACGCTGCAAAATCCTCACAGTCATCATCTAAGGTCCTCCAGTACATCCTCACTTTCGTTGTTGAGAGGCTCCTCATATGGGTCCCATTCTGCACCTTGTGAATCGATTTCCTCTTCCTCATCAGTATCCCATTACAAATCATCCTCTGTGCCATCCGCAGCACTGCAAATCCCAAACTCCTTGAAGGATTTTATCACTTTCACTTTTTCGTGATCTGATCACGAAATCACATAAAACATCAGGTGATGCAGCCAGCACAGTTCACCTTCCGTGTAAGACTTTTCTCCACTCATCATCCAATTGTTCCACTGCTCACGCTTGTGAACTTTGAGTGATTTATTCAGAGAGACGTCTAGCATCGAAATAAAGAAACCGGTGCAACAGCAGTCTTAGTATTCCTTCATGCTACGGGATTTTTGGTTTTCTCAGTTATGCTGAAAGAGTAAAGTACCACCCGACATTGCAAATAGGTACAACATTCTTCTTTATTCTTCTCAGAACAACATATTTCTTGTAATAATAACTCAATTTCACTTAATACACCGAAGCCAGATACCATTGTAGGAAAGAAGGACAATTTATTTATTTAATTGATCACATGTGCACTCCCACAAAATAAATCCCTATATCCAATTTGGTGAGATCTGCGAAATGAATGAATGTATGGTCGTCTGCTAACCGCAGATAGTGAATGTGCAATATATGATCATCTTTGAGACGGTCCTTTGGTCACCTTTGGTGGAACCGAAGAGATGAAATTTACCTGAGCTTTGAGCGTCTGAAATGTGGCTGACCAATGGGTAGCATTGCCTTCCCCCACCTTGATGGAGGTGCGAGCTGACCTGAAGAACAGCCATGTTTCAGCACTCGGGCGCTGGATCTTGTGTTGGTAAGACCTGTCTTAGGTGTGCTCCGTAAAGACAAAAGAGTGGAGAGAATGGTATGCATGTGGAATACTTAAGAGTAGTTTGGAATGATAATTTCTCTGTTTCAGGAACTTCTGTGGGGAAAATTAAATGTCAGGCAGGTAATATTAAGGGGATCGTAGTAATCTTCGGAAGTGACCACCGCTCACAATGAAACCACGTGTAGCAATAACTTAAAATACTTCCGTGTGCTAAAGTTAAGCTGAATTACTGGCGTGTGTACTATAAGTTGGAAATATTTAAGAAATCGCGTGTGCAGGACTTAAAATTAGAGACGAGTACTTCCACGTGGTCATTACTGTGTGAGTCTCAATCTGTGTATGAGACAAAGGATAAAGAGAAGTACTCGTCCATGGTATCAGTTGCGGACTCGCGTGTGTGACGAATATGTTCTTAATGTTACTTTGCGTGTTGTGTTTCCGTGTGACGCTTGAGTCAAACTATAATACTCTGAGAGTGAAGCAAGGTGAGCCAGCCGTCTATCCAACAACGCCACTTGGCTTGCATTGCACAGGAAGACGTGCATATATCCTCCAGAGTTCATAGTAGGAAAGAAAAGTTACGAAGTGGGGCAGTGTCGTGTCAAACTGGGATGAATACTAATTGAAGTGGGAAAGCTGAAAGTGATGTGATTATACCGTTGTGATTATTCCTTGTGTTGTATTTCATGTTGCCAGTGTGGTGTATTTCATGTAACTGAAGTATGTGTGGTTTGCATGGGAGTGTAGCAAGATAGGTTCAGAGGCACTGGGTTATGCATGTTCCTTTTTGTACCGCTCGGTCTGGAGGAAATTTTCGTGATGATGGGTGTGAGAGTCGAAGTGTGAGATACAGCAAAAGATCCACCATCCTATCCAGAAAGTGCACTGTAGTGTTAGATAATTACGAGACCATAAGATAGAGAATCGCCAATATAAAGCCATGCCCACTGGGCGGAGTTTCTCATGTGTTATTGTTGTAGAAAATGTAATGGTGTGTTTAGGTTATAGATTTTATCGGAATAAAAAAGATAGCGAAAAGAAAAAGATTGGTGGCCTTGTTCTTCGAATAGTTGTAGCCATGATATCTAGAATTTATAATGTGTGCGCCATTCATATTCAGTGCGATGTCCACGTTGAATAAGAAAGAAAATTTGGTATTGCCAGTGCGTAGTGAACAGTCAGAGTTGTGTAAATTTTTAATAGTCAGATGTGCGTTATCCGTTTCCGTTGCGTAATGTTCAAACATTAGAATAATTTGTAGCTTAATTGTGAGTACTAGAGCTCATAATCAGTCATTGAGAAATATGAAGAAATCCACTCTCTTGGCAGACCACTCATCTTGCAGGCCTGACTGCTTGATGCCACAGTATGAGCAAGGCATGTGGGTGCTTCTCAATGCGACTGCGAGAAATATCTCAAACTAATGACGTTAATTAATTTCGTAGAGCAGATGGTCGCCTCTACCACACATCTTCCATCCACAGTTTTACACCATTCCCATCCATCCAACTATTTTCGCAGAAATGTATAAAAATACCTGCTGTTAATTTTATTTCAGGAATCGTCTTCCGCCTGAAAATGACCATGGTTTTAGCTTTGTTCCATCTGCAGTACTACTGTACAGCTGGTCTTTTAATCGCCTGTACTTCTGAATTGAACAGTTTTTACGCCTTTTGTTTCCACATTTTTATTGTTTATCATATCGAAGTTCATCGGTTTTCACCCATATTTCCAATATGAGGTAGTGGAAAGTTGTATTTTTGTCTCATACGAATATCAAACTTATGAAAACTCGTAATTTTATTGTCAAGATCTTTCGGTAATTTTTGCGCAGTTTTAGTTTTCTATAGTATCACCAGATTTGTTCTGTTCATGAAACGATTGCACCAACCTACCGTTTGCCGTGCTCTGGGTTGGCTCGTGGCCACCCTAATCATATTTTTTGTAAAAACGTACGAATTCTACCTCTGTTCTTCTACCCATTCTGCTACGCTAGTTTCTAAATCGGGGCAACAAGCTATTTCTCTCCTCACTCAACACTTTTTCACTGGCATTTTTTTTAACAGCATCTTCATTTTTTCTCCAGTCTCTTACCATCTTCTTTGTTATGCGAAAGCCGTTGATGCAGCACAGTTGTTCGATTCTTTAACGTGTTTTATGACCTTTAACTTCATTCTTGTTTCGTATTTCTTTTTGTGGGTTCCGTTATTAGACACACATTTTACAAATTGTACGACGATTACACGTACAGTACAAACTGTTTGAACACACAACACAGTCTCCAGCAATACATGTTAGGTGTACATAATGCGTTCACGATTAGGCAAGTGCATCTTCAGGCGAACCGTAACAATGCTGAAGGAGGCTTTCGCTTCATGACGTGTGAAACCTTACCATTTGGTTAGTAGTACAGAGCTGTTACCTCCGCCAAATTGAATAGCTAATACTCAAAGTCATAACCCGAGAGAGTGCGTGTATTATTATCCCGATGATCAATGTTCCAAACTAAATTCAGTGGCCCTTGATAGTTTGGAGATCGTCTTATAGGACGGGCGTACGGTAAAACTATAAATCTTTGATCAAAATTTTCACCTCGTCTTACCTGAAGGTCGTCTTATACGCCAAAATACACGGTACTTCTTGCACCCTCTCGTTTGAAGCTATTGATCATTCCACATTTTCATCGGTCTTCCTCAACATCTTATTCCCACTGAGTAGTAATTGTACATCTACGTCAACACTCCTCAAGCCACTGGATGGTGTGTGGCGGAGAATGCGCCTTATACCCCCTCCACTCTAACACTCGGGAATGGCGCGTGGGAAGAGCGCTTGTCGGTAAGCCTCTGTATTAGCTCAAATTTCTGGAATTTTCTTGCCGTGGTCATTTCGTGAAATGTGTGTGGGAGGAAGTATTGAAACTTCCCCTTTAAACCATTTATACTCGACTGTGCTTAACCTGACACACAATATTTTTAGCGCAACGCAATCTGACTTTCAAAATTCCCTACAAAAGAATGGCCCTGACTAACATTAAACTATACCTTTCACAAATCACTTACCTCACAAAAATCTTCGCTGCCCAAGCTACTGCAATACAGCGAGCGCCACTACTGCTAGCTAAATAAAAGATTCAAACTATGGAAGGCACTCACTACTGATAGGGATAGTTAGCAAATGAAAGATATTAATAGAGAACAAACAATGTATTTACCTTGATATCATCATATATATAGCAGTTCATGACAAATTACAAAACTCCGCCATCTCTCTCCCCACATCCACCACTGCTGGCGGCTCACCTCCAACTGCAACGCTACGCGCTGTTCACAGCCAGCTGCCTAACACTACAATGGCGAGTATTACAACAATGCAAAGCAGCCACAGACTGCACACAGCGCAGCCAGTGATTTTCATACAGAGGTGACGTTACCAATAAAAAAACCTAAACAGCCTACTTACACAGCCCCCATGCTCCCCACAAAAAATTTTACAAATTGTTTTGTGCACTGGGCAATACATATTTGTTAAAATTTTTCATAATCGTAATTACAATAACAAAGAAATCAAATGCACACACTTATTGATACAATGATGGTCAAAAGCGAAACTTTCTCACAGTCCATAAAGACAGTCCTGATCATTCATCACATTGCAGTATTTTTCTCAAAGTCTGAGCAGTAAAAGAAAATGCACACGGAAGTAGTGGATTTCCATGCAGTCTTGAAGAAGTAGTGTTGTCCTTCCAACGGAAAGACAGTGCTGACTCTTGACATGCTGACAGGTAATGGGTCACAACAGAGCAAACCCACAGCGGAGTCAATCGAAGTTTTGAAGAATATCGTTTGGTAGGTCATCACAGAGCAGACCCACTGTAGTCCTGGTAGAGATTACGGTATTGGTGGGCCACCAGAGGCGCAGACCCACTGCAGTCCTTGTGGAAATAATGGTATTGATGGATCATCAAAGAGGTAGATCCACTGTAGTCCTTGTAGAGATAATGGTACTGGTGGGTCATCAAGGATGCAGACCCACTGTAGTCCTTGTAGAGATGGCCAGCAGCCATCTGTTCTGACTGTGCAGGTGCACAATCACCATTGAAGAGTCTTGCGGCTAATATAGCAAGTCCATAAACCACCACTTGTGCACTCACAAAGTTTTTGGAATTGTCCTTAGAACCAGCAATGCTGTTATCCAGTCCCTTGCTGAATTATTAACACATGTGGAAACACTAACAGTCCCTACTTGTCACATATTGTCCATATACTATGACCAACAAAAACGTGTGCAGTGAAATGGAACTTACAAGTTACTTAATTTGATGAACTGCTGTCAATTACAATTTTATAACATGAGAGTACAATTACAAAGGTACAAAATACATCATTAAAGAACATAACAATACAGATAACATTTGTAGTACAGGCTTTACAACACAATAGAAATAAACATATACATCAATGTTACAGGAATTATGACATAAGTAAATACATAAAAGATCAGAATAATTATTGAAACATCTGGTCTCGCGGTTCTAGGCGCTCAGTCCGGAACCGCGTGACTGCTACGTTCGCAGGTTCGAATCCTGCCTCGGGCATGGATGTGTGTGATGTCCTTAGGTTAGTTAGGTTTAAGTAGTTCTAAGTTCTAGGGGACTGATGACCACAGATGTTAAGTCCCATAGTGCTCAGAGCCATTTGAACCATTTTTTTTTTTTAATTATTGAAACATCAACTTCACACATGAGCATAATACAAAACAGAATAAATAATATCTAAACATATTTACAAGTTAAATAACATATTATTAATACCAATTATATTTGAGGATAACAGTATTCCTCATCATAGTGAATAGTATTAGAAAAAAATTCTATGAAACTACACAGAGACAGGAAGAAAACAAATACACAAGGGTACACAAACACATAGAGGGATAACACAAAAGGAAAGGACAGGGTTCGTTTTACTGCAGTATTTTGCAAACAAAACTTTCTTTACTTCTCGGAGATCTCCCTGCGTTCTTCATTATTTCCAAAAGGTCCTATCTAAACCTCCTTCCTGTATTCTATTCATATTTCTCTCAAAATAATTATTTCTCATTGTACAATAGTCATTTGGCCCAAATCTTTTTCATATACCTTGTTAATGCATTGCTTCCAATTCATCATAGTTAGTTTCTTATATAGTCTACCCCCTCTTAAGCTAACTTAAATCTACTGAGCTCAGATATATATACCAAGGGACGAGGCAATGCAGCATCACATAAAACAATTAATATAAACAGCAATGAAAAAAAACGCAGATTTGCGAAGCAAGCAGCATTAAGAAATTAGCAAAGCAATTATAATATTACAACTAATCTAAGGCAATGTGCAGCAAACAATAAAAATAAATCATTAGTAAAACTGGCTTAACAGAATAATACAAAGTCAAATTCAATAACACTATGCCTGGCAAACAGCAGCAACTTATACCTAAACATGACATAGCTCAAGCAGAAAAAATATTACAGTAAAAATGGCCATGTTTAAAACTTACGTCACATCTTAACACTAGAGTGATGCATCACAAAAAACTTACTATACGAAAAAAAATTACCAAGTAGTTGAAAAGAAAATTATGAATGCAGTTCCTGTTATTAGTCCCTTCTTATTGTTCTTTCCATTCCAAGAGCTCCTTTTTCGAAGAATGTGGGTCATAAAATAATTATTTAATAGATCTGTTGACAGAAAGTGTTCACATTAGCAAATGAAATTTTTTTTATAAAACCCATGCTGCAACACAGCTGGAAACTAGATATCAAATGAAATAAGCAACTATGAAAGGCAAAGCATAAAAATATCATTCAATAGTCATGTGACATTTCATAAGTTAGTAGAAATTCTCACAACTCTCGTAGAAAGACGCTTGTCGTAATCAGGTGTGCAGATGTAAAAATATTTCTCGTCATTTCATTAGGCATTTCAGTAAATATCATAAATTAAGCGCTCCACAGTGTCAACATATGTTCTCAAGTTCGACCGTGTCGTTTTTGCGATGCTCTCTACAAAGAAACGTCAATAGCGAGGATAATGGCCTCCCTTTCTTTTTTCTACCTGTGCCGCTGAAAAGGGCTCGCAATAATGGATTTTTCTCCAGGCGTCTGACACACCTGTCCGCTCACAACGAATTACTTCACGGTCACTTACCTTTCTTAACGAAATATTTATGACAGCAGTTTTCGCTACAGCGACAGTCTCATATAAAAATTTCATAGGTCAAGAATTTGCGTTACAAATCTGTAGAAACAAAATCGTATGAATATAACAGTGTCCAAAAAATTTTCCCCGGCATTGTGATACATTCACACATTTACACACATTTCATAACTCTTAAAGTATGATTCTCGGTTTCCAACATCCTTTTTCACAAGTCAAGAGTCCCTAACTTCTATCCATTATTCATATACATATAAACACGTAATCACATTCCTTATATAGCATCAGCTTATTGATCACAAACATACCTCAACAGCATAATACACATCGTTGTCGTAAAAATAACATCATACCATCTCAGTCAATTCTCAAAATCGTCGTAGCTTCCTCCAATAATTTCAAAACCTAAAAAAAATTCTCTGCTCATTTCAATAGTGTCATCTACCTCAAACGTACTTTAAATATTATGATCCCATACCAAATATATCATTCAAAGCTCTCATAATATCACAATGGGTCCGCAAAAATATGAACAGTTCACAAAGTACAGACAAAATACAATTTCATAAGTGTGAAGTTACCCAACTGTGTAATTGCGTAAACATGTGTCACTGATGTAGTAAAAAAAATGTTTATCTCTGTCAAATAATCAGATAGCTGTGTAATTATGTGTTAGAGAAATATGGTACCGATGTGTAAAGTTGTGTAAGCAAATACCATATTAGCTAGGGCTCCTTGTGCGTGCCAAACACATGGTACACAAAGTAAGCGTGTACCCCCTGAGGATAAATGTAATTATACCTTCAGGTGTTACAAATTACAGCAATGGAATGAAATGTATCACAGAAAACTTTCTTTGTAATTCAAAAATCTTTAAAAATAAATGTTTTAAGTATAAAATTAATCACTCAAATACGTGTCCTATAGCGCTAAATGTGCGTCTTGCTGTAAGATAATTCTGTGGAAGTGTCGTAATTATCGTCCTCCGAAAGCTCAGTTCTGCAGAAGTCAATGTACTTACCTGATGATAAACAAAAGTGAAATGCTTTGCTTATAGATATCGTAGTTATTACGCTTATTGTTGTGATGAAGGAAGTACTGTACTGTAATGTATTGTTGTGCTACAGAAAAGGCTGTCTAATTGTAGCTATACCACAAAAGTTACTAATAAAACATGTTTTTCTTTCCAAAAGAATTCAGAAAACTGTGCAAATATAAAACAGATACACCGCAAAAGCAACATTGTAAATTGTCACTCATTAGTAGCGTCGTGATAAAATCGTGTAGCTGTCACATAAACTAACCTCTGTGTCATCTGGTATCTCACAGAAAGTACTTTAAACCCAGAATGTATTTTCAACAAAACCAAAATGTTGCATTAAAATCTCATTAGCAGTACCAGTATGTGTCCTAAGTATTTAAGCCTGATAGTCGTTACGTAATCGTGCAGCTAACAAGCAAGAATGTACAAATACAACACTGTGTCGTCTGTTCACTATAACAATACATTCGTAATTTCTGTTTAAAAATGTTCCCTAGGTTCTAGACTGGATGTTTATCTTCAAACATTGTTGCATGTTAACAGTTTCTTAAGTCTGACAAAGCATACCAGTAATGTAAAGTGAAAAATTTTATGGCAAAGACTAAGTTAAAAAGCAGATTATCTCTCAATAAGTGGTTTTACATGTGAAATGTAGCGTAAACCTTTACTCTTGCTAGTACGCAGAGTTTCAGCTTCAGTGGAATTATCATGTGGTATATGGCACATCGGTAAAGAATGCTAAAAATTTTCTCAAGGTTAGCGTCTATGTTATTTTTCCCTGAGCCAGCGGGCGTACGCGGCTACCTGCGGTGCGAGTCATTGTCTGTTCCTTTGTTGGCGCGCGTCGTTATTAGGATTAGGAGAAGGACCTGCCCTGTTTGAAGCTCGCCAGTTCTGATGGAATTCAGGTCTGTCGTTTTGTTGGTAGTTTACATAGTTTCTTGTTTGTTGGTCATGTGGTGGAGAATTTCTCCCGGAATCGTAACTGTGCTCTGAACTGTTGCGTCTGAAGTTATTTTGACTCCCTTGATAATAATTGTTTTGGTTTCCATATTGTCTGTTTCTACGGTTATCTCTGTCATATTCATAATTATGGAAGCGCGATCTTTCTCTGTAACTATTACTCTGCCAGTGGTTGTCATACGGGTGGTGTCTGTTTTGGTCACGATTTACGTTGTGAGAATAGCCTCGTCGTGTCCAGTTATTATTTCTTTCATCGCGGAATTGCGACGGATGTGACCTGTAATTGTTGTGTTCCTGTTTTCGCATCCCGCGACTGTCTGTGTCAATTTCTAATTCTTGTAAGAGTCCCTGAAAAGCTTCAATGTCGTCTTTGCAACGTCCTGCTAAAATAATATGTCGTAAATGTTCAGGTAATTTGATTAAGCAAATGCGGATGAGTTCTGAGGGGCTGTATGGGTTTGACAGGTACTGATTCTTGTGCAGCATGTCTTCAAAATATTTCACAAGACTGGAGAATTCAGATTGTTCGAAATGTTTCATCATTATGATGCTATGTTTTACTCGGTCTTGTGTAGCTTCAGACCAATATGCTGAGAGGAAGGCATGGTAAAATTCTCCTTCACTGTGGCAATCGTGAATGACCGATCGCATTCTTACAGCTAGTTCATTCTCTAAATAGCCACACATAAATTCTAACCTGTGCTCCAATGACCAGTTGGGAGGAAAACAATGAGAGAATTGATGGAGCCACGCTTGTGGATGAATGTCGTTGGCAGAATTCTTAAACGTTTTGAATTTACGTGTAGTAATGAACAGCCTATAGTCAAAATCATCGTGTCGGCGAGTAGCATATCGGTCATTGTTACGTCGTGTCGGCGGTTCCATCTCAAAATTCGGTGTGCCTTGCCAATTTCTTTCATAATTTCCGAAGTGTCCTGTGTTATTATTTTGTGGTTGATCCGTATTTCTATGTCCCTCTTCCCGTACTGGGGCGCGAGTGTCCTCTGAAATACGTAATTCTTGTATTACCTGTGTCAGCTGATCTTGTACTTCGCGGATTGCTCTTTGGTGTTGCGTATTAATTTGATTCAGATTTTGTTTCAGTTTCCTAATTTGTTCGCTCTCTTCTGTGTCATTAAAGACTACCGGTTTTGTGTCGTTCAGATTATCATCTACCTTCGTAGATAAGTTAGTGAACTGATCCGAAAGTTCGGCTACTTTCTCCGATAGTGAACACATTTCCTCAGTGTGTTTTTCTGAACCAAGTTTCAGATTGTCCATTTGTGTTGAAATCGAATCTACTGTGTCCTTCAAGTTTTCCTGAGTTTTTGCAAGTTGCGTAACCGAATCGGTAGATGCAACTGAGTCAAATTTAGCTTGTAAGGTCTCATGATTTTCATGAACAGTAGTTTGCAGTTCTTTTATGGCTGCTTCGTGATTCTGTAGAGCATTTTCATGACGCGAAAAAATAGGTTGGAAATGCTCACAAATTTGTGTTTTTACGTCGTTACAGACTTTTTGACATTTCGATTCAATGTGATCTAACTCAGTAGTTAAATCCTCACGTGTTTGTTCAAGTGTGGTGTCTAACTTTTGAAGATTTTGTTCCATTGCGTCTAACTGTTGCTGTGTTTGTCTCTGGTGTTGTTCCATTGTGTCTAACTTTTTAAGATTTTGTTCCACTGTGTCTAACTTTTGAAGATTTTGTTCCATTATGTCTAACTTTTGAAGATTTTGTTCCATTATGTCTAACATTTGAAGCTTTTGTCCCATTTGTTGCATTAATTGTAATAACAGTGCACTGGTGTCTGAAACATGTTCCTCAGTGCTATTCGGCAGTGAATTTGCACCGGCAACATTCACATTTTGACAAGCAGAAAATGTGTCGTGACTCATTTGAGAAAGCGGTGAGGACCCAAAACCTGTGTCTACAATATTTGCGAGATTGTTTCCTGTCATTTCGGATTCCTGAGGCGAGCTGTTGCCGACCGATCGATCGATAATGCTTCCCTGTTCTCTAATTGTTTCACTGTCTACACCATTGTTTGCCGCCCGCTCCATTTCCCTATGCACAATTACCAAATTACTACTTTGAACATTAGTTAATTCATTACTCTGCGGCGCTAACACACTGCTTTCGTCTTCACTGTCATTTCTCAATTTAGTTTGGAGCCTAGTATTACGTTTTTCACACGCCATTATTGTCACAGTATTTCACACGACAACACAGAAAAGCACAATTTGAAGAGCAAAAATAAGAGAACACATTAACATAACACTGAAAATAATATCTAGTTAATTGCAGCTGCGAAATACTTGGTGCAAATCTACATGCGTTCCACACCTGTTTTACTGTACAATAATGAAAGACTGCAACTACAAAGGAGATTTTCTCTACAATTACGCGCTAGCAATAAACAAAATCTACACTAATTACACAAACTACAAGAAAAAATCAGAAGATTCCAGTGAGGTATCCTGGCACTCTAGCAATAAACAAAATCTACACTAATTACACAAACTACAAGAAAAAATCAGAAGAGTCCAGTGAGGTATCCTAGGCTATGGGTCGACATATGAAACTTCCCCTTTAAACCATTTATACTCGACTGTGCTTAACCTGACACACAATATTTTTAGTGCAACGCAATATGACTTTCAAAATTCCCTACAAAAGAATGGCCCTGACTAACATTAAACTATACCTTTCACAAATCACTTACCTCACAAAAATCTTCGCTGCTCAAGCTACTGCAATACAGCGAGCGCCACTACTGCCAGCTAAATAAAAGATTCAAACTATGGAAGGCACTAACTACTGATAGGGATAGTTAGCAAATGAAAGATATTAATAGAGAACAAACAATGTATTTACCTTGATATCATCATATATATAGCAGTTCATGACAAATTACAAAACTCCGCCATCTCTCTCCCCACATCCACCACTGCTGGCGGCTCACCTCCAACTGCAACGCTACGCGCTGTTCACAGCCAGCTGCCTAACACTACAATGGCGAGTATTACAACAATGCAAAGCAGCCACAGACTGCACACAGCGCAGCCAGTGATTTTCATACAGAGGTGACGTTACCAATAAAAAAACCTAAACAGCCTACTTACAGTATTAAGTTGTCCGACTCTTCCGGTGAAGTGCTCTCTCTCCGTAAGGCACAACGCCTGTCTTGTACTGTCTTCCACTGCAGTTCGTTGAGCATTTCTGCAACGATCTCGTGCCAACCAGGCGATCCCGTGACGGAACTCGCAGCTCTTCTCTCTCCCTTCTATGAGTCCTACTTGGTAATGGTCCCAGATTCTTGACCAATACTGTAGAATGGGTCAAACGAGAAACTAGTAAACCACATCTTTCGTGGTGGACTTACATTTCCTTGAGGATATTCCTATGAATCTCAGTTTGGCATATCCTTTTCCTACTATTTGTTGTGTGGGGTCACTCCATTTAAAGGTCGCTGTGGATAGTTTCTCCCAGATATTTTCCATTGGTTACTGGTAGCGTCAATGGTGAGCTGTACAGTAGTGGACTTCCTTTCTTCTATAAGCGAAATATGCTATAATTACTTACGTTCAGGGTCAACTGCGAGAACCGGCACAATTCATTAATTCTCTGTAGGTCATTCTGAAAATCGATATTGTTTTCTGGTGGTGCTGCTTTCTTGTAGACACAATCACATCATCTGCGAACAGTCTGAAAGAGTTTCCGAGCTTTCTGCTAGTTCATTTATATACATCGTAACCAGTAGCTGTCGTATCACACTTTCTTAGGGTATTCTGGATATTACCTTTGCATTTGTTGATTTGGTTTCGTTATGAGCGATGTGCTGAGTTGTTTCTGCAAGCAAGTCTTTAGTCAAGTAGCAAATCTGCTCCAGTATTCGATAACTTGGTATTTATTTCACTTCGGCAGTGCGGGACGGTGTCATAATTAATTTTGGTATTCAGATGGCATCAATTTTTGTGGCATAGACCTTAATCTGCTTATTCAGTGTTTTCACTCCCAGTTCTTCTTTAATGTTGTCATTCTTTCTCCAGTCGGATAGTGTGTACACCAGCTACTCTTGCAGGGAATCTTATCGTCAGTGCTTGTATTCTTTGTTCATTTTTCTGTCATACAGTTCACGACTCACTCCCAGAGTTCATTGTTGCTATAGCCGTCGTTTTGCAGAACATAAATCTCCTTTCCTGTCCTAGTTCTGGAACCTCTATAGAGCGTTCCATTAATGCTTTAATGTAATTAAATCTTTCTACTTTCTTTGTATATCCATTTCTGTTATAAATGAGACAGTTTTCATCAAAGAAGACGAACAAGTGTACCCTTTCTATTTTTTGATTGTTATTATTATGTTGGGAATTGTCTTATGACCCCTGAAATCCTTAGTTTTTGCGTTTTTTTAATGGGACAGTGTGCTGTTCTCTTCATATAAATCTTGATGATTTTGTGAGAAATTATTATATCTACTGCAAATTTAATACGATTGAGAAAGATGTAATCTACGTGGATCAATGTTACAACAGTTGGCAAATGAACATATTATTAAATCATAATGAAAGATGAATATGAAAATCAGTGCAATTCCGTCAGAAGAAGAAAACGTTGACGAAATATCATGAATGTAATTACGTTCGTTAACAGTTTCAGGCATCTGTCTCAATAATCTGTTATAATTATATGTTTATCTTCAGTCTAACAATCTAACGGTAACTGAAGTCGCAACGAAGAGTGAAAATATGTTCATTATCAAAAGATGTGCACATTCTCGGAACTGCAAAAGCGTGGCCAGTTGACCTTGCTTCACTCCAGTTTGGATCAATATGCCACAGTATATGTTTGTCTTGGAGCTGAATTTGTACAAAGTAATTCTACCTGTTGCTTAAAATGTTTTGGATTATGTGCAGATTTGATACCTCTCAAAAAAGATAATACCTTTAAGTGTAGCAAGACTGAGTGATTCTGTTTCTGTTTTAGGGACATGATACTAACTGATCAGTCAGAGCATGTGTGATACTGTTATCGTATCTGCTACGAAAATCTCCACATTAACAAACTTTATTTATTAATGTTATAAGTTATCGATATTATATTATGGAGTAATAATTTGTTGGAATATGGAGATAAATCTGTTCTTGTGCAGCGCATATTGGAAAATTTTTGAGTAGATTGTATTAATATCAGGTTGGATTAAAAGGTAACCTATTGAAAATATAAGGCTCGCACAACTTGTATGTAAAATCATCTGATTATGTGTCAAATTTCGTCATATGCAAGATGAACCCCAACTTCAACTACAAAATTTCGAGCGTTGTTCAGAAATATTTTGGTATAGCGAGCCCGCAGTGTCTGATGAGTCGTTATAGATGAAATGCAGCTATGATTTGGTCGCTTTGTTACTGCAGATATTTTTTTTCTGTGAAAATATCTTTCCAACACTAAAAATGTCTACAATATGTGTTCATTAGAACTTACAACATAAAACCCAGAGTAAAACAACAACTTGCAGACAGATGCAAAAATGCTGTGACGTGTCGCCATCGCTGTGGTAACAGCTTAGCATAGCGTCGCTGTGGTGCTTTTCCTTTGCATTCAGTGAGCCCATACACGAGGTGTATTCAGCCAGTCCTTCAATAGTGAACCTGTCCATACTGCTGTGGATCGCTTCTCACATACTACTAACACTGCTGGGTAAACTAACCTGAGATATAACTGAGTAACATTGACTGCAAGCTTGAGAGTAAAGAGTGAAGTGGGTATTACCGTGACTTAAGGGAACAATTTTGACTGCAGACAAAACGCACAGTGCATCGCATCGATATCTGTAGTACAGACACATTTACGCATGTACACATACACCACAAGCCACTGTACGGTGTTTGGCGAAAGGTATTTCTGGTACCACTATCTGCACAACCGTCGTTCCATCGCTGTGTCCCCTCACATTACCTTGTTTTCCTCTGGTTCAAATTCGCTTAAGTACCGCAAATGTTTAGGCCAACTAGTGACCTACCAATCAGTTTCATAATTTTATTAGGTGAGGGTATTTCCCTTCCCATAAACAACTACTGCTAGTTTTTCTGTAGCATCCTGTTCTATACAGTTATAATCATTGATTTACAAATATTGTTGTGTTTGAATTCCCACTAAAGAATATCAGTGATGCTTTATGAAACACTGTTGGCAAACAATTAATATTTTTGCTTTACTGCAATTAAAAATAAGAACAGAGTAGTATCATTAATATTAAATAGGAGACTCTTTCCTGATATTCTGAGAAAATATTATTCATTCTCTCACAAACTGATTTTTGGGTTTTTACAAGGAGACCACATGGCAATAGAACTTTTGTAATGATTAACATTCATGGCACGTGAAGTTCACAACTCAATAGCAGTTTGCCAAAACAGTTTGAAGCTATTCTCAGATTCTTGGGAAAATCGACTCCGAAGTTTTCCAAGCATTTTTACACCCTAAAGTAAGGTCCCATCTTCAACAGGTAGCTTGGCTCCATGGTAGAATGCTCTCCAGCCCCATGGATTATCGGGGTTCGATTGCTGCCTATGTAGAATTTTTAAACAATGGCGCACGATCTACGAGCATTTCCTTGAAGTGTAAAATATTGGATGGTTATTATTAAAGTGCAGCTAATCACAGAGGTCCAGTGTGGGCTGTAATTATTGTACAGGAGATAAACTTGGTGGATATTCTGATGCATTAGTGAGGGAGATATTTACGCTGGAAGAAAAGTAGTTCCAGGTTTGGCCGCCAGGTACAAATCTGGAGCCGTGAATGCAAGAAAGACATGTGGAAAGGTTTCGATACTTAATGGATTAGGAATGATATGTGGGCACAAAAGATCAAACAAGTGAGAAAGGCATAATGTTGATCCTATTGTTAACTGCTGTTTACATAATTTGTTCAATATGTGCATCAGAGACGTCGACAAGATGCTGTACAGCGCCAGATTTGCATCTCATGGACAAAATTAGAACTGATGACTATCCACCAAGTTTTTCTGCCATACAATTACAAACCACACTGGACCTCTGGAAGCAGCCACACTTTATTTATAACAACCCAATACAAGTAAATGGAGAAAAATCTTTAGGGCTTGGGTATGGTTATGGCTGGATCGCTGGTTTATGTCTCGTTTCCATTGCTATTTCCTGTTTTTTTTTTCGTTTATCTTGTCCACCTATATCATTTAAATACGAAATTCATCAAATATATGCTGATAATTCATATACCATTGACATTTTTTGCATAGATCTGCTGATACAGATGATATGTAAAATGATGGAATAGAAAATGGTTACACTCTAAAAACTGTTATATTATCAGAAATCGCTATATTAAATAATAAATTACAAAATATCTTTTTTTATGTTAAGCAAAATCCCGTTTCCTTTAACAAACTATAAAAAAATAAGCTGGAATATCCTATTTAAATCTAACGTTTGCCTAACTAGCGGAGGTGAAACACGAAACTGCGATTAGTCACTTAGTACTATGTTGGCAGTCTGTGTCATAAATTAATTGATTTCAACTATTTCAAGTAGTAGAGAAAAGCGCTGCACTATGGAACACTTTTCACTCTTTCATCTATAGTCAGCCAAATAACAGAATCTTAATGTATTTATTTTCTCACTCCATTTCGAAATGATAGCACTCACTTTTGTATAATGAGCCTTTTCTCGCTCCATTTCTAAATAATACCACTCACTTTTGTATACTGCAGTCTTTTCCCAAAATAAATGAAAAACTTTTGGAGAAGTTATTACAAATGTGAAAAAATGTTTCGTGGTAGAGCATGGTCATACGCATAGAAAGAAATATTCTACTGAAATTTAAAAGTATTGGAATCGAATATATGTGGTCAGTACTGTGTTTAGTAGTTTATCTGTTACATTATTACTATACTGCACACCAATACTCAGTAAGTGAAATCAGATTAAGTAAATGTATTACCAAAAACTAGTTAGAAGTGAAATAAAGTTTGAAACAGAAGTGACTGGAAGCTTATACACCTTTTAATATCCAGGACTGATAAAACTGTTAAGAGATAAAGAATCTTAGTTTACGTGCAAAAGCACATGACCCATGATAGAAACTCTTCATTCCCTTTCGTTTCAGACTAAAAGAAAGATCACAACCGACAAAGTAAGGCTTAACCATCTACACGTTGTGTAAATAGTTTCAAAAACTTTCAACATTTTACTTAGCATAAAACTCTGTAACTGAGAATTGACAATATCTTCCAAGAACATTTACTAGATGAAACAACACTTAAATGTTTGGGACTTGAATCATTTACAAATGCTGCAGGACACGTAACCTCATGTGTGACAAAAACAAAAACAGGAGAAAATAGCAACAACTGCCTATGTTGGTCTTGATTGCATATTCCTTCACGTTCTGAAATCGGTCAGTGGTTTGAACTATGGCGAACAAATATAAGGTGTTTCTAAATACATTGTCCTCAAAGTCGGACTCTCTCCCGTACTGCTGTCTTCCTACATTTCTTAACAGAATAGGGCCAGCTAAAACTATGTATAGGGAAAGTACAGCCAACTTGCCAGTGGCCGCCATTTTGGGCCCACTGCGCTGCTGGTGATACATTGACTTCTGTAGCATATTTAGCTGTGTACATTAAAGAAGTGCGCTCAACCGTCTAATTGAATGCTAAAACTTATAAGTGGTCTCAAACGAAATATGTCAGATATTTAGCAACAAAAAATCTCAACGAATCTAAGCTAAATGAGACGAAAAGCATTTGTTGTGGCGAGCATGGAACACAGTTTTTCCCTGCTATCTTTTATTAATAGCGAAGACAGATTTCGCAGTTGTTGTGGTATCGATTTCAACATGTGTTTTCGTAATTAGCGTTAAATTGGTCCTATCCAATAGTCAGCAGGGCAAAAGGGAACCAATATTAGTTCACAAGTGCAAGGAAAAATCAGTCGCTAGTATAAAGCTCTATATCGACTTACTTCTTGTTCCTGCTACTCGGTACTACGAAAATTCGCCCCTGTCTCTTTTGTTATACGAAATAAAGCAATGGATTCAAATATATATGCATGGTACCTTAGTAAATAGAACTGATAAACGTGGCTATATGACTATGCATGTTTTATATTGGTATCAAATCTATCCCATAAAATTTTGTCTGCAAATTGTTTCTATGATATTAGGAGAATGTTTACGAAAGTACAAGAGAATACGATATTTTCAAATAGTGTTCAAATAAAACTAGACCTACAAACAAAAGAAGTAAGCTGTAGGAAACAGTAACAACTGTATTGATCCAAATATAGCATAAATTTTCAATGCAATTGTAACAGTAGTAGTAGTAGTCTCCTGGTAGTGTTGATGATTACTGAATGAAAGGGTGTCAGTTTGATACTTACATAAAGCAATTTTTTTTCTTTTTGTATATTACATTGTATGGAACAAAGTGCAATTTATTATTGTGAGAATCCTAAATATAAGTTTAAACCATACTGTACAGTCAATCAGGTCAAATTTTTAACCAGTCATGTTAATTTTTTATAGTACCACACACTATTTTCCGTTTTCTGTAATAACAGTGTCGGTTGTATCTCTTAAGATTTCCATTTTGTAATTAAATTACCATTAAACCATCATATTAGATCTTCTGACTTTTTTTTGCTATTCGAATGGATTGGAAATGAAGTAACAGAAATGTGAAAAGGAGACAAAGGCAAAATGCCAGAAATGAATAATATGAACTGAATGGATAAGTTGCAGTCCTGCAACCTTTCCCATTGTGACCAAGATCAACCCAAAACCCAAAAACAAGAAAATGTATAAGGACTTACGTTGCAGTGGTCAGACATTGAAATTAAAATAATGGACCTGAAGAAGCTCCTGATAGTAGCATGAAATTAGCTGAATTACGTGTAAACAGCAGTCTTGTGCTCATGATCACAGGCAACTTACAAACATGATTACTGTCACTACCAATAAGGGGACATGATCCTATTTTTGCTAATGGATTTGTTCACCAAATTTAAATTAATTTTTGAATATGGGTTTCAAATAAATGTGTCATTACACTGTAAGAAGGTGAATCATATGCGGGAATAGTAACTGCAGCAGAGAAGTAAGTGAAGTACATCTCATTTAAAATAAGTTGCGATTGCCAGTCCAAGAAAGAAAAGAAGAAATAGGTTTTAGCTTCAAAGCTAATATTGTTTTTTGAACTGTAAAGGCAGTGTATTAATAGTAAAGATGAATCTAGCCAATACCTGTTAACACAAAGGGGCATGGCCCCTAATAGCAATGATCATCTGCACTCAATGTGTGAAAATGTTTGAGGGAATGTATTTACTATACAGTATTACTGAAAGTGTTTTTCTACTGTGAAGACTATGTGTGCAGTATTATTTGTAATATGGATTATCGATAATGTCCTGAAAAAATGTGTTACTTTTACATTTATATCCCATTAACTTAAAAACTGTTAATAACAGGTACATTTAAAAATCTTTAAATTTCAAATTAAACCTGCTTTACTGAACTAGAACAATTTGTTTAGGCTTCTTATTAAACACTGATTTACTTTTAGACTGGGTTAAAGTTACCCAGAACTTCTAAGTAAGTAAAATAAACTTAGCCACAAGGCAGTGTAAATTTATCAGTTGAATACCAAAAGAAGTTTGAATGTCAATTATTCAAATCATTTACTAAAATGTGAGTTTGGAAGCCAAGTTTCTGCACTGATTTTCTCATGGCCATGCTTCTAATGCCTTGTGTCACTATACCCTGATATCTTTTATTTTCCTCCCTTAGAAGCAGATGAACTCTCATTGCCAAAAAAACTGTGAATTATTTTTTCTGCACACTGTCGCAGGCTGGGAAAACTACTTTATCTTGCTCTGATGCAACCACAGAAGCGGATATATCAGAGAGCAACAATTCACCTGTTGTAATTTCTTCTTGTTGCTTATCAGATACACCTCTGCCAATTGCAGCACACTGAAACCTCATTTGACTGCTGAATAAGTGAGATCTCTGTAAAGGATTTTGGATGTAAAAGCATGTTCACAGATGTACCGAGATTTTCTTTAGATGCTATTAGGCTCTTCTTGCAAAAGTTGCAAAGTGCATGATGCTTCATAACTTAACCAACAATGTGGCCGCATGAATAGTATAGAGACTGCTGCTTATTATCAGACACCATGTTACAAAGTGGCTCATCAACTTTCTCAGCACATTTATCCTCAACTTACAGATTCCCCCACTAATTTTGCCAGGAAACTACCTACTTCATTTTCATTATTACTGGTGGCAGTAGTAGAGAACTGAGAAAGAGTGATGATTTCAATTCTCATGGTGTTGGTACTGGATTTTTGAAGTGAACCATTGAAAACAGATTTTCTATGGCATCTTATGTGAATCTACCTGTTAGCAGAAATTTTTCGTTTCATTCAGGTATATGTCCTGCGATTCCTGAATACCTGCAGTTGTAAAAACTACACCAGGCTAATTTTCAAGTTTTCTAATAAACTCACGGTGTCCTTAAGATGATGACAGACAGCCTCACTGTTTGTCTGTTCATCAGAATGACTCAGAGCAATAACTGGAGCTCTTGACGTCATGAGGCAAAACCACTTATGAATGTGCTTTAGAAAACACACTGTGCTTAAAATTATTTTTTGCAGTTTCTCAGTCTTGACTGTGTATTCAATGGCTGCCGCAGTCTGGCTGTTAATTAGGGCATTAGCCAAGCCAACATTCATTTTATCATAATCGTTTGTCAGCAGACACCTCTCATGCATTTGTGGTGCCAGTTTCAGACTTAAACCATTGTCTATCTCAAGCAACTATTTTACACGTTTTCTGGGTACCTCATCACAAGGTAGATCATGTTCCTCAACAAAATTTTGGGGAACTAAGACTGATTGCCCACTGACTAAGTGGTTCCTCATATTTTTCAAAAGGTGTTGTATCTGCGAGGAAAATTTGCTTCCTCTTATCGTCACAAAGATGCTGGCAGATATTGACTAATTGAAAACCTGCCAACAACAATTCCAAATTCTCGCCCTACAGCTTGATTTTGCCCTCCCATATCTCCCACAACGCAGTGCACATTGATGCTGAATGCGTCAGATTCTCTAGTAACACTTATAATTATGTCTTTGAGATGATAAATGGAAACAGATGGTCCTGTGTAACGGTAACCTATTGTATGTTTCCATCTTGAAGTAATACCACACAGTATAAAAACTAATGCATGAGAAGCTACAGTTGTTGCAAGGGCAAGATTTGATGGAGGTGTGGTAGCATTACCAATGACGCAGCTAATGAATCATATTCCAATGATGGAGAGATACTAATGTCATCCAATGAGAACAACATGTTTCTCCTCTGGTAATACACTCCTGGAAATGGAAAAAAGAACACATTGACACCGGTGTGTCAGACCCACCATACTTGCTCCGGACACTGCGAGAGGGCTGTACAAGCAATGATCACACGCACGGCACAGCGGACACACCAGGAACCGCGGTGTTGGCCGTCGAATGGCGCTAGCTGCGCAGCATTTGTGCACCGCCGCCGTCAGTGTCAGCCAGTTTGCCGTGGCATACGGAGCTCCATCGCAGTCTTTAACACTGGTAGCATGCCGCGACAGCGTGGACGTGAACCGTATGTGCAGTTGACGGACTTTGAGCGAGGGCGTATAGTGGGCATGCGGGAGGCCGGGTGGACGTACCGCCGAATTGCTCAACACGTGGGGCGTGAGGTCTCCACAGTACATCGATGTTGTCGCCAGTGGTCGGCGGAAGGTGCACGTGCCCGTCGACCTGGGACCGGAACGCAGCGACGCACGGATGCACGCCAAGACCGTAGGATCCTACGCAGTGCCGTAGGGGACCGCACCGCCACTTCCCAGCAAATTAGGGACACTGTTGCTCCTGGGGTATCGGCGAGGACCATTCGCAACCGTCTCCATGAAGCTGGGCTACGGTCCCGCACACCGTTAGGCCGTCTTCCGCTCACGCCCCAACATCGTGCAGCCCGCCTCCAGTGGTGTCGCGACAGGCGTGAATGGAGGGACGAATGGAGACGCGTCGTCTTCAGCGATGAGAGTCGCTTCTGCCTTGGTGCCAATGATGGTCGTATGCGTGTTTGGCGCCGTGCAGGTGAGCGCCACAATCAGGACTGCATACGACCGAGGCACACAGGGCCAACACCCGGCATCATGGTGTGGGGAGCGATCTCCTACACTGGCCGTACACCACTGGTGATCATCGAGGGGACACTGAATAGTGCACGGTACATCCAAACCGTCATCGAACCCATCGTTCTACCATTCCTAGACCGGCAAGGGAACTTGCTGTTCCAACAGGACAATGCACGTCCGCATGTATCCCGTGCCACCCAACGTGCTCTAGAAGGTGTAAGTCAACTACCCTGGCCAGCAAGATCTCCGGATCTGTCCCCCATTGAGCATGTTTGAGACTGGATGAAGCGTCGTCTCACGCGGTCTGCACGTCCAGCACGAACGCTGGTCCAACTGAGGCGCCAGGTGGAAATGGCATGGCAAACCGTTCCACAGGACTACATCCAGCATCTCTACGATCGTCTCCATGGGAGAATAGCAGCCTGCATTGCTGCGAAAGGTGGATATACACTGTACTAGTGCCGACATTGTGCATGCTCTGTTGCCTGTGTCTATGTGCCTGTGGTTCTGTCAGTGTGATCATGTGATGTATCTGACCCCAGGAATGTGTCAATAAAGTTTCCCCTTCCTGGGACAATGAATTCACGGTGTTCTTATTTCAATTTCCAGGAGTGTATAAGGTCAAGCTTGACTTTCAGGGAACTCATGAACCTCGTCAGCACACCAGGTCTAAATTTTACATTCTGCAGTGAACGTCTCAGGGTTCTGTCTGAAGGAAATGGAAATTTATTTTCCAGCAAAACTTTATACCCCATACTACCACAAGCTAGTTAAATTTTTAGCCCTTTCTGCAATGTTTCTAAGCTACAATTGGCTATCTTTACATGTCCCCTTTGCTAATGCTGCAAGCTGATCTGCACTGAATAAACCATGCAGACTGGCAAGGACGTTGTCTTGTTCTAAAGACAGTCTTCTCTCCCTTGTCTGAGAGAGGTTGAGTTTTCTCTTTAGAGTTTAAATTTCAGCCTGAAGCTTTTGTATTAGGTTCTTAAGGGTGGTGATTTCATCTTCTGTTGTGTGAAGTTCTCTGCAGAACTGATGTCATTGGTCACATTTGTAGCTTATCCAACCTCTGGAACACAAATTCGCAATATTAAAGTCTTCAAATATAAAAAGCATTTAATACTATAATATGTTTTTAAGTAGGCAGTAATTTTTCTCTGTAGGCTACGGTATATGACTGAAACAAAGATTTTGGCATACAATTGGACTGTGTATGTAAGAGATGTGGTCCTGTATACTAAATTACCTTGTGACAAAGTATTTTGTTTCCACCATCAAGAGACCCTAGACATTTCAGTCTGCAAAATATACACCTGCTGTAAATGAAATGTTTGCGTTGGCTTCTGTACACAACTGATGGTTAAAATGACAGTATCCAAAATTATTTCTAAGGAATAAACTCTTAGCTACATATTAATACATCTTTTAAAAAGTATATGCTAATTGTACTCAACTGACAAAGTATTTCCTATGAGAACTTCTACGATACAAGTAAGGCTATTGTCTGCAAGCATAATGCTGTGAAGAGAAATTTTGTGTTTCCTACTAATCAAAACAAATATGAACTGTTAGCAGTCATACAAGATATTCAGAGTGTCATAATTGAACAGCAAGAGACAGCATGACGTACATAAAAAGCTATTGAAGCAGTGAACGTTATTTTCCAATTAACTGTATGCCCACTATGTTTCTCTAGTAGGCTGACAGGTTTCCTCTCAGCAGGAGCTTTACATACCACTGGTGGCTTATGATGACAAAAAATGGTTGGCATAGCATTCGGTTTACGTTTTACCCCTCCATCAGCTCTGTTGGTTTCAAATTGGTCTGGAGTGAAGTTATTCTGGTAAACAGAAACAGTACTATCAGCCAGTTTAATTAAAAACTTGATTATTTAAGCGATATAAAAATTTCAAAACAATACAAAACTATGTATTATAACTATAGTTTAAAATACGAAATATATGAATCTGCATTATCAATATAACTGAACACACGTTACTCATAACTACATACAGTGGAAGGCGCTCAGAGGCCTACGAATTAAGTACAGCTATACAAAAACACTGTAATACTTATCAATCTCTCAGATCCTACTTGCAAACTAATTGAAAAAAAATCATTTTATATGAGAAAACTAACTTCTTTCAGGTAATGTATATTCATTCAAGTTTAATTTTCATTAGGTTTAGGTTTCCTGTGTAACAACAAGTATTGTATGATGCACATGTTGTAGGCCTGCCTGGTATTTCAATCTGAGACAACCTAAGGCCATCGCACATATCCATGCCCGAGGCAGGATTCGAACCTGCGACCGTAGCGGTCGCGCAGTTCCAGACTGAAGTGCCTAGAACCGCTCGGCCACAGCAGCCGGCGATTTTCTTTTCATTTCTTTCAATGTTTGTCGAAATGGTAGGCCTACACTATTAAATGCAAATAACAGGCACTTATCATACCAATTATTTTCATGATACTTACTGAAAACGACATGTTCTTAGTTCATCTTTGAAGTACACATAACCATAATAGCGTATTTTTCGTAGGACGCAACAGTCTTCAACAGTTAGGCCTACGCGCTAACTACGAACCAGAAAATAACGTTTAACAATTTCATCTTTCGTGCTGCAGAAAATACGTCTTTAAAGCAGTCGGTACATTACAGATTTACTAGAAACGCGTCGTTTTTACTAGAGTTTGCCCAAAAACAGAGGCTTGAAGGCGACGTACATTTTAAAAACAAACTTGACTTGCTTTAGGCTAATCACATATCGTCATGCACCAAAGCTGATCACGATGTGAGTCAAAATACAGCAAGTGTGTTGCACAGTGAATCTAAAACCTTAAGATCATTTGCACTATTAAATAAAAACTGTAGTTACCGCACACAAGCGAGAGTCTCTTGTGGGCTGCCAGTTGGCTCTGCTGATTTTCGTCAGCCATATTCTCCTTGTTGCATCTCTCCCTTCGGAAGGAATTCTGTAGTTTTCCCCCCTTTTCTCCTCGAAACGAACGGCCAAATGCAGAGCATTGAGGCATTATTCTACTTAAAACTTCGAAGATACACGATACTTCCTATGCTTCACACGTAGCCCTTGGGCCCATAATGGCTGCTGATGTCACGTGACGAGGTTTCAACCAATCCTGGACTGCAAACGGTGGCAAACGCAGGGAAAATGGATGACCTTACTCTCCTTACAGAGAGCTTTAGGACTGTCATTGCGTTTCACTGTCAGTTATGAGTGAGATGGCAACTGTGGAGCACAAGGTTTTGTAGGCCACTGTGGCCTAGCGGTTCTAGCCGCTTCAGTCTGGGACCGCGCGAGCGCTACGGTCGCAGGTTCCAATCCTGCCTGGGGCATGGATGTGTGTGATGTCCTTAGGTTAGTTAGATTTAAGTAGTTCTAAGTTCTAGGGGACTGATGACCTCAGATGTTGAGTCCCATAGTGCTCAGAGTCATTTGAACCATTTAGCCACAAGGTTTTCTGTGTTCTGGAGTTCGCGAAAAGTGAGTACCAAATTTCAGTGCAGTTGGCATTTCGTACAAAATTCGGTATTCGACCACCAACTCGCAAAAGCATTAGCTGTTGGTTTAAGGATTTTAAACAGACTAGGAGTGTGTGCAAAGGAAAAAGGACAGGCCGATCGCGTGTGTCACAGGATGATGTAATTCTACCAACAGAGCCAGTGGAGAACTTGGAATACGTTCTGAAACGGTGTTTGCTGTGCAAGCCCTACCGATTACATCTTGTGCAGGCTCCTAACCCCAGTGACAAACTAATTAATTACAAATTATTAAATTGCTAACAAACATTATGAAAAAAATCTTGAAACTTGAAACGGTTACGTTTCATATGTATTCATTACCAGCGATGGCGAGGCATGACAGAATATCTGACCAGAGAGTTATTTATCGTTGCTAGTCTGCGTTTGACCGCGTGAGAGTTCAGTTGCGTGTAGCGAGTTGGCAGGAACAGTGCTAGTGTGTGGCGAGTCGGCAGAGGGAGTAGACAGTTGGATAGTTGTACGCAGTCTGGTGTAGTTGCGTGTAGCGAGTGGACGGTTGTATTGAGCGGGCGTCGGCATGCGTCGTCGGCGTGCTGTTCTTCCGAATCTGGTCAGGATTGTGGTGGACGATGTGTATTATTGCAGAAGGTAATGAAGCAGCATTGCGCTCAGCTAATAACGTATGTTAATTGTAATTAATTTGTCCAAAAAAAAGATGCCCCAATAATAACCTTTTATAAAGTAACTCATTTAAAGAAAAAGATTGATTTCAATTTAAAGAATATTTCCCATGCATTTCCTCCGAGAATCAAAATTAAATACAGGCAAGCATTGCACGGAGCTGTGCAGAAAAATAAGAGCAGAAATAGATGCAGTTTTACTGAGGTAAGAATTTATCAGGTTTAATTATTTCACAGGGCCGAAGGTCAGCGCAGCTGCCCTTATAAAATTTATCAGGTTTAATTATTTGTGGTGAGACATTATATTCAGTTCATGCTTTATTATTTAATTAATATTATTGTGGGTTTAATGAGCAATCATCTTAACGTTAATTTTGTGGGAAGTTTACATTTGGGCCATTATTATTCTTTAATTTTTGCAAGGAAGTTACGCTTGGCTCATTTTTCATTATTCAGTTTTGTGCGAAGACAACATCTGGCACATTTTTATAATCTTTGACTATCAAATATATTGCGGGAAGGTTACAAACTTCCTCTTTTCATTAGTATAAAGCTTGTTCATTGTGGATTAGTACTTGAATAAAAAGGAAGTTTAGAAAATTATTCAATCGTAATTATGTATATTAATGAAAACTACACCAAAATGCCGGCAGAACCTCTCATTGTTGTGGTTTCCTTTGACAGTCAAAAAACCCTTGGATAAAATATTTATGGTCGGAAACAACGTGTTGACGTCTTAGGTCCCAAAGACCATGACATCGGTTGGCAGAACTCACGCCTTTGAGTTGGTAAAGCACAGAATTCAGCAATCACCTTTTTCTGGAGACCAATCTAACGTAACTGAGAGCACACCTCGCCTAACACTCATTTTGTGCCAGCACTTCGGCGTACACCTCGACCAGCACGAAGAAGATGGACCATTATAGAGTAGCCTTAGCGCAGGGTCGGCCATGGTGTGGAGAATTTCATGCAACCACAATGTGCTGCCTATGTGCTGTACGAGGTTCGACTTGTTTCGGCATTACTCGGTAGGTCTCGCCTTTGCTCCGTCCTCCTCGTAAGCAATTCGCGCCTACTCGTCATCATCTATTTTGCTCAGATTTATGATATTATGTGCAGGGCTTGGCCAGAACTGAAAGCGACAGAACTGAGAGCACCTGAAGGCAAAAGGTTTAGAAAAAATAGCATTTTTGGTGGGAATCAGGTGAGCCATGAGCCTTCCATGTTAGCATAGTTTCCAGGCAGTGTTTGGCAGAGCAGAATGAGTAAATGACCATGAGCGTTGTACCGTATTTACTGATTTTTTTCCTAGAAGGCATGAAAAAGATAGGCAAATGAAAATTTGGGATTGCAAACAAATTTCTGAGAAAAGTTTATACTTACGCATTCACAAGCAGTCTGCAAATAGCATTCCAAATTGGGATTGTATTTTAAACAGCTCTAATTCCGTCACTACCTAGTCTTCTATCTTCCAAACTTCACAGAAACTCTCCTGCGAAACGTATAGAACTAGCACTCTTGGAAGGAAGGATATTGCAGAGCTATGGCTTTGCCACAGCCTGATGAAGTTTCCAGAATGAAATCTTCACTCTGCCAAATTTTGAGCTTCCCGCCATGACGACATTGTGACTTTGCCACATCTATTGCCGCCATCTTGGATCCACCAGCTTGAATAAATTCGGCAAGAATGCAATGTGGAGCCGCACCAGTAGATAAATAAACAAGCAAATGTGTTGATGTTCTGACACAGCGTAGCACGAGAGCTCTGTCTGGCGGTGTTAGCAGATTCTAGTCATCATGATCTCAAATTGTAGAACATTTCTCGCCTTTTTTTGACAAATTCAGCCTCAACATTAACAAAAGCTATATCACTGTAGGTTACTTTTCATGGGCTATTGAATGCAGTTGTAAAAGAACATGGTTCCCTTTAGGAAAAAATGCAGTATTTCTGTTAGTACCAGCACTGAAAACATTAAACAAATAAAAAAGCTTGCGAGGTGCTGGGGGGGAGAAGAGTTTGTACCTGTATAATTCAGACGAATTTTTCATGAGAACGGAACATGCACTCGACCCCTTCTGTACATACCACCTAATTTGTTATGTGCGCAACGGTAACGGAAGAAAATGGTGGTGGACCCTGCTAGTTGATAAAATAAGGAGTGCGCACTCACAATAATTTAATAAAAATCGTTACCTACTCAGAAAAAAAGAGAACCTTATCATAATAAACAACATTAAATGGGAACCTGCACACATCTACGAAATGATATGCGGATTAAATATTACAATAAGATTTATTATACATCACGACATAAATGTACATGATTATTGACACAAACAGTGGGTTAAAGGGGAGGGTATACTGAAATATTATGAGAATAAGAGTTGGCTCGAGAACAAGAGGCTCCTACTCTCTGTGATGCAAACGATTGACGATAATGACTGGAGGCCCTAATGAATCAAATATTAATCTCCCCACTACATAGCAGTATCACAATTAGTAGTGAGAGCTCAAATGGGATCACATGGAGAAATAAGCAAGGTGGACTTGTAGCAAACAGAATGCGTATTCTGCTGAGGGATTCAGTATAAAATTGATAAGGTCCTACAATGCCAGAGCCGCAAAATACTGTACCAGTACTGAAATCTGCAGTACGTTGTTCGTAGGCAGCGTCCTGATGATGTAGGCGCCGACTTCTGCCGTGCAGCAACTCTGTGTCAACCCTTGGCCGCAAAGGCTGTCCGACAATTCTAAGTTCTTCCGAAAACGAGCGACCAAGTCGCAAGACCGTCCGACTCCGAGGAAGATCGGATCCCGAAATCTTTGGCCGCGCAACGCAAGAGTGAAGCCAATAATGCTCTACTCCCTACTCTCCTCGAACACTGCGAATCAGCATTCCGTTCTCATTCCAAAATTCCCCCACACTGTTTCAGAACATCATTCGCGCCAACAGCGACCGTTCCCTTCAATTTCAGCCACCTGGCGCCAGACAGTCGCTATCAGCCGGGCACAGTCCACAAGTTTTCTCCGAATCAAGAGAACAATGAAGTCAGTCGGTGCCAGGAATCTTCGTTCCAGACGCGCCGGAATGGTAAACACATAAACTGCGGCGACACTCACGCGTCTCGCAGGTCGTTTCGCCTTGCATACAACAGGCGAAACTCGACCGACGTCAGTCGTTCCACCAGGCGCTTAAGCCTATTGTACGAACCTCACAGAATTCAGAGGAAGCGCAGTCCGCAACCCGGAAACACAGTGTGCCGCGTTCTCCGATGCTCGCCTCGCACAGGCCACCCAAGGAAGTAAAACAACATGTTTAGGAATCAAGTGACAAGTATTTTTTGAGCTCTTAGTACAAATACTCTCATTATAGTAACCTTATTCGGTCGGTTCCTACCTTGCAATGACATAGAACGTTAACAAAATTGATAAAAATGAGAGGTGACATGCAAAAGAGGGCATGGAACCTCTCAAACATATGTATATAATTCATCAATGTAAAGTGAGTATGTTAAGAGAACATAAGAGAGAGAAAAATGGTTCCAGTGCAGCAGCAAGTAAGGTTAATAATAATAACAAACTTCAGTTAAACTAAAAATTCTATATCATGAAATCCATTATTATTTTTTTCCCATTGTATCTCAGTTTAACCTGTATATCTTCAAAAAATTGAAAATCCCATTTAGTTATTAACTTCAAATATCTGTCAGGAAAGAGAATCTTAAACTTGTTAATAACCTCCATGCAAATATTTTATCCATATCTAGTATTAACATACATCCATCGATATTACACCAAATATTTTTTTTAGCTCGCTAATTTATTTAAACAAATTCCAATTTCTTGCATTAGTGAGCTTCTTGAGTAATGGCCTCTTTTACAGAGAAACACTTTTATTAGCAAAATTAAAACTTTAGGTGAAAATTTACAACTTAAAACGTAATTTTTCTCTGCAAAACTCCTGTGTCATATGAAGAAACATTTTAAAAAAATCCCATTATTTGAGTAGGATTTCAACTACAAAACGTCCCTTGGAAACATTTTATGGTGGAAATCACACTCAACTTACGTGTTGAGCTAACTGGGCAAGGTATTATAAGCCTCTTTAATATTATATCTCAAGTGGCACAAGCTGAGCTTACAGAAAGTTGCTTGCAAGACTCATATCCAGAAGCAGTGCGCTGTGCTATTAGTCAGCTTTGAGGCCCAGCTACTGCCTCCTAGCATCCAAATACAGGAATTTTGGTTTATTTATCAGCCAAATATTAACTGATTTTAAAAATTCAAAAAGTTGAAATAACCTACATGAAAAGGCTATGTAGAAAAATCATCTTCTAACTGGCTTGATAGATTTAACATAAAAGTTAAACATAAAGTTACATAATAAAAATATGTTATTAGTTTTATGATTTTATACATATATTTTTTAATTTTATGTTTTATTTCAGAGGAGTCCCCAATCGTTTAAGATGAGCAAAACTAAAAATCGATGTCCTCCTGGGGTGCCATAAATGTTATAAAACTGTATTAAAGTTCTAACCCTTCTTCTGATGTCTTTAAAAGAAGGGACACAAAAATATAAATTGAATTAAGCATGAGTCAACCACTGACAGTATATGACTGTTAGCAGTTATCAACTAAGAAAAAAAGAAGAAAATGAAAAAAGGTAAAAATGAAAAAAGAAAAATTTAAAATATAAGAATTAAATTCGTCTTTAGTAGATCGACCACCATAGTATTCTTTTACAGCTTCTACTCTTAAGAAATCAGATTTAGAATATTAGTCTTTATCTATTTCACATTCCTTGCAAGGATTTTAAACGTTTTCTTACCTGTAACATTTGTTAATTGCCTTAAGAACATAAGAATTTCTTACATATTCCCCTTTACTACATTTATTTAAATCTTTTAATTCTCCAAATACATCTCTTTCTTTATCAACAAAAATAATTTTAGCACAATCATTTGTAAGTAATATTATATCTAACTATTCTACTTGGTATTCTTCTTCTAGTATACTACTTAATTTTTCTCTCATAACTTTATAATGCTTTTTATTCTTGTAAATAGATGTGTAGTCATACTATTAAAGTCTTCCTTCATTTATAGCTACAAATTTTACTCTTGATAAATAACTTTGACTACAATATATGGAAAAACCAATTATTTATAAAGATTTCGCGTCTTGGGATAAGGATGTAGGCATTTATATAGTGAAAGAAATTCTAGTAAAGGGTTTGTGTTATTAATTAGGTATTTTGGATATAATGTTTACTATACTTATTGTGCAGAGTATGAAAATTTAGTTCAGCCTTGGTATTAAGTCTGGAGATTATTATACAATATGTCTGGAGATTATTGTACCCAGTTACAGACAGAACCATTATTTGGGGTTAATGACGAATATCCTAAGGTAGTGTTAAAATATTGTAAAGAGGAATAATATAGTTATTCCAGAAAAACGGACAATGAAAGTACATATGGGTATTTGGACAACAAACACAAGCCTTTCTTTGTTCTTAAATGGTCTTGTTTTAATTTTATCGAGTTTTATCTTAATCTTTTAAGTTAAATCAATTTTTTTTATTTGAATCTCTTCTTCAAGTCAATAACTGGAACAGAAACAGTGCTCTGTATATTCGAATTTAAAAATATATCTATCCTATCCTCTATAATTTTCAATAGCAATATGGAGAATAATTAGATCTAATCCTTCTTGTCAAGTTTCTAATTGTTTACATTCTCTTATTTCCCATTATTTCTTCTAGCTTTATGTTACTGATCACTTATTTATCACCTTCTTTATGCATTATACCAACTGGTTTTCGAAAGTAAGAAGTGTTTTAAAATAAGTTATTCTGGGAAATGAAAGTCCATTACAAGTAGAAAAATTATCCGCTTTTATTCCTGACAATAGGACAGTACAAAGTTTGTGACTATGGTCAAAAACTGGTGTAAGGAAAACAAATAAATCCTTAATTTTTAAGAATATTTTTATATTTCATAATATCCTTAAATTATTTTTATTGGGAAGTTCAAAAGATACAGTCAGATTTTTTACTATTATTTTCACCCAAAACTCCAATATATGTATATTTATTTTTATTCTTTTTACCACAAAAGCATAAATTTTATAAATTCCACATGTGCGAAATCCATCCACTATCATTTAAAATATTATTTTAGTTCTTATCACTTTTCTCTTATTATTTGTTCCTAGTACAAAATATTTTTGTGTTCCTCCTCCATAGGTTGTGTATTATCCAATATTCGAATTTTCATTGTTGTACGCTAAAATTATGTCCTTCTTGCTTTTGTTATTTAGTAGATATATCATATTAATTGGTTTAATTTAACTGCATATAGAGAAAGTTTGTTAGTAATATTTATTGTTTTTAGGCACAAATGGAACAATATTATTTGTTTTTATTAACCATAATTCTTCAATATTTTTGTGTTTTAGTACAGAACAAAAACTATTGTAATTAGAAAAAATTATTTCTCTAGATGTTATAAAATATTTGTTGTACAGAAATTATGTTCTTCTTTCTTCAAAAATTTCTATACAATTAACAGGAAGTAGTTAAAGTGAATAGAGATAAAAGATATTTAATCCACCTTTCTCTTCCTTATTTATTACCTGTTCCAATTTTTATTTGTATTCCTGTTAATTTATGGGTTTGGTGCCCCAATAAAGGAACTGAATATAATACATATTACATAACAACTGTTTTGTAACGAACCTGATAAGCCACATTTTAGCCAGTGAAACAGAATGCAAAGGGGCTGTCTCAAAATATTTGCTATTACTTTTATTAATTCTAAACAAATTGTTAATGAATCAGATTCTTGTTTTGTTTCGGTATCTGAATTAATATAATTATAAATGATGCTTCTTGTCTTGTAATTCCATTTTCTTCATTCAACTTGGAAGAAAATATTTCCTTTACTCTTTGGCTGGACAATTAAAAAATTCAGTAATATGGTTATCAAGTTTTTTGTTAACTCCTGGACTTGTTATTTGGCAAACAAATGTGCTGTACAATTTTACTCTATATTAGAATTTATCAAAGTTAACAAATCTCTCTGTATAGAATTATTGTTACTAACTGCTACATTACATTGTTTTAATATTGTCATTACATTTGAAAACTATAATTATTAGTTAAATATTCATATCTTTCTTCTTTGTTAAAAATACATTCAAAATCTTGTGTTATACGCAAATCTAATAAATACTAATATTATTTCTTAAGTTCTTCTACAATTTCTTTTAACTTCCTTAAAAATGTGTCTAATTTAACTTCAGCTAATTCTGGTGTGTAAGGCATAGCAATAATTTTCTTATATTTAGTGTTATAATATTCATATCTTAGTTAATAGTTCAATACCATTCTTCGTTTATGCCTCAGAGTCTTCTAAATAAGGAATTTTTATTTTAACTTCCTGTCTTGCTACATTAAATTTACAAACGTTAGACGTTAAAAAACTCTTAAAACTTCCACAAACTACTCTTATCACAAGAAATGGTTTATTTTTCATCTTTCCTTCACATTCTATATAATCTACTATTTTTAAAAGGTTAATATTATCACAAAAGGTTTGTGTCATAGGTTTGAGTTTTTCTAATTCTTTTTCTCCTCTTGTGTAGACAAATGTCCAATATTTTAAACAATACTGTTATTATTTAATTTTCTGTAATTAGCTAGACCCCAACTTTTTCATTCATTGGCTTTGTTTTTTTTCCAAGTTCTTTTAGAGAACATTTTTTCTTTGTAGTGCACATTTTATTTGAGACTTCCATTTAGGTTAAAAAATTTTATTAGATTTCTCAAACAGTAGTTAGCATTAATCCTGAATCATTGTTAAAAATATAAAAATTCTTAAATTTTATGTTTTCAGAAAGTAGTTGAAACTGGGTAGTTGAAAGGATAGCAATGTGATTTTCTTAGTTATATGGCTGGGAATTTTTCATTTAACTGAAGTTTTTTATCCTTATTACTCTCACTCGCCACTGTGCTGGCGATATTTCTTTCTCCCAAGTGCATGCACTGTACCTACTTACTTGAGATAAATAAAAATGGTATAAAATGAATAAAAGTTTGTATATATCCTATGAAAATTGGTCATTTCCCTGCTTATTTACTTTTGCATTATTTTTATTTACGATTTTACTATTCTTAAACTGAGGTGAATGAGTTGAAAAAAAGTAGGATTATAGAAATAAACGATAGGTTCAGGGTTATTTTTTCTATAGAAAAAATGACAGCAAAAATCACAAAATTCTGTGATGTATATCTTTTTTTTTAGAATAAAATAAGCCTGACCCTACAAATTATTTCTGCTGAAGTAGCCAGCATTATAGATATATATCAGAATAAATACAAAGCATTTCATTTGCGCAATTAGAAGTGGTAAAGTTGAATGGAATACGACTGCTGTATTTGTTTAATACCAATGAACAACAAGGATTAAGCATGGTTTTGAGCAATGTTAGTCATTTTAAGAATATTTAGTAGGTTCTTTTTTTGTACAGATTTCCTGTTACATGTGAGATATGGTCCAGATTCCACATCAGAAGTGAGACAGCAGTCAGAGCAAAGGGTCAAAGCTTGTAAAACATATGAAAAATAGAAGGTAAGTCGATCCACCTCCAGCAAAGTCTAATGTCATTGATTAATAGGATCTAAATGGAGCTGTTCTTATTGATTAACTGGCGAACAGTTAAAACAAAAACTACGACAATTACGCTATTTTTCTTGATCAACTCAAGTAATAAATACGTGACTAGATATGTGTATCACTGAAGACTGTAATGGCTGGAAAAGTTTAAGAGAAATTTGGTAATAATCGAATTATCCAAATGAAAAGTACTCATAGATGAATAATAATACTGCTTAACATTCTTTTCAGTGATTTTAATTACTGTAACACAGTTAAGGGGATGTAAGTATTCCTAAAGGGTGAGGAGTGGGTTTTCCAGTATGCTGCTAAGATTTTTCGATTCACGTTTAGCTCCTCATCGTTTTATAAGTGATCCTTAAGTCTTTTTTACATGATTATAAAAGACAAATGATTTTCCTGTTTCTATTAAACAAAAATCTTTGTTCGTCACAAAAAATTAGAAGGAAAAACTGTAATACCACGAATTCATCGTGCTGTTCGCTATTTTCGGGCAAGAAACCGTAAAAAATTTCGTAGATCACCGGCACGAATGTCCTAAAGCGATTTTCATGTTTTTCCCATCGTCGTCTCTCTAGAGGGACATTGCGGGCGGAATGAGAACCGGCCAGAAAGTACGCTGTGGACCTTGAAGACGGGAGCGGTCGCTGCGGCTGCTGACACGGCCTTAGTCACCTGCCAGAGAAGCACGTTTTCCGTGACAAGCTCATTAAACGCAGTACCGCTTCCGTAACGTCATGTGACAGGTCGTGATCCTGGTACACGCGTTGCTTCTAGAAGCGATCTGATCAGCATGCAGCACTTCTCCGATCACTAATGAACAGATTTTTGTCCTTTAACTTGTTACTGTACTGAGCTACCCCTCGTTGTCACTTGTTTGTTATTCACTTCAGCTACAACTTCCGAGCTGAGAGGCTGTGGCCGATACATGGAACTATTTACTAATAAAACCTTTCTGCACTGTGTGTGGGGAATACTGCTACTGTGATGAATAAAAGTTTTCAGAAATAACAGAGACCACGTTATCTTGTCGAAAGTTGACAAGTTGAGGACCATGCAGTTATAAGGCCACACAACCATTCTCTATGTGAGATTTGGCCACATCTCATATTTTGTTAACTTTTTCCATGAATGTTTCTGTGGAGGTCAGTTGGTGAAATATCAGTCGTAACTTTACCGAACTGTGAACGAGAAACCTTCTATCTGTCTCAGTGCACCACATCTGCAAAGAATTCAAAACGAGGCCTCAGCAGGTAAGAAAAGGAAAGCTATAAGCGACATCAAAAGCTATATTTGTGATAAATCCGAAACTGGTATGGTTTTATAAACTTTTTTATACCATACTTGTGGCTGGCGGCTACTAAAATTATAAACTGCAACAAGTCAACTTTTGTGGTTAATTACTGTTTTTTCTAATACGACCAGTGTTCTATATAGGTTGCAGACACTGAAGAGCTTTATGATGAAAACATTGGGCTGGTGGATAGTTTCGTACCGTTTTTTTTCTTCATGTTGGTATTTCGGTTGCTTCGGATTTAGTTATTGATTGTAATTTTTTATTTGTAGTTCACTTTGGCTATCTGAGTTTACATATTGCCATTATGTTATAGCGAGATAGTGGGTGGAGGTGTCGACGCTACAAAATGGAGTGATAAATGGAGAAATCGGAACATTTCCGACTTATTCGTCTGCTTGAGTTCGATACAGGGATGACAGCAACGGAGGCACCCAGACGCATTTGCGCCGTTTATGGAGATAATGCGATTGGGCAGAACACGCTAAGAAAATGGTTTTCTCTTTTTAAGGTGATTCGTTTTGGTATTAGTGACTCTCCACGTTCAGGAAAGACCTTCGTGTTTGATGAATATCGTTTAAGCGCATTAATAAAGAATGATCCACGTCAGTGTGATCGAGAAGTGTCAAATGCGATAAACTGTGATCATCCCACCACCGTGCGGCATTTGCATCAGTGGAGAAGGTTCAAAAACCGTAAGTATGGATACCAAATGCTCTAAGCCAAAATTGCAAAATTCGGAAGGTGGCCACAAGTTCATCTCTGGTTGTTCGTCATCAATTGGCTCTTGAAGAACACCAACCGTTCCTATCATGTATCGTTACTGGTGAACAACGACGGTGTGGTGTACTACGAATTGATTTCCCGAGGTGTAACCACCATTGCTGCTATCTGGTGCTGGTCGGCACACGCGAAGTGTTGCTGGGAAAATGTGTCGCAATTGCATAGCTCGTTACTTTCTTACTCTGCCAGACAGCTTGTGTTGCTTATTTTGGCTATAATTTGTGGCTTCTTGTTGTAACATTAACTTTGATTTGGCGAACTGCCCAGATAAGAAGATCCTGTTGCACTTGCTCCATACATTCTGCCACGGTTTTCGGTACATCCCCTATGTGTTAGCGTTATTTTGTAATTTAATTTGAGCTGCGTAGAATTTCTCTCTCCGTTGATTACATTGTGATTTATGTGTAACATTAGAGAAAATAAATTTCTGTTAATCTCAGTCTTGATTTAGATTTCAAGAACCTTTAAGTTGTACTACATCTAGTCCTGGTTAGGCAGCCCATTAAAAAATATATATATAACTTGTTGAATACCCAATTGGTTCACTTCACTATCTCCAGGCTATCTTTGTGCACATTACACAACTACAAGGATAATGTATTTACTATTTTGTAAAAGTATTGAACTTGCTCGTCTTTCATCATTTCGAGGTGGCTCTACGTGTTACCTTGTGAAAATAATGAGAATAGCACTCTCTTGTCCTGTATTATCTGGTGATACTTAGGATAGAGTGCTATCGAGCCTTGCAGGTTCATTTTTCAGTAGTTTAATACATGGATGAACTTACATGTAGCGACCTGCGTTCTGCAATTCCAAGGCTGCTGATTACCATGTAACGGTTTCAGGGACAAAGGAGGTTATGCGGTGCTACATTTTTCTTTTATTCTCTCTTCTCCCTTTTTGCTTTCCTTCTTTTCTACTTTTTCTATTAATATAGATGTAGAATATAATACAATTTATTCAATGTGTAACTGAAATACATAGAACACTAGCTTAGTGCAAGCTGTTTTACTCGCGTGGACTGTATGTTCTGCAAAGACTGTTTTGTTTTTATTTAATGGGAAATTTATGTTGCTCAGAAACTGCAATGCTTTCTATACTATTCACACTAAATAAGGGCATAGAGGCATGGTCCTTTACCAATGCACTTCTGTCCCAAAGCGATTCTGGTAATGTAGTTATTGTGGTGATACTTCCTTAGAAACTTTCATCGCATGACACACCTCTTTATATCTGACCGAGAAGACAAACAGATTTTTTTTATAGATTTAACTGCAAAACTGCTTTCATAGTGAAATATTTCCTTAAAAATTTCCATCCCCTATTTCGACCCTATACTGGCTGAATTTCCAAAACCATTGAAACACTTATTTCTTTATTTCCTGAAAAAGTCAAATACCAATATTCACAGCTATATCTTTAAAAATGATAATTATTTATTTTGAAAGAAAGCTTTCGCTCACTGTTATTCCACGTTTCTCGATGAATTTCCAAAAAAGTATTTGAACACATACTTTTTTTTATTTATATTTGAGAAACGAAATACCAGCTTTCGTTGTTCTGCGTTCAGAATTGTCTTACTTTTGAATATTTGCATATAGCTTTTCATCTCCTGTTTCACCCCCTTAGGGGTGCAACACCTTCTCTAAATTTCAAGTTTTACTTTTAACCATTTGGAGTCGTCAAGCATGAGTCAGTGAACTGGTCATGCTCTATTTCACTTCCTTAGTGGTAGAATTTCCCAAAAAAGTGAAACACTTTTTATTTAACTGAGAAGCCAAATACAAATTTTTCGAGATTTACCTTCAAATATGCTATCATAATGAAAAAATTTCCATTAAAATTTTCATCCCTTACTTTCACCCCCATAGAGTGTATTTCCAAATACACTGTATTTTTTTATTTCCAACCGAGAATTTAAATAAAATTTTTTATGGATTTAGCTAAAAAATGCTTTCGTAAGGACATATTTTCATCCTGTACTTGACCTCCGTAGGAGTTTAATCTCCAAAACCACTGAAACATGTATTTTTATAACCAAACTAGAAGTCATATACTAATTTTCATAGATGTAGCTTCAAAAATGCTTTCCTATTACTTTAATAATGATTTATTTCCAAAAAATTTTACCGATTATTCCACCCCATAGGAGTTAAATTTCAAAAAATGCAAAAATACGTGTTTCCTTATTTACGAGCAGGTAACAGGATACCAATTATTGTAGTTCTAACATCAATATTGCCTTAATAGCGACATATTTTTGAAAAACCTTCCATCCCCTATTTTACCCCCATAGGGATCGTCTTAAGTAAAAATCTTTCTTAAACGGTGTCTAAAGTGTAAGATCAACATTCTCTCCAAAAATTCAAGTCTCTTTCCTTAGCTGTTTGGGCTGGGCGGACTTGACGAGCTGCACAATTTTTATTTCTTTAATCGAAATTTTATATTCTTCGCAAACTGCAACACATCACCTTTTCACCTCATTAACACCACAGAAGCACGGTCTTTTCCGGATGCACTTCTGACCAAAAAGAGCGATTCTGGTAGTTAGAGCCCGTGCCTTTTGCCTTCTTGTGGTGATATTTCGAAAGAGAATTCCATTCCGTAACAAATATTTCTTTATATCTAACTGAGAAGTGAAATACCAACTAGCATAGATTTAGCTTTAAATTTTTTTAATACAACGAAGCATTTTCTTAACAATTTTCAATCCTATTTTAGCCCCTTAATCGTTGAATTTCAAAAAGCTGATAAGAGTATTTTTTTAATATCTGGCAAGTAATCAGATAGCAATTCTCATATTTGCAGCTTCAAAATTGCTATGATAGTGACATACCGGGTGATCAAAAAGTCAGACCAAAAAAATACAAAAGTTCAAAAAATGTCCGACAGATGGCTCTTCATCTCATCAAAATAGCAATAATTAGCATAACAAAATAAGACAAAGCAAAGGTGATGTTCTTTACAGGAAATGCTCAATATGTCCACCATCATTCCTCATAACAGCTGTAGTCGATGAATAATGTTGTGAACAGCACTGTAAAGCATGTCCGGAGTTATGGTGAGGCATTGGCGTCGGATGTTATTTTTCAGCATCCCTAGAGATGTCGGTCGATCACGATACACTTGCGACTTTAGGTAACCCCAAAGCCAATAATCGCACGGACAGGTCTGGGGACCTGGGAGGCCAAGCATGACGAAAATGGCGGCTGAGCACACGGTGATCACAAAACGACGTGCGCAAGAGATCTTTCACGCGTCTAGCAACATGGGGTGGTTCTAATAAAACTCCATGTCATTCCAAGCATGTGTGTCAATTTTTACCTCTCTATCTACATTATTCCGTGGTTTATTAAGTTTTCAAATTTATACTGACTTTCTGATCACCCGGTATATCCGAAACCTCATTAGGACTGAAACGTCGAAGAATCTCTTCCTAAACGATGCCTACAGTATAAGATCAACATTCGCTCGAAATTCCAAGTTTCCATCCTTAGCAGTCTGGGTTGAATGATGATGAGTCAGTGGTCAGGACATTGCCCTCATAAGACGATGCCGTCGGATGTAGCTCAATAAATAAATTTAAAAAATCTTCCTCCGTTGGGTTGAGTGTGGTACATTCAGTTACCCTATTTTAAATCTTGGGCTTTCCTCCAGACTCAGGATTCCTTGCGGTCTGGACGCTGGGTTCCACTTGTAGCCCTCTTTCTCTTCGTCGCCGCTGCGAGGCCGGCCGGGCTCGCATTCCGCTATAAATGGGCGACCCGCTGATTGATTGATGGCGGCCCATCCATCTGGCGCTGTCAGGGACGCCCGCCTGATTGAAAAGCCGCTCCGTGCCGGCGCGGCGTGTGGGTGGAGGAGGCCCGGCCGCGGGCTTCGGCGGCTCCCCGCTCACAGGTCGCACCTCTGCGGCCGCTGCAGCTCGCTCACAGGCGCTCACACCGCGCCGCGATCCACGAGCGGCCTCCCAGGGCCTCTGGCCCAGAAACCGCCAGCGATTACCCACTGCAAAACAGCGCCGGCAACATCAAAGCGGCACCCAGCCGAAGTGCGTTACGTCGAGTTCACTAAAAGTTATTTATGAGCTTGCTCTGCCAGCGGAGAGAACTTTATGTCGAAACAGCCGTCACCCAGTAACCAGAGGGGAGGCTGAAGGACACGTTCCTCCGTTTATATCGCCATCCACTGCATCGTATTTCTCATGTCCTTGTAGGAAAAAAGAAAAATAAATCTTTTACAGGCAGCTTCACGGTGTGAAATAAGAAGACGGCACTTCTACACAACATATGTAATAAGAATATTTTGTAGGTGCGAAATAATTAAGTACACCTTAATGTTTATATTCTTCTAAATGTAAACTTCTTCTCTCAAAGATATTTATCTTTTTAGGGTTCTTGCCTATCTGACTGTCTGTCAGACTGTTAAACATCCATTTTCTCAGGAAAGGTTGACTTTCAAGTTGGAATTCATGTCACATGTTAAGGTCTACAGTCCCTTAGCGGTGTAACATACGTTAGCTTCTAAGTCAATGCCATCAACAGATACGGCCATTTGTTCACATATTTTGATACTCGCAAAATCAGTTGGCGAAACCAATAGATTACTTTGCGGTCATCTAGAATCATGAAACCTCGCAAAACACGAGATTTCACACTTCAACATAAGGAAAAAAATTCCGAAAATTTTGCATCTGTAAATACACCACAGGAAATAATTTTCTCATCATTTTTTATTAGACAGTCTCTCCTAAGGAATCGGTATACGTATCAAGTTGAAATTTATGTCACATACTACGGTCTGAAGTCAGTTGGCGCTGTAACAAGCGTAAGTTTCTAAGTCAACGCTACACCCTTCAAAAGATACCGCCATTTATGTCACACATTTTGATATTCGCAGACTCATTCATCAAAACCCATAGGATACTTGCCGTTGGCACACAGTCATGAAATTTTTCAACAAGAAAGGTTTCACAAGTAAAGAGAAAAATCAGAAATCGTTAATTTGTAATTATATAACACAAAAAATTCTCTTCGTCAATTGTCATCCGACTTCAAACTCGATATTAAAACATTCTCGAAACTATTGTAATCTCTCGGTCCGATATCCTGCCAGTATCATGTCGATAACAAATCATAGAGATCCTCGATTCTCAGAACGAATGAACTGTCTACATACACAGTGAAGTTTGTACAGAACCCTCAATGTGCGATACCTATTTGCGTCTACCCAATTTGTTATTATTGTTCTTAACCAAATACGTGTCATGTAATGTTCCTGTGACCTACAAGGAAATAAAGAACAAATTTAAAATAATACATATTTTTTGAGAGTTACATACTGTTACATCCTAGCGTATTTAGGTCAAATCCTTTAATTAAAAATGTTAAAATAACCTAAACACTGATTATCTTACAGAAAGTATTTATAGTTGCAAAATAATCTCTTTCACCTATTTGTAGACGTCTGAAGATGCCAGCGTGAAATCGGGTTTTCGATGGTAATATTGCTCTCTGGATCGCTGTCTCGATCTGAACAGGCAGCATACAGACCTTAATCCACCATAGTACACACTCATCAAAGTTAGGATATGTAGCATTAACTTTTTTAGGATTCGCGGACGTACTCACTAGACCGAAGATATTACACTGCGTCGCAGAGCCCCGGGGACTCTTACGTTTCTTGTTTACAACGCTTGTCTTGATAACAGACTGCATGTCGGGAAGCAGCCTACTCACGCCGTAGTAAATTCACATCAGTCTTTCCATTGTGTGCCAGCCTAGTCTGCTGTAACTAGCTCTGACGTCATAAATGTAGCGCAATACTTTGAAAATCAAGTGAATAACTTGAAACCGTTCTAGCATGCCAGGAGTAATACTAAATTAATATGTGTTGAATATCAGTTCGATAACTTTAACCATTTTCGAAATTTGGACGTTTTTCTGTAAAAATCATTGGCGCAACAGAAAAGAGCTAGAGACTTAAAAATTTATATTTAGATTCCTTTTCCATAATAATTTAATAGAAACAGTACTTTGGATCTCACAAATTAAGATTTTAGTTGAAATTCATAATTTTCTGGTTTTTGTCTTAAAAATTAAGGAAGCAAGATAGATTAAGTAGGCTAATAAATAAGTCTAGGATGTTTATATTTAAGTAGAATGGAGATCCGCTATAACCATAAAGATGTGAGAAGTTTCATTTGAATAACAATAAAACTATAGCGATAGCGTATCTACAAAGGGCAAGTTCAGAGCTCGTCTACTGCGTGCAGTGTAATTAAATTAATTCTCTCGTCCAAAATATTTAACTTAGCCACGTCAAACTTTTATTATGATTACTTACCTGTGTGCTAAATGCACATTTAAATTGAGAGCTTCATCGGCCATCAGCAAAAGAAGCTATGATTTATTCAATAACTTAATGTGGTGCATTACCAGCCCAGTGGCTAGTCGGGAGAGCCGATTTGATCAGGCGTTCCCTTAGCCGTCCGCACGGCGGCTTTATACACTCCTGGAAATGGAAAAAAGAACACATTGACACCGGTGTGTCAGACCCACCATACTTGCTCCGGACACTGCGAGAGGGCTGTACAAGCAATGATCACACGCACGGCACAGCGGACACACCAGGAACCGCGGTGTTGGCCGTCGAATGGCGCTAGCTGCGCAGCATTTGTGCACCGCCGCCGTCAGTGTCAGCCAGTTTGCCGTGGCATACGGAGCTCCATCGCAGTCTTTAACACTGGTAGCATGCCGCGACAGCGTGGACGTGAACCGTATGTGCAGTTGACGGACTTTGAGCGAGGGCGTATAGTGGGCATGCGGGAGGCCGGGTGGACGTACCGCCGAATTGCTCAACACGTGGGGCGTGAGGTCTCCACAGTACATCGATGTTGTCGCCAGTGGTCGGCGGAAGGTGCACGTGCCCGTCGACCTGGGACCGGACCGCAGCGACGCACGGATGCACGCCAAGACCGTAGGATCCTACGCAGTGCCGTAGGGGACCGCACCGCCACTTCCCAGCAAATTAGGGACACTGTTGCTCCTGGGGTATCGGCGAGGACCATTCGCAACCGTCTCCATGAAGCTGGGCTACGGTCCCGCACACCGTTAGGCCGTCTTCCGCTCACGCCCCAACATCGTGCAGCCCGCCTCCAGTGGTGTCGCGACAGGCGTGAATGGAGGGACGAATGGAGACGTGTCGTCTTCAGCGATGAGAGTCGCTTCTGCCTTGGTGCCAATGATGGTCGTATGCGTGTTTGGCGCCGTGCAGGTGAGCGCCACAATCAGGACTGCATACGACCGAGGCACACAGGGCCAACACCCGGCATCATGGTGTGAGGAGCGATCTCCTACACTAGCCGTACACCACTGGTGATCGTCGAGGGGACACTGAATAGTGCATGGTACATCCAAACCGTCATCGAACCCATCGTTCTACCATTCCTAGACCGGCAAGGGAACTTGCTGTTCCAACAGGACAATGCACGTCCGCATGTATCCCGTGCCACCCAACGTGCTCTAGAAGGTGTAAGTCAACTACCCTGGCCAGCAAGATCTCCGGATCTGTCCCCCATTGAGCATGTTTGGGACTGGATGAAGCGTCGTCTCACGCGGTCTGCACGTCCAGCACGAACGCTGGTCCAACTGAGGCGCCAGGTGGAAATGGCATGGCAAGCCGTTCCACAGGACTACATCCAGCATCTCTACGATCGTCTCCATGGGAGAATAGCAGCCTGCATTGCTGCGAAAGGTGGATATACACTGTACTAGTGCCGACATTGTGCATGCTCTGTTGCCTGTGTCTATGTGCCTGTGGTTCTGTCAGTGTGATCATGTGATGTATCTGACCCCAGGAATGTGTCAATAAAGTTTCCCCTTCCTGGGACAATGAATTCACGGTGTTCTTATTTCAATTTCCAGGAGTGTATATAAGAACGCTGCGAGAGGAAGCAAGGCTCCAGTTCTCTCCAGACGCTGAATAGCACACCATCTGTGTCGGGAGTCGCGTCGCGTCGGTATCATCGCTATAAACAGCCTTGGATGCCGTATTAAGTTACTCGGGATACGCGTAACCATGAAATCATTTTCGAGTGAAGTGTTAGTTCTGGGATGACTTTAATAATCTGTCTTCAGTTTGCGTATGTCGTATTTTCACGTGCCGCCGCGGGACAGACACTCTACCATTATTTAGCGTGGCGTTTGATGAGCATTATCATCAAATTATGGCGAGCATTCACTTAAACATTTAATTTGGACAGTTATAGTTGCATCAGCGCATTAGACATTCAACTGCTCTGTTAGTCAGATTGTGTGGATTCTCTTTATTTTATTTTTTTTTTTTCATCTGTGACTTTCAGAAAATAGAGAACGTTTTTTTTTTCACGATCGTTTTTGATTATGAATCCCAGACAATTTCCTAATTCCTCAGAGCTTTAAGCTGTATCTCTAAGTGTATTTCTCAGATGAAGTGGGCACTAGGAATTCTAATTACAGGCTTCACGTTTTGCTAATCACTTTCTGGTTGCCAATATTGTAGTTAGAGAGCCAGTGTTGAGAACGGCAAAAGACAGCATAAATAATAGGAACATTTAAACAACATAATTCCACCCGCAGCCCCACATATGGTTAAAACGGCAAGGAATGCATCTTTTCTACAAACAAAACATTTATATAAACAACATAAATTCAACCCGCCGCCCCACATGCAGTCGCCTGAGCATGCGACGTGTCGCTCCACCATGGGAAAGGCACTGAACAGCGCATGCTCACTGATCAACAAATACGACAGTTACCACTATGTCATACGTCCCTGGAGTCACAGAGGCTCGCCAACGTCGGCTAAGAGTTAAAAGACGTTACAGCCTGTAAGATGATAGAAGTAAAAACGTCCCAGTAAACATGGGTCAGCAAATGAACCATTCCCAAGAAAACTGCGAATGTGTGGTTACTTGCCGCCAATGACTGCTGTACGAAACACAGCCCCGGTTACCGCAAAAGTATTTGAATTGTAGATTTGTTGATTAAATTCTGAACTACCTGGCCACAGGTTTCACACATGACCGTTTGTTATGGAGTGCGGTCCGTACATGATGGAACACAGAGACAGATTTCTGCTGATGTACGACGATATCTACAGCAACAATACGGTCCAAGGTGGATAGGTCGAGCGGGACCTGTACCTTGGCCTCCACGGTCTCCCTACTACTTAAACCCTCCAAAATTTTTCCGTCTGGGATCACCCAGATGGTGAAGCATACCATACTCCCGTTGATACGGTTGAAGAACTGGAACAGCGCATTTTATCGTTTTGTCAAGATTTAAGAGACGATGCGGAAGCGTCTGAAACATTTCGTAACTCCCTGCAGACACCGGTGCAAAATTGCATCCAAATTCAAGGACGACAAGTGGAACACCTCCTGTAAGAGCTACGAGCGTACTGTAAGTTGTAACATGTAACTAGTTGCAGTAGTATAACCTATAAAAGTTGGTAATGGTGAAATTTGAATCCAATCAGATGGGGACTGAATGAAAAGTGTACGTTTGAAATAGAGTTGTATTTACTAGAGAAATATTTCATAGTGAATAACTGAAAATACAGCAGTCACGGTTGCTAATTTCTTTTATTTTATTTATTTTTATTTATTATTTTATTGCCATTAACATTTATTTATAGATTATTTTTATTTCTATTTCACTTATTTTCACAATGCAGCTGCTGGCAGCTTATAACCACACATTCTCAATAATTTCGCAAACGGCTCTTTTGTGGCACTACTTTTCTGGAACATTTTTCTTCTTATTATTGTATACTTTCACCCATGCCAGTTTTCGCTTTTAAATATGACACACTGTGTATGTTCCTTCTATGTTTATATTATTTTTTACACACACACACAGTTATATATTTTACTTGCAAGCAACAACAATTATAAATTTCCAGTAAATTGGGATAAAATTAGAATCCAGATAACAGATAACAGCTGTCACCCCACCCATACAGTACTGTCTCCTCCTCCTCCTCAAGTGGTCTCATTCTTTTCAACTGTTGCTTACACACAGCGTCTTTCTGCTATACAAATTACGGCTGGTGGCATCTGTGACAGATTTGTTCACTAGCATGCTCTCTTCTTCGTCGGTGAAAGGAAGTTCTTTTGTGATGGCAGAGTTGCAAAGCGAGAGATGAGAGAAAAGTAAATAATATTAAAAAGAAAAACACTTCCTAATGTTCTGCAAAATTATATTTATCTGGTCGCGAACCGGCTTTCAGCTTCTCAGGCCACCTTCAGGTCCGCAAAGTACACATTCATTCCGTCTGCCAATAATTTTCCCCTTTGCCCGCGACCTCTATATACTCGTAGAAAGTCGAGTACCGTGAATTTTGGTCCTAGATTCGTTATCTTAAATCAGCCAGTAACCTAGGCTGAGTCGTGCAGCATTGAATACTAAAGCAATTCTTTTGAATACTAAAGCAATTCTTAAGGAACTCCATTGTTTTTGGACACTAGGGAATGTCACAAAGCCTTGTCGTGCCATCTTTACCAAACACTCTTCTCAGATCTACCATGCACGGTTTTCAGTGTCCGAGTAGCGCATTCCTTCTGAAAACATGAGTTGTTAATATGAAATGCTGTAATTAGATACAACAAAAGATAACAGCTGCTCAAAAGTATCTCATCCAAACAGGTTGTCATTGTGATCCGCTCGTCATTTTCGAAACGGTAAATTTTTGTTCTTCCGTGTGATAAAACAACGCTCAATGGCTTTTCCTTGTGTTTGTCTTCCACGAGCTGAAGTAATTCTTCTCTCTGTAAAGTAAGAGCATTTCCCATTTGTTCGTGTAACAAGTTAGGTGAAAACTGGTTTCTTCCGACAGTGTTTACCAACTCTTTTGTGTGAGAGAGACATGAGGTGTTCTTATCTGTGACATGGGTAATTGTGGTGAGATTACGTTCATAGACAGACCAGAAATTCTGCCCTGTTTCTCAGTTCTTGGTAAAGTTCGCAGTAGGATGAGGGAATCTTGTGTTTAGTGCTCTCTCGATTTCCCTTTTGTATAGGTGATGGAGTAAATACACGAAGGCCCAACGAACATTCACTCTTGATAACCTGAACGTAACCCTTTGCTTATGAACGCAACACTGTGAGCACCTTAAACAAATTACACTTACATCACGTCATCTGCTCAGTCAGTTCTATGGATTTCTTATTCAGCCCTATTCGAGTTTCGTTCTTTCTTTTGAGAGCATCTACCCATGACATCAAAGCCGGAAATAACATCGTAATTCCTAATGCATTGCTTCTGATCCATAGTTCTCTTATTTAGGAACAATCTCATACCTCATAGTCTTTAATGCTGAATGATGAAGACTACATGATCTGATTCCACACTGTCAGCAGCTTGACAAGTTTACCAGGAGAATTTTCGTAACATTTCGTTCGTTTTCCTCTTCTTTCTTGTGTATCGGTCATACTCCGCTCTAGGCGCTTCAATCTGGAACCGCATGATCGCTACGGTCGCAGGTTCGATCTTGCCTCGGGCATGGATGTGTGTGATGTCCTTGGGTTAGTTAGGTTTAAATAGTTCTAAGTTCTAGGGGACTGATGACCACAGATGTTAAGTCCCATAGTGCTCACAGCCATTTGAACCATACTGTGCTCACATTCTGCAAGATAACAATATACAAACTTTTATGTTTTTCGTTGTGGTGCTATGAAACAAAATGGGTGGACTGTTATTTATTAAAAAGGATTTACTTTTTAGTATCAAAGATGTCGAGTAGTTTCGTACTATTTACTCAGGGTGAGAAAATTCTGACGGCGCGAAGAGAGAGTAAAATTCACTGGAAACTGGGTGAGCTATGACATCAACAACAACTATTAATACAATTACCTTTTTCTTTAGGATGCCAAATATCAAGCAAAAGAAAGGACAAACTGACATTAACGATCTGTAAATCAGAAGGAAGATTCTACCAAGAAAGGCCACAAATTCTGTTCTCACTTGCTTAAATTAAACAAATGTTAACCTGTTTAAGTCATTATTATCAGAGACCATTTATAAACCACGAGTAGAACAGAAGTTTGACAAATCTGTTACCCTTGTTTTATTTGGTTGATACTCATCTTATAACCTCTTTTCAAGACGGTACCCATTCCGGTGAACTGATCTTCCAAGTCCTTCTCTACCTCTTACAGAGTTACAACCCTATGGGCAAACCTCGAAGTTTTTATTTCTGTTTTCTGAACGCTAATGTTGTTGTTTTTGAGACCCTCAGTCCGCAGACTGGTTTGACGCAGCTCTCCATGCTAGTCTCTTCTGCGCTAACCTCTTCATCTCCATATAGCTACTACAGCAAACATCCACTTGAACCTACTTACTGTAGTGAAGCCTCTGGAACTTTTACTCCCTACGCTTCCTACCATTACCATATTGACGATTCCTTAGTGCCACAGGATGTCTCCTACAACCGCTGCCTTCTTTTAATCAGGTTGTGCCATAAATTTCTTTTCTCCCCGATTCGGTTCAGTATCTCTTCACTATCTGTTCGATATACCCATCTAATCATCAGCATTATTCTACAGCACCACATTTGAAAAGTTTCAGTCCTCATCATGCATGAACTGTTTATCGTACACGCTACACTTGTGTACAAGGTTACGCTCCAGACAAATGCTTTCAGAAGAGACTTCCTAATACCAAAATTTATATTCGACATCAACAAATTTCTATTTCAGAAACACTGTTCTTGGTATTGCCTTTATTACCGTCTCGAGATTAATGTTTAGTTTTCTTTACGCCACGCACAGAGGCCACAATCCTGTCTCACTCCCTACTCATATACTGCATTCCTGTCATGTCTTTCGACCCTTACAACTGCAGTCTCGTTTTTGTGCAATTTGTGTACAGGGTGTCGCAGGAGGAACATTCAATATTCAGCGATATGACAGCAACGATCATGTGAAGCAAAGAACTTCATATGAGCATATAACCAAGTCCGAATGGTTTCCGAGACAGAACACATTTAATTGCATTGTTATTTTTTCTGTGTCGTTCAATACATTCTCAGGTTTACACATTTAGACATGTACAACATTTAGTAAACATTACGAAATGCGTATTAGGAAGTGTCAATTCAAGAATACGTATTTTTGAAAGATTCACCTCTAAGCATTATTGTGCACGTGGTATTACAGCTGTTGTACAGTTCACAATAAAAGTTTGAATATCCCAACGTCACCTTGAGCGCATTTGTGCACTCTTGGGAGAGCATACTGTGTCACTTGTTGGAGTGCCCCAGCACCTTTGTTAATAAGGGAAGCAGTGTCCTTGATACGACGAAGTAGTTCATCTTGCGTGTATCTCTTTTGCTTGTACACCTCAGGCTTCATCCAAGGCCATAAACAAAAATGTAGTGGCGTAGGGTCTGGTGATCTTGGTGGCCAGATAAATGCACTGGAGAGAAACTGCAAAGAGAGTGGCACACCGTTCAAGTTTGAACCCACTCCTATTCCTCATAAACGTGCCCTACTTCGGAAACAATTACAAATAGGACATATATCGATATGCAGCTTTTTGGTTCAAATGATTGCTCGTGTCATGTCCCTGAATACTGAGCAATCCTCCTGGGACCCCACAATGGAGTTTCAAAAATGGAGTATTCTCACAACAAAAGGTTTGCATGACGGGCAATGGTCAAAAAGTGGCTACGTTGAGAAATAAGAACATCTATGAGCAACACAGATCTGCCTACCCGCGTATTCTGAAACGTTTTGTGGCCGTGATGGAGCCGTATGTTCCACCGAACTGTTTGCTGTTACTCACAGGTAGAACATGCTGAACGTATCGCGTTTGTGCTTTCGTCGCGTTCGCTCTTCGTGTAGGCGTCTCGAAGACGGCGAACGTCTCAACAGCGGAGTTCCGCTGTAAACCAAACCGTTGCAGAATGGTTTCCGATTGCGTGTTGTGAGCCGTCCGCCCCCACGTTCCTCTGTTGTTCAGCTCGCTGCCAACTAACAGCTGTTAAATTGTTGCCTCACCAGAGCAACTGCATGTGTCGCTAGAATTCGTTGAGGCCTATGTATGGCAACAAACAGAACTGAATTTAATTTCTGCTCTCTTCAGTTGCTGAAACTGATGAACAAAAATCTGAACGACAAGATTGGTCTTTGTGGGCGGGTACGTGTGAGAGGAAATGCTGACCTAATCGGCGTTAGGCGCTACCATCAGAACCTGCAACGTTTAACTTCAGTATGCAACTATGACACTACAACTAACTGGTAGGTCGCTGGCGTTTGCAGAAATGGAAAAAAACGAAAAAAAGAAGTAGACATGAAGTGTTTCAGATAAATCTGATATGTGACGAAACTGAACGACGGACCCAAAGGACACGTTTTAGTGTGCCACTTACTTGCGGTTACCATAGTTGGCAAAGTAGTTGTCGCCAAGCGCGAACATCCATCATCTTCCTTTCAATTCTTGCTCTGAGGGGATAAGCAGGCTGCCAACTTGTTGATGTCCAGAATACCTAATAATAAATCAGTACTTAACTATACAGCTCTTAAAGCTTGCAGTACATTTGCAATGTACAGCCTATATTGCTTTACGTCGAGTATTCCCGTTGACGTATCGATATATCGATAATTTTTCTCGATATATCGAGTGCCGGTGACGAAGTTTTTTAAAATATCTTTATATCGAATTCCTGATATTTGTACAATTATGAACAGTCGTAATTCGGTTGTGATGGGTGTCATAAAGGTATTGAATCCTCTCCTGAGACAAGCTGGTCCTTCATATTCTGGATGCTGACACTGGGACGGAGCTGACGTCCGATCTGGTCCCCCATATATTCCATCGGAGACAGACGTGGGGATTTTTCTGCCACGGGGATACCTTAACACCACGCGCACAGACCGCAGAAACACGTACTATGTGTGGACGAACATTTCCCTGTTGAAACCTGGCACCGCGACATTGTCGCATCAGAAGTAGCAAGAGAGGAAGCAGAATGTCCGCGACGTAGCACCGTGGCATCGGGAGTTTCTTCAATCGCTACCAGCTGCAACTTGAACCCATACGTGACGGCTCCCCATACCATGACGTCAGAATCGGCGACTAACTCTCCGAGCAGTGGCGCGGGAAGACACACAACGTAGGTATGGAGTCTATTACTTGTTCCCGGGTCGCAGGCGCAAATCTGACGGGTGTACGATGAGTTTCGTGCACGATGTGGCAATCGACCTGGCCAAATGGAGACCCACAATAGGCCGCTTTCAAACTCTGTCACTGTCTCATAACACTGTCTCACACGAGTACGCGGAACTTGCATCTCCTTCACAGTAATCACTTAACACCTAATACTCTTCACGCCTCTTATATAAGCTGTCAGGCCTGCTAACAACACTGAACACGAGTAACACCGATGCATTCCGATGACTGTTCTACCTGTTGCAGACAATTACAGCTCTGCTGATTTACTCTTCCGCCGATGGTGTGTACATCTATGAAATAACGTTGACATCCGACTATGTCTTCTGTGTGATTCACTTATTTTGTCAGGAAGTGTAACTCAAAGATTTTGAAAAACTATTCTAAGGAACAGCTGTAGTTAAATCAAGGAGCATTCTGAGTTCAAACGTTTCCACAGATAACACGAATTTAGTTTACTTCACTCACAATTTAATTTCTTTTTCTTTATTTTTTTTCTTAAATAATAAAGAATATTTAATTAAATAAAGGAAATGAGAGCGTAGGCAGAAAGATTCAAAATCGAATAATTCCTCCCCATGCTGCGGGCCTCATTATTTCTCGTAACCTTTCAAATGTTCAAATGTGTTTTAAATCTTGTGGTACTTAACTGCTAAGCTCATCAGTCCCTAATCCTACACGCTACTGAAACTAAATTATCCTAAGCACAAACACACACACCCATGCCCGAAGGAGGACTCGAACCTCCACCGGGACCAGCCGCACAGTCCATGACTACAGCGCCTTAGAGCGTTCGGCTCATCCCGCGCGGCGTAACCTTTCCGTCTGCCTCTGTAGATAGAAATAATGTCGCAAATTTTTAATAGAAGATTACGTAGTAATACAGTGAGTAACTTAGACTTAAGATAACATATAGTCACAGAAAATGGTTTATAGCCACCACCGTAGCGAACTGTAGCATTAAGCTTAAACAATATATATTAATTACAACTGATTAACTTCTGAAGTTTTAAAAGATTAGACATTGCATGCATAAGAATTAAGATGCGATTCTTGGGATAAGAATAATTAAAAAAGATATATAAAACATTTTATTATTTTGTAAATGACACTGATTCCATTTACAGGTATGATCCAGACTTGGGTCAACTCCATAGTCTAAATTATTTTTATAAGCACTGCCCCACTTTAACTTCCTTTCTTAGATTGAATGGATCGTAAATTACGTGCGACAACGAAAATCAAGGGTGGAACTTAGAAAGTGTCGTCGTTGAGTGACTGTAGGAAAATAAAGGATGATTTCTACAAAATTTTTATACAGTATGGTGAATGTCAGCCTGCTCTGAATGTGGCAAAATGTGATGGTCTCGCGGTTCTAGGCGCTCAGTCCGGGACCGCGCGACTGCTACGGTCGCAGGTTCGAATCCTGCCTCGGGCATGGATGTGTGTGATGTCCTTAGGTTGGTTGGGTTTAAGTAGTTCTAAGTTCTAGGGGACTGATGACCACAGATGTTAAGTCCCATAGTGCTCAGAGCCATTTGAACCCTTTGACATAGTGATGTGGATGAAATATCTAGACGAAAGTCGCAAAGCGATATGAAATGGGAGAAGTACATAACGTCGGTTGTAGGAAAGGTGAATGGTCAACTTTGGTTTATTAGGAGAATTATAGGAAAGTGTAACTTATCTACAGAGGACAACGCATATAGAACATTTGTGCGACCCATTCTTTAGTACTGCTCGAGTGTTTGGGATCCCCTCAGGTAGGATTAATAGAAGCCTTTGTAGCAATTCGGGGTATATTACTAGATTTCTTAATGTATAGAATCGATCAACAACAGAGTATTGTGGAAATTCTCCTTGAACTCCATGGCAATCTCTGGAGGGAAGAAAACATTGTTTCCACGAAACAGTATTGGGAACATTTAGAGAACCAGCACTTGGTGCAGACTGCACAACGATTTTATTTCCACCAATGTACATCTTGCGAGACAATCGCGAAGGCAATTGGGCTCTTAGGAAGGCGTCGTTTTTCCCCACGCTCCATTTCCGAATGGAACAATGAACTTCTCTAGTAGTGGTAAAAGGTACCCTCCACAGTGCACCGTACGGTGACTTGCGGGGAATGCATGTAAATGTTGGATATTCTGTGCTTGTGTGTGTATGTGGAAAAGAGCGAGAGAGAGAGAGAGAGAGAGAGATGTGCGAGTAGTGGTAGTCGTATAAGGTACCCTCCATAGTGCACTGCACGGTGGCTTGCGGATTATGCATGTAGATGTAGATATTTTGTGTGTGTGTGTGTGGGGGGGGAGAGAGAGAGAGAGAGAGAGAGAGAGAGAGACAGAGAGGGACTGTGCGAGTGTTTCACGTGTGAGGAGATCTTGTAAGTAGGCTGTTTAGGTTTTTATGTTGGTAACGCCACGTAGCTCTTTGTATGAAAATCACTGACTGTGCTGTGTGCAGTGTGTGGCTGATTTGCATTGTTGGAATATTTGCTATTGTAGTGTTAGGCAGTTGGATGTGAACAGCCTGTAGTGCTGAGCAGTTGGAGGTGAGCCTCCAGCAGTGGTGGATGAGGGGAGAGAGATGGCGGAATTTTGAGAGCGGATGATCTGGACGTGTGTCCATCAGAAAGAGTAAATTTGTAAGACTGGATGTCATAAACTGATATATATATATATATATATATATATATATATATATATATAAAATGACTTTTGAACTCTATTAAGGTGGATACATTGTTTGTTCTCTATCAAAATATTTCATTTGCTAAGTAGGCCTATCAGAAGTTAGTGCCTTCAGTAGTTAGAATAATTTGTTTAGCTGGCAATATTGGCGCTCGCTTTATTGCAGTAGTTCGAGTAACGAAGATTTTTGTGAGGTAAGTGATTCATGAAAGGTATAGATTATTGTTAGTTCAAATGGTTCAAATGGCTCTGAGCGCAATGGGACTTACCATGTTAGTCCCCTAGAACTTAGAACTGCTTAAACCTAACTGACCTAAGGACATCACATCCATCCCTGCTCGAGGCAGGATTCGAACCTGCGACCGGAGCAGTCCCGCGGTCCCGGACTGCAGCGCCTAGAACCGCACGGCCACCACGGGCGGCTATTGTTAGTCAGGGCCATTCTTTTGTAGGGATTATTGAAAGTCAGATTGTGTTGCGCTAAAAATATTGTGTGTCAGTTTAGTGTTGATTAGAATAATTAAATGTTGGTCTAGGGTTAGCGTCTTTGATTCATAATCAAAAACGTCTTCGGATAACGTTCTACGAGTGGAATGTCAGAAGCTTGAACGTGGTAGGGAAACTAGAAAATCTGAAAAGGGAAATGCAAAGGCTCAATCTAGATATAGTAGGGGTCAGTGAAGTGAAGTGGAAGGAAGACAAGGATTTCTGGTCAGATGAGTATCGGGTAATATCAACAGCAGCAGAAAATGGTACAACAGGTGTAGGATTCGTTATGAATAGGAAGGTAGGGTAGAGGGTGTGTTACTGTGAACAGTTCAGTGACCGGGTTGTTCCAATCAGAATCGACAGCAGACCAACACCGACAACGATAGTTCAGGTATACATGCCGACGTCGCAAGCTGAAGATGATAGAGAAAGTGTATGAGGATATTGAAAGGGTAATGCAGTATTTAAAGGGGGACGAAAATCTAATAGTCATGGGCGACTGGAATGCAGTTGTAGGGGAAGGAGTAGAAGAAAAGGTTACAGGGGAATATGGGCTTGGGACAAGGAATGAAAGAGGAGAATGACTAATTGAGTTTTGTAACAAGTTTCAGCTAGTATTAGCGAATACCCTGTTCAAGAATCACAAGAGGAGGAGGTATACTTGGAAAAGGCCGGGAGATACGGGAAGATTTCAATTAGATTACATCATGGTCAGACAGAGATTCCGAAATCAGATACAGGATTGTAAGGCGTACCCAGGAGCTGATATAGACTCAGATCACAATATAGTAGTGATGAAGAGTAGGCTGAAGTTCAAGACATTAGTCAGGAAGAATCAATACGCAAAGAAGTGGGATACGGAAGTACTAAGGAATGACGAGATACGTTTGAAGTTCTCTAAAGCTATAGATACAGCAATAAGGAATAGCGCAGTAGGCAGTACAGTTGAAGAGGAATGGACATCTCTAAAAAGGGCCATCACAGAAGTTGGGAAGGAAAACATAAGTACAAAGAAGGTAGCTGCGAAGAAACCATGGGTAACAGAAGAAATACTTCAGTTGATTGATGAAAGGAGGAAGTACAAACATGTTCCGGGAAAATCAGGAATACAGAAATACAAGTCGCTGAGGAATGAAATAAATAGGAAGTGCAGGGAAGCTAAGACGAAATGGCTGCAGGAAAAATGTGAAGACATCGAAAAAGATATGATTGTCGGAAGGACAGACTCAGCATACAGGAAAGTCAAAACAACCTTTGGTGACATTAAAAGCAACGGTGGTAACATTAAGAGTGCAACGGGAATTCCTCTATTGAATGCAGAGGAGAGAGCAGATAGGTGGAAATAATACACCGAAAGCCTCTATGAGGGTGAAGATTTGTCTGATGTGACAGAAGAAGAAACAGGAGTCGATTTAGAAGAGATAGGGGATCCAGTATTAGAATCGGAATTTAAAAGAGCTTTGGAGGACTTACGGTCAAATAAGGCAGAAGGGATAGATAACATTCCATCAGAATTTCTAAAATCATTGGGGGAAGTGGCAACAAAACGACTATTCACGTTGGTGTGTAGAATATATGAGTCTGGCGACATACCACCTGACTTTTGGAAAAGCATCATCCACACAATTCCGAAGACGGAAAGAGCTGACAAGTGCGAGAATTATCGCACAATCAGCTTAACAGCTCATGCATCGAAGCTGCTTACAAGAATAATATACAGAAGAATGGAAAAGAAAATTGAGAATGTGCTAGGTGACGATCAGTTTGGCTTTAGGAAAAGTAAACGGACGAGAGAGGCAATTCTGACGTTACGGCTCATAATGGAAGCAAGGCTAAAGAAAAATCAAGGCACTTTCGTAGGATTTGTCGACCTGGAAAAAGCGTTCGACAATATAAAATGGTGCAAGCTGTTCGAGATTTTGAAAAAAGTAGGGGTAAGCTATAGGGAGAGACGGGTCATATACAATATTTACAACAACCAAGAGGGAATAATAAGAGTGGACCATCAAGAACGAAGTTCTCGTATTAAGAAGGCTGTAAGACAAGGCTGTAGCCTTTCGCCCCTACTCTTCAATCTGTACATCGAGGAAGCAATGACGGAAATAAAAGAAAGGTTCAGGAGTGGAATTAAAATACAAGGTGAAAGGATATCAATGTTACGATTCGCTGATGACATTGCTATCCTGAGTGAAAGTGAAGAAAATTAAATGATCTGCTGAATGGAATGAACAGTCTAATGAGCACACAGTATGGTTTGAGAGTAAATCGGAGAAAGACGAAGGTAATGAGAAGTAGTAGAAATGAGAACAGCGAGAAACTTAACATCAGGATTGATGGTCACGAAGTCAATGAAGTTAAGGAATTCTGCAACCTAGGCACTAAAATAACCAATGACGGACGGAGCACGGAGGACATCAAAAGCAGACTCGCTATGGCAAAAAAGGCATTTCTGGCCAAGAGAAGTCTACTAATATCAAATACCGGCCTTAATTTGAGGAAGAAATTTCTGAGGATGTACGTCTGGAGCACAGCATTGTATGGTAGTGAAACATGGACTGTGGGAAAACTGGAACAGAAGAGAATCGAAGCATTTGAGATGTGGTGCTATTGACGAATGTTGAAAATTAGGTGGACTGATAAGGTAAGGAATGAGGAGGTTCTACGCAGAATCGGAGAGGAAAGGAATATGTGGAAAACACTGATAAGGAGAAGGGACAGGATGATAGGACATCTGCTAAGACATGAGGGAATGACTTCCATGGTACTAGAGGGAGCTGTAGATGGCAAAAACTGTAGAGGAAGACAGAGATTGGAATACGTCAAGCAAATAATTGAGGACGTAGGTTGCAAGTGCTACTCTGAGATGAAGGATGAAGAGGTTAGCACAGGAAAGGAATTCGTGGCGGGCCGCATCAAACCAGTCACTAGACTGATGAAAAAAAAAAAAAAAAAAAGTAAAGAGAGAAATGTCTGAGTATGCTGATCTGTTTGAAAGTCAAATAACGTAAGAGGTTTATCAGCACAGTCATTTATAATTTTTCTAAGGGGACGTTTCAATCTGGGGCTTAATTTAGCATTTAATTTGCGTAATAGGCTGTTGTCGATTTTCAAGTAAAAGCTGACTGAATGGATGATAATCGAAAGATAAAAATTTTAAAAAGAGAAAAAAAGGAAAAAAAACACTGTTCTGTTTTCGTAAAAACGTCGGAATAAAACCATAAGAAGCTTTTCGCGTCTATTGTATTTTAATAATGGTTACACAAGCTAAGTCACAGTGTCGTTGGCCGCCGTATACCTTACGTAAACGCTTTGCGCCTTTATTTCGTTCATGCAGCTGCCGCAGTCCTCATATTCGCAAGGCGCTGGACTTTTCGATTCATTTCAAAGCAGTGTTTCTTCTGCCTTGCGTTTTCTATAATTCTGAGAATATTTACGAGTCATGTGAGATGACAGATTTCATTATTTTGTACGAATTTAGTGCCGATTTTCACTTACATTGCGACGAATATTTTTATAGTCCCACTTTGGGTCCTAGTAGTGCTCCACAAGCTCTTCACAATGACACCCGAATCAATATCCTAGTTAAACGCGTTTCCACACTACACCAATTGATAACTTTGCACAAAGGTAGTTCGTAACCATGACGCGCAAGTACCTACACAGTTACGATGACGTCACAGGCAAAAAAAAAAATACTGCGCGATAACAGCGTGCAGATATGATCTGTCCGTTGTGGACTCAACCATTCTTTACGCACAATTTCTCTCGTAGTCATTAGCGATTAAAATCTGACGGTATTTTCTGGCACAAGAAAGTTCGTTCGCGTAGCTGAATTATGTATGTCGTACCATTGGGAGCAACAGCGTTCTTGTAATTCGTGACAACGTTGATGGCCTCTGGGCCGGGGATGGGCAGTAGATAATTGCGCAGCTAGCCAATCAGCGTTCAGTCGGCTTAGTCATTCTGTACTGCGTTAACTTCCTTCGTATTTGAACCTTCTTTCGCGCTTATGTGCGCATAACTATGATAGACTGATTTCTGAGGTATTCTGTGTCTTCTGTGAGTTTTCTCATAATGGCTGAAACACCTAGAAGCCGCCAAATGTTTCACATTTTGGAAGTGTACTCATGCTTCAACGTGAGGCAAACTCATACGGGCCGGTCTGCGACGCTGCAAGATCCGGGAAAGCACTGCAGCGTCCTGTGGCGATACTGGTATACGAACTATCAGACGAAACTGTGCAGGAAGCCAAGCTGTCTCAGCGGCCAACTGGAAATTGTGGAATTTCGGTATCCAGGCAAGAAACACAGCGTGTCAAAGAGGGTAGCAGGAATCGACGACTTCGATCAAGATGTCTTACATCGAAAGATTTTCGAATTTTTATGAAAGAGGCGAGTTCCTCGCAGCAACGTTACTGCTGACTGTTACTTGTGAAGCTACTGGGTTTGAACGAAGTGCAAGGTCAGTCGCAAACAATACTGAAGGAAGTCGGATTTAAATGTGTGAAATCTAATACGAGACAGAAATTTTAATGGAGCATAGTGATACTGCTGCTGCTAATATGACGTTTCCAACAACAATGCATGAAGTCAGATCAAAAGGAACGTTTCCGCACATTGTATTGTATTGTATTGAACTGGGAACCTAGAAACGACAGAGAGGCTTCGTCCCCACCTTAGCCCTCAGTGGTTCACAACCCCATAACAAGCTACAGCATTCCACTCACCCCACCACAGCCACGCACCCCAAATGTTTGCATGATAGTGGAATTATGGTGTACGCATATGTGGAGACATTGTTTGTGCAGCAACTGGCGACATACTGTAACTGAGGTGGAATAAGGGGAACCAGCCCGCATTCGCCGAGAAAGATGGAAAACCGCTTTAAAAACCATACACAGTCTGGCCGGCACACGGGACCTCGACACTAATCCGAGGGGCGTATTTGTACCGGCGACCAGCATGACTTTCCGACCTGGAAAGCAGTGCATTAGACAGCACGGCTAATCGGACGGGCTTTTCCTGTGTATTACATGGACGAGACTTGCGTAAATCAAAACCCAACTAGAAATTTTATTTGGCAAAGAAGAGAGGGGCAAGGTGGATAGAAAATTCCAGTGTGTAGCAGCACCGTCGTTTAAGACAGGAAAAAGTTAGATATTTCTGAGTGCACAAGTTACAGCCAGGTGCAGGCCTGTTGACAGTAAGTTACACTGGACGGCGCAGCGTGTCACACCACCGGCTACATGCAGCAGCAGATGGGATGTCATCCTTCCAGTCCATAGTGGATCACTGGTTCGACCCTCTGAGGCCAGCATGGGATCCGTAGCCAGCCAGCGGCGGGCCACTCGATGACTCGCTACCGTGGGCAGTACTGTTGGCTCCCAACACATGCCAGAGGGAACCCGAGGCGAGGGCTGCAGATTTGGCTGTAGGATCGCAGGCACTTGTTGTTGCCGTGATCTTAAACACGAGAGTGAAGAAGCACGCAGAGGGCAGCCGAGCGGCTCCCTGCGAGTGGTGCTGAGGCAACGGGGATGGAAGCCCTGAGATGGCTGCCAGCGCATCCTGACGTCGTCAAAACTCCACAGCTGTACACAGCTGGCACGCCACAGAACATTGCACAGGTCGCTGAGGTAGCCCTTCCGCATCAAACTGTTTTGCAGACAGCAAAGTGGTGTCCTCAGCATTGGGGGACCCTGTGACGTAGACAGAGAGGAACTGTAGCTGGGCATAATAAAACACTTGAAGATTATGGCCAAGCCTTAATATGGTGCATCCTGACAGTTTCCACATCCAACATTCCTCCACCACACCCCTGCATCTACATTTGGCAGTGATGGCTACAAGTGGGAAAATATGTCACGCCAGTTCCGCTGCTATTGGTTTTATGCCTCAAAGTAAATTTGTATTCTGATCAAAATCGAAAAGCAACTTCGTCTACCATTCCGAAATGACTAGAAAAACATTTAGAAAATGGTTTCAGAATCAGCTGTTGCCTTATTTGCATCCAGGCTCTGTCATTGTTAAGGACAACGCACACTGTTCATTGTACAATTCTTGACAGGCCTCCCACTTCAAATACAATAAAAAGTGATATTGTTTCATAGCTGCAAAGTAATAATATACGATAGGGTATATTGAAACACAAACAAGATTATAGCTATTGAAACTCGTTAAGGTTTCAAACGGCAGCAGTAAAAAATATAAAATTGATTCTAAGGCTCTGCAACATGGTAACAGGGTGGTGCGAGTGTCTCCTTATCGGTTCCGTTATAATCCCTTAGAACTAGAGTGGACGCTCATGAGGAGATAAGCGGCAGATAAAAATGCTACGCTTAAAGTAGCTGACACTGAAAGGCTGATCCTTGAAGCAATGGACAAAATCACGGTTGCTGAATGGAGAGCTTGCTTATGTCACACTGACAAATTGTAGGAAGAAGATTAATGGAAAGAAGTTATTAAAGATGAAATAATGGATTCGTCAATCATCAGTCTGCCAGCCACATCTTGTGATTCCAGTTCTGAAGCCTGTGACACTAACACATCTGAATCAAAAGATGTGTGGATGCAATGTAAATTTATTTTGTAATTTTCACGGAACATTTACTTTCTTGTCAAGCTTATCTCGGTGTTTTAGTTACAGTATAACGTAGCCTAAAAAACGGTGTTCATCCTGCTGTGGGTATTTTAGATTTGATTCTTCCGTCGTTTTGTTTTAAAGTAAGAGGCAACAGAAGTTGTAATTCGTCCTTAAGATACATTCTGTTATTTATCACTGGTTTTTCTTCTTTTCAGTATGCAGGCCCACACGCATGGAGGGGGGGGGGGGGAAGAAGTTCCAAGTGCAAAGAAGATTATGACAAACAGCAGAGGAAGATTCATGAAACTATATGAGGCTTCAGTTCTTGTAAAGCGGAGTAGATGGTGAACAGTTTCATAGCATTACTAAATATACATTTGCATAAATATTTCTGTATAGCTGAAAGTAGATCACCCAAGGACAGGTTTGAGCTAAATAGCTTCATTTGTCTTCAATCTCAGTGCCATAGTTAATCATACAAGAAAAAATATCTTTGTTACCTCCTTTTAGTTTCATTGAATTTTTCGAGGCATTTGTTTTTCTACTGCGTACTGTGTGGCGCTGATACTTTAGTAACACTGCTGAAAATTAAATGAATATTTATGTAGTAGTATTGTGGAAATTTGAGCTGTCAACACGTTCATGAGTCATCTCAGATGAATGAAAGCAGCAAATTATTCTTGTGCACCTCCCTGATATATTAAAAGGTTAAATCGAAGCTGTATTTATATCATAATATAAAAAGGCACATTAGGTAAAATTAGCGTCCCGATTTCACCCCCTCCCCCACTCCTCTCCACCGAAAAAGATCCTGTGTGTGCCTATCAGTATGTCTGAGAGAGATTGACTACAAATTCCATTCCATAATGTGTATCACATACTTATTATGTACACTTAGTAAATGTGTCACGTACCGGTTTGTCGTGCACAACGAACCAGGCCGTAGCGAGGTAGGTTCAACTACCGTTGCTGCAGCTGCCCGTAACGTAACTGCTGTGTAAGCGCGTTCAGCCGAATTGACAGTGCAGGATTCCTTATGAGCTTCGCGGAGGCCATTAACGCTGTCGACGCCTGTAGTCAACCACGCGGAAGAAGGGAGCATTTCATTATGCACTTACCATCCACACATCGCGGTCTATTCACTCCTTGCAGAGTAAGAGCGATAAACTTTCCCAATCAGAAGTGTATAAAATTACATGTGGGGATTGTCCAAAATTTTACATTGGGCAAACGGGTCTGAGTCTCAGGTATAAAGAGCCTGCTCCTACTAGAAGCGGTGACGGTACTAAGGGCTCTACTTACGCGGAACACCTTGTGCAAACGGCTCAAGCGCCGAGCCCTCTAGTTAGTATCGAGTTACTTCATGCCGAGGTTAAGGGCTTAAAACTGGATGTTTTGGAAGAAATGCAGATCATTAAGCATCTGCAATATGCTAAAGACAATATCCTCAATGACCAACTCCTACTAAGAAATAGAAAATTTTTTGAAGGTTTCGGGCCTTTACTGTGTTCTTCATACTTGTAAATCTGATGATCTGGCGATTATCACATGCGCGCGCTGATTGGCGAGCGCGGTTGGTCAAGCTGTTCATCTTCTTTCTTTTTATCCTCATTTTCCTTTTACAATGAAGGTGATTCTAGCACGTTGAACACCTCACGTTTTATCCCTATATCATTATTATCACGACGTCTTTAGATTACGTCCCCTCAGCCTCCCCCCCTTCCCCCCACCCCCGGCTAACTACTGGCTTTAGGTATAGTTTTTAGAGTTCCTCCTGTTGTCATAGGTGACTTCATATATAAGTTTCTTTACTAGCATGGGCAACCGTGTGCGGTTATTTTTAGGTTTTATCTCTTATTTAGCTCGTCTCTTGTTCTATCCATTTCATTTTTTGGTATACGTTGACCCACTGTTGGGAATATATGGGCTATTTAGCCCCGACCCACGTATAAACTTTCTCATATTCGTATGCGCATGCGCATTCAAGTAAGTTCCCTTGTCTTGCGCTTGTGGATAGATAGCGGGTCAGGCTTGTAAGTGAGCGACGTTTGTAGCGGCAGTTTATGGCGGGTCATGGCCCATCGAGCATAGGCCGGTGTGAGGTGGAGCGTACACCATTAATTAAAGTAGTGGTTTTGACTTTGTACATATGTACTGTTTTTTCCTTTATTTTTCGTTTATAAATGTATAGCTATGGTGTTCTTTTAATTATTGACAAAGGTCTTCTTAGGCACTTGTGGGTTCTATTGTTGTTCTGAAGAAGGTGTAGTTATCTACGCCGAAACCTGGGTTAACACTTAACACTAGGTGCTTTTTTCGCAATCGAGGCGGGTTTTAGTTTTTTAATATATTAACCAACGACTGATGACGCGCTGCGATGTTGAAGGTTCTTACATCGCGGTCTGCCGAATTTTGCAGATACGGTGGACCCGCTTTCGGTTCGAAATGGTTCAAATGGCTCTAGGCACTAAAGGAACCTAAGGACATCACACGCATACATGCCCGAGGCAGGATTCGAACCTGCGACCACAGCAGCAGCGCGGTTCCGGACTGAAGCGCCTAGAATCGCTCGGCCCCCGCTTTGGGGAGGACTACGTCTCAACGCCGCGTCTGGCCGTCCAGATTTAGGATTTCCGTGATTTCCCTAACTCGTTTCAGGGAAATGCCAGGGTGGTTTCTATGAAAGGGCACGACCGATTTCCTTTCCCATCCTTGACACAATTCTAACTATTGCTCCGTCCATAACGATCTCGATGTCGACAGGACGTTAAACCCATCTTCCTTCCTTCCGCAGATGTCGGAAATTTACCTTATGGGTAACCCTCGAAACAAACTGTAGTAAGACGAATGGGCTCGGAAGACATGGAGGAAAAAATACGCTGTAAAGACGTCGTAACAGCCAGATGCGTCGCAGGGCAGTACAGTAGACGGGGAGTAGGGGTGACACAAGGGACGTACTTGTCGTGCGCGGCTGGCGGCGGTGGGCCGGCGAGTTATCATCGGCCGCCGCTGCCGCCTCGTTCCGCTACATCAGACTTTTCATCCGGGCCCGGAGCGCCTTTGAGCGGCGCTAACGCGTCGACCGACGGGCGCCGGCGGGGCCGCGAAGACGGGCCGACGTAAACCGGCCGGTGTTTGGAGCGGCTGTCAAACAAGCGCGGCGATCAAAGGCGCCGCCGTTTACGCTGGCGGGGCCTGCACTCTGTCGGCCGCCGCCACGTCTCATCTGGCGGCGCCTACCGCCTGTGTTGACTCTCGACAGCGGCGCTGACGTCCAATTTTTATTATTCCGTCGTCCCGGCAGCGGCTTTGAAGCTACCGTTCGTCAGCGGCGTACGAGTGGCGGCGTACGAGGAGCTGCGTTTGTTGCTTTGGCAGCAGCAATAAAGTGCGGCCGATGTTCTGGGAACGGGAGAGTAATTCCCCCCGTAACGTCTCGGTGTCCGTGGGACACGGTTTTTCTTCGCTACATGTGTGAAGGATATCCGGTCGCTTGACAGTGCGGTGTGCTTGTCTCATCAGCGAAATAGTGTATTCGTATCTGACGTACTGAACGTCAACGGAATAGCACCGAACGGAACGCGACGTCACAGTCAAACAATGATGTGCTCACATCAGATGCGACTTCGACATCTTGTTACCCCTGAGTCGCATGGTAAAGAATGGCAATGGGATACATGCACTACTGGACATTAAAATTGCAACATCGAGAAGAAATGAAGGTGATAAACGGGTATTCATTGGACAAATATATTATACTAGAACTGACATGTGATTACATTTTCACACAATTTGGGTGCGTAGATCCTGAGAAATCAGTACCCAGAACAACCAACTCTGGCCGTAATAACGGCCTTGATACGCCCGGGCATTGACTCAAACAGAGCTAGGATGGCGTTTACAGGTACAGCTGCCCATGCAGCTTCAACACGATACCACAGTTCATCAAGAGTAGTGACTGGCGTATTGTGACGAGCCAGTTGCTCGTCCACCATTGACCAGACGTTTTCAATTGGTGAGAGATCTGGAGAAAGTGCTGGTCAGGTAGCGGTCGGACATTTTCTGCATCCAGAAAGGCCCGTACAGCACCTGCAACATGCGGTCGTGCATTATCCTGCTGAAATGTAGGGTTTCGCAGGGATCGAATGAAGGGTAGAGCCATGGGTCGTAACACATCTGAAATGTAACGTCCACTGTTCAAAGTGCCGTCAATACGAACAAGAGGTGACCGAGACGTGTAACCAATGGCACCCCGTACCATCACGCCGGGTGATACTCCAGTATGGCGATGACGAATACACGCTTCCAATGTGCGTTCAGTGAGATGTCGCCAAACACGGATGCGACCATCATGTTGCTGTAAACAGAACCAGGATTCATCCGAAAAATGACGTTTTGCCATTCGTGCACCCAGGTTCGTCGCTGAGTACACCATCGCAGGCGCTCCTGTCTGTGATGCAGCGTCAAGGGTAACCGCAGCCAGGGTCTCCGAGCTGATAGTCTATGCTGCTCCAAACGGCGTCAAACTGATGGTACAGATGGTTGTTGTCTTGCAAACGTCCCCATCTGTTGACCCTGGAATCGAGACGTGGCTGCACGATCCGTTACAGCCATGCGGATAAGATGCCTGTCATCTCCACTGCTAGTGATACGAGGCAGTTGGGATCCAGCACGGCGTTTCGTATTACGCTCCTGAACCCACCGATTCCATATTCTGCTAACAGTCATTGGATCTCGACCAACGCGAGCAGCAATGTCGCGATACGATAAACCGCAATCGCGATAGGCTACAATTCGACCTTTATCAAAGTCGGAAACGTGATGTTACGCATTTCTCCTCCTTACACGAGGCATCACAACAACGTTTCACCAGGCAACGCCGGTTAGCTGCTGTTTGTGTAGGAGACAAAAAAATGGCTCTGAGCACTATGGGACTCAACTTCTGAGATCATTAGTCCCCTAGAACTTAGAACTAGTTAAAACTAACTAACCTAAGGACATCACAAACATCCATGCCCGAGGCAGGATTCGAACCTGCGACCGTAGCGATCTTGCGGTTCCAGACTGCAGCGCCTTTAACCGCACGGCCACTTCGGCCGGCGTTTGTGTAGGAGAAATCAGTTGGAAACTTTCCTCATATCAGCACGTTGTAGGTGTCGCCATCGGCGCCAACCTTGTGTGAATGCTCTGAAAAGCTAATGATTTACATATCACTGCATCTTATTCCTGTCGGGTAAATTTCGCGTCTGTAGCACGTCATCCTCGTGGTGTAGCAATTTTAATGGCCAGTAGTGTATGTACCTTCTGTGACATGGAAGACCGTAATTAGTATCATCATCAAGAACTAACCGCTATATAGTTTTCTAACGACACTAAAAAATTCATAACGGATGGTCGCGACAAACTTTGTATGTAAAACTGCTGAGAATTGACGTCTAAACATTTTAGTGCCTAGACATTTATTTGCTTGAGTGTCGGTTGGTCACAGTCAGTGTGCTCCCTGCCGCCGTTGGATAAGCAGCTGCAGCAGCAAGTCGTATACTCTAGCTCACTCATTTCTTACATAGTTTAATTCTTAATTTCTTTGCGTGTTTTTGGTACTTGCATTGTTTGATACATAAATTTCGGGCGTATTATAGTATTTGAGAGTTGTAGCATCGCGTTTTAGTACCTGAATAGTGTAAATTCGCGTAGTCGTTTGTCTTCTGTTTTTGTTTTGAACGGCCAGTGTCGGTTGGTCACAGTCAGTGTGCTCCCTGCCGCCGTTGGATAAGCAGCTGCAGCAGCAAGTCGTATACTCTAGCTCACTCATTTCTTACATAGTTTAATTCTTAATTTCTTTGCGTGTTTTTGGTACTTGCATTGTTTGATACATAAATTTCGGGCGTATTATAGTATTTGAGAGTTGTAGCATCGCGTTTTAGTACCTGAATAGTGTAAAATCGCGTAGTCTCCTTCCGCTGCCGAGCAGTGTGTCAGCAGTGCGTTAGTAGCAGCATTACTGCATTTACTAGGCAATCTTGTATTTTGATAACCGTTTAAATTTTGTCGATTTGTTTGCGCTCTCTGTAGATTAGTTCAGACGTTCTTTGCAAAACAGTTTTTAGCATGGATAGGGACTGCAACTGCTGTGTTCGGATGCAGGCTGAGTTGGCATCCCTTCGCTCCCAGCTTCAGGCAGTGTTGGCTTCGGTCACACAGCTTGAGGCTGTTGCCAATGGGCATCACTGTGGGGGTCCGGATGGGGGTTTGTCGAGGACGGCCAGCTCGTCCTACGCATCCCCCGATCGGACTACGACTGTGGTTGCCCGGGATACTGCCCACATTGAGGCTGATCCCTCACCTGTGGTAGAGTGGGAGGTCGTCTCGAGGTGTGGCAGGGGGCGGAAGACATTCCGGAGGGCTGAACAAAAGGCCTCTCCAGTTTGTCTGACGAACTGGTTTCAGGCTCTGTCTCAGGCTGATACTGATCTTCGGCCGGACATGGCTGCTTGTCCTGTTTCAGAGGTTGCCCCTCAGTCTGCAAGATCCGGGCGGTCGCAGAGGGTGGGCTTACTGGTAGTTGGGAGCTCCAATGTCAGGCCCTTAGGGATATGGCAACAAGAGAGGGGAAGAAAACCAATGTGCACTCCGTGTCCGTACCGGGGGGAGTCATTCCAGATGTGGAAAGGGTCCTTCCGGATGCCATGAAGGGTACAGGGTGCACCCATCTGCAGGTGGTCGCTCATGTCGGCACCAATGATGTGTGTCGCTATGGATCGGAGGAAATCCTCTCTGGCTTCCGGCGGCTATCTGATTTGGTGAAGACTGCCAGTCTCGCTAGCGGGATGAAAGCAGAGCTCACCATCTGCAGCATCGTCGACAGGACTGACTGCGGACCTTTGGTACAGTGCCGAGTGGAGGGTCTGAATCAGAGGCTGAGACGGTTCTGCGAACATGTGGGCTGCAGATTCCTCGACTTGCGCCATAGGGTGGTGGGGTTTCGGGTTCCGCTGGATAGGTCAGGAGTCCACTACACGCAGCAAGCGGCTACACGGGTAGCAGGGGTTGTGTGGCGTGGACTGGGCGGTTTTTTAGGTTAGATGGCCTCGGGCAAGTACAGAAAGGGCAACAGCCTCAAAGGGTGCGGAGCAAAGTCAGGACATGCGGGGACCAAGCAGCAATCGGTATTGCAATTGTAAACTGTCGAAGCTGCGTTGGTAAAGTACCGGAACTTCAAGCGCTGATAGAAAGCACCGAAGCTGAAATCGTTATAGGTACAGAGAGCTGGCTTAAGCCAGAGATAAATTCTGCCGAAATTTTTACAGAGGTACAGACGGTGTTTAGGAAGGATAGATTGCATGCAACCGGTGGTGGAGTGTTTGTCGCTGTTAGTAGTAGTTTATCCTGTAGTGAAGTATAAGTGGATAGTTCCTGTGAATTATTATGGGTGGAGGTTACACTCAACAACCGAGCTGGGTTAATAATTGGCTCCTTTTACCGACCTCCCGACTCAGCAGCGTTAGTGGCAGAACAACTGAGAGAAAATTTGGAATACATTTCGCATAAATTTCCTCAGCATGTTATAGTCTTAGGTGGAGATTTCAATTTACCAGATATAGACTGGGACACTCAGATGTTTAGAACGGGTGGTAGGGACAGAGCATCGAGTGATATTATACTGAGTGCACTATCCGAAAATTACCTCGAGCAATTAAACAGAGAACCGACTCGTGGAGATAACATCTTGGACCTACTGATAACAAACAGACCCGAACTTTTCGACTCTGTAAGTGCAGAACAGGGAATCAGTGATCATAAGGCCGTTGTAGCATCCCTGAATATGGAAGTTAATAGGAATATAAAAAAAGGGAGGAAGGTTTATCTGTTTAGCAAGAGTAATAGAAGGCAGATTTCAGACCACCTAACAGATCAAAACGAAAATTTCTGTTCCGGCACTGACAATGTTGAGTGTTTATGGAAAAAGTTCAAGGCAATCGTAAAATGCGTTTTAGACAGGTACGTGCCGAGTAAAACTGTGAGGGACGGGAAAAACCCACCGTGGTACAACAACAAAGTTAGGAAACTACTGCGAAAGCAAAGAGAGCTTCACTCCAAGTTTAAACGCAGCCAAAACCTCTCAGACAAACAGAAGCTAAGCGATGTCAAAGTTAGCGTAAGGAGGGCTATGCGAGAAGCGTTCAGTGAATTCGAAAGTAAAATTCTATGTACAGACTTGACAGAAAATCCTAGGAAGTTCTGGTCTTACGTTAAATCAGTAAGTGGCTCGAAACAGCATATCCAGACACTCCGGGATGATGGCATTGAAACAGAGGATGACACGCGTAAAGCTGAAATACTAAACACCTTTTTCCAAAGCTGTTTCACAGAGGAAGACCGCACTGCAGTTCCTTTTCTAAATCCTCGCACAAACGAAAAAATGGCTGACATCGAAATAAGTGTCCAAGGAATAGAAAAGCAACTGGAATCACTCAACAGAGGAAAGTCCACTGGACCTGACGGGATACCAATTCGATTCTACACAGAGTACGCGAAAGAACTTGCCCCCCTTCTAACAGCCGTGTACCGCAAGTCTCTAGAGGAACGGAGGGTTCCAAATGATTGGAAAAGAGCACAGGTAGTTCCAGTCTTCAAGAAGGGTCGTCGAGCAGATGCGCAAAACTATAGACCTATGTCTCTGACGTCGATCTGTTGTAGAATTTTAGAACATGTTTTTTGCTCGAGTATCATGTCGTTTTTGGAAACCCAGAATCTACTATGTAGGAATCAACATGGATTCCGGAAACAGCGATCGTGTGAGACCCAACTCGCGTTATTTGTTCATGAGACCCAGAAAATATTAGATACAGGCTCCCAGGTAGATGCTATTTTTCTTGACTTCCGGAAGGCGTTCGATACAGTTCCGCACTGTCGCCTGATAAACAAAGTAAGAGCCTACGGAATATCAGACCAGCTGTGTGGCTGGATTGAAGATTTTTTAGCAAACAGAACACAGCATGTTGTTATCAATGGAGAGACGTCTACAGACGTTAAGGTAACCTCTGGCGTGCCACAGGGGAGTGTTATGGGACCATTGCTTTTCACAATATATATAAATGACCTAGTAGATAGTGTCGGAAGTTCCATGCGGCTTTTCGCGGATGATGCTGTAGTATACAGAGAAGTTGCAGCATTAGAAAATTGTAGCGAAATGCAGGAAGATCTGCAGCGGATAGGCACTTGGTGCAGGGAGTGGCAACTGTCCCTTAACATAGACAAATGTAATGTATTGCGGATACATAGAAAGAAGGATCCTTTATTGTATGATTATATGATAGCGGAACAAACACTAGTAGCAGTTACTTCTGTAAAATATCTGGGAGTATGCGTGCGGAACGATTTGAAGTGGAATGATCATATAAAATTAATTGTTGGTAAGGCGGGTACCAGGTTGAGATTCATTGGGAGAGTGCTTAGAAAATGTAGTCCAGCAACAAAGGAGGTGGCTTACAAAACACTCGTTCGACCTATACTTGAGTATTGCTCATCAGTGTGGGATCCGTACCAGATCGGGTTGACGGAGGAGATAGAGAAGATCCAAAGAAGAGCGGCGCGTTTCGTCACAGGGTTATTTGGTAACCGTGATAGCGTTACGGAGATGTTTAATAAACTCAAGTGGCAGACTCTGCAAGAGAGGCGCTCTGCATCGCGGTGTAGCTTGCTCGCCAGGTTTCGAGAGGGTGCGTTTCTGGATGAGGTATCGGGTATATTGCTTCCCCCTACTTATACCTCCCGAGGAGATCACGAATGTAAAATTAGAGAGATTAGAGCGCGCACAGAGGCTTTCAGACAGTCGTTCTTCCCGCGAACCATACGCGACTGGAACAGGAAAGGGAGGTAATGACAGTGGCACGTAAAGTGCCCTCCGCCACACACCGTTGGGTGGCTTGCGGAGTATGAATGTAGATGTAGATGTAGATACAAACACGTCAAACAGTGAAAAGGAAGCGATACATTGGGCATTTTATTTTAACCATTATGGTGAATCTACATACAGGGGATAGGCAAAATAGTGTGAACAGTGGTAGTAACGGGATGGTTGTGTTTGACGGTCAACAACCAGGTAAGGCACATGTCGCGCTGGACTTAACGTGTTGAGTACGGACTTCGCATCACTGCAGGTTGTTTACAAATAGTGTACCTATGTATCTGCATAAAGAGGCTGAGGTCGACGTGCAATGAAAGACCAAACAAAGTTCCAAAGAGGGCATAACGCGGGGGCCCGATTAGCTGGAGTACCAGTAACCAAGACAGCCAACTTATCCAGTGTTTCAAGAGCAACTGTTTCAACAGTCATGACTGCCTATACAAAACATGGGAAACGTCACCGTGTAAACGTAATAATGGGCGCATATCAAAAATAAATAACAGAGATCATGGTATTCTAACACGAATTGTGTCAAAACAACACAAAACTACGGCGGCTAAAGTGAGTGCAGAGCTCAATAGCCATCATCGAGACCCCGTATCTATCAACAATTCCCGCCGAGAACTCCATAAAGCAAAATATTCATCGACGAGCTGCTATGCCGAAACCATTACTGACGACAACTTACGCAAAGAAGCGTAAAACATGGTGTCAAGAGCATAAATCCTGGATGGCTGATCTCTGGAAACACGTCATATGGTCACACGAGTCAACGTTTTCGTTATTTCCAACATCGGGACGGTTTTACGTCTGGAGAACGCCAAAAGAAGCCTACCATCCTGATTGCTTGATTCCGGCAGTTAAGCATGGAGATGGAACATGGTATTCTGCTGGTCCTGTCTTTACTCTCAAAGGCCGTGTTACAGCCAACCGTTATGTGAACATTTTAGGTGATCATATGCACCCGAAGTTTCAAATGTTGGTCCCCAGACGTATTTCAGGACGATAGTGCACCCATTCACGCAGCCAGGACAGTACGACGAGAATGCAACTGAACTGCAGCGTCTTCCCTGGCCGGAATTGGAGAGCAGATTCCGGAGCATATTTCCGTCTCCCTCGTCACTAAAGGAGTTAGAATAGGTTTTGATCAAAAATGGTTCAAATGGCTCTGAACACTATGGGACTTAACTTCTGAGGTCATCAGTCCCCTAGAACTTAGAACTACGTAAACCTAACTAACCTAAGGACATCACACAAATCCATGTCCGAGGCAGGATTCGAGCCTGCGACCGTAGCGGTGTCGACGTTCCAGACTGCAGCGCCTAGAACCGCTCGGCCACCCCGGCCGGCAGGTTCTGATCGAAGAGTGGCAAAACATTCCACTGGATACTATATAATCATTATATACCAGTATTCGAAGAAGAATCGCAGCTGTATTACGGGCAAATGGGGGTCCAACCCCTTATTAATAAACCATTTCCAATTAAGTATACGTTTCCACATTATTTTGCCTATACCCGAAAGCCAGCATTGGTGCATGGCATCGGGTACTTTGTGACACTGCTAGTCATATACTTTTCTGTTCCACTCGCAAATAGAGCAAGGAAAAACCTACGCCCCCACACGAGCTGTAATTTCTCTATCTTCGTGGTTGTATCCAAGAAAAGTTTGGGCTGGTACAGAGGCATACAGGCAACAGTTTTTCGGAAAAAACGAAAGGTATGGAAATTTGATTGGAATATTTTGAGGAGCTTTGAAATGTTGAAAGGTCTCTGTTGGATTCCTTTCATGCTAATTTCTTAAATCTGTTGTCATTTACGGCATAAATTCCTTTTCTAAATTTACTGTGCCGTTTCTGACTATCTGGGAGGAGACTGAGTAGTGGAACGTGTTACTTTTACACATAAACAAGAACGATCTGTCACACTACTACACTTTAAAACACAGTTTATATGCAATTCATGTCACACAGTCTCATACGGAACCTACATCCGCTTTCTTTTATGTACTGTATATGATAAGATACTGTCATCCCCCTTCCCTTCTGTGTGAGAGGATGAATGAGCAAATGTATTTGTAGTTGCATGCTGGATGGTAGCAGACAAGCCTGTCTGCTAGAGAACAGTAGGACCAACGTCGGAACAGGTAGCCACGCTTTCTAAAAGCAGAGAGGTTTCTATGCTTAGTATGGTCCTGTCCGTCCCTTCCGTTGGCATAGGAAGCTGCCTCTCTGGTCACTTCCGTTTGTTTTTAGGAAGCACGCTCGGTAGGAGCGCAGGTCAGTCAGTCCACGGCGAGCGTCTGAAGTGGTAAGATCTCAGGCTAAGCGCGTGTCTGCTAAGTCCGTAGGACAATGGATTTCTTAAGTTCAGCCTAACTGAAAATTTAATCACCTTTATTTCAGGTTTAGCTCTAAAACATCTAATGTTATCTTAAATTGCAACACAGTGTATTTTGAGTGTGAAGTTCAGAATATCTTCCAGTAGTTGCTTTGTCACTACTTTGTGAGTAAAGTGGAACCACGTGCTGATCAGTAACTCTAACTAAGATAATCAATCTTAAATGCGAATGTGCGTGAGATTATAACGTCACGTCTTGAGAATATTTTTCAATGTAGCAACTTTTCTTTATGTTCAACCCACGTGGGGTGTCCTTTGTGAGACCAGTACCACGTGCTTATACAATTGTTTGACCCATCAGATTAATAGTAAGACGATAGTAACCAGTTCGAGGTTTTTCTTTTGTAAATTGCTTTTCGATCTAATTTATTTTAATTATCAAAATTATGGTGGAGTTACACTCTTTGTGTAAACCAAGTTGACCACGTGAAGTATGTGGTGTAATCATCAAAGTAGCCCTCAGCTATTCTTTTCGGGAAGATTTCACAAAGAGTTTGCATGAATTTAGTATACCAGTGTGTGGTAATTACATGACGGACAGGATTGCGCTACGAACGTAACTTCTTTGGGTGAAAATTGAATTGGTTGGTTGTGGTTAATATCCTCTTGCATATGATTCAACGTTCTTCATGTGTTTGGTAAGCTAGACTGGATACCTGGTGAAACAGTTGCGCAGTAATGCAAGGTTAACTTCCCCAGACAGCTCACAGCAGTCTATCAGTACCGCTTTCATAGCAAATTAAAGCAACAACATTACAATGTTGAAAATGAAAGTACAGAAACGAAGGAACAACAGACACTGAGGTGACAAAAGTCATGGCATATCTCCTAATATAGTATCGGACTTCCTTTTGCCCGGCTTAGCTCTGCAGCGAAGCGACGTTGTTTGGACTCAACAAGCCGTTGGAAGTCCCATGCTGAAATATTGATCCATGCTACCTTTATGACCGTCCATGATTGCAACAATGTTGTCAGTGCAGGATGTTGTGCACGATCTGACGTCTCGATTACGTCCCATTAATGATCGATGGGGTTCATGTCGGGCGATCTGGACGGCCAAATCATTCGCTAGAACTGGCCGGACTGCTCTTTAAGCCAATCGCAAACAATTGGGGCCCGGTGACACGCCGCATTGCCATCCATAAAAATTCTGTCGTTGTTTGGGAACATCAAGTCCCCGAATGGTTGCAAACGGTCTCCAAGCAGCCGAACATAACGACTTTCTGTCAGCGATAGGTTCAATTGGACCAGAGAAACCAGTCCATTCCATGTAAACACAGCCCACGCCATTATGGAGGACCTGGGTCCACGGCTTCCCGGGGTTTGAGCAACACTCGAAACCTATCATTACCTGTTACCGACTGAACGGCTTTCCAATCGTCTTGGGTCTTACCGATAGGGCCAGGAGCTCAGAAGAGGCGCTGCAGGTTTTGTCGTGCTGTTGGGGAAGGCACTTGCTTCCCTCGTTTGCTGCTGTAGACCACCGAATTTCGCCACACTGCACAAACCTAACGCATACGTTAGTCGTACGTCCTACATTGTTTCCGCGGTTATTTCACGCAGTGTTGCTTCTCTGTTAGCACTGACAACTCAATGCAAACGCCGCTGCTCACGGCCGTTAAGAAAAGGTAATCGGCCACTGCGTTATACATGATAAGAGATAATGCCTGAAATTTGATATTCTCGGCACACCCTTGACACTGTGGATCTCGGAATTTTGAATTCACCGATGCTATCCGAAATTGTATGTCCCATGCGTCTAGCTCCAACTACCATCACGCGTTCAAAGTCCGTTAATTCTTGTTGTGCAGCCATAACCACGTCGGAAATCTTTTCACATGAATCATCTTAGAACAAATGTCAGCTCCGCCAATGCGCTGCCCTTTTCTACCTTGTGTACGTAATAGCAATCAGTATACATGTGCATCGCTACCCCATGACTTTTGTCACCTCACTGTAAATAACAGAACATAGAGCCTTTAGTTGCACCAACGATACTGAAAGAGACAGTAGTCGCCAGTAGAAGACTAAAAAACAACAAAACTCCAGGAAAAGATGGAATAGGATGAACTATTTAAGAAAAGAGGGGATACAAGTTCGAGACAATTACACAAACTTATGACCAACATTCGGAACAAAGAAAAAATTATATCCATGTGGAAAGAAGCGTCACAGTAGAAAACCATAAAAAGGGAGGTAAGAAAAAATGGGGAAATTATAGAGGCATCTCGTTAATTAGCACAGCCTAGAAAGTGTTATCCAAGATTCTCCAGGAAAGATAGAAACCACGTTTAAGAAAGATAACAGATGAGAAACAATTTTTGAAGTACCGATCCACCACTGATCAGATATTTTTACTGAAAATATCTGGAATATAACAAGGCAACGGCAGTAGTGATTGTTGATTTTAATACAGATTACGATAGCTTAAATAGACTGTATTTTTGGGAGAAATGCAGAAGTTTTAAATACCGAAGAAGGTTACAAATCTTGTAAAAGCTACACTGGAAGTCGCAAAAGGGACAGTGAAAATGGATGGACAGCATTGAATGGCTTTTGACATATGACGGGACACTGGCAAGAAGATGGAATACCACCACTCCCTTTCAATGTATTAACGCAGGAAGCAATTGATGTAATAAGTGAAGCACATCAGGGAATTAGCATAGGAATAAAAATGCTGTACTGGTCTTCGCAGATGATGTTGCATTAATCGCTGAATATCAAGATGACCTGAAAATCTGGGCAAAAAAAGATATTTCAAAATGCAAAGGAATTTGGATTAAACACGAATGATTAGAACACAAATTTTATGATGGTTGATAGGAATTATAAGACAAAGAGGCGGGAAATCGTACAGATTGATGACCACGTATTTGAAGCGGAAGAGTTTAAATATCTGGGGACTGTCGTAAAATAACGAAAATGATGAGAAACAAGAAACAGACGCGAGGTTGAAAGTAGTATCCAAAGCATCAGATTCACCCAGATTCACCCCTGTCACCGAGAATTTTATCAAGGGGAATCAAAATAAGGATATATAAAACTGACGAGTATTACCATATAGGATAGAAATTTGGAGAACAGATTAGTATGCAAACAGAAAGATTAAGGTTTTTGCAATTAAAACGCCACTGAAGATCTTTTGACCAATTTGTAAGGGAGGATACTGGCGAATGCGAAAGAACAAGAGTGCTCGAGAATGTATATAATGAAACAAATATTGTTGCGGAAGCCAAAACAAGAAGGCCTTGAAGAGAGGAGGGATTGAGACTGAGAGAAGTGTCAGAGAAGAACCGCAAAGGGCGAAGGCCCTTAGACAGACAGAAAATAAGACGGAGAGACCAGAGAGCCAAGAATCTTCAGGTGCAGCACTTGCAGTAAATGATGAAGGTGCCAATGACAGAACACTGTGGAGGAGGCTGCTTGACAATGTCAAAAACCGTCTGTGGTTTGTGGGGCCAGAAAAGTAAGAGTAAGAACATCTTTCTGGTCTTTACACGAAATGTACGTTGGCGGCAGTAGAATCGTTCTGTATTCAACTTCAGATGCCGGCTCTCTAAATTTTCTCGTCAGTGTTTCGTGAAAGGAACGTCTTCTTCCCTCCGAGATTTCCATTTGAGATCATGAAGCATCTCCGTAATACTTGCGTGGTAATAGACCTACCGGCAAGAAATACAGCAACCTGTTTCTGAGTAGTGTCGATTTCTTCTTTTAATCCGACCTGGTGGGGATCCCACAACTCGAACAGTACTCAAGAATGGGTTGCAATAGTGTTCTATATGTGGTCCACTTTATAGATAAGCTACACTTTCCTACAATTCTCCCAATAAATCAAACTGCAGCATTCGTACTCCCTTCTAACGTCCCTACTTGCTTAGTCCATTTCATATCGCTTTTGCCGCGTTAAACCTAGATATTTAATCAATGAGACTGTATCCAGCAGTGCTATACAACTGCTATATTCAACGGTTATGGGATAATTTATGCTACTCATCAACGTCAACGTACATTTTTCTACATCTAGAGCAAGCTGCCCTTCATCACATCTACTAGTAATTTTGTCTAAATCATCTTGTATCACTTCTACAGTAACTCAACAACGACTCCATCCCGTACACCACAGCATCATCAGCAAACAGTCGCAGATTGCTGCTCATCATGTCCATCAGATCATTTATGTATGCATCAAATAACGTCAAAAACAATGGATTTTTCTCCTGTAGCATAGAAAAATTTTTACTATTTTAATGAGACTATCTGATAAAAATTTTTACATCAGTTTTTATTCTTAGCGTAAGCCATTTTTTTCCCCAGGTGTTGTAAAATCTAAATCATTTTTCGCTTTCAAATGTCTGGCCTCTTTTGTGGAAAACACTCAAAGCAAAAATATCAGAATGCCTCAGAGAGCATTTGCATTGTGTTACGAAAAAAAAGGGAAATAAAGACTACATAGAAAGAAAACCTCGTAATTCAATACATTAATCAATGATTCACTAGAACTGGACTAGACAAAGAGTTAACCACGATCCTTGTTTATACAAAGTAGTCATATTTTCTGTCTGTCGATCGCTATTTTGATTACCAAATTACCTGTTTTGGCAGTGGAGCTCATTTTTAGACCATATCTGGTTGTTACAGAGTAATCTGTCGCTACGGGACTACTGGCTCACTGTTATACACTCAGTGATATTCCGTTTGTACACGTTACTCGTAACTACCAGATCTGATCTGAAAATGGGCGACACTGCCCAAGGTCGGTGGTTTTAAATTGAAGTAGCTATCGATAGACTGAAAAAACCTATTTTGTTTTAATACAGTAACTGCATGTGGCTGAATGAGTGAGTGCAAGTCTTTCAGCTAGACGCTACTTTCGCAAGTTACGTATCCTTAGCTTATCCCAGTTTTCCAATCTGTGGAAGCTCACCTACAGACCAACGTGGAATCTGAGCCACATGTTGTTTCTGGCGACTTCTTACATCAGTGACAGGTGAAGGGTAGATTACTGGCAGACTAAAAATTTCCGTGGTTCAACGACATTCGATCCCCCGACCTCTCGCTTTCCCGGCATGCGCTTTACCACCAGACCGCAACATCAATCAGTCACTACAATAACATGAGTAAACAAGGCGAGAACTCATTAGCTTCCTATGGAAGCACAAGCCTCTACAGCCCCCTTCCCTTCCAACTCCTCCCTACACACACACTTCCCCATCAGCGTCAATGTCATAAGTTTCTTCCCACTCCTTCGATAATCTACGTGAGTGCCACCATTTGCAATTATTTGACGAATGTTTTCATGATTTGTCGTATTTGTCAATCGAATTCATTTTTTTGGGTGAAATATAGCTAGAACCTAACACCATTGACAATGTTCAAGGCACTGAATATGGTGAAGAAATGCAACTGAGTTTCTGGAAGAAATTGACCAAAATATACAACAAATAGATTCAAAATTGTAGCAAATTGTCTCGAAACGGTAAATAGAAGTGGAAGGTCGTAATATGTTGGAGTGCTTGCTGAAAATACTACTGGGCAGCCATGACATCATTAAATTATAGTAACTCAGGCAACAGAATAACACCCATTTGAATTTTCCTCAATATTTTCAGCCAGTAGGAAAAGAAGAGTAAAGGGATTGGGGGTAAGATAGGGGGAAGGTGGGAGGTTGAAAGTGGTCGTAAATTACAGCCAGATTAACATCCAGCAGCCACTTTTAATTTCAATAGCAGCGATGGAGGGGGAACTTGAAAAAGCACAAGTGGACAGTGTGTTTACACTATGGTCATAAATTACACTTTGTAAGTAGGCTGTTTAGGTTTTTATGTTGGTAACGCCACGTAGCGCTCTGTATGAAAATCACTGACTGTGGTGTGTGCAATCTTTGGCACTGTTGGAATATTCGCTATTGTAGCGTTGGGCAGTTGGATGTGAACGGCGCGTTACGTTGTGCAGTTGGAGGTGAGCCTCCAGCAGTGGTTGATGTGGGGAAAGAGATGGCAGAGTTTTGAGAGCGGACGATCTGTATGTGTGTCCGTCAGAAAAAGGAAATTTGTAAGACTGGATGTCATGAACTGACTTTTGAACACTATTAAAGTAAATACATTGTTTGTTCTCCATCAAAATCTTTCATTTGCTAACTATGCCTATCAGTAGTTAGTGCCTTCAGTAGTTAGAATCTTTTATTTAGCTGGCAGTATTGGTGCACGCTGTATTGCAGTAGTCTGAGTAGCTAACGAAGATTTTTGTGAGGTAAGTGAGTCATGAAAGGTATAGGTTATTGTTAGTCAGGGCCATTCTTTTGTAGCGATTATTGAAAGTCAGATTGCATTGCGCTAAAAAAAAAAATTATGTGTCAGTTTACTGTTGATCAGAATAAGTTTTGCTCATCTGTTTGAAAATCAAATAACGTAAGAGGTTTACCAGGAGTATCATTCATAATTTTCCTAGGGGATGTTTTACAACTTGCATAAACAAAGCTTAAGGGCACATGTGAGGGATTTATTTACGTAAGGGTCAAGGTCAAGTGACATCATTGTTTACGTAAGGAGAACAATGTGGGGTTTGTCCCAGTGTGCCCATAGCTGTCCTACCAACAGTACCTTTCAAATGGAATATTGAAAGTGACGAAATTAGAGAAAATCAGAGTACTTTGGAGATAGGATATGTGGAAGCAGAAAGTTCCAGAAGTTGTAAATAGTTACAAAGGGAGCATTAAGCCATGACTGGCTGAAATAGGGGAAAGGAATACATTTAAAGCCAAGTGAGTAACTTTGAGACACGGAATAGTGAACGCAGCAAACACTAAATTATTTAAGAGACAGGGCTTTATAGAAATCTGTGGGTAAAACAGGGGATATTCATTTTAACTGATGATAGGAGAAAATAAAAAGTGAAAGGAAATGCAGGCCTAAAAATGAGATTGACAGAGAATGCAAAATGGGAAAGCAGGAATGGCTAGAGGAGAAATGCCTAGCTCTACATGCAAGCGTGACTAACATAAAAAAGATGTCAGCAGTAAGAAAAGTGAAGAGACCTTTGGAGGGAAAAGAAGTAACTGTGTGAATATCAAGAGGTCAGATTGTATCCTCCCCACAAAATAAAATAAATAATATGAATATGATTCTAATTTAACCTCCCCACAAAATTTTTTTCTCAATTAATGTAACCTCAAAACAGAAAAATTCCTGAACTTCTCAACAGTAAAAAACTATAGTTATGTCGTTCACATTCAATGTAACGTCCCAATATAAAAAATAAATTCAGTAACCTGGTAATAATACAATGTAACTAGCATCTCAATTAAATTGTCGCTCACTTATGACTTTTCAATAATTCACTGTGAATTTAACCTGGTAAATTTTGGACGACAGCAGTGCTGCGTCATGGCCCTGAAAGATCATTCTGAATAAAAAAAGAAAAATTCTTACCTCAATTAAGTCGCCGGATAACGCATATATATCTGCTCTTACAATAAATTTTTCTGGCACAGCCCTGTGCAATGCTGGCTGATAGATTTGTCATTTATGAAAGGGAAACAACTGATTTTTCTTTTGCAATAATCGGGATGATCATGGATTGAAGAAATTAGAAATTCTTTAAATTGAAACGAATGGTTGTTAAAAATTACTTTGTATGAAAAGGATTATTATTAGGACATTTTTAAAACATTTACATGGGACTTGAGATAACATTACTACATATTCGCGAGGCTGCTTTTTACCTTATACAATAATACTCAGGCTCCGACATCGCTGCACCGCGACCGGGCCAGCCAATACGATACACCAGACCAGACCAGAGCCGACTGCAGACTAGCAACAACTTACTGCTACAGCTACACAGTTCCTACAGCAGTCAACACTGCTCTCTGGTCAGAGACCTTGCATATCGCAGGCAGCGCATGAGCAATACATCGAAATTACATCTGCTCGGACCTCTTACAAGATAGCAAGTCAATAATAAGGAAAAAGGGTGACATGAAAGGCGGGAGGGACATATTGGTGAGAAATACAAGGAACACACGAGGCTATATTGAATCTATGGCTTATCATAGAAGGTGGGTTGAAGAGAGGCCACACTTCTTTTATGGCATATATAGATTTAGAAGAAGTTTTTGACAAAGTTTCCTGAAATACACACTCTGAAATTCTCAAGGTGCGAGGAGGATAAAGTGGTCTATTACTTTTTCAGAAGCAAGACTGAAGTTATAAGAGTCGAAGCAATTAAAAGGAAGCAATGGTTGATGCTATGCGGTCATTTTTGCTAAAACTGTCATAATAAATTAATAACTATAATTTTGTTTAGACAATCTGAATTAACCACAGACTAGAAATGAGAATGCAAGCATCATTAAAATTAGTCTCTGTGATTTCCATGTGACATTCTTGTTCTGGAGGTCTGTTTGAATGTAAGTGGGAGTCTTATTGAGCACAGACGAGCCGAGCAGAACAGATATCCGGCGTTAAAAGGAACTGTAGACGTTTTCAAACAAACACCAGGAAATGTAGAAGAGCAAGTAGAAAGTTCAGAAGAGTATATTGTATGCAGGCTGAATTCCGCGAAAGAGACACCGTTTGTTTTATGACCTTAATGACAGTAAGCCACTGAATCGCCTGTATAACATGGGCAGCCGCTGGCTCCGAAGGGACGCGCCGCGAGCACACAATGAGGAAGCACAGTGAGACGGTGCCCAGCCCTCTGCAGAAAGCTAGTTTTCTCGGAAACACGAGACCTAAAGCAATACAAAGATAATAATATCTGAAGTGAAGTGAGAGACGAAGCCATCTGGTCGATTTGTATTTAAGAGCATAAGATATCCAGGTGTCAGACTGGTACCATGTTTATTTCCTTGTTATTGACTGTTAAGAAGCAGTAAGAGCAGCTACCGTTGGTTAGTATGAATAACGTCTAGGGCGTGTACATGGAGATGGCCTCGGTAAGTTCACCCAGTAAAAAACTTCCTGAAATCCGCAGGACTGTGTCGATGGCTCTTAGTAACCTCACTTTGAGAAGGGAGTGAGACAGAGTTTTAGCTTATCCCCAGTCATCTGCAATCTGTAGATAGAGCAAACATCAATGAAAACCAAGGAGAGATTTGAAAAGGGATTGAAGTTCAGAGAATAAGCTGAAACTTCGAGAATTGCAAAGAAATTAATTCTACCGGAGGTAGCAAAAGATGTGGAATATCAGTTGTTGAAAAGCGTATTTGAAATGAACACCAACAAGTGTAACACAAAGACATTGAATGTAGTCGAATTAGATAAGATGACGATGAAGGAACTAGGTTTATAAAATGAGACAGTAAAAGTAGTTGATGAGATTTGCTATTTATGCTGAAAAATAAATTGTGACGATAGAAGTAGAGAGACTGTAAAAATGCAGACTGGCAATAGCGACATAAGCGTTTCTTAAACACAGAAATTTCTTAACATATAAAATAAATGTGAGTGCTACGAAGTCTTTTCTGAGGGTATTGGAGTGTAGCCTTGTATGGACGTGAAACATGGACGACAAGAGAAACATGGACTCAGACAATTAGAGAATACAAGCTTTCGGAATGTGGAGCTACATAAGAACGTGGTGGCACTGAAATGAACTAATGAAGAAGGAAATTTATGGCATCAACAGACTAAAAGATGGGATCAAGGATAGGATATACCCTGACCAATCAAGGACTAGTCCATTTGCTATTGGAGGGAAATGTGGAGGGTAAAACTGTACATGGTCACCAAGGCTTGAATACAGTATGTAGGTTCAAATAGATATACGTTGCAACAGCTATGCAGAGATGAGGAGGCTAATACTGGATAGAGTAGGGTGCTCAAACCAGCCTTCAGACTGAAGACCACCACAACAGCATTCAAGCCTCTGTCTTCAACAAATTCTGCCACTGCGTATCCATTATTACAATGGAAGTTATTCCCTGATGCCTTAATACATGCTCTGTCTTCTTGTCCCTTCTTCTAGTAAGAGTTCCCATATACGAGCGTTGTCCAGAAATTAAATTACGATCGGTCACGAAATGGACACCACAGTGAAAACCAGATGAAGCTTTGCACAGACGTTTTGGATACTATCTCCAGTAAGACTGCAGGTGGCACCAAGATGATCTTTTCAGTCGTGAGCGCACTGTGCGCGAGTAAAAGTGCCTAGAACAACGATGTCTCCCGCCAAGTAGCAGGGCCCGCTGAGAGGCTTCGCCTTAATGAATGCAGCCCACCTAACACAACTGCCATGCACTTCCTTCTTCATCGCAGTTCTCAGCCGCACTCTGCAGGGGCAGTGAAGACACTCCTTAAGCCTTTTCGATGGGAAGTATTCATAACCCACCAGACAGTCCTAATTGGCTTGTCCTGAGTATCGTCTCTGTTCACATGAAACGCTGGATACAAAAACAACCTTGGGTGCAAGCTACGCGCTATAGACCAGCGTAGAGAATTATTGGAAAGCGCAGGCGGCTGCCTTCTATGACGATGGTGTTCGAAATTTGGTATAACGCTCCGACAAATATCTAAGTCGGAGAGGCGACTACGTAGAAGAAGTACCTGGAAAATTTAGATAACTCTTGTAAATAAAATGTTTCTGATTTGCACTGTGGTTTCCATTTAGCGACGATCGGAACCCACCTTCTGGACAACCCTCGTATATTACCTTCCTTGATGCTTTTTCGGAGAACCTCCTCGTTTCTTATACTGTGAATACATGTAATTATCAGGATCCTTTCGCAATACCACACCTTATCGCTGCGGTTCTCTTCTTTCTGGTTTTCGGATAGCCTAGAGGATGCCCATATTCGTAGTATACTCCAGAGGTGCTACCTGTGTTTAGAAAACATTCCTTTTATAATTTCCACTTACTTTACTCTGATTCGCTTTGAGCAGTTCAGTTTCTCACCGTTCTGCTGTTAACTCATAGCTTGTCCTCTAACGACCACGACGTTGCTAGGACGTTGATCCTACATCGTCTTTCCACATGCGGCAGCTACATTTGACTGAAAGTTTTGATTGAATCTAAAATTTCGTATAGAGACCAGGTTTTAAATCTTTACAAAACGAATAAAAGGAAAACATGTTGTCTTTTTTGTTGCTAAGCCTCGTTTCCGCAGTCGCAGTTATGCAAGTAATACAGCGTTTGCAAATGTAATAAAAGTGTTGTCTCGACCATATGCGTTTCGCTCTATGTAAAAAAAAAAAAAAAGCTTCTTCTGTGGTCACTGTAACATTGCGGTTTCCTCAGAGAACTCTTTGCTAAAATCGTAGACAGTTATTTTGCTTTAAATTATTGCAATTAAATGCTATTAAATGACAATTATTTCCAATGATTCTTGTTTCCTACATCATTCATAATGTTCTTCTACACACTGGTGTTCGACTTGAGTACACTGCACTTAACCGACAATAAATATATTTTTGTTTTCATTTTGCGAAAATCCACTTACTCCTCGTGAACTTTACTTTGATGCTGCAGGATGCAATCATCTTTTTTACATGAGTGCAAATGTATCAACACAACATGAAAAAATAATAATAATCAGCGTCAGTAAAGTGCAGTTTACTAAAACCGAACACGGAACAATGAAGCAAGAAATATAAAAATCGTGAATAATAACTGCAATTTACTCTGTTTAACATTCATAATTTAAAACGTGAGAACTGTTTAAGATCTTGGCAAACAGATCTGTAAAGAAAAACCACTGAAGATGCTGCTAAATAAAGCGAAATGCGTATGGTCAAAACAAAGCTTTTATTACAGTCGCAAAAGACGGTGTATAACCTATATTATTTATTCTAATAGCCCTTTTACAGTGCACGTTAAATTAATAATTCAGTTCTTGTTGTATGCATCCTTCTTCCTCTTCACCCACATTCGTTTCATACTTTCAGATCTCTGCTTCCGGAGTCGCTCGATGCGCCTGTTTTATTTTCCTTTTTTGTTCGTTCCTGAAAACCACTTTCAGAATTTTGTTCCTAAATAAATTCCTGTTATGTGGGTCCATTGTGTTGATGTTTGCTTCTTTGATGTCATTTCGTGGCTATGTAAAGAATGCTGGTTGTCCTTTCAGTTTCATAATTTTATTAAAGATTTGCTTCGTCAGTCTGTCATCATCCATTTTAGCCAAATGTCCTAAGAATGACACTTTTCTGTTGCGCATTGTGTGTGTTATGTTCTCTTCGTGTTAATAGATTTCTTTCTTAAATCAAGGAATGTTGTATTCTCTTTCCGCTGTTCTTGAGCCAAGTATGCTTCTAATCAGTCTTCTTTCTGAACCAGTTTTAGAATTTCTACGCAATACACAGGCTCACGTCTTCCTATAGTATTATAATATTTAGTTTTGGTGTTGCACTGTAATACCTCCTTCTGGTATAATTTTCAGGTGTCCTGGAATGCGACGTTCATCTTATCCCTAGAGTGTCCACCTCATTGTTGCTCAAGTTTACCTAAATATTTGAATGATCTGACTCTCTTTACACGTTGTTGTTTGTCATCTACACGAAGAGCTTGCAGGAGCTGAATTTTGTATGGTTTCATGTGTAAAAGTCGACGCAACACACGTCAGACGGACAATGGGGGCATGTTGACCTGTCGAGCTGAATTGCGAATGGATTTCTGCGCACTCCCTGTGAAACTACGGCGGATGCGTTCAAAATTGGTTCAAATGGCTCTGAGCACTATGGGACTTAACTTCAGAGGTCATCAGTCCCTTAGAACTTAGAACTACTTAAACCTAACCAACCTAAGGACATCACACACATCCATGCCCGGGGCAGGATTCGAACCTGCGACCGTAGCGGTCGCGCGGTTCCAGACTGAAGCGCCTGGAACCGCTCGGTCACTTCGGCCGGCGCGGATGCGTTCGATTCTATGTCAGACACTGGGGACGCCCCGGCGATTTGCCTTTACACAAAGAACCTGTTTCTCGAAATTCTTCAAACCATTGTGTAATGCTCTGTGCTGTATGAGGGTCCACAGCATACCTAGTACAGAAGTCACGGTGAACAGTCATTACTGACCCGCACTGCGCAATACGTAGAACACAAAACGTTTTCTGTTGTCCCGTCACCATGTTTACTAGAACTGAAGTGGGCGCACACTGCTGCTACCTAGTGGGAACCATTTCCAACAGGACGTTGTTCACGAACATGTCTCAGTCGTTGGTCTATGCTACGAAAAATTGCATAAAATACAGTATTTATTATAAATAACATCGACTACTGCAATAGGATGTGTCAGATACTTTGGCTTCATTTTTCAAAAAGTGAGGAGTTCGTAAAGTTATGATTTGGTTAGCAGTTCCTGATTATATTTACAAGAAATGGCAATTACATAGTTTTGCTTGGTAAATACCTACTTCAGTTTTATATATATTTAAATTTCACGTAAGATTTGCAGCAAACTATTTTCTTTCAAGAATTTCTTTTTTATCATTATTTCTGTCTGTGCAGAAGATAAGAATATAGTATACATAAGTAAGAATATAATGTAAAATCAGTAAAACTAGAAAACATCAAATTGCGTTACAAGATGAGCATGAGCCCATAAGACAAATGAAAAAGTAGAACAGACAAGAAGATGAATTAAGAAGAAACAGAAATGAATTTAGGGTACCTTCACGAAAATTCGGGGAATATCTGCCAGTTTTCGACTCAAAGGCACCTAGGAAAGGTCTATAAGCTTTAAGCGGAAATAAGAATCGAAATTTTGTGAACGACCCTGGCAATGATACGGAAGGATACAATCTACCGAGGAAACTGTGGACAACTCTGAATCGTGTCGGAACAAGGAACTGAAGAATTCAGTTGAGGAACAAAACGGCCCTATTGGGCAGTCCTCAGTGTGAACGAGGGCAAAACCAAGCAACGGAACCATTAGCTGGTGTGCGAAGTGCGTAGCTATGAGGGTGAACAGGAGACGACACGCAGACTCTGATTCAGCTACAGAGTCGCTAATAATATTTTTTAAACAGAATAGACTTATAAGGATTTTTTAAGAAAATTGTAATTCAGTACAGAGCTAAAACATATTTCCAGGATGAGATTTTCACTCTGCAGCGGAGTGTGCGCTGATATGAAACTTCCTGGCAGATTAAAACTGTGTGCCCGACCGAGACTCGAACTCTGGACCTTTGCTTTACGCGGGCAAGTGCTCTACCATCTGAGCTACCGAAGAGAACTCACGCCGGGTACTCACAGCCTTACTTCTGCCAGTATCTCGTCTCCTACCTTCCAAACTTTACAGAAGCTCTCCTGCGAACCTTGCAGAACTAAGGCAAAGGTCCCGAGTTCGAGCCTCGGTCGGGCACACAGTTTTAATCTGCCAGGAAGTTTCTTAAAACATATTTGTTGATACAGTGCCGGAAAAGAAACCCCCACACCAAGAAGGAATTGTGTCAGATAAACGAAAATTGGCTGGAGTGGTTCTACATCTGTGAGATGACATCAAATTTCGCGCCTGTCAAATAAGAGGACACCAATAGCGCCACTAATATGAGGTAAATAAGATTTGCTTTAAATACTTTCTGTTGCGTTAGGTACCTTTGAGATAAGAAAGCCTTTAGACGATGAAGACGCCATTATCAGCAGCTCACTGAGTTCAAGTAAGGTCGTGTAATAGGCCTATGAGAAACTGGACGTTCCTTCCACGGTATTGCAGTGAGACCTGAAGGGAATGTAGCCACTGTACGTGATTGCTGGCAGTGGTGGTCATGGGAAGATTCAGTCGCAAGAAGACCGGGCTCCGGACGGCTACGTGGCATTACTGAGAAGCAAGACCGTCGTGTTCGGTGTATGGCTGTGGCGCATCGTACTGCAGCTGCAGCAGCAATTTTAGCAGCGTTGGCACCACAGTGACATAACGGACAGTTAAAAACCAGTTTTTTCAAGAACAGCTCCGTGCCAGTCGCCCTGTGGTGTGCATTTCACTGACCCCAAACCATCACCATTGGCGACTTCAGTGGTGTCAAGCGAGAGCTTATTGGAGGGCAGCATGGAGGTCTGTTGTGTTTTCTGAAGCAAATTGTTTCCGCCTCGGTTCCAGTGACGGTCGTGTGTTGGTTAGACGGTGGACGGTTGAGGGCCTGCAGTCTCCGTGCTAACCACGCTTGACATTCACCTGGAGTTGGAGTCGGGGGTGGGATTTCGTAAGACAGCAGAATCATTTTCGTGTGTATCCCACGCACCATGACTGCAAAATTGTACGTCTATCTGGTGATTCGATCTCTTGTGCTGCCATTCATGACAAGTACTCCAGCGGGTCTATTCTAGCAGTTCGTCCAAATTCCGCTGTTGGAAACAACATGCTCTATAGAGTGTCGACATGTTGCCTTGGCCTGCTCAATCACCAAATCTGCCTCCAGTCGAGCACATATGGGACATCATCGGTCGACAGTTCCAGCGTTATCCAGAAGCAGCATTAACCGCCCCTGTACTGACCGGCCGAGTGCAACATGTACGGAACTCCTTCCCACAAACTGACGTCCGGCACTTATGCAACACAATCCACACACGTTTTCGTGTTTGCTTCAACATTCTGGCCAGTTATTAATGTAGCAGCATTTCACATTTGCAATGGCTCTTCTCGCGCTTACATTTCTCTTGCAACGTTAGTCACTTCAATGTGTTACCTAGACAACGGTATTGCCGAAATTTCATTACTCTACATTAATTATTTCTTGGTGTTGGGATTTTCTTCCATCAGTGTACATTGTGCCAACGGCCTTGCCGCAGTGGTAACACCGGTTTCCGTCGGGTCACCGAAGGGAGCTACTTGATTGAGACGTAGCGGCTCCGGTCTCGGAAACTGACATACGGCCGGGAAAGCGATGTGCTGGCCACATGCCCCTCCATGTCCGCATCCAGTGACGCCTGTGGCTGAGGATGACACTGCGGCCGTTTGGTATCGTTTGGCCTTCATGGCCTGTTCGGAAGGAGTGTACATTGTGCTAAGCATTTAAAGTGATGATTTCTTTGTAAATGTCGAATAAATAAATAGACTTTCATTTCGACTGTTCATTATGCGCAAAGACGCCTGTTACTATCACTGCGAGAAGAGAAATGCACGAATTTTTTTTTCTTTTTTTTTTTTTGGGAACATGTGTGCAACCATGGTACACACTGAAATCCCAGCGCCACAGTACCGTACCTCGCCGCTAGATGCGCCAAAACAAAGAGGCGCAGACCTTTCATGAAGTATAGGTGGAGGGCAACATCTTGTTTGTCTCTCCTAGCGGCGAACTATGGTACTGTGGCGCGGGGCTTCAAAGTGTACCAGAGTTGCACATATGTTTACGAAAAAAAAAATTATTAACTTTATTTTTTCGGTGCGTTGTCACTCCCTTTCGTATGACTGTCATGGATGAGTATTTTGCAAACCACTCACTGTCGAATTATAAAAATGGTATCCACCAGTTAGGACCTCTATATACCAAGTGGTAGACATAGAGGAGTAAAACAAGTGGTTTGGTTCAAATGGCTCTGAGCACTATGGGACTTAACATCTGAGGTCATCAGTCCCCTAGACTTAGAACTACGTAAACCTAACTAACCTAAGGACATCACACACAGCCATGCCCGAGGCAGGATTCGAACCTGCGACCGTTGCCACAGTGCGGTTGCGGACTGAAGCCCTTAGAACCGCTCGACCACAGCGGCTGGCCAAGAGCTTTCTTTTTTGTTCTTTTTCCTGCCAGGCGGAGAAATTTTCACCTCGGGCTCGTACCGAAATGACGTGAATATGTTGACTGCGTCCTGGGCGCACGGCCGGATTCTCAAAACAGGCGCTTTGACGCCGAGGCGCCAGCTTAATTTAAGTGCGCATTCAGACTAGGCGGCCACGTTTACACCGCGTTTCTCCCCCAGCGGGCGCCGAAATAAATAACGGCGGGCGCCGGCGTCGCTGGCCGGCCAGTCGGAATGTCAACTACTGTGGCGGCCGTCTCTGCGGCTGCGGCGCTGCATACGAAACACGACGGCGGCGGCGGCGGCATAGCCCGCCACACGGCAGCTCACATGGCGCGGCGCCGCTGTGCGTGACCGACCTGAGGACGAAAAGAAAGAAAACAACAACAACACAAAGAACAAAATAATGCTGAGACCTGACGCTGCTGGGTCTATAGCACGCGTGGATACACCTCGCTGCAGTTGTGATATTCCACGTTTACTGCCTCCTTAGCCACTGATTATTGGCCGTGTCTATAGCAGTAGTCTTTCGAGCCTCCCTTTTCCTCTATTTATTACAGTTTGATGCAAAAATCTTTTTGGAGTTTTGACAAGGTTCAACTGTGCCCCTTTGCAGTCCCTTTACAGCCTGAATACTGAATATTCTTTGACTTGGACAATTTCCAATTTTGTATATCATTATACTAGGTTAGTAACTACTTTAGCAGAAAGAAAACCACCAAAAATAGTTTTCGAACTTTATTTCTTTTTTCTTTTCAAAAAAGGGGTTGACAGTCCTGTTAGGTCATACTGGTACAGTTGGTACAGTCATATGCTAACATTACTTCATGAAAAGTGGTACTGACAAAAACAATTTTTTCCCTCATTGACACATATATACATCTAACAATGGGGATTGTTTAAATGAGATCTTGATTTTATATTGTAAACAGCACAGCTTTCACATCTCCCACAACTAACAATAAAATGTGTCCAAGTGCTATAAGACTTTGGGTTCGAATGCCATCTTATGTAAGTAGACAACTTTTTGTGTTGGGAACGCCACGTAGTGCTGCGTATGAAAATCGCTGACAGCGCTGTGTGCAGTCTGTGGATGGTTGGACTCATTGTTGGAATATTCGATGGTGTAGCGTTGGACAGTTGGAGGTGAGCTGCCAGCAGTGGTGCATGTGGCGAGAGAGATGCCAGAGTTTTGAGAGGTTACTCTGAGCGGACGATCTGGACGTGTGCCCGACAGAAAAAGGAAATTTTTAAGACTGGATGTAATGAACTGATATATATATATATATATATATATATATATATATATATATATATATATATATATATATAATGACTTTTGAACACTATTAAGGTAAATACATTGTTTGTTCCCTATCAAAATCTTTCATTTGCTAACTATGCCTATCAGTAGTTAGCGCCTTCAGTACTTAGAATCTTTTATTTAGCTGGCAATGTTGGCACTCGCTGTATTACAGTAGTTCGAGTAACGAAGTTTTTTGTGAGGTAAGTGATTCATGAAAGGTATAGGTTATTGTTAGTCAGGGCCATTCTTTTGTAGGGATTATTGAAAGTCAGACTGAGTTGCGCTAAAAATATTGTGTGTCAATTTAGTGATGATCAGAATAAGTAAAGAGAGAACTGTGTGAGTACGTTCAGTTTTGCTCAGCTGCTTGAAAATCAAATAACGTAAGAGTTTTTCCAGCACTGTCATTTTTTACATGCAAAGGGGAAGTTTCACTTAAAGTGAGGATTAATTCTTTCTTCTTGTGTTCTGAGAAGAATTGGGAGATGTTTCTTGGTATCACTGCTCTCTTGAAATTGAATTTCTTCAGCTTCTAGAGAATAAGTGGAATATGCTGTTGCAATCTGACGTATGGTGTGGTGTTATTTTTCCTTTGTTTGGCCCTCAAATTGTATTTAGTTTCTGAATCAGTGCTTTGCTAATTTACGTATCGTCATCAGACGGAAAATCCCTTTGGAGTAAGTCCAGTATTTCCACATCTTTCAACTTTCTTGCCATACAAAAACATAAAGCTATACGCCTGACAGGACTTGCAAGTACAGAATGTTTTACATGCACATTTTGTAAAAATCTTCAATATTTTGTGCTTCTAAAAATTGTTAGCGTAAATAGACTTACTGTGAAGTGAAAAGAAATATAAAGACCGAATTATCAGATTAAACACTCAACATCAAGCACAGAATGTCCCATTTCCAAATACAAGCAACCCCCATCCACGTGCTGACATTGAAATTTGTGAAAGTTCTCCAACGTGTTAACCATGTACCAAACTAAGAATAAACAGGCAGCCGAACTTCTGTCAGACCTTAAACTATATAGAATATTATAAACTCTCTTTCTTCATTCAGGGTTAATGCCCTATGCCATTTAATTAGATCATGTTAAAATTTCAAACTGGTACAAGTACTGGCAACTAGCTTTAAATGCCCAGAAAACAAAAACTGAGCACAAAGCAAAACCAAGCAAAAGTAGTGTTCTCGGAGTATAGTATCAACAAGTCACAGTTGAAACCGATCAACTGATGCAAATATTTGGTTGTAATAATCTGTAGGAGTATGGAATGGAATGATCACATAGGCTCAGCTATGCCTACGAGGGTTTCATATAGAGATAGTTGTGATGAGTACAGTGCGAGAGGGAAATGACGTAGCTTCTGGAAACCTACTCCAAAGATGAAGTTAAGTATAAGGGACAGAGCAATTGTTGGGGGGCGAAACGCCTACATCGCAAGCAGTTTCATCTTGAAATTATGGCGGTATATCGTGAAAGGGTACAGTACCGCCCGACATTGAAAATACGTACAACATACTTCATTATTTTTGTCAGAACAACACATTTTTTTTGTAAAATAACTCAATTTCAATTAATACAGTGAAGCCGGATACCATTGTGGGAAAGAATGACAATTTATTTATTTAATTGATCACATGTGCACTCCCACAAAGTAAATCCCTACATCCAATTTGGTGAGATCTGTGAAATGAATGAATGTATGGTCGTCTGCTAACCGCAGATAGTGAATGTGAATATATGATCATCTTTGAGACGATCCTTTGGCCACCTTTGGTGGGACCCAAGAGATGAAATTTACCTGAGCTTTGAGCGCCTGAAATGTGGCTGACCAATACGGTAGCAAGGTGCTCCCCCACTTCAGCAGAGGTGCGAGAGGACCTGAAGAACGGCCATGTTTCAGCACTCTGCCGCTGGATCTTGTGCTGTTAAGACCTGTCTTAGTTGTGCTCCGTAAAGACAAAAGAGTGGAGACATGGTATGCATGTGGAATATTTAAGAGTAGTTTGAAATAATAATTTCTCTATTTCAGGAACTTTTGTGGGGAGAATTAAATGTCAGGCAGGTAATATTAATGAGATCGTAGTAATCTTCGGAAGTGACCAACGGTCACAATGAAACCACGTGTAGCAATAAGTTGAAATACTTCCGTGTGCTAAAGTTAAGCTGAATTACTAGCGTGTGTATTATAAGTTGAAATATTTAAGAAATAGCGTGTGCAGGACTTAAAATTAGAGGCGAGTACTTCCACGTGGTGAGTACTGTGTGAGTCTCAATCTGTGTATGAGACAAAGGATAAAGAGAAGAACTCGTCCATGGTATCAGTTGAGGACTCGTGTGTGTGATGAATATGTTCCTAATATTACTTTGCGAGATATGTTGCCATGTGACGCTTGATTCAAACTATAACACTCTGAGAGAGAAACAAGGTGAGTCAGCCGTCTATCCAGCAACGCCACTTGGCTTGCATTGCACAGGAAGACGTGCATATATCTCCAGAGTTCATAGTAGGAAAGTAGAATTACGAAGTGGGGCTGTGTCGTGTGAAACTGGGATAAATACTAATTGAAGTGGGAAAGCTGAAAGTGATAGTGTTGTGACTATTTATTGTGTTGTATTCCTTGTTGTAGTGTGGTGTATATCATGTAATTTGGGTATGTGTGGTTTGCATGGAAGAGTAGCTAGGTAGTTGCAGAGGTAGTGGGTTATGCGTGTTCCTTTTGTACTGCTCGGTCTGGAGGAAAGTTTCGTGATGATGATTGTGAGAGTCGAAGTGTGAGATATAATAAAAGATCCACCATCCTATGCAGAAAGTGCACTGCAGCGTTAAATAATTACGAGACCATAGGATAGAGAATCACCAATGTAAAGCCATGCCCACTGGGCGGAATTTCTCACGTGTTATTGTTGTAGGTTATAGAATTGGTGTGTTTAGGTTATAGAATTTATCGGAATAAATAAGATAGTGAAAAGAAAAAGATTGGTGGCCTTTTCCTTCGAATTGTATGTTGTCATGATATCCAGAATTTATAATGTGTGCGCCACTCATATTCAGTGCGATGGCCACGTGTTGACAAAAGTCGTTAAATAAAAAAGAAAGAAAATTTGGTATTGCCAGTGCGTAGTGAACAGTCAGAGTTCTGTAATTTACTGATAGTCAGATGCGTGTTTCCGTTGCGTATTATTCATATGGGAGGATAACTTGTAACTTAATTGTGAGTACTAGAGTTCATGTTACTCGATAAATAAGAATGAAACCACTCGCTTGGCAGACCACTCATCTTGCAGGCCTGACTGCTTGATGCCACAGTATGAGCAAGGCATGTGGGTGCCTCTCAATCGACCAAATGCAGTGTCACATCTAGACGCTGTGGAATGGTGCCAACAATTTGACCAAAGCTGCGCAGAGGGTGATGCTGCCTGGAAAGTCCAGACCTTGCACAATGAGATTTCGAGCTTTTCGGCAAGCTGATATACACTCCTGGAAATGGAAAAAAGAACACATTGACACCGGTGTGTCAGACCCACCATACTTGCTCCGGACACTGCGAGAGGGCTGTACAAGCAATGATCACACGCACGGCACAGCGGACACACCAGGAACCGCGGTGTTGGCCGTCGAATGGCGCTAGCTGCGCAGCATTTGTGCACCGCCGCCGTCAGTGTCAGCCAGTTTGCCGTGGCATACGGAGCTCCATCGCAGTCTTTAACACTGGTAGCATGCCGCGACAGCGTGGACGTGAACCGTATGTGCAGTTGACGGACTTTGAGCGAGGGCGTATAGTGGGCATGCGGGAGGCCGGGTGGACGTACCACCGAATTGCTCAACACGTGGGGCGTGAGGTCTCCACAGTACATCGATGTTGTCGCCAGTGGTCGGCGGAAGGTGCACGTGCCGGTCGACCTGGGACCGGACCGCAGCGACGCACGGATGCACGCCAAGACCGTAGGATCCTACGCAGTGCCGTAGGGGACCGCACCGCCACTTCCCAGCAAATTAGGGACACTGTTGCTCCTGGGGTATCGGCGAGGACCATTCGCAACCGTCTCCATGAAGCTGGGCTACGGTCCCGCACACCGTTAGGCCGTCTTCCGCTCACGCCCCAACATCGTGCAGCCCGCCTCCAGTGGTGTCGCGACAGGCGTGAATGGAGGGACGAATGGAGACGTGTCGTCTTCAGCGATGAGAGTCGCTTCTGCCTTGGTGCCAATGATGGTCGTATGCGTGTTTGGCGCCGTGCAGGTGAGCGCCACAATCAGGACTGCATACGACCGAGGCACACAGGGCCAACACCCGGCATCATGGTGTGGGGAGCGATCTCCTACACTGGCCGTACACCACTGGTGATCGTCGAGGGGACACTGAATAGTGCACGGTACATCCAAACCGTCATCGAACCCATCGTCCTACCATTCCTAGACCGGCAAGGGAACTTGCTGTTCCAACAGGACAATGCACGTCCGCATGTATCCCGTGCCACCCAACGTGCTCTAGAAGGTGTAAGTCAACTACCCTGGCCAGCAAGATCTCCGGATCTGTCCCCCATTGAGCATGTTTGGGACTGGATGAAGCGTCGTCTCACGCGGTCTGCACGTCCAGCACGAACGCTGGTCCAACTGAGGCGCCAGGTGGAAATGGCATGGCAAGCCGTTCCACAGGACTACATACAGCATCTCTACGATCGTCTCCATGGGAGAATAACAGCCTGCATTGCTGCGAAAGGTGGATATACACTGTACTAGTGCCGACATTGTGCATGCTCTGTTGCCTGTGTCTATGTGCCTGTGGTTCTGTCAGTGTGATCATGTGATGTATCTGACCCCAGGAATGTGTCAATAAAGTTTCCCCTTCCTGGGACAATGAATTCACGGTGCTCTTATTTCAATTTCCAGGAGTGTAACAGCGGAGGGGGGGGAGGGGGGGTAAGGGTGAGGAGAGAGACACAGAGAGAGACTTTCAAACGATAAGGATGTTCTCACGGTAGTTCTCAAATCGCTCCATGACCAAGAGCAGATTTTGCTCTCAAAAAATTGAATGGTTAGTAGAACTTCCCGACAGTTACTTTCGAGGTATAGTATCATGCATCTGTGTCACTTTGAAGTGTTGTAAAAGTTATTTGGCCTGCAAAAATTATGTGTAGCTTACATTCTGAATTCCTCTCATAGGTAAAGAAGTTGGCAGATTTCAGTTGTTTGGCAGGATAATGGGAAAATGCAGTTCGTCTACAAAGAAGATTCCGTACATAGCACTTATCCGACCGATCCCAGAATATTTCATAAGCGTGTAGGACCTGTAATAAATAGGCCTACCTAAGGATATTGAACGTATACAAAGATGAACAGCTGGAACAAACAATTACTTATATGTGGAGAGGTGGTTCTAGGTGAGTGTGTGGTGGTGCTATCTGGGAGTGTGAGTGGGCCAGAGAGCGTCCAACATAGTCCGCGATTTGCGATAAACAATGAATCCGGATGGCGCAATGGCTGGCACAACGGCCTAGTAAGGAGTCTTGGTCCGGTACACATTTTCACCCGTTGACGCTGATTCCTCATAAAACTCCTGACGCAGCTGATGTCATTAGTTCCTTCACTTTCCTTTCCGTTCACCCCCTCCCCCTTCAATTTACAAAAACAATTATTTGACGTACGGTACAGTGTCACGGAAGTGCTCAGAACTAGACACACTTGAAGAGAGACGCAAACTATCCCTAGAGAGCCTACCTACAAAGTTTCAAAAATAAGTTGTAAGTGAGGGATCTAGGAATAACCTCAACCTGGTACTTACCACTTCTGTAGGGACTGTGAAGACAAGATTTGACTGGTAAGGATTTCCTCTCTGGAGCGGAGTGTGAGTCGATCTGGAACTTCCTCGCAGATAGCTACTTTTACAGATGAATTATCCAAGCACGACTCATGACCTATCCTCAAGGCCTTACTTCCGCCAGAGTCTGATCTCCTACCTTTCATACTTCACAGAAGTTCTCCTGCATGTCCCCGTAACATCCTTTCTCCCATGAGAACTAGTTCCGCAAGCTATGCAGGATATCTTACGGGACTGCAGCAGGGCTACGCCATCCACAACCGACGACGTTTCGACAGCTCTGTACCCTGTCATTTTCATGGCAAAACTGCAGCAAGTAAGCGGTGCGCAAAGGAATTTAAAACCTCAGTTTCCAGAGTAATTTCAGAAACACACACACACATATATATATCGCACTAAACACTCCAAATCAAGCACAGAATGTCCCATTTCCAACTACACGCAACTCCCATCCACGGCTGACATTGAAATTTGGGAAAGTTCTCCAGCGTGTTAACAATTTACCAAACTAACAATAAACAGGCAGCCGAAATTCTGTAGAACCTTATATGTCCTTAACCTTAGATTGAGGACAGGAAAAACGTTCCACAACATACGGTTGTTGTGGTTTTCAGTCCCGAGACTGGTTTGTGTGCAGCTCTCCATGCTACTCCATCCTGTGCAAGCCTCTTTCATCTCCGAGTAATTACCGCAACCTGCATCCTTCTGAATCTGCTTAGTGTATTCATCTCTTTGTCTCCCTCTACGATTTTAACCCCAACGCTTCCCTCCAGTAATAAATTGGTGTCCGCCCCCGATTAGTTGAGTGGTCAACGCGACAGAATGTCATTCCAAAGGGACCAGGTTCGATTCCCGGCTGGGTCGGATTTTATCCGCTCAGGGAATAGGTGTTGTGTTGTCCTAATCATCATCATTTCATCCCCATCGACGTGCAAGCCGCCGAAGTGGCGTCAAATCGAAAGACTGGCATCTGGCGAAAGGTCTACCCGATGGAAGGCCCTAGTCACACGACCTTTACATTTATTAAACTGGTGCTCCCTTGATGGCCCAGAATGTATCCTATCGACCGATCCCTTCTTGTAGTCAGGTTGTACCACAAATTTATCTTCATCCCAGTTCTTTTCAGTAACTCCTCATTAGTTACGTGATCTACCCATCTAATCTTCAGCATTCTCCTGTAGCACCACAGTTCAAAAACTTCTATTCCTTTCTAGCCTAAACTGTTTATCGTCCATGTTTCACTTCCATACATAGCTACACTACAAACAAATACTTTCAGAAAGGATTGCCTGACACTTATATCTGTACTCGATATTAACAAATTTCTCTTCTTCAGAAACGCTGTTCTTGCCATTTCAGTCTACATTTTATATCCTCACTTTTTCGAGCTTCATCAGTTATTTTGCTTCCCGAATAGCAAAACACATCTTGTCTCATTTCCTAATCTAATACCCTCAACATCACCTGATTTATTTCGAATGAGGATAATGGAATGTAGTCGAATTCCCCATCGTATTTCCGCAAAATAAGACCAGTCCTGTTGGAAATATTCCCTGCGTTAGATAAAAAGGCAGTAGACTATGTTGTCGTATCAGTATTATCATCACTGACCCGTTGCACAGTTGATCGATAGCACATTGAAAGTCTGATCCGTCTTTCAGTATAACCATTCTGACGAAACATGACCTCAAGATGGGCTAACTCAGCGGAAGTCACAGCATCTGAAATGAAGTGGTCTCCACCATCTAAGCCGGATGGTGACAACTATCGGACTGCAGATACAAGTCATTGTGGGAACGCTTCCTCTAAATGGCATGTCCCAACGTATCAGCAACTTAACTTCTTACATCATCTAGGAAGGACAGGCAGCCACCCTTTCCACCACCATCGTGAACAGATACTGAATTCAAGTGTTCTAGAAAGTAGTCCAGATTATCATTGCCATGAGACCAAGCAGCAAAAGTATCATCTACATGTATAAAATAACATGCAGTTTTCAAAGCCGCTGACTTCAAGGCACCTGCTTCAATGTCTCCCATAAACAAACTGGTAATAAGAGATGACAAAGGGCTTCCCATCGTAACTCCACCTGTCTGCTCATAGTACTAGTCATTGAAGAAAAAGACAAGTTCATACGTGTCGAAATATGATCGTTAATTCAACACCAAACCTAACCTCAATTAACCGTAACGAATCAGAAAGAGGAATAAGAGTGAACAGAGATACCTCATCAGAACTTACTGGAATGTCCGTCATTCAGACGCATTCCCTTTAATCGACGTAAGGAATCCGCCGAGTTCTTAATGTGATGCTCACGCCAACCCAGTAGTGGGCTCAACAAACTAGAAAGGTGTTTTGCTACGCGATATGTCGAAGCACCAGTGTTACTCACAATCGACCTACGAGAAACCCCTTCCTTGTGGACCTTCGGAAGGCCATATAACATATTGTGAACAGAACGGTAAGAATTAAGACTCCTGATAGTCTCCTGCGACAAGGAACTTTCCTTCAGGAGGCCGCTAGTCTTTCTCTAAATAATTTTGTGGGGTCAGCCCCCATCCTGCGATAAGCTGTATCAGACAGTATGCACTGCATCTTCTGAACGTAATCCTGCTTGTCCAAAACAGCTGTCACGTAGTAAAACAGCAATAACCCGGTCAGCTCTAAGTGAACATATAGCAGCCCACTCAACTACTGTTGTAACTCACTACTCTTTGGCGGATGTGTCCTGCTCAACACACGACATGCCTCCTAAGCTTCTCTGCAACATCAGGAGGTAGTCTAAAACAGACTGTTGAACAAAATTAATAAAATCAATCACAGACACACACTTGGGCGTCAGTGTAAAATTTAAACCTTTCCCTAGCACAGATAAATCAAAATCGTCATAATCTTTCCCCGTGCGATTTATCACAGAAAGTCGACATACAGTATTACGCTCCGTGCCACGAAACGCTCAAACCTCGCAGATGCCGGCAGTTTGAAATTTCGAATCAGACTGCGACCATGAAGCACCGTCCAGCCAATTTAACTTGTTATTTACCATAGCCCGCATTCTAGAGGAAAAAATGGCCCGTTCCGTAGAGAATTAATTTTATGTGAATCTTCATGACAATTTGGTTGTTTTTTCTTTTATTTTTATTGTATTCTGAACATTGAAATATGTTTATGGTGTCTACCACGGTAATTTCCTTTAAATTTCTTTTTTCCCGCTATTATCATATCAAAGCTTAGATTACTGGCTATACGCTACTCTATGTGAAGTTCTCTTAAGGGATCTTTTTTCGCTCTTCGTTGGGTGTTTCTTAATGCCAATATACAAATATAAAAAGCCCTATTACTGCTACCACCACCTTCACTTTTCTACTACTACTACTGAAAAATATGTTTCTAATACTCACACTAATATTAATACTTCTTCAATGATTACTTATCATATTTTTATAATAATAATAATAACATGAATATAATATAAAATATATTCGTATAACATAATATAAAATATAAATATAAATAATATAAATTAAAATAAATTCCTGGGAAAACAGTTAAATAGTTATTTTTTTCTGCGGTAGATTCACTATTTTTCTTTGCTGTATTCTGACATAGACCCCCCCCCCCCCCACACACACACACATACACACACACATATGTATATATATACCTTCCAACTATCGGAATGTACCTAGTTTGTCTCTACTCTTCGTACCAGCTGGACCGCCTGTTGAGTCCAGTAATATTATGCTGCCGCTTGCTGACAGCTTAGTTATGGATCAGAGTGCATCACATATATTTCTTTTCGTCCTTCGTAGGTACGCTTGTGGCTACCTCGCTTCACTCTTCTGTTACCGAACAAACGATCGTAGAATTATCGGGCTCGATTCTCATTCCCCAGTGTCTCTGCTGTGACGTCTGTTGGCTACAGTTACGCCTTGCTTTTTCTGCGACAGCATCAGCTATAAGATTTAAGGTATCACAGTCCTCTTTTCATTAATTATTTTGTAAACAGTTGTACATCTTAAAGTATGCCGAGCTGCCTTTACTGTATTTTCAACTACTGTTATCACCACAGTCGCAACTGGTCGTTGCCCAGTTCCCCAGTTCTGTTCAGATATTTAGGATATAGCCAACGTCCAGAAGGTAGCTCAACCAGTTCCCTACTTGGCTCAAAACAAGTTATCTGAAGCTCTTCGCGTACACCAGAAATAAACTGAAACGTTCTCCTTCGTGTGAGGAATCCCATCTTTGCTGTCATTCAGTAAATATTAAATTCTTTATTACTAACGAATTTGTTTCTGGTCATTTGCAGGTGCAGCGGACATACGCCTATTAAAATCTGATTTGATCCATTATAAATGGTTCTGAAAACCGGCGACTGTGAAAACAATAGGTTTGTTTATACATAATTCTTCTGTTGACAGTCACGCGTTTCGGGAAATAATTCCCATTTTCAAGTGCGTTTTTTTGTGTATTATGCCATTTCTATGTGATGTTGTCGATGTGTGAGAGTCTGCTTCATTTCGTTGACTTTACTGCAACATATAAGAAACAAGCGATTTTTTGTTGGCTGTCGATCTTTTTGTGAAGTTAGTGTCGAAATTTAGAAGAATGTGTACTTACACATCCACATCACATAGAAATGTCGCAATACACACAAAAAAACACTTGAAAATAGGAAACATTTCCCGAAACGCGTAATGTGAAAAGTAAACAAAGAAAATTGTGACTAATAGCAGAAGAATTATTTATAAACAAACCTACTGTCCATTAAAATGGTTAGGTCTGTAGATCTTGAAAGCTCCGCAACTTCCGTCGCAGAATTTCTCACTGTATTTTTCCTGCTGCAGTGGGACGTTTGACCAGTCGTAAGTTGTCAGCCTGGAAAACACTCACTATCACAAGAAAATCACTCCCACTTGACGTCAGCGTAGTGGGATCGAACCTTATACGTCCCATTTAAAGGGTAACGGAAAGACGGACACAACGTTTCCAATATGGACAAAGCTCCCTTCCGATGTACAGTGATGTGACAACACTTATAGGAAATCTCCCAGTATCGTGTTGAATCTCCTTTTGCGGGCGTAGTGCAGCAACACGATGTGGCATGAACTCAAAAAGGCGCTGGAAGCCCCTTGCAGAAATATCGACCCATGCGAAACTGTTGCCTTTGCAGGATTTTGTGCGCGAACTGACCTCTCGATTGTGTCCCCCGATGGTATTCATATCAGGTGATCTGGGCGGACAAATTATTCGGTAGAACTGTCCAAAATGTTCTTCAGACCATTCGCGAACAGTTGTCGCTTGGAGACACGGCGCGTTGTCATCCATAAAAAAATTCTATCGTTGTTTGGCAACATGAAGTCCATGAATCGCTGCAAACTGTCTCAGATAGTTCATTCAGACGACAGGACCCAGTCCATTCCTCGTAAACACAGACCACACCATTATGGAGCCGGCCGCGGTGGTCTAGCGGTTCTGGCGCTGCAGTCCGGAACCGCGGGACTGCTACGGTCGCAGGTTCGAATCCTGCCTCGGGCATGGGTGTGTGTGATGTCCTTAGGTTAGTTAGGTTTAATTAGTTCTAAGTTCTAGGGGACTTATGACCTAAGATGTTGAGTCCCATAGTGCTAAGCGCCATTTTTGACCCATTATGGAACCACCACCAACTCTCACTGTGCCTTGTTGACAATTCGGATGCAGGGATTCGTGGGATTTGCGCCACACTCGAAACGTACCATCAGGTCTTATCAACTGATATCGGGAGTCATCTGTCCAGGCCACGGTTTACAGTGGTCTAGGTTCCAACCGATATGGTCCCGAGCCCAGGAGAGACACTGCGGTCGATGTCGCGCCATTAGCAAAGGCACTCGCGGCGGTCTTCTGCTGCTACAGCCCATTAACGCCAAATTGCGCCGCACTGTCGTAACGGATACGTTCGTCGTACATCCCATTTGGTTTTCTGTGGTTATTCCACGAAATGGTGCTTGTCTGTTAGCACTGACAACGCTACGCAAACGCCGCTCGGTGGTGAACTGAAAGCCATGGATCAGGGAATAATGAATTTCCTAACGATTACCGAAAAGGAACGTCGCACGCGTCTACCTCCATCAACGATTCCGCGTTCAAAGTCTGTTGATTCCCGTGATGCGGCAGTAAGCACGTCGGAAACCTTTTCACGTGAATCACCTGAGTACAAATGACAGCTCCACCAGTGCACTGCCCTTTTATACCTTGCGCATGCGATGCTACCGACATTTGTACAGGGTGAACAATATTTAAACCGACAAACTCTGGGAGGTTGTAGGGGACATCAAAACAAATATTTTCCCTAATGTCATTTTTTCCTATGAGGAGTATTTAAACCGGTAGAGGAAGATTTATCTGGCTGCAAATTAATTAAACCAATAAACACTTTTCCGTTTTTTATGACCAAGACACAACACATTAACACAACCCAATTTCAATTACAGTAGATTTTCAAAAATGCCCCCATTGACACGTAAACAAGGGTTACACCGTCGGATCATGTTCTGTCTGACACGGGCAACAACCCCAGGAGTATCCTGAATTGTTCCTGCTGCTGCTACTATCCGGGCAACCAGATCCTCTTCTGATGCAACAGGAGTTGCGTAAACAAGGTTGTGCGTCTGTCCCCACACAAAAAAGTCCTGAGGGGACATATCTGGGGATATGCAGGCCGTGGTACAGGACCACCTCTGCCATTCCACGTTTCCGGGAACCGTCGGTCCATGAATCGTCGCACACGACGATTGAAATGTGCCGGCGCCCCGTCATGTTGGAAACGCATGCGTTGTCTTGTAGGAAGCGGGACGTCTTCCAGCAATTCTGGCAATACTCTGGCGAGAAAATTGTAATAGTGCCTGCCATTTAATGGCTTAGGTAGCAGATACGGCCAAATTAAACAGTCCCCAACACCGACCCACACATTAACGAAGAACCGCACTTGATGAGCGCTAGTAACTGTGGCATGTGGGCTATCCTCACTCCAAACGTGCGAATTGTGCATATTGAAGACTCCATCACGCCCGAACGTTGCTTCATCGATAAACAACACAGAGGATGGAGATGTAGGATGCATTTTCAGGTACCACTGCGAAATCTGTGCTCTGGGTGGATAATCAACTGGTTTCAGGTTGTGGACACACTGTAAGTGAAATGGACGTAACAATTGCTCTCGAAGGGCTGTTCTTACATTCGTCTGATTCGTCCCCATGTTACGTGCAATTGCACGAGTGCTGATTGAAGGATCCCGCTCCACATACTGCAAGACAGCTTCCTCAAACTGCAGCGTTCTTAATGTGCGAATTCGTCCCTGTCCAGGTAATCTGCTACATGACCCCGTCTCACGCTGACGTTGGTACACAGCGGCAAAGGTCGTATGATACAGGATACGGCGATTAGGGTATTGTTGTTGATAAACCCGCTGTGCAGCTCGTCCGTTGTGGTGCGCTACGTAGTTCGCACCAACCATATCGGTGTACTCACTCCAGGCGTATCGCTCCATTACTAAACAGAGACAATGCACTACTATACTGGAGGACAGCAGTTGCCTACAACTGAAGAGCGTAATACGGCCTCCACCGGTTTAAATAATCCTCATAAGAAAAAATGACATAAGGGAAAAATGTTTGTTTTGATGTCCCCTACAACCTCCCAGAGTTTGTCGGTTTAAATACTTTTCACCCTGTACATGTGTATATCACCTTCCCATGACTTTTGTCACCTCAGTGTATACCTGTAATCAGTCGAGGGTGAGACCGCAGGTGTGCCCACGAATGACGTGTTGTAACTGGTGTGCCATCTCGATTCATCTCCATTTCCAGACTTACACCATCTCCCTCCAATATATAAGTCCAGTGCCGTAATGAGTGCACCGTTTCACATGATGTGGGTATGAAAACGTCCTCAAGGGTCGAGATAGCACACCTGCGACCAGAGGACTTCCCACGTCGGCTTTTAAAACCCACTGTTAGACGTGACGGGCGTACAAAAGATAACATTAAAAAGCCACCACGTAGGACGAGGCCCGGTAGGTCTAAATCTTCTTAAGAGCCGACATGCGCGGCGTATTCTGCCTTTTTTTCCCCCCTACGCTCATAAACCTCTTCGAGGAATCCGACCGCATGAGCGGCGGGCCGTCGCCCGGACTGCGTGGCCACGCGATCTGCAGCGGCGTCACGTCCGCCGGCGCGAGGGGACGCCCCGTCGACCAATGGCGAGGCGGCCCTCTGCCGGAGGAGACTGTGACTGTGCCGCGAGATGGAATCAATCGCCGGCGCATCCGAGTGGGAGCGCGGGCCGCAGATCGGGCCCCGGCTGCAGCCGCGGCATCAAACATCGCCGCCGGCGAATAAAGCTTGTAGCCGGCCACTCATCAAGTGTCAATCTGGCGGCGCGCACGTCGGAAAAAGCGACAGCCCGTCCAATTGTGGCGACCATATAAAGGAGCGGACCGGCCGGACAAAGCTATCGCCGCGCTCCATCTGCAGTCGCGAGCTCCGCTCAACGGCAGGGAATGGGGGGGCGGGGACACCTACCCGCGGCCACACACCGCCGCCGCGCAGTCAATATTTAACAGGCGGCGGACTTCTGTCGGCCGACGACGCGTGGAAACCTGAACCTGAAACAATATGTAGCCGCCGCCGCGTCGCCGGTTTGCATGTCTAAGGAGGCTCCCCGCGGCCTTTGTGTCCGCGGCTCTGATGGCCGTCGATGGATAATCACCCCCGCCGTACGCCACTCTTCATCAGCTTCCCAGCGTCCCACGTGCATAGCTGAGTGCGCAAGCCTGCAGACGGCCCTCAACCATTTAAGGGTGAGGGTGCAGATTTTAGCCGAGCGGCCTAGGGCGCTGCAGTGATGGACTGTGCGGCTGGTCCTGGCGGAGGTTCGAGTCCTCCCTCGGGCATGGGTGTGTGTGTTTGTCCTTAGGATAATTTAGGTTAAGTAGTGTGTAAGCTTAGGGACTGATAACCTCAGCAGTTAAGTCCCATAGGATTCCACACACGTTTTTTTGAAATTTTTACTTACTTCTTGATAGGGTTCTGACCGGAGTTCAGTTTTTCGAAGTGGGAATCTTGATGGATATTTTACTGACAGAGCCCAAAAGACTAATTTGGACGACGAATGTTAAAGATTGTTGGGTCCCAGACGTCAGTGTTGCTTGGTATTGGGCGACAGGGTTCGGGAAAAAACGCAAGTAGTAGGTTGGCCTAAGTGACAGGGAGTCTTGACCATCAGTGTAAAAGTTCCCTTATTACCAAAAGCAAGGATTGGAATTAGTACTGAACAACGAGGACACCCTCAACATACACTGAAGCGCTAAAGAAACTTGTCTGGGTAGGCGTATTCAAATACAATGTAAACATGCAGAATGCGGCGCTGCGGTCGGCAACGCCTATATAAGACAAGTGTCTGGCGCAATTGCTGCTACAATGGCTGGTTTTCGAGATTTAAGTAAGTTTCAACGTGGTGTTATAATAGGCGCACGAGCGATGGGACAAAGCAAAGGTAGCGATGAAAAGGGGGTTTTCCAATACGACAATTTCGCAACTGTACCGTGAATATCAGGAATTCAGTGAAACATCAAATCTCCGACGTCGCTGCGGCTGGAAACAGATCCTGCAACAATGGGACCAACGACGACTGAAAAGAATAGTTCAACGTGACAGAAGTGCAACCCTCCCGCAAATTCCTGGAGACTTCGATGCCGGGCCATCAGCAAGTGTCAGCGAACGAACCATTCAACGAAACATCATCGGTATGGGCTTTTGAAGCCAGTACCTTGATGAATGCACGACACAAAGCTTTACGCCTCGCCTTGACCCGTCAGTACCTGGACTGTTGATGACTGGAAACATGTTGCCCGGTCAGACGAGTCTCGCTTCAAATAGTATCGATCGGATGGGCTTACACGGGTATGGAGACAACCTCATGAATCCATGGATCCTGCATGTCAGCAGGAGACTGTACAATCTGTCAGAGGCTCTGTAACGGTGTGGAGCATGTGCAGTTGGAGTGATACGGGAACCCTGATACGTCTCGATACGACTCTGACGGGTGACACGTACGTATGCAATCTGTCTGATCACCTGCATCCATTCATGTTCATTTTGCATTCCGACGGACCTGGGCAGTACCAGCAGGACAGTGCGACACCCCACACGTCCAGAGTTGCTACAGAGTGGCTCCAGGAACACTCTTCTAAGTTTAAACGTTTCCGCTGGCCAACGAACTCCCCAGACACGAACATTATTGAACATATCTGGGATGCCTTGCAACGTGTTGTTCAGAAGAGATCTCTACCCCGTCGTACTCTCACGGATTTATAGACTGCCCTGCGGGATTCATGGTGTCAGTTGCCTCCAGCACTACTTCAGCCATTAGTCGAGAACAAGTTCCGGCGCGTTGAGGCACGAGTGCTCGCGGAGGCCCTGCACGATATTAGGCAGTTGTCCCAGTTTCTTTGGGTCTTCGGTGTGGTACGAGTTGCATCCAAGAAAGACCAAGTCTTCACACAGAGACGAGGACTAACTAGCACCATTCCCTCTGTTAAAAGAATCTGTCAGTACACTCCGTCTGTGCCTATAACACGACTTGCAGGAGTTAGCTACCCTGTTGGAATTCCATCTGCTGTTCCGAACTATTGCATATAACTCAGCTCAGCCCTGCTCGGCTAATAAATTTGGCTGTTTTTGCCAATACTACTGTCTCTCCACTTTCACCAGGACTCACCTGCCTGATCTATCATCTACTCCTGTCTGCTCAAACTGCTGCCACTCACTCGTTGGAGCTTCTGTATCTGGGTTTTAATCAATTTCCCCTTCGTCCCCCGCCCCCCCCCCCCCCACAAATCCCTCATTTGTTATAATGTTGAAAGACCGTCACCATCTCATTGGCTCTAATTATGCCCTGTTTCCAGAAGCTGAGTGGATGGAGGGAGGCGTATGTTGTAAATTCGTTCCTGGACCTGCTATAGGCTCGTCATGACGTACGTATACGACTGCCTCCTATGTTCTCAGTATACGTAGGATGGGCAAAATATGGAAAACCGTAAGAAATATATGTTTGAAAGTAAATGAAGACGCTAGCCAAGCCTGCAGGTTGTGCTGTTGTAACTGACCACGAGTGGCTTGTCCTCAATACGCTATAAGTGTCCGTCATGGTCAGAACAGTGTCTGCGTAGTTCTTAATTCGAATGTGGGCAAATTATTAGGGCTCATATGGTGGATGCTTCCGTAACCAAGATAGCCACAGTGTTTGCTGTTTCAAGAGGCACCGATCAAAGATTTATACCGCACACAGGGAAAGCGGAAAAACATCGTCCTCTAAGTCACAATACCGACGAAAGTTTGTGCTGAACGGTCGTAACAGACGTTCATTGAAGAGGATTGCGATGAAAAGTAAAAGCATGCCAACTCAGGAACTGAATACAGCGCTCGCGAACCCCGTCAGCACAATAACACCATGAAGGGAGCTCCATGGAAGGGCAAGCTGCAATTCCAAAAGCATATATCAGTGATACGAATGCCTGTAACAGGAAAACTTGGGAGAAGCCATTAAACCTGGAATGTGGAGCAATTTAAGAAAGTCATTTGATCGGGTAAGCCTTTTTTCACAGTATTTCCAGCTCCCAGTCGTCCCAAGCGTGAAACATGTCGAGGGTTCGGTGGTGATTTGGGTAGCCGTATCGTGTTATTCCATGGTCCGCATGGTTACTCTGCAAGGGCGCATTACTCCCAGTGATCATATGATAATTTTGGCTGATCAGGTCCAGCCATAGATACAATGGTTGTTGCTCGGTGGTTACGCTTTGTTCCAAGACAACAGGGACCCTGCCCACACAGCTCGCATCTTCCAGGACAGGTGTAGTAGCACGATGATGAGACCCTGTCCACGCAGCCGGCATCTTCCAGGACAGGTTTAATAGCGCGATGATGAACTGACGCATTTTCTCTGGCCATCATACTCATCATATCTGTATATAAGTGATCCTTTATGGTCTACTTTGGACTAAAGATGTGAGATCGTTATCGACCTCCACCATCGGTACCTGAACTTGCCACTATTTTGCTGGAACGACGGTACAAGATTCCCTTGAGAACCATGCAGGACCTTTATTTATCCATTCTGAGACGACTGTTTTACTGCACCGTATTAAGCATGATAATGTGTTGCATTTTTGGTGTTTCCTTATTCTATATCTGAGAGTGCTTACATTATGCTTGTCCATCTTGTTTTCGATCATCAGTGCACATTATAGTAGAGCTCTCCAGGTAGGACTGACGGACGACAACGAATAAGTTGAAAGAAGGGCGGTTCGTTTTATATTATCTCGAAATAGGCGATATAAAAACAGAGTTTGGGTGGCGATCATAAAAACCAAAGAATTTTAAGTTGCGTTGAGATATTTTCACGAATTTGCTGTTACTAACCATCTCCTCCAAATGGCAAAATACTTTGTTGACTTTCACCTACATAGAGAGAAATAACCAAAGTGATACAACAAGAGAAGTCAGAGCCCACAAGAATAGATTCGTATGTTCCCTTTGCCACATCTTACTCCAGGGTTGAACGGTAGGGAAACATTCTGAAAGTTCTTTTGGGGATTTGTAGTAAGTTCCTTCGGAACCAAACTACTGAGGTCATCGGTCGCTAGGCTTATACACTGCTTAATCTAACTTAAACTAACTTGCGCTAAGGACAACACACACACCCATGCCCGAGGGAGGACTCAGACCTCCGACGGGGGGAGCTGCGCGCACCGTGGCAAGGCGCCCAAGACCACGCGGCCACCCCGCGCGGCTTTGAAAGTTCTGTGTATCTTTTGGCAAACACTTAGTGTGTGTTTAAAAGTAATCATGTAGATGTAGATGTAAATGTAGATTAACAACACTGTCAGACTGTTCGCTGGAAATACTGTTGTCTGCTGGAAAATGCCGTCTTTGGACGATCGTAAGGAAACGCAGAAAGACCGATTTTCCATTTGGACCACAATACTACAGAAGCTCTCTCTAAATGTAAGTATACGTGTGATAACGCCCATACAAAATAGGAAGATCACAGCCGGCCGGGTTGGCCGAGCGTTTTTAGGCGCTACAGTCTGTAACCGCGCGACCGCTACGGTCGCAGGTTCGAATCCTGCCTGGGGCATGGATGTGTGTGATGTCCTTAGGTTAGTTAGGTTTAAGTAGTTCCTTGTTCTAGGGGACTGATGACCTCAGAAGTTAAGTCCCATAGTGGTCAGAGCTATTTTTAGGAAGATCACAATAGTGTCTGATTACAAAATTAGTAGTGAAAGTTTTGAACATGTCATGTCATTTAAATACTCATGAGTAATGCTAAGCAGCGATATCAGATGGGACGAACAAGTAAATATGTATTAGGGAAGCCGAGTGGAAGGTTTAAATTTTTTTGGAAAGGTGATTGTAAACTACAGTGTCTATGTAGTGAAAATAGCATACAGTAAGTTACTGCGACAAATTTTAGAGCATTATTCCACCGTTGGGGTCATTATAAAGACGACAAAACAACAGAAACCGAACGAATTCAGAGAAGCGATGCTAGATCTTAACAGGTCAGGGTAACAAAGATGCTCGGGGAATAAAAGAAAAGAATGATTACAAAACAGTCAAATGTTTTGTGAAATGATTTGTCAAAAAGTAAGAAATAAAATAAAAAGATTTGATACCTCTTTGAATGACGCTCGAAACCATTTACAGCAGCTGTGACGCTCATACGTTAGTAGCCTAAGGAGAGCATTGAGTGAAATTTCATCAGACAAATATCCTCTACTGCTCTTCAAAATTCTAAGATTGTAGGTTAATTCTCAATCGGAACCTTATTTGCTGTACATGATTTTGAGTATCATTCAAAGGCGTGTTAAATGTTCCTCTAACATACTTTACCTTTTTAGATCTAAACAGATCATTTTTAAACCATTCGACTATTTGCTTCTCAAAATACTTTTTAATTTTTCAATTTTGTTCAGAAAGCGGGAAATGTAATATACATAAACACGGATCGGTATTTTTTATTATTAACAGAGCACCAATCAAAATCAATTAATGAGTACACGAGTGGGCCTTTGGCTGCGAAAGCTCATATCGATGATGTTTCATTGAATGGTTAGCACAGTGACACTTGTTGATGGACCAGCATTGAAATCTGCAGCAGTTTCCGGAAGGGTTGCACCTCTGTCACGTTGAACGATTCTCTTCAGTCGTCGTTTGTCCTGTTCTTGAAGCGTCTTTTTCCGGCCGCAGCGATGTCAGCGAGTTGATGGTTTAACGGATCCCTGATATTTACGGCACACTCGTGAAATGATCGTACGGGAAAATTCGCACTTCATCGCTACCTCGATGTTGTGTCCCATCTTTCGTGCGCCGACTGTAAACCACGTTCAAACTCACTTAAATCTTTATTACTTGCCATTGTAGCACCAGCAACCGATCTAACAACTGCGCCAGACACGTGTCTTATGTAGGCGTTGCCTATCACAACCCCGTATTCTACCTGTTTACATAGCTCTGTATTTGAATACGCATGCGTAAACCAGTTTCTTTGGCGCTTCAGTGTATTTGACTAATGTCGAATGCAGATCCACATTTGCCTCGCTCATGCGACTGATATTGAACACAGAAGCACAACTGACAAATAATGCTTATGCATCTCACTATAACTGATATTTATACACATCGGAGTTAATGTGTTATGTAAACAAAAAGCATTCACGGATAACGTTGCTGGCAGCACAACGCAACCATACCATCTGTTCTATAGTTCTGTATCTAAATATACTTTAAGCATGCTAGTAATAATGTGGAGTGCACGAACAGTTCCCCCATAATTTGCTGCAGCCTGCTTCACTCAGAAGCATAGAGATAAAAGAAAGCGATGCTGCGCTATGCCTGGCAGCCAGTTATCGTGCAATTGAGTAGCCTGGTACTGGGCAAGTGGTTACTAAAGTTTTCGCTTATTTAATCTGAATGTTTTGCTGATTCTCCTGCCAAAATAGATTTTTAATCTTTAGATGGAAGGTCTCTTTTAACAAAATGGAGTCTTTACTGCAAACGTAGACAACATGTGATGAATAAACGGGAAAGAAATACTAAATCCCGATTAATAAGACATTAGAAAAAAATATGACTGCCGTATTCACGTACAGCACACTTGAATTACTTATAATGGAATGCACATAGATAATTATCTTGCACATATTGCGCCCCAATGATACCACATTCGGAAATAAAAAATATCTTATTATGAAAATAAACTCACGAAATCTACTTGTTTATATGTATTCAGAAATACCAGAAATAACAGGTTAAACGAGATACAGTATATCTGTAATCCTACAAATCGAGTTTTCAGACGTTGTGTCCTCTTCAATATACACACTCGCCACGATGGCTCCGTTTTCTCATAGTAGACTGAACAACAACACCCGGAAAATGACTCAAATAAATTTCAGCGCAAAACGAGGCAGCGTTCTTATTTCGTAATAGCCACAAGGATACTGGCCTCGTTAGTCACTACCTGGTAAGACAAAGTATTTGGTGACCAATAGCCACAATGTGGTGAGTGAAATCGAAGATTTATCATGTGAATTTACACAAAGTGTGAAGTGTCAGCTGAGCTCTTTTGAATACCCGTAAGTTGCTACAGACAGATATCTCGCGACATACAGCGAAGGAAAGCTCCCAGTAACACCATGCAAATTGAAGGGAAACGATGTCGTGCCACGAATTACGTCTTATTAAATTAAAATTACTGAGTGTGACCCAATTAAGTATGAAACTATTGCTACCACATCTCATACAGATATATAAATGAAAAGATCCGTCGAACTACAAGGAAAACTAGCGGTCACTATAACAATTTGGTTTATTGCCATAGGGCATCGAATAACATGATTTAGCCAGGGAATCAAGCGTACCAACATCTAATTAGGGAACAAGAGATCGGGACACAAGCTATAGACTAGGCCATTTGAAAGCAAAATATGAAACTGTATCTTGGATAAGGTCAGTGCCTGCGAGAAAGGTTGGTGATTTGAAGAAAAACCCTGCAAAAGCAAGAACGGACACTACTACTTCCGCAAGCCGCCTGGCAGGTGCAGCCACGTGGATGTGAATATTAAATCTGCACAATGAAACCCTGACTCAAATTAATTAATTTCGCATCCCCTCGCCTCAGTGGCTGCTTCAACAGCCCTTGCTTAGCTCTCTTGAATGGTGCGGGTATGGAGGATTTCTGCAGCAGTGGCTGGAAATTCTGTGTCTAGCTCAGCCTCTACGAAACTTAGCCTTTCTCTATAGATTCACCCTTCAATGCGACACATTATCCCCAACGATTGATGACTTCGTGGAGACCTTGGGTGTAGAGGCCTGCTTTTTTGCTAGGATGGAGAAGTTCCAGCTCGAAAATCATCTCATAGACATTCTGGAAACGCCTGACATAGAAGCTCTTCGGCCTAGGAAAGAAAAGTAAGACTTTTATCCATTGTGGATGAGGAACACTGCGACTGTGATGAATAAAACTTTCCAAAAATTACTGCAACCAGTCGCCTTTTGTTTGCTCTTCAATTTTTATTATTTTATTACTGTTTACGAACCGCCTAGCGATTCATCATTAGATGGTACATATTTATTAATTGTCTGCAGCATTGTCAGAGTCGTGTAGCTGTGGCAAGTTGTATAAACGCAACACGTAAGCACTGAGTGGGGCAAGAATTATTCACATTTTGACATAGAGCTTTTTGCTTTACTTACAGTGATTGGTATCCTTTGGTTGGATGTTACTGTACACAATATTCTGGAAAACGTAAAGTAGCTTTACGACCCCTACACTCCTGCAGACAATTAATAAACATGTACCATCTGATGATGAATCGCTAGTCGGTTGGAAACCGGTATTGGAATAATAAAAAAATTGAAGAACGTCAAAAGGCGAGTGGTTGCCGTAATTTCAAGGAACCTTTAAAGAAAGACGTTCCTGTATGATATGCCAGGAGAGTACGGGCTTTAGGCAAAATTTTATGTCCTAGAGAAGCTGTTGTGTGACTCTGCCTTTCGCAGAATGAGGTGAAGCGATGTCGTGGAGCAAGGACACCCACTTTGGACGTCTACCAGTTTCCCTTAACCTTATTAGGACATTTTGGTAGTCTGCTACAGTGACGCTTTGCCCCTTACAAATATAATTTGTTACCAACACGCCATGGCAGCCGCAGAAGACACACTGCGTCATGTTGACCGATTATTGCATCTTCGCATTTTTCAGCGATGATGAATCCACATGTTTTCTCTGCTAACTAAGTTCCTTTGCCTAGGGAATTAGTCGGCTAAGGATGTCATCTGGATCGCTTCACACGGCTGCATCATTTCCGCTCCTGCCGCGGTTCAAAGAATTTTTTGAATCGACGAGAGCTATCGCGGAACCCAGAAGGTGGTGAAGATGACCTACGGAATGTTCAGAATGACGTAAGAGATGTTGAAATCTGATCTGTCAGTGAGTTTCTTTTTCTCCACCATCGGCTCTCCTTGAGTGTCATACGCCAGTCTTCGATCAATAAGGTCTGCACTTCTTATCAGTTCTTCACACAGGGATGGTTAGCCAGTTCGTTCTTCGCCATTCAGATTTATGTGTCCACAATGAAAGCGACGCGTCACCTAAGTACTGTGTGATACGATGGTAGACTGTGCCGTTCATTTCCACCGACTTAGCGTGGACTCGTGAGGCGTTGTTCCCCTCCGAACGCACAAAACGAATTGCCGCACGACGGTCCAGTTTATCAACTGGCTGCTTTAGTTTTACTTTGGCTTCTGTAGCGGCTTGTTACGATATTGCAGCGTGTGGATTTCAATATGTGTCATGACTGCAGACATGTACCTGCAAACTAACAAAAAATTAAGCACGTAACTTTGTCATTTCGGATGTCATAGCTTCATGATAACCCTGAAACCAGATTGCTCGGCTAAAAATTGGATTACTAGCAAAAGTAAATCGTTACATGCACTGACTTGGAAATCTAAGACCTATGATTCACAAATTTTTGGCCCGTGCAATTAATTTAGAAACGGAATCTGACTGCAGCATGATAAAAGAAAGTTACCTGACCAGTTCACGTATACTGTCAAAGCGCAAAGGTAAACAGCAGGTATCGCTGCTGGAAACTGAATTTACGTGAAAAATCGTCTCTAGTATTTGAGGAAGAGTGAAACTCGACTTATAGTTAGTTACTGTGCTGTGAACCCGAACTGTAATTACTAGGGTCAAATATGATGCTTTGAAAATATACACTTCGCAGAACCAAGGAAACGTCTCTGGAAGCTGCACCAACGACGTGAATTACTCATTTGCTGAAAAAAGAGTGCAAAGAACAGGATACTTAGTATTCGTAACAGTGATTGCTATCTTTGATGTGAAATATCAAATGCAAATCATGGACCATATCAATTACTACAGCCCAGATTCAAATATCTCACCGTACAGTCGTACAATGCCTGCAAAGTATCAGTCACACTAACGATTTTAAGTAACAAATAAACGACCACGGAAATCGAAGTAACAGAATTCTTAGTTACCACTTCACCGAACTGACTTGAGAAATCTAGTAAACAGAATAATATATGTCCTAATAGTGCACAAGTGAGACGTGGTAGGAAAAATTCCAGTACGTGAGCAACATTTCAATGAAATTTACATACAAGTTAGTAGCTATTTAACAACCTAAACGGATGGCAAGAGTGACTGAAAGACTGTAATACTCTTCCTGTTCATCGACCAAAGTCAGATTCTGGACTAAGCCTCACAGCTACTATCTTCAATAAGAAGCATGAAGTCAAAAGTGGCACACAAAACGCAAGTCCACTCACTGTGTTCATAGCAATTTCACAAAGTGAATTACTGAAAGTTTTATAAAGAAATGGAAATAGCTCCTGTGTGATCATTGAAATAATATTGCAGGACATAGTACACAAACCATCTCACGAAACAGCAACACAGCGACTAGCTATTAAAAAGAAGATGGGGCCCCTCCACGCCCGCACCAACGTGGTGACCAAACCAAAAGTTCTACTGTCACCTCCGTAAAACATGTTAGTTATCTAGTAAGTGGATCACAGGATGCTGGGCTGTGATGTTGTCCGTGCGTCTGGGTAAGACTACGCATTAACACGGTCCATCAGGTGATAGATAGTGGACGAAACGCGAGTGAGGGTAGCGATTTGAAGAGCAGAGGGAAAAAAAGTGCCATGGCTCGTGCCGTGGGAAAAAAACCTCTGCGACAGTGGGATGGGTAGTAAGAGCAGTAGTGGCTTACTAGCTGCGATAGCTCATGCAAGGTTGGATTTGTTAGTATGGGTATCATGCATCATTACCGTGACAAGCGATGGCGATGTATCCCAGTGGCTGCAGCTGCTACATTCCTGGAACAATCAAGATCGTTATACAGTAGTGGGAGATCGGCCATAGATCGTCTCACTGTGTGGGGGATGTGTGGAGCTTGTTTGCATGCAGTGTACGGTACGGCTTCCCTGTGTAGTGCCAGTTGTTCGGCAGTGTATTTCAGCTGGATATCCAGTAATAGCGTCTGATTAACAGGGGCTCGCCTGTGCCGTTATGTTTGCGTATGCTTGGCCATAGATGTTATGCCCTTACAAGTATATCTTTTGGTCTTTTATGTTTCCATCTATGGTTGTGGTCGTAGTTCCCCAGATTCAGAATAAACGGGTTCTGCGAATGTCTGGAGTTTCTGTATAGTCTTGTGGTGAGTTTGTGGATTACCTCCGTGAGAGTCTCAAGTCGGTATTCCCTGTGAAGGTCCGCGATGCGTGTGTATCGTGGAGCATTGCTTATGATTTTGAGTACTTTGTTTTGTATGAGCTGCAGACGGCGCAGGCGTGTAGGCGCAGCGTATCCCCAGACAGGAGCTGCGTACGTCATCAGGGGTCGGATAAGTGTCATGTACATGGACCTCGACACCCTTCTGTTCAGTGTGCTACGCCTGTTGAGCATAGGATAGAGCTGTTTGAGCCTCGCGCTAGCTCGGTTGGTCATGTGTTGTATGTGGTCCCCCCAGAGTAATTTCCGGTCCAGCCAGACACCGAGGTATTTGACTTTCTCGCGGAAACGTATTGGACGTGCATGTAGGGTTATTTGTCTGCAGTAACGGTGTTTGCGCAGTTGCTTCGGTCTTCTAGTGAACAGAACGGCTTCGCACTTGTCGACGTTTACTCTAACACGCCATTTCTCCAACCAAGGCTCGGCCACTCTGAGTGCAGTCTGTAGGCGTGACGTAATGTTTGATGGTTTCCAATCTTGCGCAAGGATGGCTGTGTCATCCGCGTAGATTGCCATCATTGTGTTGTGTGTGGTTGGGAGATCGTTTATGTAGAGGTTAAACAGTAGGGGCCCTAGGATGCTTCCCTGGGGTACTCCCGCGTGTATACCGTGTCGTGTTGATTGTTTTCCCTGCACATCAGTGTTGAAACTCCTGTCTGTGAGGTATGAGTGTATTAGACGCAGTAGCCCGTCGGGGAATCCCGCGTCGCTGAGTTTGCGAATGAGGCCGTTGTGCCATAGACGGTCGAAAGCCTTTTCGATGTCCAGGAACACTGCCCCTTTGTGTATGACGATTGCAGTTCCACCTGCCACGGCGTCGCCCGGTCGGTCGGTACGATAGACACAGTAGCCAGGAAAGTTTAATTGTTTGTGCGGTTTAAGTTTAGTCTCGCTCAGTAGCGCGACAAGGATTCCCTTGCGCTCCATGAACGCGGCAAATTCTGCCCTTTTGTTGTGGATCGAGTCTGCATTCCAGAACAGGATCCGTGATAGTGTGTGCGGGTCTGCGTTATGGGCCAGGTGTGGTGTATTATTCATGTAAGAGTGTGAAAGAGTGTTGTGATGGCAGTGTGTATGACAGCCCAGTATTGCCCGGGTTCGGCGCTCATGAGCTGGGTGATGAGTGTAGTGACGGCCATCAGCACCTTGGTAAGGATTTCAATGGTCGTGTGACGGGGGAATAGTGTTTCCAGTATTCCCCCAGGTGATGTGTTGGTGTTGGGTGTGGCAGCCTGAGGTGCTGCTGTGGGGTTAGCGGCCGCTTGTGCGGGTATTGGTGTGTTGTTTGGGGCGGCATTTGTGTTTTGTGACAGAGGTTGTGGCGCCTGCGTTACTTCTGTGGTGAGGGGGATGGTAGTGTGAGTTACAGTCTCGGTGTCTTGTTGACTGTTTTCCTGTGTGTTGCTGTTCTGTTGTTGCTGCGTGGCCTGTTGTGGTGATTTCGTGTTCCCCGCCCTGTGTTTGCGTGTACGTCTATTCCTCCTCTGGGCTTGGGGTTCGGGGGGTTCTTGTGTGGATGTGTTTTCCTGTATGTGGTGCGTTTCTTCGCAGCTCATGATTTCCGGGAGTGGGGTCGTGTTGTTTGGGGGCATAGGTGTTGGTACCGATGCTAGTTGGGTTTCAGGTGTTGTCTGTAGCTGTTGTGTGGCTGTTGCAGCGGTTGTTTCACGTGTGTGTGTAGGGCGCTGAGGTTCCGCAGCCTGTGCCGTTCCGCCAGGGCGTGCAACCGTGGCAAACGTTACGCCGTTCCTTACTGGGTTCGGCGCTGGCCTTGGGCGTGGTATGTCGTACAGTACCCTGCTTTTTTCTTGTTTTCTCTTCAGCGCCTGTTTGTATGCATTGCACTGTCTGAAGTTTGCCGCATGGGGCCCACCGCAGTTGGCGCAGCGTCGCTGGTTTGGTTGTATTTGTGTGCAAGTGTTGGATCTGTGGTTGCCAGCGCATCCGCGGCAGCGAGTTGCCAGGCCGCAGCGGAGGGCCGAGTGGCCGAACCGCTGGCAGTTGTTGCATTGTTGGGGGACGTTGGGTGGTTCGTATAGTTCTACACGTACGTCCATCCGCAGAAAGCTCTTTATCTGCAGGATGGCGCGGGAATCAGCCGTGTCGGCTAACTCAACCATGTAGTGTGGTAGCGGTGCGTGTGTACGGAACCCTGTCATCCGGGAGGCACTTTTACAGTCGAATCCCAGATAACAAAGGGCCGCATGTACTGTCTCGTTGGGGGTGCTGGGATCCACTCCCTTGATCACGTACTGCTGGGTTCTCTCGTCCAGCGTTCTGTACGTGTAATGTTCGATCTTCCGATCTTTGAGGAAGGTCAGAAGATCTTTGTATTCGTTGTCTGTGGCAACGTACAGTGAGGCCCTATCCCCCGAGTACTTTGCGTGTAATGTGCTGTTTATGTGCCTCTCCGCGAATGCAGTGTTAAGGGCACTAAGGTTCCCGTAGTTTTGTATAACAACTGGGGGGAAACCAGTCTTGTGTTGTGTGGGCACTGTTGTGGCTTTGTGTGCTTTGTTGTTGTTCGCCACAACTGTGTTTGCAGCGACTAGCTGCATTCCAAACGAAGCACGTCTTGTCCGCCCTACAGCACAAGTAAGAGCAGAATATTCGATAGTTATCAACTCCATAGGTGCTTCAGTGGGCGAGCTCCACGTTCATTGGCCTGTACATCTGCACTAGTGGGACAAAGAATGTTCTGCACTACATTGTGGATTGCCTACATCAGGGGAAAGTATAGATTCAGGGACAAACCTATTGATCTCCTTTGACTGCCAGGTCCTTAACCTAGTGCTCTGCTAAGAGGATTAAGACCCCCGGGGATAACCCTTTTTTTTTCATTGACAGGTTATGATCTCCCGCGCATAATCCTTCCTTTTGATATACAGGTCCTTAACCTGTTGTTCCCCCCACCCTCCCCCTGTTCCTCCTCCCCCTATCCCTCCTCCTCCACCATCCCACAGAGAACTCCCCCGACCGACATGAGCAAACTTTTGATATCAATTGGAATGACTAATTAAATAAATCCATCAATTAATTAAACGCACCTAATGGAAACCCCCAGCCCTCCCCATCCCGGAAATTGGCGGGAAAATCCTCAGTTGATCGCTCGTTTGAAGGGAAATCGATTGCTGTGTATGGAATACTGTTTAAACAATTTAGACAATGTGTGGAATATTATTTATTTAGGCAATTATGGGATTCAAGGCTGTGTATGGAATATACATCATTTATTTAGTTAAAAATTTGTCAGGAAATCGATTTCAGTGTATGGAATATTGTTCAAAAAATTTAGAATATGTGTAGAATATTGTTTATTTAAACAATTTATGCTGTACAAGGCAGTGTTTGAAATATAACTTATTTATTTAGTTAAAGAATTCGCCGGGAAAATGACTGCAGTGCCTACAATACTGTTTATTTGAACAATTTACAGGATATAAGGTGGTGGAATATAGTTTATTTAAAGAATTTCTCAGGAAAGTATGTAATATTTAAACAGTTGTGGCGCTTTTTTATTCTAATCACACTTGGAAATGCTGAGTAGACTTAGTGTATATTTGCTGCCAGAGTCAGGGACGTTAAGGCTCTTACTATTTATTTTCCTCACTTGTCGGAGCACACCGACGTCTAATCACAAGAGGGGAAAATCAGAACAATTACACATTTGAAATTTCATGATATATTTCGGAACCCACCATGACTTTTTGCAGATGGACAAATTACTAGACTCTCAGCAGCAAACTATTGGGTACAGAACGCGAAACGTACAGCATTCATATTGCACTTACAGTTAAGTCCCATGAAAGTGGTCTACAGATCATGAATGGAATGAAATGTGATATAGGAGCCATCGTTTGGGGTCCCCCATGCGTGTCTGTATCGTCAGGCCTCCACAACGAAGAACAAAATCGCCCAATGTCCTAATTACAGATTACGTTACTGAATACCACCGGCCGTGAACCATCCTTTGATCTCACGGCCCCCAAACAAAGTATCGAGTGATTCTGTTAATTGGGATATTCCAGACTCGCTTCCTGTCTCTGTCTTTCTCAAGAGGCCACTCCAATTGTCCGTGTTAAACAGCATCTTGAAACATGCAGACGGAAGTTTGCATCTCTCCTCAGGATACAGTGTTCCTATTGGCTGATGCTGAAGACATAGTGTAACGTTCTTGCTTTTATTTGTTCTGAAAGCGGTACTGATAAACAATAAAAGCGGTTTAAAAGCTGTGAGCTGTCTGGGGAAGTTAACATTGCATTACTGCGCAACTGTTTCACCAGGTATCCAGTGTAGCTTACCAAATTCCCAACCAGACTAACATTAATTATAATCTTTTAATAGTCATACGACAACCGGTGATATATATATATATATATATATATATATATATATATATATATATATATATATATATATATATATATATATATAAGAGAATTTAAATAAAAAGAAATAAATCTGTTTATATTTGGAAATTTATTTTAACATTGATCATTGAAATTTCAGCATATTAAACGTGAGTCATAACTAAGCTGGTGCCTTATTTAGGACTGTGAAAATGTGAGTTTGTAATCTTACGGAACACATCAAATATGTAGCCAAGATTGGGAGACTGCATACAACACTGCATTCATAAAATAACACATGAAGAACGTTGAAACATATGCAAGAGGAAATTAACCACAACCAACCAATTCAATTTTCACCCAAAGAAGTTACGTTCGTAGCGCAATCCTGTCCGTCATGTAATTACCACACACTGGTATACTAAATTCATACTAACTCTCTGTTAAATCTTCCCGAAAAGAATAGCTGAGGGCTACTTTGATGATTACACCACATGCTTCACGTGGTCAACTTGGTTTACACAAAGAGTGTAACTCCACAATAATTTTGATAATTAAAATAAATTAAATCGAAAAGCAATTTACAAAAGAAAAACCTCGAACTGGTTACTATCGTCTTACTATTAACATGATGGGTCAAACAATTGTATAAGCACGTCGTACTGGTCTCACAAAGTACACCCCACGTGGGTTGAACATAAAGAAAAGTTGCTATATTGAAAAATATTATCAAGACGAGACGTTATAATCTCATGCACATTCGCATTTAAGATTGATGATCTTAGTTAGAGTTACGGATCATCAACACGTGGTTCCACTTTACTCACAAAGTAGTGACAAAGCAACTACTGGAACATATTCTGAACTTCACACTCGAATTACACTGCGTTGCAATTTAAGATAACATTAGATATTTTAGATCTAAACCCGAAATAAAGGTGATTAAATTTTCAGTTAGGCTGAACTTAAGAAATCCATTGTCCTCTTTGCTTTTAGAAAGCGTAGCTACCTGTTCCGACGTTGGTCCTAGTGTTCTCTAGCAGACAGGCTTGTCTGCTAGCATCAAGCAAGCAACTAGAAATACATTTGTTCATTCGTCCTTTCACACAGAAGGGAAGGGGGATGACAATATCTTATCATATACAGTATATAAAAGAAAGCGGATTTAGGTTCCGTATGAGACTGTGTGACATGAATTACATATAAACTGTGTTTTAAAGTGTATTGGTGTGACAGCTCGTTCTTGATTATGTGTAAAAGTAACACGTTCCATTGCTCCGTCTCCTCCCAGATAGAGTCACAAACACCACAGTATATTTAGAAGTGGAATGTATGCCGTAAATGACAACAGATTTAAGAAATTAACATGAAAGGAGTCCAACAGAGACCTTTCAATGGTTCTAACGGTAGACATAATGAAACTCAAGAACCACTTCCACCTTCCACCCTTACAGACTACTGAAGGTTCTTCTCGACAAGTCAGGGAGTTCAAATATGTGGGTGCAGTATTCAGAGTTGAACCATCCTTTAAAATGGAAATACAGGCAAGACTGCAAGCAGGTAATCGCTGTTACCATGGCCTTAATGCTCTCCTCAAAAACAAATGGTTCAAATGGCTCTGAGCACTATGGGACTCAACTGCTGTGGTTATCAGTCCCCTAGAACTTAGAACTACTTAAACCTAACTAACCTAAGGACATCACACACATCCATGCCCGAGGCAGGATTCGAACCTGCGACCGTAACAGTCCCACGGTTCCGGACTGCGCGCCTAGAACCGCGAGACCACCGCGGCCGGCCCTCAAAAACAGAAATTTATGAAGACATTTCAAAATAAATATCTACAAAACGTTCCTACAGCCAGTAGTACTATATGGATATGCCTCCTGGTGTACAAGCAGCAAGATCTGAACAGACTGATGATATTTGAAAGGAAAGTCCTTCGGAAGATTTTTGTACCAGTTTACGATAGTGAGAGTGAAAAATGGAGGACTCATCACAATATTATAAAGAGCCGAACATCGTGGCTATAATGAAGACATGACAGCTCTAGTGGGCAGGGCATGTTGCTCAAGTGCAGGACAACCGATGACCAAAAACTGTATTCAACACCAAGCCAAGCAGCAGAATGCCCGTAGGAAGACCTAGAACTCAATGGAGTGATTGCGGATCTAAAGACCTTCAGAGAGTGGGACTTCTGGAAGGATGTCAGAAAGGAGCAGAAGACAGGCTGAAGTGGAGGCAATCTGTCAAAGCAGCGCATGGTCCATTGGGCCTGATTGCATGAAGTAAGTAAGTAAGTATTGATATCAAAATTGTGCTTGTCTTGACGATGGAAATTTCCTGAGGAATGGGGGAGAAGGAGGTGGAGGAGGCGGATGACGAGGGGGAGAGGTGGGGGAACAATAGATTAAGGATCTGTTAATCAAAAGGAAGGATTATCCTCATTGAGCCATAACCTGTCAATGAAAAGGATGGATTATCCCCAGGAGTCTTAATAATCTTAGCAGAATAAAAGGGTTACGGACCTGGCAATGAAAGGAGATCAATAGGTTCGCCCCAGAATATATAGTCGTCCCTGATACAGGTAACACACAATGTGGGCCACAATATACTTTGTTACACTACTACTCATATATGCTGGGCACCCTTCCCTAAACCTCACAGAAAAACACTCCAAAAAAAAAAAAAAAAAAAAAGGTTCAAATGGCTCTGAGCACTATGCGACTTAACTTCTGAGGTCATCAGTAGCCTAGAACTTAGAACTAATTAAACCTAACTAACCTAAGGACATCACACACATCCATGTCCGAGGCAGGATTCGAACCTGCGACCGTAGCGGTCGCTCGGTTTCAGATGTAGCGCCTAGAACCGCACGGCCACTCCGGCCGGCCTAAAAACACTCCAAAGATAACTAATGTATGTAGTTGATACTAGGCAAGGACCATTTGTGGAGTAATGCTGCGATAACTAGTCCGCAAAGAAATGGAAACATAGAGGAATTAAAATTAAGTATTGACAGGGTCGCTTAGCAGCCACCTTACAACACATGGTATCAGATGGTCAAGTTGAGCAAGCTGTAATTCTTCACGTGCCGCCCCTCTTGTTGGCTGTTCTAACAAAACGTAACCTTTCTTTCAAACAGCCGTTTTTAACTGGTGTAGTTCGTGTTTTCTTTTCTGTATTTGACGTGGAAACTGTCAATACGGTAGAAATTGATTCTCAGTGAATGTTTTGACATAACAGGAAAAAAGAAAAGAAATAGCCGAGTACGTGGCGTGATAAGCGATTTCGCCAAAACAATACGTCCACACGTACGACTTAAAACGATTCCTTCTCTTTTCAAACAGAGGCCAGCGTCATGTTTCTCTGACATTTCAGCTGGTTCTCCGCAGCAGTTACCTTTCTCCCGTAGACGGCGGATACTCTGGATCGAGCCGCACATTTGCGGAGGGGATCAAAGGAGAGCGGCGGCGGCCGCGAGTTGAAACTCCGCCCTCGACGAGCAAATGGCAGGTCGGCGTAAGGGAGGCCGCGTTAGCTGCAGGACGTTAGAAATCGGCAGCAGCAGCAGCAGCAGCAACGCTAACAGCACGGCAGCGGCAGCAGCACAGTACAAAGCGCCGGCGGCGCGCTGCACGTATTTCCGGCGAACAAAGCGCGCGCCGTTTCGCCGACTGCGGCCGCCCGCCGTCCGTATCGTCAAAGCGATTCCGGCCGGCAGGTCCGCCGATGGCTTGACGAGAGCTGTCCCGGTCGCCCGCGCTGGCGCGCGCGCGGGCTGCTTGTGAGAGGCGGCGAACGAGAGCGCAAGTGCGCCGGGCAGCTGTCTGTCCGCTCGCCCCGGCGCCGTCAAAGCGCCGAGCAGGCCCGCAAACAGCACAGTAGCCGCGGCGAAAGCTGGCTGTCCCTCGGCCTGGCCAGAGAACGAACCTCGGCGAGGCTCCGGTGCCTGCACTGGGCACCTGTCAATCCCGCCGCATCCCTCTGCCGCGACCGCACAATGGGCTCATTTTAATACGCCGACAGCCGGCAAACACATGCTAATACACCTGCCGGCGCAATCGCGGTTATTTCGGCCGCGGCTGTCTCCCGCCGTCCTTTGACATGTCCGCTTTGTATCTGAGTAGGCCGTCCCTTTGACGTACGGACCACGCGCAGCAGCGTGTGCGCGCTAGTCTCTGTTGGCGGTTGTCCGCGGATGTCAATCTCTCATATCGTTCTCTGACTCTGAGACTCGTCCCGTCACGTACACGTGTGTCTGCCTTCAGGCTGCAGAGCTTCTGCCGTCAGTAGTTCTATCAACATTTTAAGATGGGATTACCTTTTGACAGATGTTAGGATTTTCTTAGACTAGACTGTCAGTATATAAGTTGCAAAGAAACACTGACGTACAGCAAAAGCACATTTAAAGCCAGCAAATTACGGCGATCCTGCCAAACTTAACTAACCCGTACAGGCCATGAGGGCACAACGGTACCGACCGGCCGTCGTATAGTCCTCATCCCACAGGCATCATAAGATGCGAATATGCGGGGGGGGGGGGGGGGCATGTGGTCAGCACAGGCACTGGATACACCAGTTCCCATGAGATCACCGCAGTTAAGCGCTGTCGGGCGTGGTCAGCACTTGGATAAATGACCATCCGGGCCGCCATGTGCTGTAACCATTTTTCGGGGTGCGCTCAGCCTCGTGATGCCAATTGAGGAGCTACTGGACCGAATAGTAGCAAAATGGCTCTGAGCACTATGGGACTCAACTGCTGAGGTCATTAGTCCCCTAGAACTTAGAACTAGTTAAACCTAACTAACCTAAGGACATCACAAACATCCATGCCCGAGGCAGGATTCGAACCTGCGACCGTAGCGGTCTTGCGGTTCCAGACTGCAGCGCCTTTAACCGCACGGCCACTTCGGCCGGCCCGAATAGTAGCGGCTTGGCCAAGAATACCATATTACGACAGGGAGAGCGGTGTGCTGACCCCAATCCCCTCCTATCCGCATCCCCCCCCCCTCGAGGATGACACGGCGGTCGGATTGTCCCGGTAGGCCAGTCGTGGCCTGAAGACGGAGTGCTTTTATGTGGTCAGCACACCGCTCTCCCGGCCGTATGTCAGATTACGAGCCCGAAGCCGCTACTTCGCAATCAAGTAGCTCCTCAGTTTGCATCACAAGGGGTGAGTGCACACCCCGTTTGCCAACAACAGTCGGCAGACCGGGTGGTTACCCATCCAAGTGCTAGCCCAGCCCGACAGCGCCTAACTTCGTTGATCTGACGGGAACCGTGTTACCACTGCGGCCAAGGCCGTTGGCACAATATACACTGATGGAAGAAAATACCAACATCAAAGAATAATTAATGCAGAGTAATGAAATTTCGGCAACAGCTATGTCTAGGTAACATATTGAAGTGGCTAACGTTGCAAGAGAAATGTAAGCACGAGAAAAGCCATTTGCAAATGTGAAATGCTGGTACATTAACAACTGGCGTTACCTCCAGAATGTTGAAGCAAGCAAGCAAACGTGTATGGATTGTGTTGCACAAGTGCCGTACGTCAGTTTGTGGGAAGGATTTCCATATCTGTTACACTTGGTCGGTCATTACAGGGACGGTTAATGCTGCTTGTCGATAATGCTGGAATTATCGTCCGATGATGTCCCATATGAGCCCGACTAGAGACAGATCCTGTGATTGATCTGACGGAAACTGGTCTTAGCACTGTGGCGACACCTTTTTTTTTCTTATAAGGTTGGTTTCATGTAGGACTGCAAGACATCATATTATTGCCCACTCTTTTGCCTTCAAAACACGGTTTTTCAACATAATCGCCGTTCAGCGCGACGGCCTTACGTCACCTTACTGTGATGGCATGTATGCCCACATACTACCACTCTACTGGTCGACATTGGAGCCAACGTCTTGCTGCATCAATAACATCCCCAACATCCTTCATTGGGCCAAACAGATGGAGGTCGGAAGATGCGCTATCTGGGCTGTTCAGTGAATGGGGAAGAATGGTCCAATAACGTTTTATGAGCTGCTCTCAGATTCGCCGTAGTCGACCCCTTCAGAGGCCCAGATCATCGCCGGCCGCTGTGGCCGAGCGCTTCTAGGCGCTTCAGTCCGGAACAGCGCTGCTGCTGCGGTCGCAGGTTCGAATCCTGCCTCGGGTATGGATGTGTGTGATGTCCATAGGTTAGTTAGGTTTAAGTAGTTCTAAGTCTAGGGGACCTCAGATGCTAAGTCCCATAGTGCTCAGAGCCATTTGAATCATTTGAACCAACGCAGATCGTCGACACGACGTTACCGGCTGGGGGTCCGACGCTGAAGGAGAGTTGGTGCGGCGCCACTCCATAGATTGCCATTTTGTTTCCGATTCGAAGTGATGAACCCGTATTTCATCGCCTGTGACGATGTTGGACAAAATACTGTCGTGTTCAGCCTCGCAACGTGTAATTAGTTCCGCACAGATGGTCCTTCGTTGCTTTTTATGGTCATCTGTTAGACAGCGAGGTACACGTCTTTGAGCACTCCAGTTGGTGTGGACTAATGTGTCAGCACTAACAACGGAGACTCCCAGTCGTGCAGCGAGGTTTTTGATTATGATCCATCGATCGCCTCGAACGAGCGTGTTCGTACGTTCCAAGATTGCAGGAGTCATGGCTGTCTGCGGTCGTCAGGCACGTAGGATGTCTGACAGGTTTGCGCTACAGTGTTGCGATCATGACAGACATTCTAAAATATGTCTGCGATTCTCTGGTTTACCGCTAAAGGAAACTCGACGGCAGCTCTTTGCTTGCAACTTATCTCCATTACAGACGCAATTTTGAAGGGTACGTATAGCGCAGCCACCTATTGGAACTTCACGAAACTATAGGGGCCGTAGCGGAAATATTCCACGGCGTTCCACAAAAAAATTTGCATTTTTTCAACCGAAACTGGTGGAGGAAACAACGGGTTGTATTAGTCATTGAACGCTCCTCGTAATTCCCAAGTCAGTTTCGAAACCATGATTTCCGCTTTTGACATTGAATTGTTGTAACGGTACCTGAACTGTTAAGTTTCGGAAATGTGATCTGCTACAGGCTTTCTTGCAAAACGTCCAACTTACAGAATTTACTATTTTCATTATGTTAATGGACATCGTGGCAGTGATCAAAGAAAGAAGACTGAAGTCGTATCGATACTTAATGCTTCGAGAAGGCCAGATCATCAGACAGGTTGTGGAGGCAGATATTAGACGCAAATGACCACGGGGAAGACCATGACTCTGATGGATTGATCAGGTCAGAGAGGATATGAGTGCGCTGGGACTGTGTGAAGAAGAATACATGGACCGAGGAGGCTGGACTGCGGTTTGTGTGGCCAACGCAGTAAGTAAGTAAGTATTACGACAATTATATTCTCGAGTAATGTCTCGCGTCTGAAAAGTTATTTGCGCGAGATGTGAGAAATTAACCAAAGCAGTTATAGGGTGACCCCGAAGTCCGTTGACCTTCCAGAACGGACTAATTCATGGAATAATGTGGGCAGGGATATAAATTTTTACCCACACGCCTCAAACGACATTCGGGTTCTATTGAAATGAAAAACGAGTGCAAAAAATCGGCCAACAGGTGGTGATAGATAGCAAATCGCCAGTGACGCCACATGAGAACATCCACAACTGCAGCATTCGGGCTACCGAAAATCCTAGAACTGTCTAAGAAACACCATTACATGACGAGAGAGTCGCGTTGTGATGTGATCGGGCCCTTTTCCTTCGAGGAAATGTGGGGTGCTGCTTTTCAGATCGTCAGCGTGACGGGTGCGAGGTACGCCGATATATTTTTGAATCGCATCATCCCTAGTCTGAGTGGCCGGCCGAGGTGGCCGAGCGGTTCTAGGCGCTACAGTATGAAACGGCGCGACCGCAGGGTGTGTGTGATGTCCTTAGGTTAGTTAGGTTTATGTAGTTCTAAGTTCTAGGGGACTGATGACCTCAGAAGTTAAGTCCCATAGTGCTCAGAGCCATTTTGAACCTAGTCTGACTGATAAACACCTGTTGGAAGGTGGTAGTTTTATGTAGGACGGCGCTCCAACCCATATTACTACATGATATGTATTCGCAGTTGCGAATGTGGACAACTATCACTTGTATAATGGAATGACGATGATGAAAATTCATGCCGCACCAAGACTCGAACCCTGATTTTCCGCTTATCGCGTGCGGTCGCCCTATGATTTGGTTGTCCGAGCGAGACCCACTGCCAGACCCAAACTTCCATATGTCGTCAACGATATCTCCACAGCCTGTACTCGTACATCCATTATGTGTATACCTGTACAGGGGAGACATTTTACTTGAAAGTCGCTTGCCCGGTGTCGGCGGATAAATACGATATTGCAGTGCGTTTGTTATTCCGAATTCGGTGCAAAGTTCCTTTGGATTTGCATTTTTTTTTGGTACCATGACATCTACTTATTATATATATCAGTAGCATTTTACAGCAAACTGGCTTCTTTATTTGTTCACCCGCCCGGGATTCGAACCCGTGCCCAGTGCATGGGAGGCAAGCACGTTACCATTCAGCAAAGCAGGAGAGCATTTTAGGTGTAATCTATAATCATTCGTTGTAAAGGGCACGTAATGAAACGTTTATACATTTTAAATTTTCTGCTGTTACATCAGTGCAAATATCGTAGAAAAGATCTTTGGCATTGTTTTATCCATGATATCGCCATCTTTGTACACAGTCTTGTGTGTGGAATTCGGCGTGAGTGTCGTACTATACAATGCGTGCGTATTTCTATATAAAAAAAAAGTGCTTTGCGTTCCTTATACTATTTCGTGAAAAAAAAGTCAACAGTGCATCATAATGATGCAGGCATTTCGAGACACCTTAGCTACAAGGAGTAAAACAGCCGATAACTAGTGCATACAACGTTAAATGTAATATAAACTTGAACAGTCTTCTGAAGATGAACCTATCGGTTTGAAAACGGTAACGGCTCTGTTTGGGTAAGTAAATAGCGTTTTTACTAGTTGCTGGTTGCCGCTTTCTCGTTTGTGAGAATCAACTTGTATTTACACAACCACGGTCTCCAAATATCATATGTAAATTGAAAGGGGGAGAGGGGGAGAAAGGGAAAAGGGAAAGGGGGGACTGCTGTCAGCTGCATCGTGATGTTACGCGGGAGCAGTAGCGGCGAGTGAAAATGTGTACCGGACCAGGATTCGAAACCAGGATCTCCTGCTGCGTTAATCACTCTGCCATCCGGGACACAGCGTTATAACAACTTTATGGACTACCTTGACACCTCACGACCGAGGGCCACCTATCCGCAGCATGCTCTCCATTTCCTCCACGTTCGCTCCCAGAGATTCCCTCCGGAGGTCGGACGTATTTGTGCATCCGCACTGAACAAGGTGGATCCATTGCCCAGCTAGACCTATCAACTTATGTGGAGTGTGGTGTGTCCGAAAGAACGAACGCCACGCTTTCATATAACTCAAAATGTCAGTTTGGAATAAACAGCATTGAACTGTTCTGAACACAGGAATGAACATATTGCTGCAAAACTTCCATATATCGATCATGTATTCAACAAGAACGTCATAATTGAGAGTAGGTGGGATCGTAGGTCATTCGGATTACCGAAAATCCGAATTTTGTGGAATTCAGAAATGAATTGGAGTAACATTGGTTAAATGTCGTGACCAGATATTAAAAGAAGATTATTGCAGTGAGTTTTACGCACTGAAATACATATCTTTGGAGATAGATCCGTATTTCGTTTATGTGTAGCACGTCTACGCAAGCGTTTCAACAATATTAGTTCAACCGAACTGGTTTCCGCCTGACGTTCCGAATAATCCGTTACTTTGTCCAGCTCAGTTGTTCCCAAATTCGTTAGTTAATCCAACAGCAATATCGCCATTATCGACAGACGAACAAACGGCGATAACTCCGTCGTCGGTAATCGTACCATTGTTTACGTATTTCCTCAGAACATACGGATGTTAATTTGATATCTTTCACTTATCTCTGACAACTAATATAAACACGTATAATTTTTCTTTTTAGCTTCTTTGTAAGCTACAGGACATATGGATCAATAAATTTTATGTGAAATTCGACTGCTCGTTGAGAAAGTGGTAATGGTGATCCAAGTTTTACTCTGTGTTTTCTTGGTTGCACCCATAACTCTGGGACACGTTTACCTTGGGACTGCTACACGGAAGATAATAGAAACGCAAGGCTTCGGAGTTTATAAGATGCATTCACTAAGTACTGAGGCTAAACAGCCATTATGAGTTTTCCAAATATCATTTATCTCCAGTTCCTTTATCCATATTTATAAGTTAATATATTTTCGCGATACGGCACCATGGTAAGCAAAAAGTCCCTCCGATGTTCCACCAACAATGCAGCCATCTGATTATGAACAAAAGTGCGAAATCGGTAACGGCATACAATGTGTCAAACAAAAACGTTTTCAAATTTGTGGGTTGTAGCTGTTTTTATAATACGTCTTACAATACAACCATTGAGCCCTCACGTCAACTGCTGACAGATCGACATTGACACCAGTTTCTTTATGCAGTGTCCAAACTACGTCAGTTGACTCATAAATGGCTAGCCGTAGCACATTTAATTCTTTCTCTGTGATATCATTCCACGTTCGCAATAAACGGAGACAGTATAAATATACTGTCCCGTCAAATTTTAGCTCACAGACTGATACATAAGTAGGATCTGTGTGTGGCAGAATTAAAATTTAAAATCTTAATTATTTTCGCTATTAATTGTTCCCATTATTACTTCCACAGTATTATAAACTGAACAATTACTGTAGGAAAAGGGGACAGTCTCGATAAACCAGAGATCATACAGGTTACTAATCCAGATGATAATTGGCTCGTCACTCTTCACGCGGATTATTAATACAGATGATCTCTGGTTCCACTCCAGTTCACCTGGACTGGCTCTTTCTTTGCTTTTTACAGTAACTGTACAATATCTGATACTCTGGAAGTAATGGTGACGACAACTGACTGTGATCATCATTAACTGTCGAAAATATAGTTAGTCTTCATAAACATTCGTATAACAGTAATAATGAAGGGTATCTGCTCTTCGTAACTTAATGTTACCTTGATCCGGTAAACTATAAATTCTACAACTAGAAAGATACCCAGCCATCTTCCTAGTGAATTAAAACTTGTCACGAATAATACAAACAAATCTAACAATAAGAGGGGCGTCCAATAAGTAAGCCAACACTTTTATTTTCTCGGCCAATTTCGGCTGAAAAAATGCTGAATTTGTTGTGGGACATCATGGGATATTCCTGCTTCTGCCCCAATTAAAAAATGGTTCAAATGGCTCTGAGCACTATGGGACTTAACTGCTGTGGTCATCAGTCCCCTAGAACTTAGAACTACTTAAACTTAACTAACCTAAGGACATCACACACATCCATGCCCGAGGCAGGATTCGAACCTGCGACCGTAGCGGTCGCGCGGTTCCAGACTGTAGCGCCCAGAACCGCTCGGCCACCCCGACCGGCTCTGCCCCAATAGTTTGGTGAAGTTGCGATAGGTGGTGGCTCTATACGTAGCCTACGAAATGGCGTCTGTAACGGACGTGTGTTCCAAGTAGAGTTGAACTGATCGTGATGAAAATAATTAATTATTTGTCAATGTACGCAGTAAGGACAGAGAACCTGAAAGAGTTTTGCTTATGTGTAGCTGTCAATCATCAGACTCTTCTATCTCACTCAAAAACACGATGACTGTCGTTACTACCCGTAGCTGAGAGAATAATCAAGCTTTGGATTCCATTAAAACAATTTTTTGTGACGAAGACAGGCGACCTAAAATAATTTCAGATTTTTTCAGTAGTCCGATCACTGAAATCTACTTCACGTTCCTGCAGTCAAACTTGGCTCTGTTTGAAATATATATATATGGAGTAGAGAAGAATAGAATCTCGATAACTGAGATAATAAATATATTAATCGACAATCAGATATGTCTGTATCAAAGGAAGACTGCCAACTTTATTGGCAAGCAAACCAAGATAAACTTTAACAAATAATTTAATTAATAAAGAATGAGAACGTAACTACGACAAAATTAGTTTGATTTCGAAATTTAAGGAAGAGACAATAGCTGTCTATACTATAGCGTTTGATCAGAGAAATAATAAATATCAAGTATTTAACTGAATGACGCTATCTGAAACCCAGATTGGGTGATGATTGAAAACACTATCGTATACCCGACAATTGCTTTCAGGATTATATGTACCTAAATAGCTTTATAGAAATTAAGCGTGACTCGGAAGAATGGAAATTTAAACACTCCGTGAAAGAAAGATTGATTTACTATCTTAAGTAAACCGAAAATCCTGAACGCAAATGGCGATCGCTAAAATCACGCGAGTATTTGTTTTCTATTCCCGCACACAATGTCACTGTGGATGGCAGTCCAGAGGATTGATGAAAGACATCGACTGCTGCCAGGGACTGAAGTGTCACTTTAACTACAAGGTGACTTAGATGGAGGTTTATCAGTATGTAAAAGAGAAAAAGAGACTTGCTGAAAAAGGTGAAGTCTTCCAAAAAATCTGATGGAGAACTACTTCTGCCGCAACCTGTAGCGCGGATCTCGCACCTTCCGATTTCCACCTGTTTGGCCCCATGAAGAATGCACTCCACTAGCAGTACGTCGATGATAGGGAGGTTACTGATGCAACAAGACTTCGGCTCCGACGTCCACCAGTAGTGTGTCACCATGCGGGGCACCAGGTCCTACCAGTAAGATGCCGAAAGGCCGTCGCATTAAGCGGGGACTATATTGAAAAATAGGGTTTTGTAACGAAAAGAACGGGGAACAATATTGTTTATTGGAACTCTGAGTAAAACCAACCTGCTTTCAGAAAAAAAAGTGATTCATAACTTACTGATCGCCTCTAGCAAATCAAAATGTCTTACTTGATAACTGCAGCCACAATGTGTATTTATTTCAGGATATACAGTGTTTCTGTGTGCATACTCCGTGCTTTTATATACAATAATTAAATATAAATACAGTTATGAAAACTGTTGACATTATGAGCTTACAATTTGTCTGAATTAGTGCTGTTTCTGTATGTCAGATGGAGAAATTTCGAAAGCGAATTAAAATTAAAGGAGAAGAAATATAAACTCTAAGTTTTGTCGAGTGTAACTTTATCAGAGATGGCAACAGATTAGGGACGTCAGTTGAACGGAATTTATAGTGCCTTGAAATGAGGATATAAGGTCACAATTAGAAATATTAAAACGAGGTTGATGGATTGCATTTGAATCGATCAGTTGGTGCCAATGGAATTGAATTAGAAAATGAGATATTTAAAGTAGTAAATGGGTTTTGCTATTTGGGGAGCAAAATAAGTGACGATGAACAAAGTAGAGGTAACGCAACATCCACCAGTTAGAAATGTGTATGTGTAAAAGAAAAATTGGTCAACATCAAATATAAACGTAAATACTGGGAAGTGTTTCGTGAAGGTATTTGTCTGGAGTGTAGCGTTATGCGGAAGTGAAACGTCGACGGTAAACATTTCAGACAAGAAAGAACAGAAACTTTTGAAATGTGGAGCAACAGAAGATTGCTAGTGAATAGATTACAATCACCCCTTTCCCTGCAGGAGTAGGAGTCCTTTAGCTACCATAATAAATACTAAAGTATACAGTTTGTCCATGCAACTATTTTTGCTTGGACTGTGAGTGATAAGACAAATGCATTGCTTACTTCGACTCTCTTCTTTTGTATTATATATATATATATATATATATATATATATATATATATATATATATATCGTTGAAAGAAACAAAGAAATAAAAAGGAACCAATTTAGAATTAAAGAGTCTGACTAGGAATATCACAGAAAGCAGAAGTAAAATCTGGCTTGAAATTTCATTAAAAGCAGGTGCGTTTCCAGAATAATCGACTGTTCATGTAATGTTGTATGATCAACACAGAATTTATACAAAACAGAAATAACTGGGGAGCTGTAAATTAACGTGCTGACAACGTTGTTGAAGTCTGAGCTTCATCTTATCAGATACACACGTTTATCTGCGACGGATACTGTAAAGGGTAAATCGGATGACCAATGACAAAGTACTAAGCTTAATTGGGGAGAAAAGAAGTTTGTCGCACATCTTGACTAAATGAAGGAGATGGTTGATAGAATATATCTTGAGGAATAGTCAATCGTCGTAGGAAGAAGGGTGTTTTTTTGCAACGAAGAGGGTTTGTGCGGGGCAAGGAACTGTTGAGGGAGACCAAGGTCAGAATACAGAGCAGCAAAATGTAAATGATTTAAGTTTGGCAATACTGTGCAAAATCTCCTACGTACTTTCCAAAACCTGATGCAACAAGAAGTAAATGTTGTGAGTTTGATATGACAGATTTTAGGTTCGTAAATACCAACTGCGTGTTTATGGCCTCTGATGAGGTCTCCAGCGAAAAACTGTATTCTATGATCAGACGCGGTTGTATGGAGAATGTATCGTGAAACGTTTAACTTTTAGAAGAAACAAAGGAGAAGAGATATCGTTTACTTAGTTCTCTTACCTTTCAGCTACGATGAAGACACACCTCGAGTACATGAAATGTAACATTGTTTATAATTTCACATTGTCTCCCAGTTCAGCACACTGAGTCAAAATATCTTCTAGCTGTAGCAAATTCTTTGGTTATAGCGTACCACATGTTTTCTCACTACATAATTTTTGTGAAAAGTTACATGTTTTAAAGACTTTTTTGTCTTAAAAAGTAAATAACATTGACAGAAAGAAAATCAAACACTGGAGGGATATCTAAGCAGGTTGATATGTCTTCAGAGATAAAAACTCAGTGCATAGACAAATGATGTCCTAGTGTAAGAATTTTCCCTGGTATGCCTGCCATTTTCAGAATTGTTAGCTACTTATTAATATGAACATTACTAACAACGGAACAAAACTGATTTTCGAAACAAATGTCGCAAAAAATAAATATTTTACACTTTTAAACTGTTAATCGATTGGGTCTTGGATTTTCCGTTCATTGGTAGCCCTAGCAGAGTCTCAGTCCAGACATGTCTCTATAATTCGGATTTCACAGTAATTAGTTCAAGTCTTGGCATTTTGCCAAAAATCTAAGTCATTTCTAATCTGAGTGCTTTCTTCAGACTAGGCTGCTCGTACAATGCATAAACCTAAATTTGCTGTCTTTGTGCCTTTTCGTTATCTGTAATGGGCTGAAAATTGGAGTTCCTTATTGCAGTTCAGACTTCAATGAAAAATTTAACTTACAGTCTTCAGATCTGCATAATTTAACAAATGGGTGACTAAAATACTTTCCATTTATGAGTTACAGAACAATTATCACCAAAGAGTACAGCTTTTACCATTAAGCAAAGCGTACTCAAGAAGTAATACTTCAATCATGAGGGATATCCTACTTTTAACGTATTGTTACTTCTAAGAAAACATTTTTCAGATGCCTTTCTTCTTCTCTTCATGTGATTATTTATACATGCGCTTCACTGAGACAGAAGGAGTTAAATACCTAGTGGTAACTTGGTAAATCTGAAAGACATCATCGATTGTCAACATGTTAGTTGCAAGATAATATGAGACTTCTCTATCACTCTCTAAGGCCTTACATAAATTTACGGGGTATTAACCTAAAAGCATGGTATATTAAACTAAACGGCGTGACAAACGCTGTACAGTGAGTTTTGTAGTTTAAGTGCAGCTGTAGTTTCTAAATAATTTGAAGTAAAGCACATTCCTTCAAAAAATAATGAAGTATAATTGGCTTGACAATTCAATTCAACTACATTTCAATGCTGCACTCCTCTGTCATGAAATGGATGTTAATAAATTCACAGCTATACTGATTACAGGTATATTTTCCGTGTAATGTTGGATGATAAGAATAGCAAAACGTGGATGACATCTGCAATTATATTTGCTGTACATACCCTACACCTACATCTCCAGAGCCCGCAAATCAACGTAAAATATTAATACGTAAATATATGAAATGTTAATACGTAAACATTTGTATTAGTGATTTTATGTGCTATCACACTCGCGTACTGTGCGAGGGAAAAATTACTACGTAAAATCTGTTGTACGTACTCTTATCGCTCTTACCCTATTCTCACTAGCCGCACGAGCGAGATGTAGTTGTGATAGCAGAAGTGCCTCACAATCGTCCCTGAATATTAGTTCTCTAAATTCGACAAAGAGGGTTTCGCACGAGAAACATGGCCTGTTACCTATTCGTAAGTGCCATATTGACCTGTTACTTTGTTATCAGTGCGTCTCTGATTTCCTTCCATGGCTGCTTTCATCTGTACTTGATGAGGGTATTAACGATAATCCCAAATTTTTTCAACAAATAAAAGCTAGTCACTATGCAGGACTAAAACTTTGAATGATAACTTAAAATACACTATTTAATTAAAGAAAAGAGAGCACTGAACATTAAGCTGGACATTTACATGGTACATCAGTTCACATGGATGCTTAAAAGTAGCCCAGTATGTTAAAATGGCAAAACCTGAGAATTTTCAATATTTAATGTCTCTTTCACACACACACACACACACACACACACACACACACACACACACACACACACACACACACAAAAGAAAACTTTAGTCTGGGTTTTAGTGAGCGTAATTGTTGTTGTTGTTGTTGTGATCTTCAGTCCTGAGACTGGTTTGATGCAGCTCTCCATGCTACTCTATCCTGTGCAAGCTTCTTCATCTCCCAGTACCTACTGCAACCTACATCCTTCTGAATCTGTTTAGTGTATTCATCTCTTGGTCTCCCCTTACGATTTTTACTCTCCACGCTGCCCTCCAATACTAAATTGGTGATCCCTTGATGCCTCAGAACATGTCCTACCAACCGGTCCCTTATTCTGGTCAAGTTGTGCCACAAACTCCTCTTCTCCCCAATCCTATTCAGTACCTCCTCATTAGTTATGTGATCTACCCATCTAATCTTCAGCATTGTTCTGTAGCACCACATTTCGAAAGCTTCTATTCTCTTCTCGTCCAAACTATTTACCGTCCATGTTTCACTTCCATACATGGCTACACTCCATACAAATACTTTCAGAAATGACTTCCTGACACTTAAATCTATACTCGATGTTAACAAATTTCTCTTCTTCAGAAACGCTTTCCTTGCCATTGCCAGTCTACATTTTATATCCTCTCTACTTCGACCATCATCAGTTATTTTGCTCCCCAAATAGCAAAACTCCTTTACTACTTTAAGTGTCTCATTTCCTAATCTAATACCCTCAACATCACCCGACTTAATCGACTACATTCCATTATCCTCGTTTTGCTTTTGTTGATGTTCATCTTATATCCTCCTTTAAGACACCATCCATTCCATTCAACTGCTCTTCCAAGTCCTTTGCTGTCTCTGACAGAATTACAATGTCATCGGCGAACCTCAAAGTTTTTATTTCTTCTCCATGGATTTTAATACCTACTCCGAATTTTTCTTTTATTTCCTTTACTGCTTGCTCAATATACAGATTGAATAACATCGGGGAGGGGCTACAACCCTGTCTTACTCCCTTCCCTACCACTGATTCCCTTTCATGCCCCTCGACTCTTATAACTGCCATCTGGTTTCTGTACAAATTGTAAATAGCCTTTCGCTCCCTGTATTTTACCCCTGCTACCTTCAGAATTTGAAAGAGAGTATTCCAGTCAACATTGTCAAAAGCTTTCTCTAAGTCTACAAATGCTAGAAACGTAGGTTTGCCTTTCCTTAACCTTTCTTCTAAGATAAGTCGTAAGGTTAGTATTGCCTCACGTATTCCAGTATTTCTACGGAATCCAAACTGATCTTCCCCGAGGTCGGCTTCTACTAGTATTTCCATTCGTCTGTAAAGAATTCGTATTAGTATTTTGCAGCTGTGACTTATTAAACTGATTGTTCGGTAATTCTCGCATCTGTCAACACCTACTTTCTTTGGGATTGGAATTATTATATTCTTCTTGAAGTCTGAGGGTATTTCGCCTGTCTCATACATCTTGCTCACCAGATGGTAGAGTTTTGTCAGGACTGGCTCTCCCAAGGCCGTCAGTAGTTCCGATGGAATGTTGTCTACTCCGGGGGCCTTGTTTCGACTCAGGTCTTTCAGTGCTCTGTCAAACTCTTCACGCAGTATCGTATCTCCCATTTCATCTTCATCTACATCCTCTTCCATTTCCATAATATTGTCCTCAAGTACATCGCCCTTGTATAGACCCTCTATATACCCCTTCCACCTTTCTGCTTTCCCTTCTTTGCTTAGAACTGGGTTTCCATCTGAGCTCTTGATGTTCATACAAGTGGTTCTCTTATCTCCAAAGGTCTCTTTAATTTTCCTGTAGGCAGTATCTATCTTACCCCTAGTGAGACAAGCCTCTACATCCTTACATTTGTCCTCTAGCCATCCCTGCTTAGCCATTTTGCACTTCCTGTCGATCTCATTTTTGAGACGTTTGTATTCCTTTTTGCCTGATTCATTTACTGCTTTTTTATATTTTCTCCTTTCATCAATTAAATTCAATATATCTTCTGTTATTCAAGGATTTCTACTAGCCCTCATCGTTTTACCTACTTGATCGTCTGCTGCCTTCACTACTTCATCCCTCAAAGCTACCCATTCTTCTTCTACTGTATTTTTTGCCCCATTCCTGTCACTTGTTCCCTTATGCTCTCCCTGAAACTCTGTACAACCTCTGGTTCTTTCAGTTTATCCAGGTCCCATCTCCTTAAATTCCCACCTTTTTGCAGTTTCTTCAGTTTTAATCTACAGGTCATAACCAACAGATTGTGGTCAGAGTCCACATCTGCCCCTGGAAATGTCTTACAATTTAAAACCTGGTTCCTAAATCTCTGTCTTATCATTATATAATCTATCTGATACCTTTTAGTATCTCCAGGGTTCTTCCATGTATACAACCTTCTATCATGATTCTTAAACCAAGTGTTACCTATGATTAAGTTGTGCTCTGTGCAGAACTCTACCAGGCGGCTTCCTCTTTCATTTCTTAGCCCCAATCCATATTCACCTACTACGTTTCCTTCTCTCCCTTTTACTACACTCGAATTCCAGTCACCCATGACTATTAAATTTTCGTCTCCCTTCACTATCTGAACAATTTCTTTTATTTCATCATACATTTCTTCAATTTCTTCGTCATCTGCAGAGCTAGTTGGCATATAAACTTGTACTACTGTAGTAGCTGTGGGCTTCGTATCTATCTTGGTCACAATAATGCGTTCACTATGCTGTTTGTAGTAGCTTACCCGCATTCCTATTTTCCTATTCATTATTAAACCTACTCCAGCATTATCCCTATTTGACTTTGTGTTTATAACCCTGTAGTCACCTGACCAGAAGTCTTGTTCCTCCTGCCACCGAACTTCACTAATTCCCACTATATCTAACTTTAACCTATCCATTTCCCTTTTCAAATTTTCTAACCTACCTGCCCGATTAAGGGATCTGACATTCCACGCTCCGATCCGTAGAACGCCAGTTTTCTTTCTCCTGATAACGACATCCTCTTGAGCATGCATGTCCTCGGGGAAAATTACGGCCGTAGTTTCCCCTTGCTTTCAGCCGTTCGCAGTACCAGCACAGCAAGGCCGTTTTGGTTATTGTTACAAGGCCAGATCAGTCAATCATCCAGACTGTTGCCCTTGCAACTACTGAAAAGGCTGCTGCCCCTCTTCAGGAACCACACGTTTGTCTGGCCTCTCAACAGATACCCCTCCGTTGTGGTTGTACCTACGGTACGGCTATCTGTATCGCTGAGGCACGCAAGCCTCCCCACCAACGGCAAGGTCCATGGTTCATGGGGAACAACAAATATACGGATAAAAATGCAACACTTTTACATTTGTCTACATTATTACTTACCTACAGTTGGTTGTGCTATCAACCTTAACGCCCATGAAGTCGTCGCCACATACTGTCGCTTCGTACTTTTCCTTTCTAGACCCTCGCTAAAGCGAAAGTAAAGAACATAACCAAAATTACAGTAAAGTGGTCTGCTAATAAATTTTTTTCCTATCGTTGCCTACAGGACGTAGCACACGAAGATGTTCAAATTTTAATATAAAACCGATATACTGAAGAGCATTTATTTGTATTTTTCGCATTTTTATGTCACCCGTTATCTTGTGATTTTAAAGCAGGTGGCACGTACCGCAACGGTTGAACTTCCGTCTAATACAGCTATATACAACTAGACAAGATTCTGGCAGCAGAAAAATTTCTAGTTCAGAGAAAGCTAACATTTAAATTTAAATAATGGAATGAATTTACTTCTGGTACTAAAAACAGATTCCACTGTATACCTGTCTACAAATGGTCGTAAGAAAATGGGAAGGGAACGACAGGAGGCACGATCGTTGCTGTGGGAAGTTGCTGCTTCTTCATACAAACCGAGTCTTTCACCTATGGAAGCTCTATAAAGGCTATACTCTCTACTTAGCACTGTATTGAGCGTTTCTGAAAACTTGGATCCTGACTACAACGTGGTTTTTTGTTACTATGTTATGTACCGCTGAGACTGTTGAATCACCAGCATGAATAGGAAGGAATTCTTAGCCATATTCTGCTATGTAGACATACACGAACAGTAACGCGAATCATGTTCTAAGATTTTAGTGCGAGGTTTACAATATTACTTTTTGCTGTAGCACTCTGTACAAACTGTGCTCAGTTGAAATCAAAAACTCCTAACACGATAACGCGACCAAGGCAGTTCACCCTATGTAGTAAGGTTATTCAATTTTCAACGACGCTCTGCATTTGTGTTTCTCTGTGCACCCTGTCACTTGCTCCACTATCGCTGGAACTGCTGCTCTGATACTCCATATTTTGAACTCTGTCTGTCGTTAAGACTAGTGTTATTAGTATTACTATTAGTGATTTTCTGTGCTATCACACTCGCCTACTGTACGAGGGAAAAATTACTACGTGAAATCTGTTGTACGCATTTGCATCAACTGTAGTAGTGACACATAGCAAATAGAGTTTGCGGCGCTATTCAGATCACCTGATTGTAGTTGGGTAAATATGTCGTCATGAATCTACTATATATGTTACACCTGGCTACCTAAATTGAAGCCAAGACTACTTCCTTAAACGTCCACCTCTCTCTTTGCTCAGACTTAAGCGGGTTAAGGATCATGACCAGTTATGAAATGAATCACATCAAAATAAGGGGTGTTTGTTTCGTGCTCAAACGCTTCGTAAATTACGCAAAAAATGAATATAAGCAACTATTACACGAACTATTAGGCAAACCAGTTGATTAATGTGCAGTTATCTAAGTAACAGCTTAATTATCGCAAGTCGAGATCACAAATATTTTCGTTCCGTGCCCCATTTTCGCTGTTTCACCAATGTTTCGATCACATCCACTAGCACTTGTCGAAGAGAAGATGTATACCGAATGTTTCGAGTCATGGGCAAAAACCGCTGTCGACGACTGCCGGGGCGAATAAGACGGGAGAAAATCGCAGCACTGAAAAACAATTAATGGCAAGTAATGAAATTTCGCGAATATATTTCGCTAGGTAACATATTTTTGTGATTAACACTGCAAAATCACAGTTTAATGCAGGCGCGAGATAAGGCAATGCAAATGTGAAATACTAGTACATTAACAACCGGTGTTACCGCCATAATGTTGCATGCAAGCTTGGAAATGTGCATGTGTTGTACAGGAGCCGGATGTCAGTTTGTCGGATGGAGTTCCATGCCCGTAGAGCTTGGTTAGTCAATACAGGTACAATTAATGCTGTTTGTAGATGACGCTGCAGTTGTCGTCCGATGACGTCGCATATGGTGATCGAGAAGGCCTAGGCAACATGTCAACACTCTGTAGAGCATGTTGGTTTACAGTAGCGGTATCTGGACCAGCTCTCTCCGACTGGAGAAGATCCGCTGGAATGCTGTTCATGAATGACAGCACAACAGATCGAATCACCCAAATGTATAAATCTGCAGTCTGGGTGCTTGTGATAACCACGAGAGTGCTCCTGCTGTCATACGAAATCGCACCTCAGACTTAGATCCAGGTGTACGTCTACTGTGTCTAACACGCAGGCAGGCTGGTTGCAGCCACTCAACTGGACTCCTTCTAACCAACACACGGACTTCACTGGCATCGAGACAGATCCGGGTTACACAACAAACCTCGACCCTGCTCTCCAACGAGCTCTCGCTGAACACCACAGAAGTCACAAATGGCAGTGGTCTGGAGTTAGTAGAATGCACGCTACAGAGCATCTGGTTCTCAGCTGTCCTTGAAGTAACCGATGTGTAACCGTTCACTGTGTCATTGTGGTGCCAACTATTGCTCAAATCGCTGCTGCAGATTCAGTACAATGCCCCGGTGCCATACGCCGAACGCAGGGGTCTTCTTCTCTCTCGGTAGTTCCACTTGGCCGTGCAGAACCCTGTTTCTTACTACCGTACATTCTCATGAACACCAATGCTAGCAGTAATCTACAATGGCTACATTCCTGGCAAGTGTTTCTGCAGTATTGTAGGAGGAACAGTCAGCTGCTCGTAACTGTGTTACGCGACCTCGTTCGAACTCACTGGGATGTTATGAAACGTCCCCTTAGAAAAATTTATGAATTACTGTGCTGATAAACCTCTTACATTATTTGATTTTCAAACAGCTGAGCAGAACTGAACGTACTCAGACATTGCGCTCTTTACCTATTCTGATCAACACTAAACTGACACACAACATTTTTAGCGCAACGCAATCTGACTTTCAATAATCCCTACAAAAGAATGACCCTGACTGACAATAACCTATACCTTTCATGAATCACTTACCTCACAAAAATCTTCATTACTCGAACTACTGCAATACAGCGAGCGCCACTACTGCCAGCTAAATAAAAGATTCAAACTACTGAAGGCACTAACTACTGATAGGCATACTAAGCAAATGAAAGATTTTTATAGAGAACAAACAATGTATTTACCGTAATAGTGTTCAAAGTTCATGATATCCGGTATTACAAATTTACTCTTTCTGGCGGACACACGTCCAGATCGTCCGCTCTTAAAATTCTGCCATCTCTCTCCCCACATCCACCACTGCTGGCAGCTCACCTCCAACTGCGCAACGCTACGCGCTGTTAACAGCCAACTGCCCAACACTACAATAGCAAATTGCAACAATGCAAACCAGCCACAGACTGCACATAGCACAGTCAGTGATTTTCATATAGAGCGCTACGTGGCGTTACCAACATAAAAACCTAAACAGCCTACTTACAGTTATAATGGTTTCTTCGTCACCTTAAAGACATTCCTGACTAACATCAGCTAAACACGTCCAATCTCAAAGGTGACTAACAATCACGACGGTTACAGACTGTATTTATAGCAAACCTGATCTGCATCCTCATTGTGGCTACTGGCGCGAAATATGAATAGACATCATCTTTCAGATGCAAAAACAAGCCTGCCAAATTGGTGTTTATATTTTTTCCATCAGAGTATTTTCCACATATATTGAAGCACGCACAAAACGTATTGTAATACGAAATACAACTTTCTCTTTATGTAACAGACATGTGGAAACTGTCGTCACTGACAAGGGAACCTACCCATCGCACCCCCCTCAGATTTAGTTATAAGTTGGCACAGTGGATAGTCCTTGATAAACTGAACACAGATCAATTGAGAAAACAGGAAGAAGTTGTGTGGAACTATGAAAAAATAAGCAAAATATACAAACTGAGTAGTCCATGGGCCAATAGGTATCATCATGGACAACGTGAGCTCATGAGCGCCGTGGTCCCGTGGTAGCGTGAGCAGATGCGGAACGAGAGGTCCTTGGTTCAAGTCTTCCCTCTTGTGAGTATTTTACTTCCTTTATTTTTGCATAGTTGTTATCTGTCCGTTCGTTCATTGACGTCTCTGTTCACTGTAATAAGTTTAGTGTTTGTGTTTTGCGACCGCATCGCAAAACCGTGCGATTAGTAGACGAAAGGACGTGCCTCTCCAATGGGAACCGAAAACATTTGATCGCAAGGTCATAGGTCAACCGATTCCTCCACAGGAAAACACATCTGATATATTCTATACGACACTGGTAACGGCATGTGCGTCACATGACAGGAATATGTTGTCGAACCACCTAACTTGTACACTTGGCGAATGGGTAAAAAGACTCTTCTACCTTGCCCGATTTAGGTTTTCTTGTGGATGTGATAATCACTCCCAAAAAAGTGATGAAAACATAAGAGTTTGTCACATAAACTGAAAATAAAAAATTAAACTTTTCACTCGATGGAAGATTTGAACCAAGGACCTTTCGTTTGGCAGCCGCTCACGTTACCACGAGACCACGGCACTCCTGCGTTCCCATTGTCCTTCATGTTGCTTATCTTCCCTTGAACTACCCAGTTTGTATATTTTGCTTATTTTTTCACAGTTCCACACAACTTCTTCCTGTTTTCTCAATTGATATGTGTTCAGTTTTTCAAGGCCTATCCACTGTGCCAACTTATAACTAAATCTGAGGGGGGTGCGATGGGAAGGTTCCCTTGTGAGTACCGTCCAGTTTGGATATACGACATTATCTTGGAAACACCTTCCAGCATCAAATGGCTCAAATGGCTCTGTGTACTATGGGACTTAACTTCTGAGGTCATCAGTCCTCTAGAACTTAGAAGCACTTAAACCAAACTAACCTACGGACATCACACACATCCACGACCGAGGCAGGATTCGAACCTGGGACCCTAGCGGTCGCTCGGTTCCAGACTGAAGCGCCTAGAACCGCTCGGCCACTCCGGCCGGCCTGTTCGAGCATCGAGGTGACATGAATTTCTCTACCTTGCCTTCTGAAATGGGCCACTGGAATTTATGTAGTGTGCTCTGCTAGAAATAACTATATGAACGACTTCAAACAGTTCACTCTTTTCGGCTGTGTAGCCCTGGTACCATCGAGCTCTTTCGACGATGAACGTTGAGATTTAACAACGCCTGCATTTCCACTTATACGGGATACACTGAGCATCTTCTGTAACCTGTACTTAGAATTCTGTAAACGATTTATCCTTCCACGTAACACAGCATCAGTTTTGTGCGAATCATGTTTTGTATGTCACCAGTAGCAGATATTCCACCGCTAATGTAGTGGTTCTTGGAAGTCACCTCACAAGTATTGGTCAGCAGTCTGACATCGGTGCCGCTTTTACAATAGGAGTATATCGGATTTGAACCCTAATAAGTGGCAGCAACCTCAGTGTGCCTTATAATGTCAGCTTGGTTAAAACGGCAGTTCCATAGATAAATAATGGCTACAACCAACTTTCCGCAGAAAAGTACAAAGAGCGGTAAAGACTGAAAATAGTATGCGCATCATTCAATTGATCTGAGATACTATCTGCACCGCCTTTGAACACAGCGCCATAGCTTGACAGTGACGGCCTAACCTGGACACACACCTTGTAGATGATCCATCAATGTCCAACAAGTTCGTACAGGACGTTCGTCACCGTCAATCGCAGTCCGCTTCTGCGACCGGTTCCAGAGGTTGCGGACTTGCGCCTGACTCGGGACCGTACTATTAAACGCTCATTTAATCCCTTTGTGAGTTGCCGCCCGACGCAGCTTTTTCTGTGCTTTGCTGAGAAGCTTGACTCAGACAAGCCGCGCAGCTTACCCGCAGTACTGAGTACAAAGCGGTGCACGTGATGTGTAAGACCTTGAGCTGCAAAACGCTACACGTGACTAAAATCGCATACTTTGTATCGCATGCAACATGGTGCAGGCCTTACTTATAGGTCTACCTACGCTCACAGAAGTTTGGCGCTGCTTTAGATGTAGATCTCCTCAGGGCTAAAGTGCCGCAAGACGACGTGGCATGGACTCCACTAATGTTAGAAGTAGTGCTGGAGGGAAATGACACCATGAATAATGCAGCGGTGTGCATAAATCCGTAAGAGAAAGGGGGGGAGGTTGGGCGAGAGGGGGTGGACACCTCTTCTGAACGGCACGTTACAGGGAATCCCAAATATGCTCAATAATGTTCACGTCTGGGGAGTCTAGTCGCCAGCGGAACTGTTTAAACTCAGAAGAGTGTTCCTGAATCCTCTCTGTAGCGATTTCGGACGTGTGGGGTGCCCCATTGTCATTCTGGAATTATCCAAGTTCATCGGAATGCACAATGGACGTGAATGGATGCAAGTGATCAGACAGGATGCCTACCTACCTGTCACCAGTTAGGGTCGTGTCTAGACGTATCAGGGTTCCATATCAATCGAACTGCACACGACCCACACCATTACAGAGCCTTCACAAGCTTGAACAGTGCGCTGCTGACATGCAGGGTCCATGAATTCATGAGGTTGCCTCCATAGCCGTACACTCCATCCTCTCGATTCAATTTGAAACGAGACTCGTCCGACCGGGCAATATGTTTCCTGACATGAACAGTCCAATGTCATTGTTGACGAGCCCAGGCGAGACGTAAAGCTTTGTGTCGTGCTTTTATCAAGGGTAAACATGTGGGTCTTCGGCTCCGAAAGCCCATATCGATGATGTTTCGTTGAATGGTTCGCACGCTGTCACTTGATGGCGAAGTCGTCGTTGGTCCCATTCTAACAGGGTCTTTTTCAGGTCGCAGCGATGTTATAGATTTGATGTTTACCAGATTCCTGATATTCACGGTACACTCGTCAAATGGTCGTAAGAGAGAATTCCCATTTCATCGCTGCCTCGGAGATGCTGTGTCCCGTGGCTCGTGCGCCGACTGTAACACCATGTTCAGACTCATTTAAATCTTGATAACCTGCCATTGTAGCACCATTAAGAGATCTAACTACTACCCCCGACACTTTTTGTTTTATATTGGAATTGCCGACCGCAGCGCCTTATTGTGCATGTTTACATGTCTCTGTATCTGAATACGCATGCCTGTACCACTCCTTTTGACACTCCAGTGTAATAATATTTAAGAAATAAGATCGAGTGATGGTGTTCCTTAGCAATTCTTCCTCTCCTAAGCATAATCTTCATATGAAGATATTGGCACAATTTCGATCTTTGTTAGTCTGTGAGGAACTCCAAGTATCTATGTAAATTTCTTTTTCGTACCAATGATGTAAACTAAATCACAGTTATATTGTTTGTTTCTTTTCGTTTAAATAATTTTCTCGCTGTTTTTGCAGGTTCGTAGACAATGCAACCTAGACAACGGAAGTCAATTTCACATGAATTATTTGCATTTTTAATCATCTGTAATGCTACAACTATGAACATCAGGCAATGATAATACAACTTTCAGTAATTTCGCAGAATCTATTATTTAAAATTCGTTCATAGTTTTCCTCGAGATAGCTTTCCAATAATTTGAAGTTAATAGTTACAAATTATGAAATACATACCGTTTTTTTAATAAATCACAGAATTCTAGGTATAATATTTTGTGACAAAAACTATCTTGTTTCATAGTTTTATTGAATTATAGGTGACAAACATGGCATTGCCCGGATATTCATATTCCAAATTGCACGTTATAAACGGAAACAAAAAATGAACTAGGGCGGTGAATCAAATATAAACTGGAATATTTGCTTTACGCAACTTCTTGTAAACCGAGAGTGGCGTGATGTCTCCTCATTGTTGCTTTCGTTACCAGTGATTATTCTCCACAGCTAGAAGGTTGTCATGCCGTTTCTTTAGTCAAAATTAGAATTCCAGAACCAAAGGTAGCTCCATGTGTTGCCCAGCGCAATGTAAGTTTAAGTTTCTCACAAAACTGTCCGAAATTTTTAAAAAAATGCGGTACAGTTCGTATACAACACCCTGAGAAAGATTCAAGTGAACACACGGCACAAAGAGCGTTTACGAGGACGAAAAGCTGTTGAGAAAGCAACTCACCGACGTCGCCTAAACCGCGTGCGCGCGGGGAAAGTTCTTGCAACACTCTTCTTTAATTTTAAATGAGCTCTTCTCTTATGTTTTCACCACGATCCTCGTACTGTGAATCCTGCAGCGTATTGCCATTTTTTTTTTTTTTTGCCAAACAAAAATTGCATACCTCAGAAAATGCGCTCATTTCCAATTCGGGATATGATTTTGTTTCATGACAACGCTCCACCCCACACAGCTGTCCAAATTCGAAAAAGAATTCGGGAATTGTTCTGGACCACAGTAGAATATCCTCCCTATAATCGGGACTTATCGTCTTGCGTTATTTATTTGTTTGGATCACTAAAGGAAGCAGCCGGAGGACACCAATTTGACCACGGTGGCGCTGACGAAGTTTTAGTTTGCAACTGGCTGCTATCACAGCCACGTTTATTTTATGAAAAAGAGACCAAGAAACTACCTATCCGCTAGCAAAATGTGTTTGCCGTTCAGGAGATTATGCGGAAAAATAGGTTCGTGTGTATGAGATTTACTGATGCTTAAATAAACGTATGAAAAAAATCCTGTTTTATATTTGACTCATCCTTGTATGCTTGTGCTGTAATATCGAAAAAAAAAACAGTATTTTCATGTATTCGTAAAAACAACTTTGATGTTATAGAACTGACCTACACGTAAATATGCACGATGTACAAATGTGGAAGTACAGCTGCTTCGCGGTGCTACAACGCGATTCTCTAAGAGTCTTTATAGCAACGCGAATTCATAGCTCTATAGAAGGCTATCCTTTCCGCCTACAGTCTTTTCCACTCTGCAGTTGAAAGCTGTCGAAAGCGATGCCGGTTGCGAGGGATTTTGTTAAGCTGCCTCGACTACAGATGTGTCTAAGTTAAGAATAAATTATTAAAAATTCATACATGACGCGGCAGGTTTTCGCGCATTTGGGTGTTTATGACGTCATATCTCTTGAACTATGTGTCGTTCACTGATGTATTTGTGTAAATAGGCCAACATTCAGCGGCATATGTGGATATTGTCTACGAAATATGTTGTGAGTAGCGTTAGTAGAAAAGAAATAATAAATTTAAACGTCATGCATGAAGCGGCAGCTTTGCACTCATCTCATTGGTTATGATATATCTTCCTGAACTACGACAGGTAGTTGTCTCTTACCCAGACATCTATACTTACATTATAGCAAGGAATACGTGTACCAAGTTGGTTGAAAGCGTTCCAGGAGTTTAGGAGGAGATTTGGAACATGTATACATACACATACTTAACACATTCATTTTTATAATACGTATAGACTGGATCATGGGTAGACTGATTTCTGACGGCGTATCAAAGTTGACAACAGGCCTCTTCTCTGCACACAGTATTAACTTCCGCGTCCGTTGTCAGTCTTAACTGACGTGGTACAGTTGGAAGAATTAAACAGTGTATAAAAAGTGCACAGCTCAAGAAATTAGTCATGTCCAGAATAGATCACACTAATACCATGCAACACCATGTCTGCTCTTTATAACGGCCTCAGTTCGGCGAGGAACCAAATCAACACGTTGCTTCAGGTATTCCATATCCAGCTGCAGCCAGTCATTGATGATCAGACTATCAAATTGCGCGGACGCTAATTGTTCCGTCTCACCCGCAGTTATAAATAATTCCAGACAGTTTCTGTGGTACTAAGATCGTATGGTTAAGCGGGCAAGTAGTCGCTAAGTTCGTCAAACCACGGCTGTTGTCATCTGGGAAGAAGGGAGTGTCCACAATCTACTCATCAAGAAAGTGTAAAAGAAAGAGCAACGTTTTGTTAGCGAATGGGGAAATAAGTATCGTGGTCCATGTCTGTGGTAATCTCAATGTGTGGGCTCAGTTCATAGGACTAAAACCGCCCTCAAAATGCCACAGAAGCACCACCGGCCTGATCTACAGCTAACACACTCTGCGTGTTAAATGACTTACTTTACGTCAGTGTATTCGACGCCTGCACCATTCGGAAAGAGGCACAATCGCACCTCTTCTGGCCACACTACACACCTCCAGTCAGCTACTGTTTAGTTTCTGTATTTATTTAGCTCACTCAAGATGGGCAGTCTTATCTGTCGTTGTGAGCAATAGTCTTTTATGACACACCCAATATAAAATGTTTATTGCATTCAGTTACCTTCGCAATGTTCGCTCAGCGACTGGTCGAGATGGACCTTCATTCGTTGAGAGCGGCAGTTCCTGTAGGTTTTAAAAGCGATTGTTACCGACAAGTCGTGACATTTGTCTCCGTTCCATGACTGTTAGTAGTCCACCATTTCTTGTAGACCCGTCGGACGTTCCACGTCGATACACCAGCTGAATCGGCAACTTGATTTAGGTATGGTCAAGTGTACTTGCAACCACGATTGTTACTTTCTGCCATTCTGGTACGTCTAGACGTCACTGAACTTGAACCCTGCTACTTATTTTTCTTAGTGAACTACGTACATGAAAATATGTGACATCAGAAAAATGCCCTGAAAACGTGTCCCTTCTATACAGAATTTTGACCCTCAAATAACGGATAACGCTGTATGAGCATAGCTTTAAAAACATGTTCAAGAGCAAGAGATACTTAGGCTGTGCTATGGGAAAAAAGGGGCGTGAATGAATTTAGGATTACGATTACTTCTCAGAATTTCGAAACCTGATTCAGTGACTGTATAGTTGATCGTCACAATGAGACTGTGAGCGTCAGACTGATAAACTAACATCTTCCCTCACGTTGAACGTAATCAGGGAAACACCAAGCAGTCTCAGAGTTTCAGCAGCAATACTTAACTTCCGAGCTGTGAAACGAATGCAGAGAAGTGAAAAAGGCTTCTGCTGACTGCAGTTGGCATTCATTAATGTTTCTGCTACAGGCAAACTTCACAATGAAGTCCGTGCTCAAATTAAATACTGATTTAAGAATGAGTACGAAAGCAGGTGTGCAAACGAAATTTATCATGAATTTCATGAGTGACTGGGAAGGAAAACAACTCGTAGAGGTTTCAGTTAAAGTCCTGATTGCTAAGACTAAAATCAAGTGAAAGATTAAGCTTGTTCTTTGATGGACGATGTGGATACAGGGGCACGATATAAGTAAAACCTGAACACAGAACAATTCCATACATATCAGCAAATCCTCAACAAATTTAAATTAGCGGGAATATGACGTAGCTAGCATGCTTCCTGTATGGATGAAGAAGTGAAATACCGATACTGTACCACGAGCATGGATTACGATTTATCTTATACAGCCGATCTAAGTTGGCACACAAATGGAGGCACGTTTTACGACAGGAAACCCTGCATATAGAATATCACACCAAGTTGCAAAATGGAAGTAACTACCTTACCATAATTCTTGTAGTTCATAACGAAAGAACGGCCAACAGAAATTAAGCGCAGTTCAAATACTAAACACCCATGAGAAAGCTCTGACACCAGTTGTTCAGAATACATCACATGGAACCAGAGATATGCTAAACATGCGGAAGGAAAGACCAGATGAGAGTAGAATCGAACAGAACAGGACAAGAATGCATTGTCCGGTGTAAACGAGGCTAACAAACACACGACACAGTATACTCAGGAAACCAAGTGATCCTCACACACCGTCTCCGAGGTACTGGCTTGCAGACATACGCTCACTCGACCAGTCAAAGACTTTAATATATCAAGGAATCGATAACTCTCGTACAGAGTATCTTTGCAACAGACCTGTGACTCAGAATGAATAACTTGAAAGTTGACGATCTAACGAACGACTTGCACACTGATTCCATACAGCAGACTGGCACATTCCCACCTCTTCACCGCCATGATTTACATCACACAAGCGCTTGGCGCCAGTCCTACACTGTCTACAGCACTAGTTCCCAATATAGGGAGAGGGTGTGTGTGTGGGGTGGGGGGTTGGGGGGGGGGGAAGTTATCCTCTGAGGGATAAAAGAAAAATTTATAAGGACTAATTATCACCACCATGACCAGCAGCAGCAGCAACATGAGTCATTTGGTACCACTGCTCGTTAAAAGCCCCCTCTAGTGATTTCCATGCGCTGATATCTTCAGTGCTACGAATAAATGTTCCTCCTGCATATCTTCTAGTTTCATCTACCAACCTACTGTAGGACTGTGTTTTCAGTATTTTCTTATTTCTTGGAATCCAGAAAACGAATTCCTTTGACCATCCATCATTCACCTTCCTGGGTACTGTCCAACCCATCACTGATTCATTTTTTCATCACTATCAGAGTTGCATCTGCCGTTCTAATCAGATCCTCAATCCGCTTATTCGTTTTCCAATCTCTTCTATAAATTTTCAACAGGCATCTCTCTGTTAGTGGATGAGTCACCAACAAAATTAGTGGGGTCTTCGCGATAACAGACCACGTCTCACTGTCATGAGGCAAAACTATTAATTCTAAATGTTTTTGCCGGCCCGAGTGGCCGTGCGGTTCTAGGCGCTACTGTCTGGAACCGCGTGACCGAACGGTCGCAGGTCCGAATCCGGCCTCGGGCATGGATGTGTGTGATGTCCTTAGGTTAGTTAGGTTTAGGTAGTTCTAAGTTCTAGGGGACTGATGACCACAGCAGTTAAGTCCCATAGTGCTCAGAGCCATTTGAACCATTTGAATCTAAATGTTTTTAACGTTCACTTTCATACACCTTAAATGCATTGTTTTGAAAATTTAATTATTTGACTAACGGGACTGAAGGTCAGCTTTACTCATCTATTTATCGATTTTGCTGTCCATCCTGTGATAGTAAACACTTGCCATCAGAAATAAATTCTGACGGCCGCGGTGGTCTAGCGGTTCTAGGCCCTCAGTCCGTAACCGCGCGACTGCTACGGTCGCAGGTTCGAATCCAGCCTCGGGCATGGCTGTGTGTGATGTCCTGAGGTTAGTTAGGTTTAAGTAGTTCTAAGTTCTAGGGGACTGATGACCACAGATGTTAAGTCACATAGTGCTCAGAGCCATTTGAACCATTTTTTTTAGAAATAAATTCTAATAGTAACTACAAATTGTAGTAGTAATTATTTTCAGACTAGGAAAAATGACCGATTCCGGTGCACGAAAGAATATTTTCATGTAGTGAAAATCGTGTCAAAGCACAATTTCTTGGATCTTGCTGAGGCAACACACTACAAACAGATTTTCAGACAACAGAGCTGCCACTATTGTAGCTAATGTTCTGTCGTTAGTAGCCTCATATGACGGGAGACGGGAACATGTAATGAACCCATGGAACACTGTCTAATATGATCGTTTTCGTTGTCCAGGCGGTATGGTATGGGGAGGCTTAATGTTGCATGGGCGTACTGACGTCCAGATTTTTGAAGGGGTTACACTCACCGGTGAACGTAAGTGTGACCCCTTCCCCATGTGCGTCTTTCCAGGGGCACATTCGGCCCTGACTTAAATTTTGTGGACGACAATGGGCAACTGCATCGAACAGCGCTGGTTGAGAACCTCTCGTAACGAGAGGACACATTCGGCGAATCAGCGAATGGACTGCATATAACTGATCTGAATGCAGCTTGACTTTATATTAAAAGCGCAACGGAAGTAAAACAATTCTCTGGCCCTAATTAAAATTTCCACTTACCTCGCGTCTTGACAATATTGTTCCAGATTTCTCGAAAGCACAACTAAAAGCAGGCAGCGGCTATGCTAGATTTCTGTTTCTAAATACACATTCAAACTGTTGCATGTGGTAATGAGTAACGATAAACAGTGGGTTGGCGAAAGTAGCAATTCCTATGAAATAATATGCCAAGACAACGCTTTTAGAATGAAATATATATGTTTAAAAATCGTGAGTAATATTTCGCATGATCCGTACACAACATTGATCAGAACAATACCACGCATAGCAAATTGAACAATGATTTAAAAAAACTACAAAGTTAATAGAGAATTTCTATTTAAAAAATCAAACAGCTTAATAAATTAATATGCATATCCGTGACTCAGGGAAGCGGGATGGTCTTTCTCTCAGCTCTGAGCAAGTTAGCAAGCTGACAATAATCATTCGTAGCTGCACATTGCTGCTATCTTACCTCAAACTTCTTCTCTTCAAAAATAATGACATTACTAAAATTATACTTGTAGAAGCCGACCTCGGGGAAGATCAGTTTGGATTCCGTAGAAATGTTGGAACACGTGAGGCAATACTGACCCTACGACTTATCTTAGAAAATAGATTAAGGAGAGGCAAACCTACGTTTCTATCATTTGTAGACTTAGAGAAAGCTTTTGACAATGTTGACTGGAACTCTCTCTTTCAAATTCTGAAGGTGGCAGGGGTAAAATACAGGGAGCGAAAGGCTATTTACAACATGTACAGAAACCAGATGGCAGTTATAAGAGTCAAGAGGCATGAAAGGGAAGCAGCGGTTGGGATGGGAGTGAGACAGGGTTCTAGCCTCTCCCCGATGTTATTCTATCTGTATATTGAGCAAGCAGTAAAGGAAACAAAATAAAAATTCGGAGTAGGTATTTAACTCCACGGAGAAGAAATAAAAACTTTGAGGTTCGCCGGACATTGTAATTCTGTCAGAGACAGCTAAGGACTTGGAAGAGCAGTTGAACGGAATAGACAGTGTCTTGAAAGGAGGATTTAAGATGAACATCATCAGAAGCAAAACGAGGATATTGGAATGTAGTCGAATTAAGTAGGGTGATGCTGAGGGAATTTGATTAAGAAATGAGATGTTTCAAGTAGTAAAGGAGTTTTGCTATTTGGGGAGCAAAATAAATGATGATGGTCGAAGTAGGGAGGATATAAAATGTAGACTGGCAATGGCAAGGAAAGCGTTTCTGAAGAAGAGGAATTTTTTAACATCGAGTATAGATTTAAGTGTCAGGAAGTCGTTTCTGAAAGTATTTGTATGGAGTGTTACCATGCATGGATGTGAAACGTGGACAATAAATAGTTTGGACAAGAAGAGAATCGCAGCTTTCGATATGTGGTGCTACAGAAGAATGCTGGAGATTGGATGGGTAGATCACATAACTAATGAGGAGGTATTGAACAGAATTGGGGAGAAGTGGAGGTTAGGTTAGGTTAGGTTAGGTTAGGTTAGGTTAGGTTGTGGCACAACTTGACTAGAAGAAGGGATCGGTTGGTAGGACGTGTTCTGAGGCATCGAGGGATCACCAATTTAGTACTGGAGCGCAGCGTGGAGGGTAAAAATCGTAGAGAGAGACCAAGAGATAAATACACTAAGCAGATTCAGAATGTTGTAGGTTCCAGTAGGTACCGGGAGATGAAGAAGCTTGCACAGGATAGAGTAGCATGGAGAGCTGCATCAAACCAGTCTCACGACTGAAGACCACAACAGCAACAACCACAAGAACTAAAAATATATATTCCTTTCAGATTTCTATGCGTACATGATATTCATCTTTGTTGTCCTTTCTTCATCTAACAGACACAACCACAAATCTACAAAGCACTACTAAATAAGTCCATCACCTAACACACTTCAATTAAAGATGTATGGGATTGCGCAAAGGCAATAACTGTGCTACGACAGGACCACAGATTTTTAACAGTAACGTAACATGCTCTCTCTCTGACGTGCAGATCAGTGACATACAAAAATCAGAGTTACCTGACCACCTTACAAAATCCCATAGAACAGATGTAGGACTCGTTGGGGAGACGTACTGCACCATATCTATGTGCACCATCCCGCGGTTGTCAACCGCACTGGTGCAGAAATAGAATGCCCGACCATAAGGACTCCTGATCAACCATGTGGATAGCGTGGGTGCACGTTGAAGAGAATGCATTGGCTTCTGTGGTGATCACACACCCTAAGAATCGTGTTCTGCCTTTTTTAATGTCCAGGGAACCATCATAAATTGTGACGACTTCATTGTAATAACACAGGTCGCCAGATTATTATGGTAAATCTGTAAGATCAACACATGTTTAATAATTCAGTGATAGTGCATTCCACATATTCAGGGGAGACATAATAGTGCTGAAGTGAATTTGGAGTGTCGGGAATTAAGCTTGAGGATTTTTAGAGAATGTTTTTTTGTATTGGTTGGCTGCAAGGACTGGAAGATACTGACATTTGAAAATCGGGTATATTTTTGCATTCCTACATACATTCTCTAATGAGAGTATTTTAAATGTTTTTTTTAGTGTTGGGAATTTTAGTGTTCCTCAGTTCCTTAATGAATGATTAATTCCGTGTAATAGATTAACGACCAAGTGAGTGGTTTAATTCACTTCATTTGGAGAAACGCAGTTTGAATGTATGGGTAGGAGAAAAGAAATTTCAACCACGACAGATGCTACTGTTAGAATACTTTTGGCATAAAACTGCTTGCAGATTCAGGATTTCACAACAGACGGTAACATTAAGAAACATAAATCCAACATCTTTGTAGATCAGCATCAACGTGCAGGCAGATGTTGAAGAAAACCAAAACTGAGCCCTAGAGTTCAGCGAAGATTGAAAAATATGGTCATTTTGAATCGTAAAGCTACAAGTACACAACTGTCTGTGAAGTTGAATGATTATGGTGCGACTGTGTCAGTTGAAACAATAAGGAGCGTGTTGTGGAAAGCAGGCTTGCCAGCTCGTGGACGTCGACCTAAGCCCAAGATCACTCCAGGAAAGATGATGAAGCCATTAAACTGGAACAAATCCCTACAGAACTGGAATGTTGGTGACTGGAAGAAGATACTAAAAATCTATGCATTAGTGCCCATTTCATTAAATAAACTCATTTTCAAACGGTGATCCCCAACTTTTGTAGGTACGGTCCACATGACAAGCAAAACGTGCCGCCTGTGAACAGTCAGTATGTGAGGAGTAGGGAATCGTAGGAGTTCCATTATGACTGTCTACACCAAACTGTAAATCATTTCATTTCAGTTACGGTCGGCAAGAGTTTCCATGGAAGGATACAGGGAACCCGTACATTGTGAAACTTCTCCTTTGAATGTAAAGAATGACTGTGCTGGTAAAACTTCTACGTTACTCTCGTTACTTGATTTTCAAACTGGAGAGTGAAACTGAACGTACAGAGACTGTTTTCTCTTTACTTATTCTGATTATTTCTAAACTGACACACAATATTTTAGCGCAACGCAATGTGACTTTTAATAATCCCTAGAAAAGAAGAGTCCTGACTAACAAAAGCCTATGCGCTTCTTCAATCACTTACCTCACAAAAATCTTTGTTAATCGAACTAGTGCAATACACCAAGCGCCAATACTGCCAGCTAAATAAACGATTCTAACTACTGAAGGCACTAACTACTGATAGGCATACATTTAGCAAATGAAAGATTTTGTTAGAGAACAAACAATGTATTTACCTTAATAGTGTTCAGAAGTCATATATATGTAAATTCGTGACATCCAGTTTAACAATTTTCCTTTTTTGACGGACACACGTCCAAATAGTCCGCTGATATTAACTTCTCAGAACTCTGGCATCTGTCTCCACACATCCACCACTGTAGTGATGGGGAGCTCGTGAATGAGTCGTTCAAATGAACGCTTCACTTCCGTGAAGTGTGAACTAACCACTCAATTTCAATGAACTGGGACTTCAAACTCTTCACAGATAGCACACTCCACACTTTTTTCTAGTTCACTCACTCTATTCCCCTCTCCCTCTCCCACTACATCGGCGCTACGTCACTCATCCTCCATTCACTTCAGTCCTCCTTCTGCTGCCTGTCGACGAATCGCGCGGGGTTTGTGGGGAACGATAGGTTTACGAGGGGTTGGGGTGGTGTGGGGCGAGGGGCGAGGGGAAGGCAGCGTCAGCTGCTACGTGCAGTGCTGATTTTACTTGTGACTATTTGTGCAGTTATACTTCGCGTCTACGGGTAGCCTACCGTTGGCAGCGCTTGCAGACAAATGAATATTAAAGATATAAACGAAGGGGCTGGCTGTGTGAGCACGCACAGCCAACATGAAAATAAAAGGTTTGTTAATGACACTGGAAGAGGGATTTTACCTGAAATCGTACCAATGACTACAGGTGACAGTTTACGTTTTGAATCTGGAGTGTTATTATTCTCAACAAAAATAAAATCTACAGGAAAACTTCTGAATAATTACTTAAAGTAGGTATATAGACTGTGACAGTGGTAAACATACTCATTCTATTTTGGATTAAATTTTACAAGGAACATAAAATTGGACTGCATTTCGTTGGTAGCCCTATTTTTCAGTTAAGAACAAAGTACTGAATTCCCGAGACAAACGTAGTAACACGACCTAGATATTCAAAACAATTATGAAATCTAATAGAAAGTATGCCTAAGAGTAGAGGTGTTAATACAAGCTAAAGAACTGCATACAAACTATTACAACAACGGTAAGCTGTTAGGCATTTGTCTTTATTTTCAATAAAATATTGGATTTAAAGCACAAGTGGTTTTACCACAATAATCTGGCCACCTCTGTATTGTCTTAAGTGTCATTCCTGTCAGTCTTATAGTGAATTTCTTTTTGTTCGCTGCCGGCCGCTGTGAGATAATTTAAAAAATACACACACACACACACACACAGACAGACAGACATCGATGTCAGCACACGGGCCGCCGGAGTGGCAAGGCTGTTCTAGGCGCTACAGTCCGGGACCGCGCGGCCGCTACGGTCGCAGGTTCGAATCCTGCCGCGGACATGGATGTGTGTCATGTCCTTAGGTTAGTTAGGTTTAAGTAGTTCTAAGTCTACTGGACTGATGACCTCAGAAGTTGAAGTGCCATAGTGCTCAGAGACATTTGAACCAACATACAAAACTAGGGGACTGATGACTACAGGTGTTAAGTCCCATAGTGCCCAGAGCCATTTGAACCATCTAGGCGCTCCAGTCCGGCACCGCGCGGCTGCTACGGTCGCACGTTCGAATCCTGCCTCGGGCAGGGATCTGTGTGATGTCCTTAGGTTAGTTAGGTCTAAGTAGTAGTAAGTCTAGGGGACTGATGACCTGTTATGTTAAGTGCTTAGAGCCATTTGAACCATTTTATTTTTTTATTATTTTTTTTCTACGGTAAACTGCAGCATTTCTTTCTATGTATGGTGCACGTTCCATATAGCAATGTTACCTGGCAATGATACATCATGGGAAAATTGCATTCGTCCTTAATATTTGCATACCATTATACGAAGAAGTTATTTCTATGACCACTGCGCCATCTCAAGAAGTTCAAGTGGTTCAAATGGCTCTGAGCCCTATGGGACTAAACATCTGAGGTCATCAGTCCCCTAGAACTTATAACTACTTAAACCTAACTAACCTAAGGACATCAGACACATCCATGCCCGAGGCAGGATTCGAACCTGCGACTGTAGCAATCGCGCGGTTCCGGACTGAAGCGCCTAGAACCGCTCGCCCACCGCGGCCGGCCATCTCATGACGCCCCCGTACGCTGCGTTCCAGAGAAGAAGGACTGTGTCCCGTGGAGGTGAATGTGGCCGGGGCAACGCCGGGGTGAGCAGACTCAATTAACGGGCTCTGCGTCGCGCCCGCCTTGCGTCGCGTCGCGTCGTGTCGCCGCGCGGCCACCGTGACTGTGTAATCACACGCCGGCCGCCGTGGCCGACAAAGGCGCGGCCGTCCGTTCCGGCGTTCTTGCCGCCGGCCGCATATTGAAAAGCCGGCCGCCGACTTGGCGGCTCCCGCCTCCCCATTAATTGGAATCCCCGCACAAAACACGCCCGTTTTCTATCAGCGCTGCCTCGGACGTGACTGCGGGGACACGATTTCACGGCCGAGCCAACGCCCCGCGCCTGTCCACCGAGTCAGCTCTTCAACCACAGTGTCCGTCCACCGGCGGAGGCGCTGTTAATCGCCTACGTGGCGTCGATTGAATGCAGCTCTTCTGCAGGGGCGCAGTACAGCTCAACAAAAATGTGCACAGAAACGTTGTGAAAGACATACGTCTTTTAGTCTACGTCTTTCATTAGAATATATTCTATCAACTAGGTACGGTACTTTATCATTTCTGCACACCATCTTTCTCATATTCCACTCGGATCTGCTCTGTCGCATATGGGTTTCATTTTATCCCAACTTTCCCTTTATAATCAAAAGCCTCTATTTCATGAACATTATCCGTCATTATTGGTCAGTATCCTTAGCACACGTACACTGGTATTACTACGCTCTTGGAAGTAGGTCCTACGTATGAATGCTATATATAATTACTAAGTTACATTAAATGAAACTTTAAGATATTTAAATGTATTAACAGTCATCAACGTATTCCTTAATCACCCTATAGCTGTACAATTTTTATTTCAAACAATGGCTCTAAGCACTATGGGACTAAACATGTGAGGTCATCAGTCCCCTAGACTTAGAAACTACTTAAATCTAACTAATCTAAGGACATCACATACATCCATGCCCGAGGCAGGATTCGAACCTGCGACCGCAGGTTCCGGACTGAAGCGACTAGAACAGCTTAGCTACAGCGGCCGCCGTTTTTATTTCAAAAATCGTGTACAGTCTCCGCCTCTGCACTGTTGTGCTCTAATTGTCGTGCTGTTAATACGCAGTATGAAAAGGGCTGAAGCTGCCTACTATTCCGCAGTGAAACACACGTGTAGAACAAGATTAATAACTGCCAAGAAATTGGCTGATCTTAATGTTTTTCATAAATTTTCAGAGATAATCGTCTTAGAAGTTTTCCAAGGGGCTGTATTAGATAGCGGTAGCGTAACAGATTGATTATTCACTGCAAGTCATCGCTCACGGGTTCAAGTCTCGTCGAATTCATTTTTTTCTTCTTCGTTCAATTTGAAATACCTACATCTCGTAATTGTAAAATTCATCATCATTTTTTATGAATAATACACGTTTTTCTTTTTTCTGATTTCATACTGCATGCGAAATTCCCGTTTTAATTTCAAATATAAACTCTTAATTATCGATGCTTTCTGAAAGACTGTTAATAAAGGTTGCTTAAATTAAGAAAACGTAACAATTTCATTTCCTAAGGTAAAAATGAAAAACCAAATACTCTTTATTTCGACTATGTCCATTGTTTTATTCCACAGATGTAGAAACATGGAAAACAATCGTTTCCACAGCATCAAATTGGTTCAAATGGCTCTGAGCACTATTGGACCTAACTTCTGAGGTCATCAGTCCCATAGAACTTAGAACTACTTAAACCTAACTAATCTAAGGACATTACACACATCCATTTCCAAGGCTGGATTCGAACCTGCGACCGTAGCGGTTGCGCGGGCTCCAGATTGTAGCGCCTGGAACCGCTTGGCCACCCACAGCAACAAGCACCCCATACAAATGATTCATTTTTACATTTGCCACTGTACCATTGTAATATGAACCCAGCAGACGTGATCTGGAGCCAAGTTAAAGGACTTATCCCGAGAAATAACAAGACTGTTAAGCTGCCACACGTACTGGACCTAACGCACGTAGCTTTTCCACATGTGAATGCCGAACGCTGGAGGGATACAGAACGGCACATCATAAAAGAAGAGGACAAAATGCGGCGCCTGGGTGGCTTCGTGGATTCTGTCGTCGATCGACTCTTTATCAACGTAGCAGATGACAGTTTCAGAATCGAAAGGTATTTCTCGCATTCGGATAGGGAAGGCGCTAACAGATTACCTGCCGACAGACTGTAAGGAATACCTCCATTGGCTTCAGTATTCAACAGTACGGTGAAATCCCCTGCAGTACGCTTTTGCATCACACATAGCTCGCTCCTGTGTTTAAGTTAGGAATTTTCATCACTCTTGTTTGTAATTAGAACATTATCTATGGTAAAAACGAGAGCATTTCACGTTCTCCGTCTGCTCACCTAAGAAGCGCGCGGTAGTCTTGAGCTTTGCTGAATAATATTTCATTTTTTAAAAAAATTAAATGACATTCGAATCTATACTTTTTCTTCTCTCGTCTCTTTTTATGTCTGAACCGCAACTGCTCACACAATTGCAGGTTAGTTCGACCGCTGCTGGCCATTGCTGTCAGAGTTTAATGCGCCGATCAAGCTGTTGTCCCGCGTTATCGCTCAATCTATGTGCATGTAACATAGCATAAAACGTATCCTCATGACCGTACTTGACTGTACTGGTCATAGCTTGGCTTCCGCTCCACGTGAAACGAAATCCAATGAGATTCGAGCAAACGCGGAAGACTACATGGCGTGACGTTTAGATCAGGTTTATTCTTACGATGAACTGAGTACAGATTGGCTTTGGGCTCAAGTGTATGTTCTGTTCTGCCTCTCCGAGCTTAGAAACGGAGGGCTCATCAGTGTAAACAAATGAAATGATCGTATGGCATTGTTGGCCTGGAGGCGCCATTCGGATTCGGCCGCCAAGTGAAAGTCATATTTCAGTCGACGTCACATTGGGGTACTTGCGTCTCGACGATGAAATGATGATGAGGACTACACAACACCCAGTCCATGAGCGGAGAAAATCTTTTGAGAGTTGATTATGTTCTTATTATTGACTTGATGTAAGGAGGGTAAATGTTACTTTCGCTTTCACTTTAACAATTCCCCAGCGAGGGCACTACTGGTGTAACACTGAACACAAACACTGCACTCGACACTGGAAGAGAACTTCACAAAGCAGTTTGACGGCACTACAGAATAAAAGCTTTGAACGCAGAGCACGCTGATTGACAAATTCAACGCATGAAGCATATATCAACTTAAATGTAACTGAAACTTTCTGGCAGATTAAAACTGTGTACTCGACCGAGACTCGAACTCGGGTACACAGTTTTAATCTGCCAGAAAGTTTCATATCAGCGCACACTCCGCTGCAGAGTGAAAATCTCATTATTAAATGTAACTCTTGTCAGTTTGTATACACAGGATACAAATGCTAATATTTTAGAATAAGGTGTTTTTTTTATATAAACACATAAGAGTCATGAAAAGCTATTGCTTAAAGAATACCTTTGGTGACAAGTTAATATCGGTCAACCAATATTTAAATGAAACTGATAAAGATTTAAAAACATTCAAATATAACAGCGACATACACCAAAAGTTTCGCACAGAAGAAAAGCATCCACGTAGAGAGAGCACTAAACTATCGAGTGACAAAATGTTTCACTCGTTAGAAGAACTATACAAAAAAAAGGAAAACCCACAAGCAGATAAAAAGTTGAACACACACGAGATAGAAACAGAGGGCCAGTACTGGAAAAAATATAAGCAAGCAAGCAAAGTTCATAAGAGGCGCCAGAATGAGCAGGACAAGAGCTGCTCATCAACAGCGCACAAAACACAAAACAGCAATACAAACACTGTGTTACGGAAGTTCAACATTTTAATTTGTGGTCTTTGACTATAAAAAAATGCGTTCCTATGCCTACTTCTGCCATACAAGAGCTGCAGATTAAGAGAAGAACTTCGAGAGAAACTGCAACTATAAATAATCCAGCACTACAAAATTTTCATTATAGGTAAGGCTATTTCCATAAATTGTCAACCATCTTCACAAAACGCCATTTTGTTGCAGATGTCAAGCATATAGTTTTGTTTACTATGGGTATTATCTGTGGAACAAAACTAAATAAAGTCAGTATGTTTATACGTACTTGGTTCACAACAGATCTCATTACAGTGATATTAACGTATATTTGTTTTATGCTGGAGTATGTACTTTTGTTAAAATGGAACTTCCTGGCAGATTAAAACTGAGTGCCGGACCGAGACTCGATCTCTGGATCTTTTCTTTTCGCGAGCAAGTGCTTTACCAACGTACTTTTGTTACTTGTTATTATTTAAAGAATTGAGGAAATTATGAAGGTTTTGTTTTCATTTTGAAGTGCGAACTCTGTATCATCAAGTAATGACAGATTAACTGATATCCTTATTTCATTCGGTCAGCAAAGAGGAACAATGTTCCATTCATATATGTCTTTAGACATATTTTTACCCGAAGAATGTTGCAAAAAATTGGTTTTTAAATGTTTTGTGAAAATGTCTTCTAAAAACTATAACTGTTACTCGAAACGGTCAACTCGCTCTTACCGTTTAATCTTGTTGTCAAAGAAAACTAATTATGTGACAACCTAAATCTCAATATTTCGATGATCCCAGGCAGTACTAAACAGCTAATGTATCCATCTTGCACAAAGCTTTGTCAGACTACTTGTTTGTGTAAAGTATATTGTATTCTTTACTCTGATACATGTACTGTATCAGCTGTTCTTGCACCTTTAATAATCGACAGTGAAATATTGCGCGACTGCCTGAGTTTCTTCGTCAGAGGTTGCGGTATTGAGTCGTCCCTCTTCTCGGTCATGACCAACAATTGGCCGGGAACACTGAATTCACTGTATTTAATATTTGTTGAAAACGATGAATGACACCCAATAGTTATTCATCAGCCCTGGATACATTATTGTTGACGACAAACTGCCGGAAAAAACGAATTTCTCGTGATTCATTTTAATGAAAGAAAACAATGCAATTACTTTAAATGCCTGCAATAATGTGAACACATAACTTACTTATTGCACAACACGTAGTGGAAACGAAGTTTCGTACATTTCTACACCATATCTGTTCTAGACGGCCGGACGTGACTCTCGTATGACTAGACTAAATTTACAGTGAGCTGCTTTGTCTTGAGTGCCTGATTAGATTAGATTAGATATACTTTATAATCCGTAGATCCTTACAGAGGATGTATCATGTCATAGATCAAAAATTTATAATAAATATTTACGAAAAAATGGAGCTAAGTTAGAAAAAACCTTATTTTTATTTGAAAGCCAATAATAAAATTTTCACAGAACATGCAAGAGCGGAATATAATGAGGCGCATATGATAACCCTCTGGATGTCGCAGGCACGTATCATTGGATAGAAAATCGGCTTACAACGTTTATTTACTGTAATCAAATTATTTGACTGATAATGTGCAGAAGTCAAATTTTATTTGATATTGTTAATACTATATAAATCCAATAGATTCACTAAAGAACTCCTCAGTGCAGTAGGAATTGCCCATCAATAAGTGCTTTAGGCTTGTCTTAAACTGAGCTTTGTTAGTATCGGACTTTTTTGGGTCCAATCTAGTTACTGAACACCTGCATTCTCGAGTAATGGAAATCTTTCTGAACGAAGGTGAGTGACCTTAAATCTTCATAAAAATTGTTTATATTCCCAGTACTGCCTCTATGAACTTTCCAGTTACTTTGAAAAATAAATTTGTTATTTATGCCAAATTTCATTAATGAACTCATATACTCGGAGACAACTCCCAGGTCCTTGAATAAGCCTTTGCAAGACGTTCTTTAGTGCACACCATGAACTACTCGTATTACACACTTTTGACCTCGCACATGTTATCTTGGCTTGAGTTATCCCAAAAGATGATTCTGTATGACATTATGGAGTAAAACTAAGTGTTTTATTAGTATTTCACCAATGTCTGACCACATTATATGACCCACATAGATTTGCTTCGACGTTTTGGGAGTGACTTTAAATCTCATCTGCAATTCTATAAGTTTAATAGTGTCAATCTCTTCCATCTGACTGTCGTCATATTTTCGGCACGTACTGGAAGAAAACTTTGTATGTGTTCTGAAAAACATCTGGTGTGTCCTATGAAAGACTGGAAGCAGAAAATAGGCTAGGAATCATTTATTAGTATTAGGTTGGTGCATAGGTTCGTAGGGTTTTTATTTTGCGTTTTGGTGTTTCGGTTGCTGTGGGTTTATTTATCGATTTCCAGTTTTTATTTGTAGATCACTGTTGCTATTTGTGTTTACGTATTGTCGTTTTGTCATTTGGAGATGTCCGCCCCTGGTAGCTGAGATGTCAGCGCGACGGAATGTCATGCCTAACGGCCCGGGCTCGATTCCCGACTGGTTCGGAGATTTTCTCCGCTCACGGACTGGGTGTTGTGTTGTCCTTATCATCATCATTTCATCCCCATCGACCCCCAAGTCGCAGAAGTGGCGTCAACTCGAAAGACTTGCACCAGGCGAATGGTCTACCCGACGGGAGGCCTGACGCACATGGCATTTCCATTTCCATTGGGAGATAGACTAGAGTTGTGGACGCTAGAAAATAGAGTACCAAGTGGAGAAATTGGAACATTACCGACACATTCTTCTGTCTGAATTCAGTAGATGGATGACAGTGTCGGAGGCAGCCAGAAACAATTGCGCTAATGCCAATGGACAGAGCACGACAAGAAAATTATTTTCTTGTTTTAAGGAGAATCGTTTTGACATTGTGACTCTCCATGTTCAGGAAGACCTTCCGGGTTTGAAGAAGATCGTTTAAACGCATTAGTCCACAATGACCCACGGCTGGTAAATGTGATGAACTGTAATCATTTCACCATGGTGCGACGTTTGCATGCAGTGTGGAAGGTTCCAGAATCGGGTGTATGGGTACCACACGCTCTAAGCCAAAATCACAAAAATCAGCCGGTGGCCATATGAGCTTCTCTGCTTGCTCGTCTACAATTGGCTCGTGAACACCACCCACCATTCCTACTATGTATGGTTACTGGCGACGAGAAATGATGTCCTCATGCTACCACAAGAAAAAGAAAGGAATGTTTGAGCCCCAACAAAGTTGCAACGGCTCGTACAAAGATCTGCGCGCATCCGCAAAAGATAATATTGTGCATCTGGTGGAACAGCGACTGAGTGGTGTCCTGCGAATTGCTTACCGGGGTTTAACCACCTCTGTTGATATCTACTGCCGACAACTGAGACGTCTTGCAGGTGCAGTTCAAGAACAAAGAACAGGCCGACTGCGTGAAGTGATGCTACTCCACGATAACGCTCACCCGCATTCTGGCAGACTGACCAAAACAAAACAAAACTAATAATACAGGAATTGATTTGGGAAGTCATTCTGCACTCACCTTATTCAACAGATTTTGCAATCTCATATTTTCACCTTTTGCGATCACTGTCGAACAACCTTCAAGGAACTCCCTTTGTGGATGAAAATGCGCTCCAAAATGGCTCGACGTGCTCTTCGCCTGAAAGCCATGTTATTTCTATAGTCACGAAATCCAGACGTTACCCCCGTGTTGGCGAATTTTTATAAACAGAGAAGGATGACTGAGGTTCTCTTTTATACCTGTTGTGAAAATTAAGGAAAAACTCTATGAACTCGCACCAAACCAATATTTGCTTAAGAGTTTAGGAGTTTTGTGCTATGCTTCTCCCAACTGAGACCATAATTAAGTTGAAATCAATTCCGACAGTTTAATACTAACAACCTTTTCTGTCTGGTTGTCTTCATATTTTAGATAAACAATGGAAGGAAAGCTAGCACATGTCGGGAACGATATCCAGTGTTCTTTTAACAGATTAGTGATAGAAAATAGGCTGGAAATCATTTACTAATATTTAGTGACTGACTGTAATCAGTTTCTAATAAATAGTCAAGGAAAAAATATCGGTTGGCTCTAATTAAATTACAGCTACTCACAGAGCTCCAGTGTGAGTTGTATTTGTAATATGGTGGCGAAACATGGTGGATATTCTGATGCCTTAACGCGAAACCGTTTTGCGCTGGAAGAAATTAATTCTAATTTCTGCCTCCAGGTGCAAATGTGGCGCTATGAATCGAAGAAAGACGTTTAGAAATGATTCCATATGGAACGGATTAGGAACGAGAGGTGCGCAGAAATGGTCAAACAAGTGAGAAAGGTACAATGTCGATGTTATTCTTAACCGCCGCTTACACAATTGTTCAATATGAGCATTAGAGACGTTGACGAGATGCTGTACAGCGCCAGATCTGCACCTGGTGGCCAAAACTTCAACAGATTTTTTTTGGCTGGAAATCGGTTCCATATTAACGCATTAGAATGTCTGCTAAGTTTCCGCTACTTGACGTCTATGGTCACAAACTTTTTGTCAACAGATTAGCGGTTTCGGTCTATAATGACCATCTTCAGATCTGTTTTATAAAAACAATGTCCTAATGTGCTGCAGCCTGAGTGGCATAGTATCTACGGTAAGTACAAGCGACACTAGACCTCTGTGAGCAGCTACACTTTAATTATAACCAGTTAGTACATTTGAAAAGTGAAGTATTCTTACACGAAAACCGATCACTGAGCTGCACAAGAGCGATGGGGGTGGAAGCTGCGACCACAGCTCGCGGGGGCTGTCAGCGCGGACCTGCGGACCTGCCCCCTGCCGCAGGCAGTAGAGACCACCCCATCGGATCCAGACGGCGATATGTTAGCGGCAGAGCGAGCGACTGGCGCGGCCAGGCAGGCCAACTTTATGAAGACAAATCTCGTCACTAAACACGTCGCCGGGGCGAATGGGCCACAAATTGCGCGGGGGCCGGTAAATCTGCGGGGGTTGGCCGGCGTGCCGCCAGGAAGGCGGAAACACGCACTGGGCGGCGCCGCCCCCGCCCCCAGCCACCGCCATTATGTAGGCCGGCCGACAGCGCCTCCGGCGCGTCTCTGGCAGCGGTCACCTGCCGCCGGGTCCCTCTGCAACGTCAGGGGATATCTCACTCTGGATGGATATCCGCGGGATAAGTTTTCGGTTTTCAATCGGATATGTCCACGTCTACTGCGCACTTGTCAGTGGTCTAGGGTGGAAAGTAGCCACTTCTGTATTTTATTGAACAGCTGGTGTTCTATCTTTCCGAATACTGACGGACACGCTTTCGGAAATGGTAACATCTTTGTTTAGTTACAACCAAAAGTCCAAGGCAGTGTAGGAGTTTTATAGGGCTAAAAGCTAAATCAGAAAATAAATATGTTTAAATGTTCTGTTCGGTATACAACCTGTTCGTTTTAGCCCTTTCTCAGAGTAAACCAGCGTTTTACACAAGGGTCATTCAAAAAGAAAGGCAATATTATTTTTTCCCGGTCAATTTCGGTTGAAAGAAAAGGTGGAATTTCTTGTGAGACATCGTAGAATATTTGCGCTTCCTCCCCTATAGTTTCATGACGTTCCGATAGGTGGTGGAGTTATATGTAGCCTTGAAAATGGCGTCTGTAATGGAGGTGTGCTCCAAGCAGACAGTTGTCACTGAGTTTGTTTTGGAGGAAAGCCAGAGCGTCACAGATATCCATAGGCACTTGCAGAATATCTGCAGAGGCCTGGTGATGGAAAAAAGCACGGTGAATCGTTGGGCGAGGCGTCTGTCATCATGGTAACAAGGTCGCGCAAACCTGTCCGTCTCCCGCCTGCTGGGCGGCCGTAGACACAGCTATGACTCCTGCAATGAGTTCGTCGCCACAAAAACGCAAACGACCTTCTCTTTCTCCATGACGAAGTAAGGCCTCGCCCAAGTCTGTGCATCCGATAGGAGCTCAAAGAACTTCAATGCACTGTTCTTCGTCATTCGTCGTACAGCGCGGATTTCACACCTTTCGACTTCCCAATTAAGTCCTAATTGGCCCAATGAAGAACGCACTCTGCTGCAAGCAGTTCGTGGATTATGGGGAGGTTAATGATGTAACAAGACGTTGGCTCCGACGTCGACCAGTACAGTGGTACCATGCGGGCGTACAGGGCCTTCCAGTAACGTGGCGTATGGTCGTCACACTGAACGGAGACTATATTGAAAGATAGTTTTTTGCAGCTAAGAGAATTAAGAATAATATTGTGTACTGGAATCCGGAATAAAACCGACATGCTTTTATATGAAAAATTTGTGGCATTACTTATGGAACGCCCAGAGTTTTTAGATTACATTCTGGTTAACGAACAATAAAAACTACACAATAAGATCTTTAACGTTCTGGATGCACATGAACGATTTATCAGATGCTGTAGTATCCTCAACAGTGTCGGCGTAAATTAATGTAAGTTTTGCTTGACTCCTTCATCTCTGTTATAATGAATATAATCCATTTCTAGGAAGACGTTCAATCGCCGGTGCGAATTTGTTTCCCATCGCTTCTTTTATCCCTATTCTTTGCTAGCGAACACACTTTTGTTTGGACGTGCTGGCTAGCAGTACGTAATTTTTCCTTTGTTCGTAACTGCACATATTATTCTATATTATTGATAGCATTGCCGACTCTCGGCCTATGTATTGTAAGCACTGCACGGCGAAGAATAACAACTCATAAATAACATAAAATCTGAAGAACCGTCTCTTATTTGAAACAAATCATATGTATAATCGCTTGCATTATACTTTTGTACAAGGGCAGAAGAATGCCTCAAAATGATTTCAAAATTGATTTTACTCTTTCGAAAACGATTTTCGAACGAAACGTCGCCCTCGTAAGATAACAACTTATTATCATGATCGATGTTCCGAAACGATTCCTACGAGATGACCTTTCTTTATCCAATAGTTGTGGGTCCATTTTTTTTTTCGTTAACGTCTATATAAGCTCTTCGGCTAAAAGCTGCGCAACTTCCGTACTACGAATAATTTCACTTGTCGCCACATTGAAAATCGCGTACGTTGCGGTTCCATCTCCAGTGTGTGGAAACGCCGGCGTGTATGTAAGGCTAGTGGTGGGGGGATGTAAGTGTAGGAAATTTATGCCTGCGTAAACACGGATTTACCAAAAGGTGCGGCGGTGGAAGCCTGCACTTGCGGACGCTGCATGCTGCACCATGTCAATCGGTCGTCCGGGGTGGCTCTGTTGCCCCTGTAGGAGCTGCTGGACTGCCGATATCTGTGCTCAAATTAACGGTTATTTATAGCGGTTCGCGACCCAATTGCGGCGTCGCGCACTGTTTCCAGCTACGCTCGGCACAAGAAATCCGTGGCCTGGGAGTGTGACAACGGCTTGCCTCATGCCTCGTCCTGCAGGAGAGCTGTTTTCCAGCTGGTGTGTGTGTGTGTGTGTGTGTGTGTGTGTGTGTGTGTGTGTGAGTGTGTGTGTGTATTTCTGTGTGCGCGTTACTGTGGAGACAGAGTGAGTGAGTGAGTGAGTGAGAGAGAGAGAGAGAGAGAGAGAGAGAGAGAGAGAGACGTGTCATGTGAACTACACTCTCTGAAATTTGCACCCATAAGGGTTCGAGGAAAGGTCCGTTAATACCCGTGACCGAATTCCGCAACTGGAGCGGCAGGAAGAAGAGCCGAGGCCTCTCAAGCAGTCTTTGGCTTCCTAATATCTACTGATGAAGAGGAATGGACGTTCTCCAGCAACGCCTCTTACACCAAAGTTTATACGAACGGAAGTAACGATAGTGTTTTTTCTGTTTTCTGCAATCACACAATTTTTACTAATGGCTGCACCTTCAGAAGGTACAGTGGAAAATATAAAGATCAAACAACAAAAACGGAATCGTATCTCCTCTACTTTACAGTACACGTAAAATAAAATGTTGTCCATACCTGCGAATCAAGGCAAGGCGATACTCTCCGACTTTTTCGACTCCGAGGTCCGATACTAATCGATTTCCTCGAGCACGGATAAACTATTAACAGTGACGTGTACAGTGAGACACTCCGTAGCCAACGTTAGTCCCATCAAGAGCAAACGGCCTAGCCTGCTCACGGACAGAGCTGTTCTCGACTGTGATAACGTGCTTCCATACGTCTCCAAGGTCATACTAACAAGGGAACCTCCCCATCGCACCCCCCTCAGATTTAGTTGTAAGTTGGCACAGTGGATAGGCCTTGAAAAACTGAACACAGATCAATCGAGAAAACAGGAAGAAGTTGCGTGTAACTATGAAAAAAATAAGCAAAATATACAAACTGAGTAGTCCATGTGAAAGATATGCGACATCTCAGGAGATAGTAAATCAAGGAACGCCGTGGTCCCGTGGTTAGCGTGAGCAACTGCGGAGCGAGAGGTCCGTGCTTCAAGTATTCCCTCGCGTGAAAATTTTAATTTTTTATTTTCAGACAATTATCAAAGTTTAGGCACTCATACATAATCAACTTCGCTCTCCAAAATTCCAGGACATGTTCAGATTTGCTCGGACATATGCCGGATTTGACGGTCTACGCACGGAAAAATTTGAAAACGTTAAAAGCATATGTTTTGACAGAACACAGGGAAAACTGTGCTACTGTGAAACTGTTGCATTCATTTGTTGCAGTTTATGTGACAAACTCTTATGTTTTCATCACTTTTTTGGGAGTGATTATCACATCCACAAGAAAACCTAAATCGGGCGAGGTAGAAGAATCTTTTTACCCATTCGCCAAGTGTACAAGTTAGGTGGGTCGACAACATATTACTGTCATGCCGTCACCAGTGTCGTATAGAATATATCAGACGTGTTGTCCTGTGGAGGAATCGGTTGACCTATAACCTTGCAATCAAATGTTTTCGGTTCCCACTGGAAAGGCACGTCCTTTCGTCTACTAATCGCACGGTTTTGCGGTGCGGTCGCAAAACACAGACATTAAACTTATTACAGTGAACAGAGACGTCAATGAACGAACGGACAGATCATAACTTTGCGAAAATAAACAAAGAAAATTTTTTTAGGCAAGGTAAGACTTGAACGAAGGACCTCTATTCCCGCAGGTGCTCATGCTATCCACGGGACCACGGCGCTTCTGAGGTCTCGAGTCCCTGTGATGTTGCACATGTTGTTAATGGGCTGCTCAGTTTGTATATTTTGCTTATATTTTTCATAGATCCACACAACTTCTACCTGTTTTCTCGACTGATCTGTATTCAGTTCTTCAAGGCCTATCCACTGTGCCAACTTATAACTAAATCTGAGGGGGGGGTGCGATGGGGAGGTTCCCTTGTAAGTATAAAGGCCAAGATGAAGCGTCCGACCTACAGCCGCGATATATCGTCCTGCGACTTCAGTATGTTTAGTCCATTAGAAAAACATCTCAAAGGGGAGCGCTACAACTCCGATGACGAACTGAAGCACACCGTGGAGGACTTGCTTCTGTTACAGCCACACGTATTCTGAGAACAGGGAAGACTTCGACTCGTGAAGCAGTGGAAGAGCTGTGCTCAGACCTTATAGTGTCCCTTTCCATATGTTTGACATGAACAATACAAATAACGACAACAGAACTATACATGCGTAATGTTTTGTGAACTTTAATCCCTAATTGTGATACGGACAAAGTGACGAAATAACTTTAAACACAATTTATCTATTCTGATAACAGAAAATACATTATTCTCCGTGATATAAGATCATACGTGTAAACTGAAGAACTGGACACTACAATCTTTGTTATATTATAAAAGGACTGGAAGTCAATGAACTTAGTCGTCTTCTATTGTTTGAGTGCAGAAGGTACGACTGTATTGCGATGGTTTTTGTCTTGCTCTCGTTTAATTACTGGAACATAATTGATGTGTATCAGAGTTACGAAAATATAATAAGCTGATTTGGAGTGCAGAGTAATCATTTAAGGAACCCACGCCACATTTGTTATAACGCAAGAGTTTGTGTACCATTTTTTGCAGCTGCTGCGGAGCTAGCTGCGATCATCTTTGACTGAGAAAGTTAGCCGCCGTTATCCGGCGCATTTAAACTTTTTATTTCCACAGGAAATACGACGAAGCCGGAGCAGAAGAACTTATTTAAAAATACTATCAAAATTAATTAGCATCAAATCACTAGATTTATTTTATCATAAAGTGACTATTTTCAGTGATACAATTTGTTATTGGTCAGATGCCTCTTTGTATAAATTTTATTATTTGCAGCGAGCCTCGCGTTCGTTTTCAATCAGAATTTGAAGTTTAATTTGGCAACCTGCAAATATAATATTACTTATTTGTAATTGTTTCTTACGAAGTTTTATGAAAGATAGTTTTACGAAATTTAACTTTACGAAATTTAACTTCACGAACTAAATAGAATAACTTATAGCAGAAAGAGACATTACAATCTCTGGCGATTACTTTTGAATAACGTTATGCGCACAGTGTTGTTTCGTATCTTTTCTTTTGAATACCCCTCACAGAAGCTTTTAAAATGTAATGGCAAAGAAGAGTGCTGACGATTAGTTTGATAGATCGAATGCTAATGAGGAAATACCGAATCAGACGGAAGAAAAAAGAAGTTCGTAGCACTGCTTAGTTAAAAGAGGGGCTCAATTGATAGGACACATTCGGAGGCATCAGTCAATAGTCAACTTGGTAAAGCAGGGCGATGGGAAAGGGGGAGGCGGTTGTAAAAATTGTAAAGAGATCTAGGTGTGCATATGAAAAACAAGTTCAAATGGGTGTTGACTGCAATAGTTATACAGAGGTGAACAGGGTTGGACAGCCTAGACTTGCGGGGAGACCTGTATCAAGTCTGTCTTCAGACTGAGGACCACAACAACAACAACTCAAGGAGAAATATAAAATACAAATGAGGGCAGTGCTGACCATATTACCCATTATTTCGCTGCTTGAAACGCTTTTGCATAAGATTTGAGCACATCGTCCATAGTCCGCAGCTCGTGGTCGTGCGGTAGCGTTCTCGCTTCCCACGCCCGGGTTCTCGGGTTCGATTCCCGGCGGGGTCAGGGATTTTCTCTGCCTCGTGATGACTGGGTGTTGTGTGATGTCCTTAGGTTAGTTAGGTTTAAGTAGTTCTAAGTTCTAGGGGACTGATGACCTCAGACGTTAAGTCCCAGAGTGCTCAGAGCCATTTGAGCCACATCGTCCATATTTCAAACAGTTGAATACAGAACGGACCATTAGAGCAAAAGTGATGAACTACATTAAATTTAAGTACAGTTGAATGCGATCAGTCACTTATAAAATGTTTGTTTCTAATTAATTAGTTTTCGAATCTTTTGAGGCTTCCCGTGATAGTAGACATTCAGAAGTTTACATTCTTGACACTAGAGGTAGTTCCACTATGATAAAACATAGGAATCACTTTAATGTATTGCCCTGTATGTTTTTGTCAGTGATAGGCAGTAAAGGTGGAAGTTATCAGGTGTACGTGAACAACAATACCGCCGTTACTATACAGTAAACAAAAAAATTAGTTTTTAGAGCTAACTTTCCACATGATTAATACACAAGGCGATACATTAAAGTGTACCCTGTCTTCTCGTCACAGAGAATCGGCCTGCAATGTTCAGCATTTCGATAAAAACATAGGTATGAAAACTTTTGCAGACCCCATTTGAAGGCCGGCATGAAAAGCCTCAAAAACTACTACACAGAAGTAAAGAAACATTTCCTAAGCAACTGATCGGGATTATTTGTGTTTATATGAAGGTTGGGACTTTAATAGTGGCAATTATTTATGTACAGCTGGTACAAAATAGATTCGTGTTTCGAAGTTTTACTGACCTTAAAAGTAGTCACCAGAATTGTGTATTATCCGTTGCCAGCGATGTGAAAGTCGTAGGATACTCTTAGCAGTGCCAGTTGTGTTGACAGTTAGAGCGGCGCGGTCTATTTCCCGACGAATTTGTGGCAGTTCTGAAGCGAATGCCGTGAAGTGTTCCCTTCAGTTTAGAAATCGAGTTGAACTCACGAGGGCTTAAGTCAGGGGAATGCAGTAGGTGGTATAGCACTTAGCAGCCCCAGCAGTCAAACAAATCAGTAACAGCTTGCACTGTACGTACTTGAGCATTGTCCTGCAAAATGATGGCCAGGTCCCGCAGAAAGTGTCATCACTTCCGTCTCTAAGCTGGTTGTAGGTTGTGTTCCAAAAATGAACAGCATAGAGACAGAAGTGATAACACTTTCTGCAGGACCCGACCATCATTTTGCAGAGCAATGTTCAAGCACGTACAGTGCAAGCTGTTGCTAATTTGTTTGACTTATGGGGCTGCAGAGTGCTATACCACGTACTGACCCCCCTGACTTAAGCCCTCGTAAGTTCAACTCGATTTCTGAACTGAAGAAAACACTTCACGGCATTCGCTTCAGAACTGCCACAAATTCGTCGGGAAATAGACCGCGCCGCTCTGTCAACACAACTGGCACTGCTAAGAATGTCCTACGACTTCCAAATCGCTGGCAACGGTTTATACACAATGCTGGTGACTACTGTGAAGGTCAGTAGAAGTTTGCAACTGGTATCTATTTTGTTCGAGCTGTAAATAAATAGTTGCGACTATTAAAGTTCAAACCCTCGTACGTAACTTAGTCTGATAAATAAATGTTCCAACATTTCCCACGACGTAGCACCTGAAACAGACCGTGTCTTGGCGCAACGTGTAAGATTTTGGGGAAACCAGATGCGCGGCAGTTCGCACGCGAGGGCGTCTGGTTAGCCTCGCGCTAGCGAAGCCGTGTGGCGCCAGGCGGGAAGCGAGCTTTGTCGCCGACCCGCCGGCAGCCGAACAGGCGCAGCGCCGAACAGCGCGCAGGTACCGGCCCGGCTGGCTTATCACCCACTGCAGGAAAGCATTCCGGAGCGTCTGGCGCCGCGCTTAGGCTGCTGCTCGGGTGGTCCTCTGGAGATCACCAACAGCCACCAATAGTGGCTGCCACTTAGCACAGATCCGCCGGAAGTACGACCACTTAAGCGTCGCTCCGAACGACCAGACCAAGTGGTGGCCCACCAGAGCGGTTCTCTTAAGGTGACTACACACGTAACTGCTAGCTTGACAATCGCGCAGGGACAAGCGTGCTTGCGCAAGCATGCTTGAAACTGTACGATTACGCGCGAAAGCATGAGGACTGTACAAGCATCCTGATGCTTTATCGAACTTCGATGAAGCATGCTTGTGGAAGTGTTCAAGCGTGTGCATGCTTCAGCGTGTGTACTAAGAATCGACAGCAGGCCAACACCAACAACAGTTAAGGTATACATGTCGATGTCTCAAGCGGATGGTAAAGAGATAGAAAAAATATATGAGGATACTGAACAGGTAATTCAGTACGTAAATTTAATAGTCATAATGAATAGTCTAATGAAAATCGAATGATCATAGGGGACTGAAATGCGGTTGTAAGGGAAGGAATAGAAGAAATGGTTATGGGAAATATGGGCTTGGTAGTAGGAATGAGAGGGAAGAAAGAGTAATTGTGTTCTGCAGTAATTTTTGGATGGTAATAGCGAATACTCTGGACAAGAATCACAAGAGGAGGAGGTATACTTGGAAAAGGCCGAGAGATAAAGGAAGATTTCAGTTAGACCACATCACGTTCAAGCAGAGGTTCCGAAAACAAGTATAGGATTGTAAGGCGTGCCCAGAGGGAAATATATAGTCAGCTCACAATTTAGTAGTAATGAAGAGTAGGCTCAAGTTTAAGAGATTAGTCAGGAAGAATTAATGCGCAAAGAAGTGGGATAACGAAGTATTAAGGAGTAAATAGACCCGCTTGAAGTTCTCTGAGGCTATAGATACTGCGATAACACATAGCTCAGTAGGTAGTTCTGTTGAAGAGTAAAGGACATCTCTAAAAAGGGCAGTTATAGGAAAGGAATACATAGGTACAAGGAACGAAACTGTGAAGAAACAGTGGATAACAGAAGAATACTTCAGCTGATCGACGGAAGAAGAAAGTACAAAAATTTTCAGGGGAATCCAGAAACACAGAAAAACCAGCCACTTTGGAATGAAATAAATAGGAAGTGCAGGGAAGCTAAGGTGGAAATGCTACAGTGGGGGCCTCTACGGGGGAGGGAGAGGGTGAAGGGGGAGGACTTATCTGATGAGGTGACAGGGTAAGAAACAGGAGTCGATAGGTAAGAGATAGGAGTCCAGTATTAGAATCGGATTTTAGATCAGCTGTGGACGATTAAAAAAACCAAATAAGTCAGAAGGGTAGATAAAATCCCACCGGTATTCCTAAAATCATTGGGGGAAGTGGCAACAAAACGATTATTCACACTGGTGCGTAGAATGTATGAGAGTGGAGATACATTATCAGACTTTCGGAAAAAAAACCATCCACACAGTTCTCATGATTGCTGGAACCGACAAGTGCGAGAATTATCACACAATCAGGTTGACAGCTCATGCATCGACGTTGCTGACAATAATACAGAGACGAATGGAAAAGAAAACTGAGGATCTGTTAAATGACGACCATTCAGGCTTTAGGAAATGTAAAGGAACTAGAGACGCAGTCCTCACGTTGCTTTCGATGATTGCAAGATTAAGGAAACATCAGTACACTGTCATAGGATTTGTCGATCTGGAAAAAGTGTTCGACATTGTAAAATAGTGCTCCAAATCCTTAGAAACTTAGGGTTTAGCTAGGTGGAAAGACGGGTAATATATATTATGTGCAAAAACCAGAAGCTAACAATAAGAGTGAATGACCAAGAACGAAGTGCACGGATAAGAAAGGGCGTAAGACAGGGATGTAGTCTTTCTCCCCTTCTGTTCAATCCATACATCGAAGAAGCGTTGCCAGAAATAAAAGAAAGGTTCAAGCGAGGGATTAGAGCTCAAGGTGAAAGGCTATCAGTTTTAAGATTCGCTGATGATATTGCTGTCCTGAGTGAAAGTGAAGAAGAATTACAGGACCTGCTGAATGGAATGAACAGTCTAATGAATAGAGAATATGAACTGAGAGTAAGAAAGACAAGTGTAATAAGAGGTAACAGAAATGAGAACTGTGAGAAACTTAACATCATAAATGATGATCACGAAGGACATGAAGTTAATGAATTATGCTAGTCAGGCAGAAAAATAGCCCGTGACGGACGGTGCAAGGAGGACATCAAAAGCAGACCTACTAGTATCAAACATAGGCCTTAATTTGAGGAAGAAATTTCTGAGAATGTACGTTTGGAGCGCATCACTGTGTTCCACTGAGACATCGGCTGTGCGAAAACTGAAACAAAAGAGAATAGAAGCATTTGAGATGTGGTGCTACAGAAGCATGTAGAAAATTAGGTGGACTGATAAGGTAAGGAATGAGGAGGTTCTCTGTAGAATCCACGAGGAAAGGAATATATGGAAAATACCGACAACAAGAAAGGACAGAGCCATTGAACTCCTGTTAAGAAATCAGGGAATAACTTCCATGGTGCTAGAGGGAGCTGTAGAGGGTAAAAACTGTAGAGAAAGACAGAGATTAGGATACAACTAGATAATAATTGAGGACGTAGGTTGCAGGTGCTACTCTGATATGAATAGGTTGCCACAGGAGAGGAATTAGTGGCGGGCCGCCTCAAACCAGTCAGAAGACTGTAAATCCGTTCTACACAAGGGACTTTCTGGTCCAAATCGACTATTTTAAGTGCGTGCGCTTTTCGAGCCTGCGTGTAAATCAGGAATCTGTAATGACACGAGTGTCTATTACGTGAATGCTCTATAGATTGTGTCGAGCTCTATGTTTCCCAGTGTGCTGCACATTGCGCATGCGGAGAAACAGGGAACTGGGTTGGCTCATGCTAACATCGAAATTTAACATATTTTAGCCGACTTTACTTTTATTACTGAAATCGATTTCCTTCTTTTTTGTATTCTTAACCTTTACTGTGCTGTTTGCTGTGTTTTCTTTATTGAGCAGCTTTGGAAGTATTACTGTTTTCTACAAGAGATACGAAATATCTGAAAGCAAAAAGGTATTTTAGTTTTACATAAAAAGCCTACAATGTCGATAAATAAGAACGTAAACAGATAAACGTATTTTAATGAAAATTATTCCAAAAGTGAAAAATTCAGTATTATTTGACTAGAAAAGTAATTCCCGATGTTATTTGGCACACAGAAAGGAAAGAAGATAAATACAATAAAGCGAAAAGCCGCTGTTCACCGTTTTCTAGACATTGTTTGATGCTTGCAAGTACCTGGTTCCTATAATTCAAGTAAAGCTATTGACAGAAGTCCAGTGTGGGCTCTAATCATCGTGTGGCAACGAAACTTGGTAGGTACACTAACGCTTTAATGCGGAACTTGTTTACGCTAGAAAAAAAAATTACTTCCACTTTTGGCCACCAGGTGCAAATTTTGCGGTGTACAGCATTAGTCGACGTTTCCGGTAGTTTAGTGTAGTAGAGGTGTCCTCCAACAAAAGAAATATATTAAAGCGCACATTACCGAGAATAAGAAAGAAAAATAAAGTATCCGGTGTTTTAAGAAACAAATGAATTCTCGTGGGCGCCACTTCGGAGAAAAATTCAGTGACGTTGCTGAAACCCTGACGTCAGTAAGCGCAATGCAGCGCCTCAGTACCTTGAGTCTGGTTGTTTGTGCGCAAAGACGGCGATTGGCAAACATGAGAAAGTGTTAAAAATTAGACGCATCAGAACTGTTGTGATCTGGCCCTAAATATTTCGGCTGAACTATGGCGAAGAGTAAATAGTAGAGCGATTGCTCAAGAAAACTGTTCCTGCAGGCATAGCGCAATGCCAGCAAGGTTCAAAAAAATGGTTCAAATGGCTCTGAGCACTATGGGACTCAACTGCTGAGGTCATTAGTCCCCTAGAACTTAGAACTAGTTAAGCCTAACTAACCTAAGGACATCACAAACATCCATGCCCGAGGCAGGATTCGAACCTGCGACCGTAGCGGTCTTGCGGTTCCAGACTGCAGCGCCTTTAACCGCACGGCCACTTCGGCCGGCCAGCGAGGTTATTTGTGGATTAATAAATAGGAGCTGTAGAAACATCTCTAGCGAAACTATTCTCATTGATTTAAAGAGATAACTAACGATATTCTCTTGAAAATTACTAACTTTAAGCTCTACACCCGTATTTGAGCTGTTATTGTAGGTATTGCGATATGTTATTTGTAACGTCCACTGGTTGAACGAGGGTTATCGCAAATACTAACAAACAGTCAACAACAATTCTAGCTATATGAAAGGAACTATCATCTCTTAAGTGTTAACTTTCTCCTTAGTAAAATATTGATAATGTTAACGGAAGTGTTGGTAAAAATTTCGTAAGAGTTACATAAAGTTATTGCTTTAAAGCACTGAACAGTTCAAGTAGAAACTTCTTGTAGTTGACAACTTAGCAGTAAATACGAAAAATTATTAATTTTCCTTCAATTTTATTTGAAATGGTAGTGAGTCATACTGCCATTAATAGGCAAAGACAGTGGTAAAACGTTATATATTCGGTAAGACATACATAGAGTCTGTCCCTCTATTTCTCTCTGGATACAAGAAACTCACGCCCCTGAAATGTGCGACCATACAAAAATCTGTGAAATTTACGCCTCCTTTTCCTGAGAATTACCTGCTCACCAAGTCACAACCTACCTGCATCCCGAAAATTTTCGTCTACCGTCTCCTTACATGTCGCGGTTTACCTGCACTTCATCGCAGTGGATCCTTAGGACGACTGTAACTGCCTGTTAGCTAGGGCCTAACCAACTACGGCGAGCTAACACACACCCACAACCTACAACATCGAGCCCTGGACATGCCAGCCGCCATCCAAGCTGACCAACAAGCAAGAGCAGGTAAGCCGAAAACTCGCACACTAATGCACAAACAAACCGCCCAACTACCATCCCGTATATGACCTATCGGACACTAGCCGGCGACGAACTCAGTTGTTACAGGTATGCTGATGATGGCCTAGAAATGATGCAACACATCTGCATTAGGTTGATATTTTGACAAGGTGAAACTAAGGATAGATGACATTGAAAAGCAAATGGAAATGATGTAGAAAATAGAAAAATGGCCGGCCGGAGTGGCCGAGCGGTTCTAGACGCTACAGTCTGGAACCGCGCGACCGCTACGGTCGCCCGTTCGAATCCTGCCTCGGGCGTGGATATGTGTGATGTCCTTAGGTTAGTTACGTTTAAGTAGTTCTAAGTTCTAGAGGACTGATGACCTCAGAAGTCAAGTCCCGTAGTGCTCAGAGCCACGTTTAAGTAGTTCTAAGTTCTAGAGGACTGATGACCTCAGAAGTCAAGTCCCGTAGTGCTCAGAGCCACTTTTGAAATAGAAAATGAAAGCAACTTGACATTTTAGAAGAACTGGACATCCACTTTGCAAAAAGCTTTTAGCAACACCATTTTGGAATTCCACAAATAGGTTTGTCAGCCCTTACATCATGTCAGTGTTTACCTAAAAATGAAGAAGGAGATTTACCTGGCTCAGATCAGTGCCAGGATTAAATTCGATGGTTGGATAAGAGAAATTCAAAATTAGTGACCATTAACCCAAAATGACAGTACAACTGAGACTGAAAAATAAAGAAATAACAAGACTGAATGTAATTGCGGACCTTTTTACCAACGACATTATGGCATTCCACAGATATGGACAGTCATACATACAAAGAGAGTTGTATTAAAGTTTTGAAATCACATATAGAACGTACGCATGTTCTAGGAGTCAGAGGAGTCAACTATGTACGTGCATGCTCATGTCTTTTAGTTACTACGACAACGCATCTTATCTACGCTCATCCGCGGGTATGGGAAACATTTTATGTTACGTTTACTGTAAAGAAGATGATATACGATTCCATTTTTGTTATTTGGTATTTATATTTTCCACTGTAGTTTCTGAAGATCCGGCCTTTGGGTAAAAATTATGTGACTGCAGTAAACAGAAAAAACATTATGGTTACTACCGTTCGTGTAAACTTTAGTATTAGAAGCGTTATTGGAGTGTCTCCATTGCTCTTCATCAGTAGATATTATAAAGTAAAACACTGCTTAGGAGACCTCGGCTCTTCTTCCTACTGGTCCAGTTGCGGAATTAGGTCAGGGGTGTTACCGGACCACTCCTCAGCCTTTCCTGGGTGCAAATTTCACAGGGCGAAGTTCACATGACGGAAGTTTCTTGAAGGCTGATCGACAGAGAGCGGAAAAGCTAAAAATCTGAGGGCGCAAGTGCAGGTGAACAAGGTGGGTGTGGGCCGCGCGGGATTAGCCGAGCGGTCTGAGGCGCTGCAGTCATGGACTGTGCGCCTGGTCCCGGCGGAGGTTCGAGCCCTCCCTCGGGCATGGGTGTGTGTGTTTGTCCTTAGGATAATTTAGGTTAAGTAGTGTGTAAGCTTAGGGACTGATGACCTTAGCAGTTAAGTCTCATAATATTTCACACACATTTGAACAAGGTGGGTGTGGAATGTCTTTTCAACTCAACTCCTGTATAGCGCGTTTTGTCAGTCTAGCAGAACGCCGGCGGACTAGCTTCACTTCGCGCAGTCTTCCTGGTCGTTGTTCTTTACTGGCGTCTGCAAGACATCTGAGTTGTTGATAATAAATGTCAGCAGTGTTGGTTACACCACGGGGAAGCAATTTGCGGTGCACCACACCGTCACTGTTCCACCAGATCCATAACATTATCTTTTGTGAGTGCGTGCAGGTCTTTGTTCGGGGAGTTGCTTCTGTGTTTGGGCTCAACCATTCTTTTCTATTCCTCATATTAGCACAAAGAAAGCATTTCTCGTCACTAGGAGCAAGTAGGACGCACTTAGGGCCACCTGCTCATTTTTGTAGTTTTGGCTTAGAGTATGAGGTACCCAAAAACCTGATTTTTGAACCTTCCCCATTATGTGCAAATGTCGCACGATGGTGGAATGACCACAGATCATCACATTTACCAGTTATCGAGTACACTGTCATGGAACATAGTGGATTAGAGCGTTTAAACGATCTTAATTACCTCCCGACGGTCGTCCTGACCTTGGAGAATCATTAATGTCAAAACAATCGTACTTAAACGAGAAAACCATGCTGCTGCCGTGTCCGTGCGAGGTGGCGCAGTGGTCAGCATATTAGACTCGCATTTGGGAGGACGACGGCTCAAACCCGCGTCCGGCCATCATGATTTAGGTTTTCCGTGATTTTTCTAAATTGCTTCAGCCAAATGCCAGGATGGTTCCTTTGAAGCCACGGCCAATTTCCTTCCCCATCCTTCCCTAATCTGATAGGACCGATGACCTCGCTGTTTGGAACCCTCAACAAGCCAACCAATCATTTTGTTGCCGTGCTCTATTATGTCCATAAACGGCGCAGATTGTCTCCTCTGAGGTCAACCATATATTAAACTCAAATAGAAGAATATGTCGGAAGTTTCCGATTTCTCGACTTGGCACTCCGTTTTATATCGTCCACCACCTCCATTCACTATCCCCAAATGACACAATGACAAAACTTAAACTCAAATATCAATAGTGAACTACATAATTAAAAATAACAATCGATAAATAAACCCACACCAATGGGAATACCTACATGTAAAACAAAAACACCACGAGCTTGTGCAGAAGCCTAATACGTAAAACTTACTTTCTTCGCAAAAAGATCAGTGCAGTAATAAATAGAGTGATGAAGCTCTCAGACGCAGGGTATGCGCTGTAGAAGCTGAAACAATGACGTCCCCCGGAGGCCGACGTGCACCTCTTGTTCCCGTAATTACTTTGGTCCGCAAATGGGCAAGTTCAAAAACTGCGTGCCATGTGGCAAATTATTATTCTGAACTGGGATCTCCCTGTCCAAATGTAACCTAGATTGGGGTGGATGAAAACAATTAAGTTGTTACTCTCCTTCTCGGGCGGGAATAAAAACGACTAAAATAATAAAATAAAAACTTCACAAGAACGAACGATTAGGGGCGCGAAGCAGTCAAATCAACGGCTTGCCACTGCGTGCATCCCTGCTGTAGGCTCTGGAAACAGGTTCCTGACCATATCCTGAACGGACGGTTGGAACTCTGACATCGTGGTACCCTCTCAAATTTCTATTGCCTGTGCCACCTCCCCCCCCCCCCCCTCCCAATCACCATCAATGTCCCACCATAATCTGTTCCATTAGGTACCGTTTTTATTTTCCTGGCCGGCCGGAGTGGCCGAGCGGTTCTGGGCGCTACAGTCTGGAACAGCGGGACCGCTACGGTCGCAGGTTCGAATCCTGCCTCTGACATGGATGTGTGTGATGTCTTTAGGTTAGTTAGGTTTAACTAGTTCTAAGTTCTAGGGGACTGATGACCTCAGAAGTTAAGTCCCATAGTGCTCACAGCCATTTGAATAATTTTTCTTTTCCGTTTTACATACTCGTCCTTGAAGTTTATTATTCCTCTCTCAGCCCTTCGATGTATTTGAACTGTCTATGTCTAGTATTATTTTATGGCCATGGGACGGTTACTTGTCTTCTTTTAACATGTTTCCCCTAATAGATTTAGTTGCCATTTGATCCGTTTTTGTAGGTCACTCTGTAATCTTTTTGCACTGAAGAGCCAAAGAAACTGGTACACCAGACTAATATCGTGTAGGGCCTCCAAGAACACGCAGAAGTGCCGTAACACGATGTGGCATGGACTCGAATAATGTCTGAAGTATTGCTGGAGGGAACTGACACCATGAATCCTGCAGGTATGTCCATAAATCAGTAAGAGTACGAGGCCTTGGAGATCTCTTCCGAACACCACGTTGCAAGGCATCGCAAATCTGCTCAATAATGTTCGTGTCTGGAGAGCCTAGTGGCCAGCGGAATTATTTTAAACTCAGAAGAGTGTTTCTGAAGTCCCTCTGTAGCAAATTCTGGACGGGTAGGCTGTCGTATTGCACTGCTGGAATTGCTCAAGTCCATCGGAATGCACAATGCACATTAATGGATGCAGGTGATTAGAAAGGATACTCAAGTGTGTCTCAATTGTCACAGTCGTATCTAGACGTATCAGATATTCCATATCGCACCAACTGCACATGCCCCACACTATTACAGAGCCTCCACCAGCTTGAACAGTCCCCTGCTGACATGCAGGGTCCATGAATTCATGAGGTTGTCTCCATACCAGTACAAGTCAATCCGCTCGATACAGTTTGAAACGAGACTCGTCCGACCAGGCAATATGTTTCAGCAGTCCTATGTCGGTTTTGACGGGCCGGGTCGAGGAGTAAAGCTTTGTGGCGTGCAGTCATCAAGGTACACGTGTGGGCCTTCGGCTCCGAAAGCCCATATCTTTGATGTTTCGTTGAATGCTTCGCACGTTGACACTTGTTGATAGCCCAGCATTGAAGTCTGCAGCAATTTGCGGGATCTTTTTCCACTCGCAGCGATGTCGGAGATTTGATGTTACACTGGATTCCTGCTATTCACGGTACACGGGAAAAACCCCACTACATCGCCACCTTGGAGACGCTGTGTCCCATCGCCCGTGCGCCGACTGTTACTCCACCTTCAGATACATCTAAAACTTTATAACGTGCCTTTGAAGCAGCAGTAACCTATCTTACAACAGCGCCAGATCATTGTTGTCTCATGTAGGCGTTGCCGACCGCAGCCCGCTTTCTGCCTGTTTACATATCTCTGTATTTGAATACGTATGCCTATACCAGTTCTTTGGCGCTTCAGTGTATTTTACTAATGTTGTATGACATGAAGTTTTTGTATGCTTCTTTTAATTTTACCTTAGTGGCTCTTACAACGCGCCCTATAATTCTCTCCTTCGTATTTGTTGTATTACTGCCGGCCACGGTGGCCGAGCGGTTCTAGGCGCTTCAGTCCGGAACCGTGCGACTGTTACGGTCGCAGTTTCGAATCCTGCCTCGGGCATGGATGTGTGTGATGTCCTTAGGTTAGTTAGGTTTAAGTAGTTCTAAGTTATGGGGGACTGATGACCTTCGATGCTACGTCCCATAGTGCTCACAGCCAATTGAACCATTTTTTTGTTGTATTACTCACTGTCTTTACCCTCGTTAATTTATCTTGTAACGGCTCCCAGCTTGGGTTAGCATGGAATCATATTTTTTCCGTGTCAATCTTTGCAATCTCTAGCGACATGTTTCCATACTTCTTGTTGGCCGGTTCTGTCGGGCACAATACACACGGACATTTTCAATAACATTACGTCAAATGGGCTGTTTGCTGGCATGTTTTTCCTATTACAGACACAGTTATGTCGTCATAGCATGTGTTGGGATCACTTCGAACGCCAGTATTACATTTTCGCATTTTATAGTTCAGTATTTCTGTATTTACCATACTATTTAAAAAAAAAAACTGTGGGTATCTAACGACATATTGTTTGAGCTTGTGTCGCAGTCCCACGTTCGCCATCAGTAGTAGTGAAACAAACTGAATACTGATTTGCCACAACTTCTTCGCTAACTTGTATAATGTCACACACCGCCCACTCTGTTCTTGCAAAACACAACTGTCGGTAACTTAACACCTGCACCGCCTATTATTTTATTCTCATGTTTCCCCAATCGGAACGGTTACACACGTAGTCACAGGGCGGAAACCGCTTTTCAGAATTATCCCGTTATACGCTAGAGCAAACACATTACAGTCGACTCAGCGACAGGCGGTTTCCGTTTCGTGCCTCACAGCTCTTTTCAGTACCCGTTCCAGCGCAGCGGAAGGCTCTCTAATTCTTTTAGTGCCACTTCTAACGAGAGAAATTGCATCGGCGGCGTCGAGAGTCGGCGGCAGAGAAATCCAATTAGAAAATCGCGGGGGCGTGCTGCCGGGGGCAGGGAGCGGCCGGGAGAGCTTTGTACTACCTGTAACGTAATACGGGGACCGCGGGCGCGGCGACATTACGGCTAAAAGGCGGGGGCGGCGGGCGGCGGAGGCGGCGGCGACAGCGCCGCTGGCGTGGCGTGGCGTGGCTCGGCGTGGCGCCGGGCTTTTAAAGCGACCCTCCACGCCACTGGCGCCAGCGGCCGCGGTCTGGGGGCCCCTCGGGCGAGGGACAAGCAAAACGTTTTAGCCGCGCCAGCTCTGCTTTCTTTCTGAAAGGCTCCTCCAGCCCGGAGGCCGCCCTCGGCCCTCCCTGCAGAGTTGGCAAAAACCGCGAGGAGGATGGTTACCTTCATTATGTCGGCGGAGGCCCGTAGTCCCAGGTTCTACCGCAAGAGTGCAGGGCTCTGCTCGCTAAGAAAGGAAACAGCTCCTTTAGGCAGGAAACAAATCAGTGACGTCACGGAGGTGGCACTTTAGCTCGCTTTTGTCATTCAGAATTATCTGTATGAAATAGAGAATGGGGAAAGAAACGGAAAGAATGGGTGGGAATTCGTGACGCACTATCCACGTCATCACGAGTAGTGTTTGTTTGCTCGGACAAATCCGACAGAACAGACGCCACTCAAATATACACATTTCTGTAAGAGCGAGTCGACCCCTTGACGTTTGTTTTATTGCAGATGCACTAATATCGTTCGAACTCCTACGAAAATCGATAATTTTCGAGTAGGGGAATAATGGATGAGGAATGCTGCATTGTACCGAGCAATAAATTGGCAATGTGAATCGGTCACAGACCGTGTACGGATGGCCGAAGCGGTTAAAAAAAGCACTCCGTCTTCAGGCCAAAAGTGGCCCATCGGGACCATCCGACCGCCGTGTTATCCTCAGTTGAGGATGCAGATAGGAGGGGCATGAGGTCAGCACGGTGTCCGGACATTTGCCACACCGGACATTTGCCACGGTTTTACCTGCTCCGAAGGGTCGGGTCCCTTGTCCCCCCCCCCCCTCCTCCTCCTCCTCCTTCTCACCCGGCCGCCCAGTTTGCTTTCGAAGTTCCGAACGTGACATCAGTATGCTCATTACAAAGGTTACGCGTATCTTAAACAGAGGGAATCTAAAGAAGATGTTGTTACATTGATGTGTTTACCCCGAAATGCGGATCATTGCAAGGGAAAGCTGCTTTCGAGGAACGCAGAAGTGTTGAGCGCATTAGAACATCTCTGTGGACCACCTGACGATGCAGCTCTGAAAGTGAGAAAGCAAGTGGAAAGGGCGGAGAGAAGGTCTCGAGAAGAAACTACACAGTTATCGGAGATATACGTGGATGAAATGGGAAATCTACATAATACAGTTTGTGACTTTGTTACAGTGATGCCTAATTCAGATTCCGTCGTCGACGGAGTCAAGAGCGGGGGAACCAACAACAGCCTAAGAACTCATATGAAATTGATATTCAAGAAGATCTATTAAAAATGGGCAGTAGTTTTCTTCTGGAAGACGATCGATTAGAGGCGAGAATAATGATTTTTAGTGAAGCAAAGGAAAAGAAATTTTAAAAACATGTGCCCATTTTTTTATGGGCAAGCAGTTTGTACAGACCTTCACCATACACGTAGACTTAGGAGGCCCGATTAAAGAAACAAACATTCTTCCTACTGTATTTGCACTGCTCCCTAATAAGAAGAAAGACATATATGTTCGTCTGTTTCGTCTTATAAAACAGGCAGTGTCTGAGTGGTGTCCTAAACAAGTAAAGGTGGACTTTGAGGCAGCTGCGATATCGACCATTCGTCAAGTTTTTCCCACAACTGAAATATATGGATTCTATTTCCATATGAAGAAGAGTTTATGGAGAAGAATTAAAGTTTTCGGTCTAACTGAGGAGTACCGCTAGAACGAGGATTTAAGACTTCACGTCAGCGTGTGTGCAGCGCTGCAGTTGTAGAACCGGAGGACGTAAGCAATGGATGGATTGAGATTCATGCAGAAGCTCCTGATAACGGTAGGTTCTTTCATTTTCTTGACTACTTTGTGGGTAACTGGGTAGAGAATGAGGATATCGCAATAGAAATGTGGGACTGTTACGGAAAATGGCACCGAACCACGAATGCTGTCGAAGGGTGGCAAAACAAAATAAATAGTATTAATGGAAACCCTCACCCGAGAATCAACTATTTGGTGGAGTGCTTGAAAAAGGAAGCAGAGCTCACAAACTGCATGTACATGAAACTGGAAATGACTCTTGAAGGTAAGAAGAGGAAGAAGAAGTACTTGGAGCTGGACGACAGGATAGAGAGAATCGTAAAGTGAAAGCCATTGCCCATATTCAGAAACTGGACTAAAATACGTTAAAAATGTATTAAAAGCTACGAAGACCACTGAGTCCTCGCAGATTACTAAGATGAAATTATTAAAACATTGAAGCAGCATTATCGGAGCTAATATTAAGTTGTAATTGTAAATAGAGTGTACATTAGTTCAGCGTGTTTAGGCTGATTTTACACACGCCAGAATGGTAGATGGTCATTTATCGTTTTCATGGTCCAATGCCTGTGCAAAGTGTGATGCGAATCAGCCTTTAATGTAAAAATTAAAAAGTGTTTCAAGCCTCACAAAAGTATCCCTATTGTTGTCACGTTAAGATAACTTTTTTCTACCTTCCAATATTATGGCCATACTATTAAATAATTGCGAGTTCTAAAATAATTTTCTGAAGCTTCAGAATCGCAACGATCACCTAAAATATCATGGTTTGTTAAACTGATAGTATACGCTTTTGTGAAAGAAAATGAGAACTTAACCTTTAAATTGCACATAAAATTGACATCACAAAACTGATCTGATCTTAAGGTTGACAATTTTGGCACCTCAAATATTTTTTATTTAAGTTTAGCCGCAAACATTTATAGTAGATGTACATTTAGATATAGTCCTTTAAAAATTAAAATTTCTTACTAAATTGTTGATTATCTTTAAACAGGTCAGAAAAGCAACGAGCCTGCTACTGAAAATTAATTGTTACTAAAGAACATCAGAATCAAATGTATTAGACCTACTTTTCTTATACATTAGAGACTTTTTTAAAAGATATTTGATCATTTCCTCTGTCGCTGACAGTGTAATTTCAGTTGCTTTGCAACACCAGGGATATCTACTCCTAAGTTATGTTTCCAGCTGTTCTCATTTCGAATTCTGGAATATTTACTTCGTCTTCTTTGGTGAAGGAATTTCGGAAACTGCATTTACTAACTCCACTTTAGTGGCACTGTCTACAGTAACATTACCATCGCTGTCGCGCAGTAAAGGTACTTACTGAGCCTTTCCGCTGGTTTACCTAACATGGGACCAGTATCTCTTTGGATTTTCCGCCACATTTCTAGAGCGAGTTTCGTTGTGGAAGCTATTAAATGCATCTCGCATTGAAATCCGCGCCAAATTTCGAGCCTCAGTAAAACTTCACCAATCTTGGAGGTTTTGCGTTCGTCTAAATTATACGTGCCTTTTGCGGTGCTCCTGCAACAGCTTTCTGTCGTGTTTCGTGTACCATGGCGGATCAGTTCCGTCTCTTATTAATTTATTTGTTATGAATATCTCGAGTGCTGTTGATACTATTTCTTTGAATTTAAGCCACATATGATCTTAATTTACATAGTTTGGAACGATTGGAGACTACCTCTTAGAAAGACGTCACCCGAATGTTTAGCTGTTTCTATAAATAGATATATTTCGCGTTTAGTTTTGGTGAATTTTTTTGTTACGGAAGTGAGCCTCGCTACGACTGCGTGTTCACTAATTCCTGTATCCGTCGTGATGCTCAGGATTATTTGTGGCTAAGAGTTCAAGTGTGTTTTCGTAACCATTTACAAATGGTTCAAATGGCTCTGAGCACTATGGGACTTAACATCTGTGGTCATCAGTCCCCTAGAACTTAGAACTGCTTAAACCTAACTAACCTTAGGACATCACACACATCCATGCCCGAGGCAGGATTCGAACCTGCGACCGTAGCAGTCGCGCGGTTCCGGACTGAGCGCCTAGAACCGCGAGACCACCGCCGCCGGCGTAACCATTTACAATTTGAATGGCCTCGTCAACTAATTGTTAAAAATAATTTAAAAAAAGCATTTAGAACAATTACGGAAGTTGTTTTCTATTTACAATAGGGTATGAAAATGTATTTTTGTCGGTCCGCAGCTCGTGGTCGTGCGGTAGCGTTCTCGCTTCCCGCGCCCGGGTTCCCGGTTTCGATTCCCGGCGGGGTCAGGGATTTTCTCTGCCTCGTGATGACTGGGTGTTGTGTGATATCCTTAGGTTAGATAGGTTTAAGTAGTTCTAAGTGCTCAGAGCCATTTTGTATTTCTTTCAACACGCGGAAGGTAGATTGAAGTAACTGTCAACTATAATTGTATGAGTGGGGTACCTATTTGTGATGAGACTCAAGTTTTCCTTTCTTTGAACTGTTCAGCAAGTGTTTCCTGTGAGACCGTGGGTCGGTAAAAGGAGCCAGTTATTAATTTATTCCGGTTGTCGAATATAACCTCTAGCCATACTAAGTCGCAGGAACTATCTGCTTCCAAATCGATTGTGAGCTTACATTACTTTTCCTTAAGTTGTCCTTCTTGTTTCTGTTGTAGTGCAGATAATTACAATTACGGCTTTTCCCTCCAGAACCTAAGATGCTTTCTCTGTGCCCCTGTGAATACCAGAGCTAAACAATGTAGAACAACAATATATGTTACAAGCGAAGCATTCTGTATTACTTCATTTCCTTATTTCTAACATTTTAAAAATGTAAGTCGACTTTAGATGACATGTCAGTCATAGATGTTCTTATCTCTATTTAGTGAACGTGTTTTCAGTTACGTTTTGAACATTGTCCCGCTACACCTCATTAACTAATGATTTTAGAGAGTAAATTAATATGGAGTACGTCGTTCTTCTTTTCAAACATTCACAAACCCATTTATTCTTTCCCTATTGTCTTTTGGGTATGCAGTTGTACTAATTAAAGTAGGCAGAAATGCAGTGATCAGAAAGAAATGATTAGCGTACATTCGGATTCTCGTTTCATCGTGAAAGGAAGCTACTGTATAGACAGAGGAATCTATATTTATACTTGGTAGAACTAATTACATACTGACATAATCGTCAGTATTGCTTTCGTTTCCCAAAAGTTATAAATATTTCGATTTCGGAAAAGAAGCTCTGTATTTGGCCAAGATGTCGAAGAAGAAGTTCCCTTACGTACTGGTTGTATCGAGTAAGATGTGGGGACGGCGGTTTGAAAGCGGACAGAGGTAGTGCGGGGAAGGGCGTCCCTTACCTGAGGGATCGCTACTCAAGCTACCTGGCGAAGGCAAGCTACCTGGCGAAGGGGCAAGTGTGGCAAATGTCCGGTGTGGCAAATGTCCGGCATTCGGTCAGCACACCGCTCTCCCGGTCGTTATGGTGGTTTTCTTTGACCAGAGCCGCTACTATTTGGTAGGGTAGCTCCTCAATTGGCATCACGAGGCTGAGTGCACCCCAAAAAATGGCAACAGCGCATGGCGGCCTGGCTAATCACCCATCCACGTGTCGCCCACGCCCGACAGCGCTTAACTTCGGTGATCTCACTAGAACCGGTGTATCCACTGTGGCAAGGCCGTTGCCGAAGCTGTTAAGCCAACTGATTATTAGTAGCATTAAATCCGGGTTCGATTCCCTTTCCAACACTAACTTTCAACTTTATCTACTGCATTACTACAATACCTTGTGATGCCGGAAGTCATGAATTCCACAGCCATCATTTTCCTTTCTTTCCACATTTCTTTATTTCATATACAGAAATTGATGTAGTAGCCGCATAATGAAGAATGGCGTCTGTTCTGTCGGACGGACGCAAATATCTTCATTCACAATTGTGTCAGAACCTCATTAAGTTACAACTGCAGCAACACTGAACATTAATTAATACATGAATTTCGTTTTTGCAAATCAGCTATCTATGAAGAACAAAAAAATTATCATTTTCTCTCTCTCTCTCTTTGTGACAAGTAGACGCATGTATGGACACCGTCCGCAGCTCGTGGTCTTGCGGTCACATCCTCGCTTCCCGAGCACGGGGTACCGGGTTCGATTCCCGACGGGATCAGGGATTTTCACTTGCCTTGAGAGGACTGGATCATCATTTCATCATGATTCTTAAAAGCGGCGAGACTGGACTGAGCAAAGGTTGGGAACTTGTATGAGCGCTGATAACCGCGCAGTTGAGCCCTTCACAAGTCAAACATCATCATCTATGGACACCGCTCTTCCACAATACTAATTGCTTTAGGCATAAATTCCACTCTGATGTAGATATCCGGGACTAAATCTGCTGATGTCAGCAAATGGAATTAGGTTGTAAGTGTCATTTTTCCACAAAACAAATTTTCAGTGCTACTGCGCTCTCGTAATCCTGTAGCATGTCCCTAGATTGCCAAACCATGGAGAAAGTATTCGAAACATGCGTTAGTAGATAACGTGTGGTATTTGTGCTAAGTTGCGCTTTCCTCTAAATTCCAAAATTTAAAAATATGGAGCAGTGGTTTTTGTTGAGTACAGCTCTATTAGAAACCTAATGCTGTGTTTGAAAAGCAATGCCCTCACTATTGACACAACTGGACATAACAGAAGACTTCGCCAACATTTTTGACAAAATGGAGACGTGCGACTACTTAATATCAATCTAAACTTCTGCATGGAAGGACATCACCAGGGAAAAAGTCATGTGATTGTGGACAAGGATAAGACAGTTGGAATAGACTGTCTAATGAGGTTAAGCTCCAACTGTAAAGAGATATAACAAATTTATGTCAGATCACAAGTCCGGGAGTGAACAAAATTATTGGTAACCTCATTGTAGATTTTATAAAGTGTCCGACTACGAGAAAATTTTAGGTCTTCCTTGGTTTAGCACTGTGGCATTAGCAGGTTGGAGGCTACAATGTACAACTACAGAATGGATCTGTGCAAGAGTGTTTGCTTGTATTAGACACCAACTAACAGTATTTACAATTTTTAATAACGTTTGCAGTTTGTCTACTGCGGTAATAAGAACACCTGAAAATTGATTGATGTGTAAGTAAGTCTGCCGGACTCTCAAAACGAGAAAAGCTTATAAGCTATGCTCTGTCTGCATACAGTTTTAATTATCTACCTATAAACTAAGTGGAGATTCTTAACTCAGACTCCAGGAAAGACAATATAAGTGTTACACAGAAGAAAGTACGGCAATCTGACGAGCAAATAGAATGTCCCTAAGCGGGAATCACGTGCTTCGTGCGCTTGCACTATGGGACGTAGACACTACGACATACCGAAGTTTGGGTCTGGCTGCGGGTCGTGCACGAGTACCTGAAGCCAATAGGAGGAACGCTCGCATAAAGCAGGCAATCCGGGTTCGTTTCCAGGCGTGACGTAAATTTTCGTAAGTTACTAACTAGTACATCATATAGCGGTTGTACAATGGTATTCGCAATTTGCGACTACGTTCCATAATGGCTGTAATCGATAGGTATTAGAATTTTACAATATAGTTTTTGAATACTACGACGGCTGTTCCGTAAAGAATGATCATTATTTTTTTATGGCCATAATTTCTCACGCTAAACTTTAATCTTGCGATATTCTGTTAGCCTAATGTGCAACAAACACGCCGTGGTAGTTTCATTGTTGGGACTCCTGGTTTCCGCCTGTGAGAGGCAGGCAAGGTCAGGCATGTTCAGCATCGCCTACTGCTGCAATGGAGGTAACACGCGAGGAACAATCCTGCCTTCGTCTCAACAAATCTTCATTTGAGGCCTATACAATGTTATAGGAGGCCTATGGAGAGTCTGTTCTTCCCTACAGCAGAGGTCGAAGACGGTTTAAAACAAGCTGTTCCAGCTTGTCGGCTCCGTTGTGAGCCGTGGAGCGCTCCCTGCTCCAGGGAGCCGCGTCGCTCGCTGTGGCCGTTCAAGTGGGCCGGCACGCCGGCACGTGGCACGGCTGGCTGAGGCAGGCGGCAAGGCAAGCGTTTTGATGTGCCAACTGCGTCTTATAAGATCGACAACCTCATACTCTTAGCTGCTAAGACGTGGTGACATGCTACACCAGGAAATACGATGTTCGGGAAATAAATATGAAACAACTGTTTTACAAGAAATTGCATACTAAATTTATTGGGCCTCTGTAGCTTGACGTTTTCTTTACATTACAAGATCGGAAATATCGGGCGTCAAAGTGTTAGCAGCGTTAATGCGGAGGAAGGCCTTCATTGTTGCATCCTGAAGAAACGATCTTTCCTTACTTTTTACCCTTTTCATTGCTGAGAAAAGCTGCTCACAACAATACGTAGATCAAATGTGCACATGATCTGAGCGGCATTGTTGTGAAGCTTGGGACATGTTTTTTGCTGTAATGAACGATACCATCGTGATTAATCCAACGTGTTGTAGTATCTCTCTTTCAACAAAGTTGAATTTTGCAAATCAATAATCTCCAATTGAAGTGACGATGACAAGTCATCGGGGCAAACTGAAAAAGCAGTGCTGAACACCTTAAGGTCCATTTCCAAACTAGTGAGGTCTCGGAATCGTGTTTCAAACGACGTGATGAGCTGCTTTAACTTTGCTTGGTAATCGCCGAAAGTAGTACCTTCAGGTAGTTTTAAAGTAGCAAGACGATTGAAGAACGTTAAATGTCCATTACTCATCTGCCTCTCAAATAAACGTAACTTTTCTATGAACGCTTCGTCCCTGAGTTTATTTTTCAAACGAGAAGCAAAACCTTGGTGACGCCCGATCATTTGTGGTGCACCGTCTGTCGCTACAGAATGGAGCTTATCCCACGGCAAATTCATATTGTCCACTGATTCACAAACAGCTTCAAAATTGTCACGTTCTGTTGCAGTGTAATCGAGTGGTACGATATCCAAGAGTTCTTCAGTTACTTGCAGCTCCATGTCGACGCCACGCACAGACTGTAAGCTAAGCACAGTCCGATATGTCGGTGGTTTCGTCAAGCGCTACCGAAAATGCAACAAAGCTCTCCGCCTTTTTCCTGAGCTGTGTCTCTAAAACCGCTGCCGTGTCCAGGATTCGACGAGACATTGTTTGCTTCGACAGGCAAACCCCTTCAATTGCCTGCACCTCCCTTGGAAACAAACATTCTGCAACTGCTACAATGCACTATTTTACGAGTGGTCCCACCGAAAATGGCTTGCCACTCGTCGCAATGATGTGAGCGACCCTGTAGCTTGCTCGAATTGCAGATTCAGTAGTGTTTTCTTCCCTCTCATTCACCTGAAAATTATAAACGCATTACAGAACACGAACTTTGTTGCATGTTTTGATGCCCTCCGTATTACGAAACCGTTTTTAAAGTTACATCTCCTGGTATGTCGTTCTTAAGCCTGGTTACCAGTTCTCTGCGTGCAACGCCTTCTACCTGATCGTAGTGCGCTGCATGAAGACGTGTATAATGTCGTTGTATATTGTACCTCTTCGCGGAATTAAATACTTTGACATACAAGACACTGCGGAAGACCATCACTCTCGATGAATAGAAAGGTATCCTCCAATAGAGGTACAGGGCTCCCGCCCCTAGTCATAGCCGTCATTGCACACGGATTATTGCGTAAGTTGCGGCTGCGTGCGGCCAGGGGGCAGTGAGTTCGCTTTCCCCCTCCACGCTGGCTCCGAGCTGCCGCAGTGAGCGCTCCGGAGCGCTCCGGCTCCCTGGAGCTCTGTTGGAACAGCCTGGTTTAAAATGTTTAAAGAGTGGAGACAGTCAATTTCAAAGGAAGGTCGACCCGGTGCTTCAGTTACTGCTCTTATGGAAGAAAACATCAACACTGTTGCTGTCATTGTGAGAGAGGATCGACGAATTACTTTAACATCACTTTCTGAAATACTGAACATTTCATTGGGTGCCAACCACACATTGGTGATAGAAAAATTACACATGGCACGTGGTTGTGCGCGATGGGTTCCAAGACTATTGATTACCGAACAAAAGAACATTCGCGTCCAGGTCTGCATGCAGTTAAAGTTGATGGTAGAGGAATATCCGGAGTTTCTTTCAAATGTAATCACTGTTGATGAAACTTGGCTACATCATTTTGATCCTGAGAGCAAAGAGCAAAGCTCAGTGTGGAAATCTCCTTCATCACCAACCCCCAAACAAGCAAAAGTGGTTGCTTCTGCTGGGAAAGTTATGGTCAACTCATTCTTTGGTATTCATGAAATGGCTTAACAGCATGTTGTACCTGCACACATATCAGTAACTACAATACTACAGGGATGTCCTGAAAACATTGCAAGTCCATATCAGGCGCAAAAGATCACATTTCCGTAAAGCAGGCAGGATGCTGCACCACGGTAACGCGCGGACGCATATTGCCCATGTTGTTGCTGAATATTTTGCAAAAAATCTACGTTACGTGCATCCCTCACGCTCCCTACAGTCCGGATTTAGCACCATGTGACTCTTTTCTATTCCCTTACATGAAGAAACGCCTTCGTGGGAGGCATTATCAATAATCAGAAGCAGTGGTGTAGGCTGTGGAGGCGATTTTGAAGGACCTCTCGAAAAATGGTTTCCAGCATTTATTTGAAGACTGGCAGAAACACTGGGACAAGTGCATCGCATTCATGGGAGACTACTTTGAGAGGGACAATCAAAATTACGAGGATGAGTAAAGGTATGTTTTCAAATAAAATTATGATCATTCTTTATTGAACACCCCTCGTAGCTTCTTTTTTAATGACTCGGTAAATTAAGTTAGTTTAATATCTTCCATCGTCTCCTCACGAAAGTTTCATTCACAGTCAGAACACAGTTAAATCATTCACAATCAAGCTTTGCATTTTTTCAGGTTAATTTTAGTGCAGATTTGATTTACTTTGTCACACAGATTATGTTTAAAATGCAGAGTAGCATTTGCGTGTGCTTTATTTAATGCTTGTAATCTTATATAGTCAGTTACGGTACATACATTTACATGGCACTTTAAGAGAAACATTTTGGTTATTTATTCTTTCCAAATTCTATTTGCAATTTTATATAGGATTTTTATTAGTTGTGATTGTTGGAACTGCATCCCACGTACTGTGAAGTCACGCATTGTAGCACTGTTCTCTGCACTGCGCAATACAGACAACTTATTTAGTATATAGTTTACGGTTTTCTAATTTTGTGGTAAAAGTAAACTGTAATACAGTTGTACAGTTTCAGATCGTTTTGGCCACTAATTTTATCAGATAGCGGTTTTGTAATTACGGCACCTGCATTTTTTGGGATTACAGCACAAATACACGCAAAGCTAAAGAATAGGAATCCATTTCAATTCACAACAAACCTCACAGTTATAAAAACCAACAGGGAGTGATTGCTGGAAATTTGGCAGATTCCTCGACAGAACTGTGTTCAAAAGACGATCATGGCGATTTATCACCATGTGTTTGTGCGTTAGTCGCTGGCTAAATATAATTTCACTGTGGGGCATTAAGTTTGTGTTTAATACTGATCCTTCTCGACTTGTTACTAAATGAACGTTTCGGAGGGAATTTCATCGCATAGTTGTTAGAAGCATAGGAGCACCAAAAAAAACAGGTTCTCCCTACTGCCAACAAATTTCACCTGCTACAGTTGACACACTAACGTTATTAGTTGAAGGTCGGGTTTTTTATCTCGTCAGTAGGATCTAATTCTTACCATTATTGAATGATATGCGTGCTGCATTCAACGTTGGACCTATGGAAAAATTTTACGAGGAATCCTTGCAAAGGGTGGCAGAGCTGATAGTTACATAGAGCCAAAGCGGCTATATCAAGCTGCTGGACAACCAAGTTTTGGTCTTGATGTTGTTTTAGTGAGTACCGTCGTACCAGCATTCGTATCTTCCAAGCTAACAACGTTCACGGCCATTGTCCCAAACGGTGTTGCTTGTAATGAAGGGCGGAAACCTACAATATCTCTGGATGTGATCACCTGCAACAAAACACTAAGTATCAAGGAAAGTTTCGGCGCAGTCTAGCCAACGTGCACGATCTACGACAGGAAGGCGTAACGTGCTATTAGAACAGACAACCAAATATTTCTCCTGCCAGGATATATACGAAGTAACTAAAGAAAAGAAGAATCTAAAAGAAGTGAGGGATCTGTTATTGAAAGGTTGTGTTCACTGCGCGATGCTGATTTCATATAATACATAGACATCTACATCTATACTCCACAAGTCACATTGCAGTGTTTGGCAGGGGGTACTTTTTGCACCACTATCTTTTCCCACTTCCTTGTTCCTTTCATGAAAGTAGAACGATTGTTGACAGAGGGTGGTATCAGTTCTCCGATTTCTCTCTTCTTTGACATTTCGCGAAGCGTATGTAGGAGGAAGTAATACGTTGCCCCCCTTCTTTTTGGAACATATATTCTCGACATTTCAACAACAACGTCGTGCACAACGTCTCTCTTTTTGCGTCTGTCAATGTAGTTAGCTGAGCATCGTCGTAACACTCCTGCACCGACTGAACGATTTTTCTCTTAAAAACAAAAAAGAAATTGTATTTGCTGCTGTTACAATTTCTCCTACGGCAAATGCTGCTATTCGTCTTTACGTCTGCCGCCTGGTACAAATGAAAGAGGATAGTTTGCCCTATTTTCAGCCACCCTCCAGTCGTCAGCCATCTTGGCATAGCTGTAAAAAAATAATAACACCAGGCAACATGGCTATACTCTTTTGGCTCACCAGTAGTCAGCCATTCTTTGTCACTTCTGGTGAGGGAAATGAAAAACCAGTAGTCAGCCTCAAACTTCTTGTGGAGAGCAGGTGTTCGTTAAAGTGTGATATTTTTGTGAATTCTACAACGTACAGTGTCATTTTTAAAAGGTCGATATTTTGTTATATTATTGTATATCAAAGCTACTTGTAACAGTGGCTGAGTGACTAAGGATATCATGAAATTATGGAATGAGCTCTGAAACTGTTTTTAAACGTATTAGGTTATGTATTTTTAACGGGGCTGGCTGTGAGAGACCCAAGTAATACAGACAGGGTGTATACGACCCGAGACAACTGGGAGATCCGGGAAAAACCTGGGAATTTTTCATCCGGGAGAAAACCGGGGAAAACCCGCGATATTTTTAGAATTCTGTGAATTTTTCATTGTTTTAGTTTTCTGTTAAATTTCGGTAATTTTGAGTGGTAAGAACCGATACTCTAACAAAGGATATTACTGTATCCCGCTACTGCAGAATAATACTTACAGAATAACACATAAACGAGAGAAATAAACGAAAGTAACTTAAATTGCAAAGGAAACGCGCCATATACAACAACAACACACAGTGCTCATGCAAGCGTCTGCCAACTGAAAATGTGTCAAAGGCTTTAGGAAGACTATGCAGTACTTCGTAACAACAAATTGCTTCCAATGAGCGTGAAGTCGCAACTGTTTACGTTCGATTTATCTTAGCAGTTACGCGCGGGCTCATGTGCATGTGCAGTTGAGTCACGTATGAGTAGTAGATTCTCCCGCTTCTGGCTACAGGAATGTGGCTGTTGGCTGTGCAATCAGTCACAGCAAGCAGCTAGATGCTACCGGGAAAAGGGGGCGCCAAATTCAGATTCAGAAGAAAAAAACTTGTTTCACAAAGCGCCTAGCATCCAGCGCACGTTTGTCTATCGATTATTCATATGATTTTGAAACGCTTCCCTGGTGGTTTTTGAACACATTTTAAGTTGACTTCTGAATGAATCATAAGTTGACTTTTGAATGCATGCATAGTGTACGTGATGTCTCTGTCAGGAGAATCCTCGTCGCATCTAGAAATAAACTTTCCGCAGACAAAAGGGGACGGGGCAATACGAGTAAAGCCGAACGGATGAATGCCAATCGCTGTCTGATTATGTGGTAGATTGGGTTTGCGAATGATCAGCATTATTGTAATTACTAGCGAAATACATAGCTTCAGACTACCAGAATGGAAATAAACGACTGACAGGAATAACAGGTGAGAAAGATTACATATTATCTTCTCGGTGTATCCGAGAAAATGAAATTTTGACAGAAAATTTTTGGCCAGATCGCTACACTAGTAAGGACCAGGTGTACAGTCCTCGTTTAGCATCCGCGAAGTTTTATTCTGGAAGTAACGCGGAAAACGTATTGTTCGAACACATAATAACGCCTAACCGGAAAATAATCGCGGGATAACTAAACCTGTGATTCTGGAAGGGTTAGTGAAGTTAATCGGCGAACACATTTTGACAGTGGCAGCAATAGCTACAGAATTGGTAATGACAAGATTGTTTGTTAGAACTAGGGAGGAGAAGAAACGGGGACAACACACAAATTACGGCAGAATAAGACGATTCCAAATTTATATAAATATTTCGTAATACTACTTTTCGATCTCATGCTTGAGAAGCTGGTGCGTATGAATGAAATGTGAAACTATTTCCTAACATAAAGCTTTTTGCTTGTAGTAGGCCTAATAGGCATTTGATATTGGTACTTCGTGGATTATATTCTGTCGTGTTATAAAAATGACCATTTGTGCCAAAACAGTCTCGTTTATTCTGCCATATTAGAAAGGCCTATTTTGTTTTATCTAGCAGACAGTGACAAACAGACGTATGTTGATGGTGTTAGGACAGCAACCAGCCACAAATTTACTTTCAGTTCCTTTATTCAAAGGAAACCGTTACCGGTTTCGAATCGTTGTGATTCATCATCAAACGGTTTACACGCTTTCTTTATGACATTTGGTGTGTTTTTATAGATTAATTGTCCTAAAATATAAATAAAACATAATTATAAACACGCCACACACAGATGGTTGCGTTACAGATTTTCGTTGCATGTGACTTACGTGAAGCGTCGGTTTCGAGTGTTTGTTTTCATAACATTCGTCCAAACGATGTAAATGCATTCGCACTGCATCCTCGTTGTTGCACACGTAAATAGTTCTCACTGTACACTTTAGATTTGTCGCTGAGATCATTTCAACCACGCACCACATGTTTTGATACATACAAAGAGCTTACAAACATATGAGTATCACAGATGCTATGATATATCGTAACATTTGACGATGATGTCTTATGTTTGGAAAGGATCATATATTCATTTACAAAACTGTAATGCCTTTTACATTAGTACAGAGATATTGAATTTTTGAGCTGATATTGCTAAATTAATTATAAAGCTTTTTATATATATTTAGAACTGTATAGGTAAAATAGTATATTATTTTATTACATTTGGCATCATGAGAATTATAGTAACATATAAATTTGCTACTTGATCTGCAGATAGGTGTATTAATATTATTTGCTTTGGAGGCTGGAAAGTAATTTTTGGAACTTTTTCAGGAAAGGGGTGTTAGCTAACTCTGTTTGTTCGTTAAGGATATAGTCTGAGGTGCTGTTTTTGTGTGTGTGTATTTCTAATTCTCTCTAATATATTCATAGTGGCTCCTTTTTCTGTTAGATGCAAAATTTTTAAGTTGTCCTCAATGTTTCCCACTGAATGGTTTTCTTCAGCAATATGGGCTGCAAATGCTGATTTGTTCAAGTTACCAAGTCTTAGAGCATCAATATCTTCTTTGTATCTAATTTCAAAACTTCTACCTGTCTGTCCAATGTAGAATTTTGGGCATGTATCACATTTGAGTTTGTATATTCCTGATTTACGGTTGGGACTCTTGGAGGTATTTACATCATGGGTTACTTTTTGTTGTAATTTATTATTTGTGGAAAAGCTGATTCTGATATTTTTCTTTGCTGTCCTAACACATCAACATATGCCTTCAAACAACAGCCACGGTCTCCATCATGTCATCATATGACAAAATTGCAAAATAGACGTAATCAGATCGAGAAACCACACCAGTCTTGGGTAATATTTGTATAAACAGCTTCTTCAGTATTAGGTAACGCCATTTCGATTTTTTATGTAGCAAAACGTTTGACGAACTTTGATGAGGTAATAGATTCTTTCGCAGAAAGTAAATCACGCCATGACAGTTGTAGCAATATTAGAGAGAAAATATGCTAGGAGCTAAGGTTTGAAGAAATGTGTGATTTCTTGCTTATCTCTTGTCAGTATTGGTTTTATATATCCTATATTTAATTTTATGTCACACAAAACAGCAAGTTATTAGCTAATAGGCAATAAAGAGTTCAGATTATCTGAAGAGTTCTTGTTCTCTCGATTAAAAATAATCCCATCCGCTATTAATTGCGAGACTTTTTTTAAGAGGAGCAGGCTGTCAAACCGGCCGACTGGGTGCAGGAGAGGCACCATAGGACATTCAATTTCCACTGTCTTGAATATAGTTTGGACGTGCGGTAGAAAATTGCTTTATGAAGAGGCTTGGCACTGCACTTTGGCATACTTAAGACGAAATAATATCTCTTACATATCCTCGAATACATATGTTTTATGTTTCAGACTTTTCTGAAAGATGTGCGCTACAAGATGAACATATTTTGAAATTTCGATTTTTTTTACTATTGACCCTGTTCGCAAATGTAGATCCGGGGCTGATGCGCAGAGCAGTCTGAGTTATAGTGACCCGTGTTTACATTTAATGATTTTGCTGTTTCCCCTTCGTTTACTCTCGCGTCAAATGAAAACAAAACGGATATCTATGGCCGGAAGCTAGCAAGTGAATTAAAACACATTCACATAGTTACGGAAGGCTGAAATATGTCAATGGTTTCAGATTTTATTTTATTTTAAGCTTTTTTACAGTCAAGCATTAATCGCCTGGGGGAACAATGAAGTTATTTTTGTCTGTTTGCTAACGCAATTTGACTTTTGTTAACCTTTTCGGCAGAGACAGTCAGTGTATTTGAAACGAAATGTTTAATTCCACCGTACTGGCTAGTTTCAACTGTTTGCTGCATTTCAAGTGCACGTTTTCATTTTCTTCTAGCACATATGGCATTATTCCATAATAAAGAACCAAACATGATATAATGCAGTACTGGTGCTTCAAGAAAAATTACATCCCGAAAACCACACTGAAAAGCTTAACATCAGGTCGAGGTCTACTTCATTGGGAATCTGGACATATGAATGTGCCCTTTAAGTATGCACTTTAAATGTGCACATTTTAATATGGTTCACGATATTCCGATGTTCTTGCAGTATCCTCTGATGTCTTGTTTCTTTTATGACGTAATGTGTGGGCTTTCAATGTTTGACACGTACGTACATACGGGCTTCCTACGTCATGATAGCTACCCACGCGCGGTGTCGCCTGTTATCTGCGCTCTCTGGCAACTGCTGAAACGAACCTATTTCTAACAGGTCGCGGGAAAATATTGCGAGTAGTGGATTGAAAAGCGTTACTTTCAAAGTAAATATCCTTTTACGTAAGTTGAACTATGTGCAACAATGTACCATGAATTTATTAAATCACAGAGCGTTTGACTCTCATTTAAAAATTAACTCTTTGATGACGAGCCATTAAGAAGTATTTCGAACCCTGAAGATGAGACATTTATGTCATTATTAAAAAATTTACTGGGACATTTGTGTGATATATCTTAAAGTGTAACACGCGCAAAAAAGATCAACAGTATATGCGAAAGCTTAGCTTCTCTTGCGGCTAGAGATCAATATTATATGTGAAAGCTTTGTTTTTCTGGTAGCAACACTATGTATATTTATTTACACTATTAACTTTCCCTGTTTGTGTGTTCGTGCTACTTAACAGTGATGTTGCTATTGGCTGACTACATCACGTGTCCTATGCTCTGAATATCAGCTGTCATCGGCTGGCGAGATCACGTGACATGAGCTACGAACAGCTAACATAAGAGCATATAATCTCGATTTCAATGATTCGGAAAGTAACGTGCGGTGTTTGGTGGAAATCTAATGTATACTTTCGACATACGAAAATACGCAACGTACATGTTGCTGCGCATCACAGATATTTCTAAAACGTGTCTTTTTCCCTGAGTTTCGTTTTCTAAAGTGCCGGGAAATTGTACGCCCGTGTATAAAACCATAACCATTCAAAGGATTTATAAGGGAAAATATACTGTCACCCGGGAGAAAGTGTATTTTTAACCAGGAAATCCGGGAATTTTTTTTCCTTGTCCACGTATACACCCTGACAGAGAATCTAATGGATAGCCAAGGTGGCTGACTACTGGTACAATGGCTCATACTCACTTTAAAGGTCATTTTCTGCCATCTGTAAGCTTTGGTCTTGGTCTTTACTTACGGATCATGAATTAGTCATTTAAACACAAAAAACCCAGTAGTCAGCGTAGCGAGAAAGATAGATGCTGCCTGCTCGTATCCTTAAAACTACTAGTCAGCCACCAAATTCAGTTCTAAAGTATAAATAAAATTATTTGCAGTAATAATAACAACAACGTGTAAATAATACGAAATACATAAAAACTGATCCGTAAGCTATAAAAATTAATATTATTTTACATGTACACTTAAAATAATAATAATTTTTATAGCTTACGGATCAGCTTACATGTAAACTTAAAATCCCCCCCCCCCCCCATGAACCATGGACCTTGCCGTTGGTGGGGAGGCTTGCGTGCCTCAGCGATACAGATAGCCGTACCGTAGGTACAACCACAACGGAGGGGTATCTGTTGAGAGGCCAGACAAACGTGTGGTTCCTGAAGAGGGGCAGCAGCCTTTTCAGTAGTTGCAAGGGCAACAGTCTGGATGATTGACTGATCTGGCCTTGTAACAATAACCAAAACGGCCTTGCTGTGCTGGTACTGCGAACGGCTGAAAGCAAGTGGAAACTACGGCCGTAATTTTTCCCGAGGGCATGCAGCTTTACTGTATGATTAAATGATGATGACGTCCTCTTGGGTAAAATATTCCGGAGGTAAAATAGTCCCCCATTCGGATCTCCGGGCGGGGACTACTCAAGAGGATGTCGTTATCAGGAGAAAGAAAACTGGCGTTCTACGGATCGGAGCGTGGAATGTCAGGTCCCTTAATCGGGCAGGTAGGTTAGAAAATTTGAAAAGGGAAATGGATAGGTTAAAGTTAGATATAGTGGGAATTAGTGAAGTTCGGTGGCAGGAGGAACAAGACTTTTGGTCAGGTGACTACAGGGTTATAAACACAAAGTCAAATAGGGGTAATGCAGGAGTAGGTTTAATAATGAATAGGAAAATAGGAACGCAGGTAAGCTACTACAAACAGCTTAGTGAACGCATTATTGTGGCCAAGATAGATACGAAGCCCACACCTACTACAGTAGTTCTAGTTTATATGCCAACTAGCTCTGCAGATGACGAAGAAATTGAAGAAATGTATGATGAAATAAATGAAATTATTCAGATAGTGAAGGGAGATGAAAATTTAATAGTCATGGGTGACTGGAATTCGAGTGTAGGAAAAGGGAGAGAAGGAAACGTAGTAGGTGAATATGGATTGGGGCTAAGAAATGAAAGAGGAAGCCGCCTGGTAGAATTTTGCACAGAGCACAACTTAATCATAGCTAACACTTGGTTTAAGAATCATGATAGAAGGTTGTATACATGGAAGAACCCTGGAGATACTAAAAGATATCAAATAGATTATATAATGGTAAGACAGAGATTTAGGAACCAGGTTTTAAATTGTATGACATTTCCAGGGGCAGATGTGGACTCTGACCACAATCTATTGGTTATGACCTGTAGATTAAAACTGAAGAAACTGCAAAAAGGTGGGAATTTAAGGAGATGGGACCTGGATAAACTGAAAGACCCAGAGGTTGTAGAGAGTTTCAGGGAGAGCATAAGGGAACAATTGACAGGAATGGGGGAAAGAAATACAGTAGAAGAAGAATGGGTAGCTTTGAGGGATGAAGTAGTGAAGGCAGCAGAGGATCAAGTAGGTAAAAAGACGAGGGCTAGTAGAAATCCTTGGGTAACAGAAGAAATATTGAATTTAATTGATGAAAGGAGAAAATATAAAAATGCAGTAAATGAAGCAGGCAAAAAGGACTACAAACGTCTCAAAAATGATATGAAGTGCAAAATGGCTAGGCAGGGATGGCTACAGGACAAATGTAAGGATGTAGAGCCTTATCTCACTAGGGGTAAGATAGATACTGCCTACAGGAAAATTAAAGAGACCTTTGGAGATAAGAGGCAATGGCCTTGCCGCAGTGGCTACACCGGTTCCCGTGAGATCACCGAAGTTAAGCGCTGTCGGGCGTGGCCGGCGCTTGGATGGGTCACCGTCCCGCCGCCATGTGCTGTTGCCATTTTTCGGGGTGCACTCAGCCTCGTGATGCCAATTGAGGAGCTACTCGACCGATTAGTAGCGGCTTCGGTCAAAGAATACCGTCCTAACGGTCGGGAGTGCGGTGTGCTGACCACACGCCCCTCCTTATCCGCATCCTCCTCGGAGGATGACACGGCGGCCGGACGGTCCCGGAAGGGCCCCTTGGGGCCTAAAGACGGAGCTTTTTTTTTTTTTTTTTGGAGATAAGAGAACCACTTGTATGAACATCAAGAGCTCAGATGGCAACCCAGTTCTAAGCAAAGAAGGGAAAGCAGAAAGGTGGAAGGAGTATATAGAGGGTCTATACAAGGGCAATGTTCTTGAGGACAATATTATGGAAATGGAAGAAGATGTAGATGAAGATGAAATGGGAGACATGATACTGCGTGAAGAGTTTGACAGAGCACTGAAAGACCTGAGTCGCAACAAAGCTCCGGGAGTAGACAACTTTCCATTAGAACTACTGACAGCCTTGGGAGAGCCAGTCATGACAAAACTCTACCATCTAGTGAGCAAGATGTATGAGACAGGCGAAATACCCTCAGACGTCAAGAAGAATATAATAATTCCAATCCCAAAGAAAGTAGGTGTTGACAGATGTGAGAATTAGCGAACAATCAGTTTAATAAGCCACAGCTGCAAAATACTAACACGAATTCTTTACAGACGAATGGAAAAACAAGTAGAAGCCGACCTCGGGGAAGATCAGTTTGGATTATGTAGAAATACTGGAACACGTGAGGCAATACTGTCTTACGACTTATCTTAGAAGAAAGATTAAGGAAAGGCAAACCTACGTTTCTAGCATTTGTAGACTTAGAGAAAGCTTTTGACAATGTTGACTGGAATACTCTCTTTCAAATTCTGAAGGTGGTAGGGGTAAAATACAGGGAGCGAAAGGCTATTTACAATTTGCACAGAAACCAGATGGCAGTTATAAGAGTCGAGGGACATGAAAGGGAAGCAGTGGTTGGGAAGGGAGTAAGACAGGGTTGTAGCCTCTCCCCAATGTTATTCAATCTGTATATTGAGCAAGCAGTAAAGGAAACAAAAGAAAAATTCGGAGTAGGTATTAAAATCCATGGAGAAGAAATAAAAACTTTGAGGTTCGCCGATGACATTGTAATTCTGTCAGAGACAGCAAAGGACTTGGAAGAGCAGTTGAACGGAATGGACAGTGTCTTGTAAGGAGGATATAAGATGAACATCAAGAAAAGCAAAACGAGGATAATGGAATGTAGTCAAATTAAATCGGGTGATGCTGAGGGAATTAGATTAGGAAATGAGACACTTAAAGTAGTAAAGGAGTTTTGCTATTTAGATAGTAAAATAACTGATGATGGTCGAAGTAGAGAGGATATAAAATGTAGACTGGCAATGGCAAGGAAATCGTTTCTGAAGAAGAGGAATTTTTTAACATCGAGTATAGATTTAAGTGTCAGGAAGTCGTTTCTGAACGTATTTGTATGGATTGTAGCCATGTATGGAAGTGAAACATGGACGATAACTAGTTTGGACAAGAAGAGAATAGAAGCTTTCGAAATGTGGTGCTACAGAAGAATGCTGAAGATAAGGTGGGTAGATCACGTAACTAATGAGGAGGTATTGAATAGGATTGGGGAGAAGGGAAGTTTGTGGCACAACTTGACCAGAAGAAGGGATCGGTTGGTAGGACATGTTCTGAGGTATCAAGGGATCACCAATTTAGTATTGGAGGGCAGCGTGGAGGGTAAAAATCGTAGAGGGAGACCAAGAGATGCATACACTAAGCAGATTCAGAAGGATGTAGGTTGCAGTAGGTACTGGGAGATGAAGAAGCTTGCACAGGATAGAGTAGCATGGAGAGCTGCATCAAACCAGTCTCAGGACTAAAGACCACAACAACAACACACTTAAAATGGCTTCTGCTAAAGGGGTAAAAGCCCGATTCACCAGTCGAAGGGAACCAGTTAAATAAAGCATTGTTTGAAATCCGGGAAAATAATTTAAGTATTAGAGAAGCGAGCTGGCATTATACTGTCCCAAGGGGAACGTTGCAAGACTGGCTACATGGACGGGTACCGGAAAGAGTCAAGAAGCATGGGACCGGACACTGTTTTGAGCTCAGAAGAGGAATTGAAACTGGTAGATTGGTTAATTCAGCTAAGCAAATGTGGCTTTCCTAGGAAAAAGGACGATCTCTTAAACACCGTCCAATGTATTGCCAAAGCAACCAACAGAAAAAAATCAATTCACAGATGGGCGGCCAGGTAGAAAACGGTACGGTTCTTTTTGTGGGCGACACAAAATACTTACAGATCGTGTTCCTGAGGGCTTGAGCAAAGGGCGAGCCAAGAAATCATACGAAAATGATTCCTGGAGCTCGAGGAACATCTGAAAGCCATGAACTGTGAAAATATTCTGACAGATACAGACAGAATAATGAACGGGGATGAAACCAGCGTCCGCAGCTCGTGGTCGTGCGGTAGCGTTCTCGCTTCCAACGCCCGGGGTCCCGAGTTAGATTCTCGGCCGGGTCAGGGATTTTCTCTGCCTCGTGATGACTGGGTGTTGTGTAATGTCCGTAGGTTAGTTAGGTTTAAGTAGTTCTAAGTTCTAGGGGACTGATGACCATAGGTGTTAAGTCCCATAGTGCTCAGAGCCATTTGAACCATGAAACCAGCTTCATAATGTGCCCAGGACTGGTAAGAAGAGAGCACCCAAAGGATGGAAGAATGTTTATGAAATTGAGATAGAAAATTCAAAGGAAACCATTACTCTCTTGTTGGCATTCACTGCAAGCGATAAAAGAATCGAACCTATGGATGTTTTTTTTTAATGTGCGACTACCATTTGACGATGGAACTTAGTGAATTTTGTGACGACAATGGCATAATCGTGTATGCAATACCACCCAACAATACACACATGATGCAACCAGCAGATATGAGTGTTTTCTCACCTCACGCCTAACTGTCATAGTACTTGCAATGGTTCCTGATGCAGTCTGGAATTCCTGTGTGATGGTCTGGATAGATGTCTGCCAATTACACATTACGGTCCTCTTCAACTGTCGGCGGTTTCTGTCAGTCAACTTTTGTACTGTACGTGTCCCTTCACGTTTAGAAGTGTGGAAATCTCGCGTACAGGCGTATGACGCAAGTGACATACAAACACCTGGCACGTTCGAAGTCCGTGAGTTCCGCTGAGCACCCCATTCTGGTGTTTCACGATGTCTAATGACTACTGTGGTCGCTGATATGGAATAGCTGGCAGTAGGTGACAGCACAATGCACCTAATATGAGAAACGTATGTTTTTGGAGGTGTCCGGATACTTTTGATCACATAGTGTACGTCTGCCTGTGCGTCTGCGTGGAAATCGCGAGGATATACACTCAGTATGTTCTGAATTAATAAATAATTCTTCACCCTCCTTGATATCTGATGATATACTCGTACGCTGACACCTACGGTAGACTGCAACCTATTGCATTTATTCCCCCTTACTTTCCGCTTATTTTCGAAATTCTGTCATCCGATAATCCAACCGTTTATAAGATGCAGGAAAGGCGATACCTTAAGAGCAAGCAAGCAGTTCATTTTTTCGTTCATTTCCTAACAGTCAATTGAATCTTTGCCTCGCCTATAATGGCCTCATTCACTGGCTGTGATTGTTGGTGCAGCGTGCAACGAGTTGCAACTAAATTGTGACCCCAGCAGCCGGCAGACGTTGCAGCCTGTACCTTGTCCAGAGACGCTGTAAATAAACCACTCGGCCATAATACACGGCAACTATAGCCACGTAACATCTCCCCGCTGTCCTGTTACTGCGTGCACCTTAACGCTTTAAATATCGCTCAATTAACAGATTTGTTACAGCTTGCTGAGAAAAACAAAAGTAACCAATTTTCGTCTCTAGCTTCCACGTTAACAATTACATAAATTTTGACCTTTCTACTGTTTTTATGTTCTTATAATCGTGCCTACAAGACATTAAGCGTGTAAGATAGTTAATTTGTTGAAGTAACAGGAACTGGGCATTAAAGAATATATTTGTCGCTTTTTTTCTGTCGACAGTTTTTCTGGCAGCGTCTTTTAGTCTCTGATTCACAGCCACTTCTTTCTGTGACGTAAACCCAGTCGGTAAGGACGAAATCATTTAATGTTTACTGAATGTTGTGACTGCAGTTTATTGAAAGAGGAACGTATGCATTATTGTATCTATACATTGTCTTTCGTCAATAACGATAATCCACTTCGTTCTCTAATACTTTAAGACATAAAATATACTTGTTTAGTGAATACGAATAGCAGTTCCTACGAGCAACATTTAACTAATCTCATATGCAATATATCACGCAGATATATTAGGATACGGTACATCTGAATATGAGACTTATTTTCCTCAAATGCATATGTAACCGAAAACATTTTTAGCTAGACTTGGATAACTTTCACATACTCATCCGTAAACACTGAAAAATCTTGGTAATGGAGTGTTAACGTTATGCAAATGATTCGTTTGAAATACCACGTAAACTGGACTTAGCACACCAATGCAGATCACAAAAGTTTACAACAACCAAAAGAGTAGCAGTTACGTATGGATAAATTTTAACAGCAAATCAGTTAGAGGATGAAGTCAGTCTTGTGGCCGAGAGTGATGATGTTATAGCCAAGATGCTAAGCTATAAATTCACCACAATGCAGTAAAAACCACTATACTTTTAGTGCATTTAAGGTTTAGTATCGGGAAATGATTCCAGTTAGCCGGAAACAAAGTTCTGGCAGTTAAAATTTTTAAATTCTAAGGTGTCATCTATCTCCAAAGACAGAAGAAAGCAATGAACAAAAGCATGGAAATGTAGCACAGAAGGCAAACAAATGCATTACACACATACACACGAGAGTAAGAGCGTATGGAGGCTTTTTCGAAATAGTCTAATGACTGCCACTTACAACTCTTCGGGCTCTCTGAGACAACAAAACTATACGGCTCTTTTTTTCCCTTTTGAATGAAGATATACATTGAAATTACATCTCAGTGAGTCTCTTAACACTGTTTAGTAGGAAATTCTAAAAAAATTAAAGGACAAAGCAGGATCCACTGATGCAGAAGCAGGGCGCGAAATGTCAGTAACTGAAAAGTTGTAAGGAAACCGTGAAACTGAAAATAAGGTCAATAGGTTGCACTACATGGTAGCAGTTATTGAAGTGAAATGTGATAGAGTCAATAGTCAATCGTAATATAGGACTGTATCATAGTAACTGTAGTGACAGGTGATGGCATCGCCACGAATCGTACAATCGATTTACAATGTTAAATTTATCTGTAACCAGATTTGATTCCCATAATTTTGATAAAAGAATCGTCCAAATGATCTATGTAACAAGTAAATAACTAGCGAACTTTCGAAAATTAAACTAAGACTTTGTCTAGCTGTACATGCTTTATTCCCAAGCTTACGGCGTTGAATCATAGTAAAGGTGCAAATAATAATGTTTCTAAGGATGACCTGATCAAACTGGAGAAGATTAGTTGAAAATCTAACGGTGGCTCCACAAGATTATAGTAGGATACGAAACAGAAGTCTCAAAAGAGGTATACCACGGAAAGACTCGAGTATCAGGTGGCCCATATTATTGTCAACGTAAGAAACCAAATACTGAATTGAAACTATGCCTAATTTTATCACCTGTTAATGATCTACCACAAATTGAAATTTTGAATAATAAAGAAAGTGAATAATAAAGAAAGAGAATGAAATGGAGCACAGAAGATTTAAGAAAGGAAGAGTACAATTCTAATTTCTGTGTTGCACTTAACGGAAGCCTAAGTGCTATACTTAACTAAATTATATCGCTGATACAACTAAGGATCTGACAGACAACACTAGAGGCGCCGACATGTGTACAGCGAAGGTTTATGCAAAGACTAGGCTTTCTTCATGTATCAGCAATATATAACTGATGGAACACATGACTTGCAGGAATCTAGGTTGCAGGCCAGGAACGAGTAAATTAATATATCAACATTAAAAAATTCCCAGCAGTTCGGCATGAGCGCACGCCATATGTTTTTTGATATCAGATAAGGTACGACTGATGGGAATGCTAGAACTACTTCCGCACTGAGCTAATACAGAAAATGTTTATCCAGAAACATGCGTCTTCTCGGGTCTTTTCTTTTAAAATCTTTGGAGTAAGGAGCCTAAACAAGATGTCATGGTTGCTAAAACTCCTGACTCGTAATCTGAACGAAACTGACTTCAAATTCCAGTGCTAATTGAGTCACCTTTGGCGAAATTCAATAGTGTTCATTCATTAAGATGCATACATCCTCATGTCTAAGACTCAGCTACTGCTCCAAGGCTGCTGGACTCATTGTGACCTAGAAGTTTCTTCAAACAAACAAAAAACAAACAGCTGTCGTTCACAAAGAGATATATTTGAGGCTATATTTTAGAGTTGATAGCAGCTATGAGACATATTTGATTTGTTAACTAATGTATGCAAATAACTGTCATTTTAGTTGAGTACAGCAGGGGTAACAGCACAAAACTAGAAAAATCCTGCTACTGACTCTTGGCATCATATAAGATTCATGACCTGATAGATATGTAACAGTGCTAATAATCATATACTGAAATTAATGTGTTGTGTAAGTAGGTTGTTTACTTTTTTATGTTGGTAACGCCACGAAGCGCTGTGTGTGAAAATCACTTACTGTGCTTTGTGCAGTCTGTGGCTGGTTTGCATTGTTGGAATATTTACTATTGTAGTGTTGGGCAGTTGGATGTGAACAGCGCGTAGCGTTGCGCAGTTGGAGGTGAGCCGCCAGCAGTGGTGGATGTGGGGGGAGAGAGATGGCAAGAGTTTTGAGAACGGACGATCTGAACGTACTTTTGAACATTATTAAGGTAAATACATTGTTTGTTCGCTATCAAAATCTTTCATTTGCTAACTATGCCTATCAGTAGCTAGTGCCTTCAGTAGTTAGAATCTTTCATTTAGCTGGCAGTATTGGCGCTCGCTGTATTGCAGTAGTTCGAGTAGCCAATATTTTTATGAGGTAAGTGATTCATGAAAAGTATAGTTTATTGTTAGTCAGGGCAATTCCTTTGTAGGGATTATTGAAAGTCAGCCGTGCGCTAAAAAAATATTGTGTGTCAGTTTAGTGATGATCAAAATAAGTAAAGAGAAAAATGTTTGAGTACGTTCAGTTTTGCTCAGCTGTTTGAAAATCAAATAACGTAAGAGGTTTATCAGCACAGTCATTCATAATGTTTCGAAGGGGACGTTTCAGTTGGTCTGTGAATGACAAAAGTGTTATTAGCATGGGACAGACAAGTTGCTAGCAAACCTTGGACTTTTTATGACATCGTCAGCTCCTACACTGGCATCTATTAGTTATGACAGTAACTGTGTTTCCTGTACTTTCAATTTGTCAAAATGGGGTAATAAAGTCGAGCTTCAGTAGTTCACTCGTTCCATGAAGCAAACGTATCGTATTATTTAAGTAGTTCGTGCTGTGTGGCAATGAAAGCAGCTACTTTCCTGCGAAGCAGACCTACAGATCACAGCAATAACAGAAGCGACGCCAGCTAATATCTGTCCCGGAAAATTCTTTTCTCTTTTACAAAAGAAAAACTCTGCGGTATTGTAAACAGCAACGTGATGGTACATTGTTGTATACGACTCTGTCCTATACTGGACAAGCAGGTACAAGAAGCAGTTTTTCGACTAGAGCAAACTTCTATGTGATGAAAACTGAGTACTGCAACTTTTTATATGGTAATAGCTTTAAAGGTCTGTGACGTTCAAACAAGTGTATCATTAACTTAAAGAGAGGTTATTGAAAATTTGCTGACAAGTATTTCAATTTCCGTCTCATTTCTGGTCGTGCTCTGTATTTATTCCGAAACTAACCTCATTGAAAATTTAAAAAAATACTTGTTCCACGCCAATGAACGCAGTCTATTGTACTAGCCACAGTTACAAAACAGTTGCCGTACAAAATACTGAATGTGACATGGCCACTTTATGCAGGAAACAATGAAACAATAGCAGCAGCGACCATACATTTTCCAAGAAGAAAGCAGTAACAGAATGAAGGGGAAGACAGATATGGAAAGAAGTAGTGCGAGAGGGAACACAATTACAGCCAGACGGCCACTAAAAACTCCACTCTCATAGACAAAATCTCTCTGTAAAAGGCAGCACTTCCGCGAATTGTCACAGATACGAAAAGAATCCATTTCAAGGATCAAAAATGTAATTTAATTCTCCCAAGAAGTTTGCTTTAGTGCACTATGAACCACTGCTTGTCCCAGAATCTATAATGTGGTGACATTTTTATTATGATATGAATGGCCTAATGGCTCGCTAAATAAGTTTAAGGTTCAAAAATGGTTCAAATGGCTCTGAGCACTGTGGGACTTAGAACTACTTAAACCTAACTAACCTAAGGACATCACACAACACCCAGCCATCACGAGGCAGAGAAAATCCCTGACCCCGCCGGGAATCGAACCCGGGAACCCGGGCGTGGGAAACGAGAACGCTACCGCACGACCACGAGATGCGGGCAAGTTTAAGGTTGAAACGTGCTTTGTGGAGTGTATGGTTTGAGTGCGTGATGTTCAATTTCAGCAAGATTACAATAAAACTAGTTACTTATTATTAATGTAACAAGAAGTTTTATTTAATCACTGCTTTTCCCGGCGACTGATCGTTATTTTGTTATAGAAATCTCCACCTGGGAACGAGTAGCAATGTTGCCTGTCAAGCAGTGTAAATGGCACTAAATTCATGCACAATAGTAATCATATACAACCAGCAAACAAGCTAAATGTATGATAAGTAATCTGAACTAAACAAGATTAATGATTTTTAGTAATCTTCAGTGCTGTTGTATAATAGTCTCTTTACTAGTTGCAGATCGTTTATCGAATTTAACGTTACTGTTATTCGACGTGGTAACACTTTTCTTGAAGCAAAATGAACAGTTTTGTCACACAATACCACACGCACACAACACTAATGTATTTTTCCCTCTCAAAATATTTCATAAAAGTTGTTATGAAATAAAAAGGCTTCAAACATCAGCATATAAGAAATTATATCGCGTAAGATGCTGTTTACATTCACAGAAGTTCACTATACTCATAGTCTAACTGGAATTTATTACCTCAGAGTGGGTTCTGGGCCACCTATACACAATTATTATCGCAGTTATGACCAACAAGTTTTATGTCTGTATAGAAAATCAATTTAAAACTGCCGCTGCAATATTTCACTTAGATGGCGGCTAAAATAAAACAATGATTTATCGATTCTGCTTCAAACCCTCTTTTACTACTAACAGATAATATATATTAAATCTTTTTGGACCTTCATTATATGCATTAAAATTTGAAAATATTTCTCAATGTTAATCGCTTATTATTCAACATTTACCAATAGACCGCGCTGTTGATCAGTAGTGCTAATGGCAGCGCTCTATTGTAGCTGAGCAGAAAACTTAACATTTATGTAGGACGATAGTTACAATGAAATAAAACTCCAAACAAAGAAGATTCATTTCAATGACACATAAACTCTATTTTTCAAATATTAAATTAGCAACATGAAACAGTGTTTTACGGACCTCTGTGTTACGAGACATCAATCGCATCCTATCAGTACAACAGTTCGAACGAGAAGAAGGATTTTTCTAGGAGAATCGTAGATAACAAAAGATTGAGATTTTCATTATGTTTTTCCATGGGTATTGTCTGAGATATAATTTTTTACAAAAATTAAATTACGTCATTGACAATAATTATGTATTATTTTACTATCGATGAAGTCCTCTTTATTAATATTACGAGAATACGATTAATGTTCATTCACATTCCACACACAATGCTGCCGTGAATATGATTCTGAATAAAATATAGGCGTGGTTATTACAGCGTGTATATAATTTTATAGATAATTTTATTATTTCTGGATGTCTTAGGAAGCGCATAAAGTATTTGTATCATTCAGTCATGTGCGCAGTCTCGTCAGCGACGCTGCCGTGCGCGTGGATCATCTTTGCTCTGCGAAGATGCGCGACTGCCGAGTGTTGAGTGTTGGTCGCGGGTAGAGGAGATAGGGAGTTGTAGGAGATATCGTGGCAGTGAGCTTGTACAGCAAGGACACAGAACATCGTATCCTTGGCAAATATTGTATTGGTCTTATGGAAAATACTATTATTACAAAAGAAACATTGTCATTACGCGCTGACTGAGATGGATTTACTAGTACAGATATTTTTTTTGAGAGATTAGGATTTAAATTAACGAATGAACATATCTTACTTTACTGCGGCAACGTTTAGTTGCTCATTCTAAGTTCAAGACAGACATCCAAGTCAGAAATTTCTTGCTATTTTTATAAAGTTTTGTCACAGCAGTGTTAATAGATTTGAAAAGACGAAAAGTATTTAATCATTAGTATGAAATCTTTTGTGTTAGAATAAATTTTCTTTCCACTGCGACACAGCTAAGCCAAATACAGGAAACGCGAGTTTTTGGTTTCACAGGGTCAGTTAACAGTGTTGACTTTAACTATTCTCATGAAAGTTCAGTCTTATTTTGTTATAGTGTTAGTTCACACAGGGCACATTCCATTCACATTCTCGCAGTCATATTTGCTGCCTGGTCTTGCAGACAAATTTAGTTCTTTATTGTAAACGTGAGGTTAGCTTATGCACATATTTCCTTTCTATGAATGGAATTTTTTGGTAAGCAAAGCTTACCTTAAAAAAAAAAAAAAAAAAAAAAAAAAAAAAACTATACTGTCCGACAGAGACAATTCAGAACCAAAGGAAACAGATGCACATTCACATAACCTTCTTAATCTTTTTTATTTGTTAAGATAACTTTAAAGGTTATATAGTGGATGGTTCATTATTTGAGGTCCGCAGTGTCCAACGATTCATAATGGAACTTTACTTGGTAATAATCTCTGATAGAATCAGCACTTATTTCTAGGTCCCTATGTAAGTAGACGAGTGAAATTGTTCACAGATTGGGCGAAGGTGAAGGTATATAACCCCCAAAACCTCTCCTCGACCTTAACGTCTTTGTCTGAACTACACATCAGAGGAAGGTCCTTTCAGTCATACCTCATTAGGCAACCGATTTCCCTAAGCTCTTTTCAGTTACATGAACTCGACTCTTCGATGATCTTCCTCATCATCTCACATAAGTAAATAATATCCCCAGCTTCAAAAAACAGCTGATGACGTCATCATCCGAAGAAGTAGTGGAAAAAGTGAAACAATGGATTATGAATGACCGATGCGTCACAGTCAGATAAGTCGCTGATGATGTTTGCATATCAACTGGCTTATGCCAAATTTTTCGACTGCTTTGAGTATGATACCAAGATTTATTCAATATTATTGAACTTTGGAGAAAAAAAAAACAGCGTGGAACGCCAATTCCTCGGGAGTCCCTGGCTGATCTCAGCAACGACGTAAGAAAGTGAAGCTGACGAAACACGGTTCTGTGTATATGGCGATGAATCGTCCTAGTGGAACCATTCTTCTACTTCGAAAGAAGCTCGACAAGAGCGGTCAAATGTGAAGTTAATGCTCCCTGTGTTCTTCGATTTTTACAGCATAATGCACTTGAGTTCTTACTACAAGGTCAAACGATCAGTAAGAGTCCTACTTATAAGCTCAACGCCACTGTGGCCTCTGAAAGGTAGCCAAGAAATCCCCAAATACTTTGCCGAACAGCCACTTAGTTCTACACCATCTGCATATGCCTGAAATTTTTTTTGGTTTTGCTGCTCCAGATGACTAATTATTTTAACCTGAGGACGTACCTCGGAAAAGAAAAAGAAAACAACCTCTGAAATGAGAGGCCAACTAGGAAGATGCAGTTGAAAACTCAGGAGAACGAGGAATTAATGATGCAGCAAGACATTGGCTCTGACGTCAACCAGTAGAGGATTATGTTAAAAAACAAGGTTTTGTAGCCAGAATAGATGGGATTGATATATTGTATTGGTGTCCCGAATGAAAGCAACGTACTTTCTTTTTTTTTTAAAAAAAGAAAAAAAAAAGATAACGCGTTACTTGCTGACATTCCTTGTACATCAAATATTAACAGATGCAGTGGTCTGGAATAATGCTGACATTGTCAACATCGTACTTCCGATTAATATCATTGGCTTATAAAGGTCCACGCGAATGTCACCCACAGCATAATACGGTCCCATCCAACCGGCCGTGGTGGCCGAGCTGTTCTAGGTGCTACAGTCTGGAACCGCGCGACCGCTACGGTCGCAAGTTCGAATCTTGCCTCGGGCATGGATGTGTTGATGTCCTTAGGTTAGTTAGGTTTAAGTAGTTCTAAGTTCTAGGGGACTGATGACCTCAGAAGTTAAGTCCCATGGTGCTCAGAGCCATTTTGACCATTTGAACGGCCCCATCCAGCCTGAATCCTTGGCGGGGTACTTGTTCCCAGCAGCCATTCGACTATGAGACGACGTGTCTCTGGACACACCCATCTACATGGTATAACAAGAAACGTAATTCGTCCGACCATGTGACACGTTTCCATTGATCCGTGGTCCATTCTCAGTTATGCCGAGGCAACTCCAGTTTCAATCGCGGTCGTCGTTTGGCCAGTATGGGAACATGTAGACGTAATCTGTTGCGCCTTTTCAATAATGTGCGCTGAAGGTCGAGCTCCGAAACACTTGTGCCTGCATCGACATTATAGGCTACTCTACCGACACATCTGCCACAGGTAGCCGTCTTATAAACATCGGGCACTCCTCCTACCCACACGTTCCGTGATGAAAAGTGCACGTCCAACACCTTGAGCCCTGCTCCTGATATCATCACCGTTCAACCACTTTCCGCTGACGCTCCTGACAGTATCACTCGAACAGCGGACTAGTCTCCTCATTTCCGAGATTCTTGCTCCCAGGTACCAGGTCATAACAATCTGCCGTTTGGTAAAGTTGCTTGTGTCAGAGGATTTCCCAATTTGCGGGCCCCAACTTCGCTAGATTGATTGCACATTCGTCTCTGTTCGACTTAAGTACTTTCATTACTGTGTCACGTGCCCGAAACGCTACCAGGCGGTTTGTGGTGGGCAGTGGTCATAATAAATTGTTGATGGTGTACAATAACCGGCAACGGCCTTGCAGCAGTGGATACGCTGCTTCCCGTTAGAACACAGAAGTTAAGTGCTGTCGGGCGTGTCCAACACTTGTGTGGGTAACAATCTGGGCCGCTATGTGCTGTTGCTATTTTTCGGGGTGCACGCAGCCCCATAATGGCAACTGAGGAGCTACTCGAGCGAACAGTAGCGTCTCCGCTCAAAGAAAACCTTCATAATGCCCGGGAGAGCAGTGTGCTGACCAAACGCCCCTCCTACCCACTTCCTCACTGAGGATGACATGGCGGTCGGATGACCCCGATGGGCCACTTGTGGCTTTAAGACAGAGTGATGCTGTAGCTGCTGTACAATAAACAGCCAGACTGATGTTAGGTTACTTTATTAAAAACTAGCTGACAAACCCACACCTGTCTGGGTATTCATCTTGCCTAGTTTCTGCTAGAGACGAAACCTTATACGTACTCCTGCAGTAGGCTCGATGAGACACGGTCTCAGACTGTTTCTATACGCTGGGCGGGGCTGCTTCACGTGTCTACAATTTGACGTAGTAAACCTCCCTATGGCAACGCCTCTACGTAGCTCTACTGACGGCTATTGTTTTTGCCTACAGCAATCTGTTCTTCGCAGTTGAAAGCTGACAAAAGCGGTGCCAGGTGCCAATGGTTTTCTTGACTCGACTGTAGGAGTGTCTTAGTAGTAAAGAGTAAATTTATCAAAACTTCATGCATGATGCCGAATTTATTCACGCATCTCAATGTTTGGGCGTCATATTTCTTGTATTATGTCTCGCATAATGATATATTTGTGTATGTAATTTCAACGTCATACGTGCATACTATTTGCGAAATATGTCGTGAATAGAGTTAGTAGCAAGGAAGTCATAAATTTAAAGGTCATATGTGATGACGGCATTTTTCAAGCATCTCAGTACTTACGACGTCATATCTCTTGAATTATGTGTCGTACGAAGATATATTTGAGTAGGTACATTCAGTGAGATACGTAGATGCTGTCTGCAAAATGTGTTCTGAATAGACTTTCTACCAAAGAAGTAATAAATATAAACGTCATGCACAACACATCTCAGTGCTTATGACGACATTTCTCCTCAACTATGTGTGGTACTTCGATATAATGTTGTAGGTGAATTTAGTGCTATATTTAGATACTGAGTGCAGCATTTATTGCGAATACAATTCGCAGCACAGAAGCAATAGGTTTAAACGTCATGTAATATGCGGCAGTTTTGCATGCATCTCATTATTTATGACATCATATATCCTGAACTATAATAGTTCTGTGATTCTTTCCCCCCAGCAATTGTTGCCTGACAGTAAGGGATGTGTGTATCAAGTTTGGTAGAAATCGTCCCAGTGGTTTAGAAGGAGGTGTGGAACATACACACACACATACATCCATTTTTATAATTAGTATGGGTTGCCGTTACCAGTTTCGAATATATACCTATCATCATCAACCAGGTTTCGTGCTTTCGTCAAAACGTACGTTGCTTTGATTTACTGGTGATTTGCCCTAGAGTTATCAATAATTTACAGTTACAAACTTGTAAGATGGCTGAGCTACAGACGTGAGTGTGGAATGCAACTTAGATTGTTGTTTTTGGGATATACGGTGCTGAACGGCAAGATTATCAGCGTCCACAGCTTAAGTGAAACGTCCGTCTGAAACATTCCTTTTCACGACTTTCCTCCAACGAGTCATATTCGTAATGTTTGTGGTATTTTCACAATAACACACGTTGGTTTGCGTTATTAAAAGTTTTTGTTTGGACACTAAAGAAATTTCCAATGCGCGTCACACGTTTTGACTTACATACAACATATGACAACGAATACAGACTGTTTGCAGTGCTAGCAATAGCGCAAAACACGTGTGTAATTTAAAATACATCTAACATTACGAGTATGATACGTTGGAGGAAAACTGTGGAAACAAATGTTCCAGGTGGACATTTCACGTGCGTTACATTCTAACTGGAGTCTTTAACTGTGAGTTACTGTTTGTCCTAGGGAAATATACAAGTCAACGAACGTATAATATATGTTTTGACCAAAGGCTGAAAGCCATCTGATGTTGAATTGTATACAGGTCAATTCGGAACTGTTAATGGTACTTTTTAAATGAAGTAACCTAAAGCCAATCTGTGGTTGATGGTTACATACCATCAATAATATATTTCAAGCAATAGTAACGGTCGGACTTGCATATCGTTAAGAACAGACACCATGTCCATGTAAAATATGCGGCTGACAGCATATCGCTCTTTCATTGCAGACGCACAATGATGTGCTATCTCTGGCGGGAGAGGAATAATCGAGAGGGGACACCACAATGCAGACTGGGGCAGACGAAGATATCGGTCGGACGAGAGACGTGCTCGAATAGCAGAACAGTTGATAAGTGGTCGCCGTTTTTTTCCGTCTCGTCAGGAGGGCGTTCTCATGTTAATTTCTATTGTTTGTTCCTTTGATAATGTTACCAGAGCTTGAAAGAGCCTATTGTACATTTTTACCCTTACTAAGAAATGTTTTACTGTCAATAGAATTGTAACTAAACGCAGCTGTATAAAAAAATGTGTGAAACATGAATTATGCAAAAGCGGTTAAGGCGACGTTAACTGCCACTAGCTCTAAAGTTAAATTAATGGGGGAAATTTCTGAACCATTTAATATAAAGACTGGTGTTAGACAGGGAGGCGGACTTCCCCATTACTGTTTAACTGTGTTTTGGAAAAGGTAAGCCGGCCGGAGTGGCCGAGAGGCTCTAGGCGCTACAGTCTGGAACCGCGCGACCGCTACGGTCGCTGGTTCGAATCCTGCCTCGGGCATGGATGTGTGTCATGTCCTTAGGTTAGTTAGATTTAAGTAGTTCTAAGTTCTAGGGGACTGATGACCTCAGAAGTTAAGTCCCATGGTGCTCAGAGCCATTTTGACCATTTGAACGGCCCCATCCAGCCTGAATCCTTGGCGGGGTACTTGTTCCCAGCAGCCATTCGACTATGAGACGACGTGTCTCTGGACACACCCATCTACATGGTATAACAAGAAACGTAATTCGTAATTAGTGCTCAGAGCCATTTGAACCATTTTTGAAAAGGTAATTACAGAATGGCGAGAGCAGAAGTAGAGTCAAAATAAAGATCAATCAGTCGAGTTATGTAGAAGTAATATTATAGTAGATTGCCTTTGCAAATGATATGGCAATTTTAGCTAGGGATATTATCACAGCTCAAGAACAAACTGAAATTCTTTAAGAAGTTGCGGAAACAGTAGGACTGCAAATGTCATTCGAAAAAATGGAATATATGTAATGCAAAAAACAAGCACCAAAGTTTTTGAGCTCGAAGTAAGGAAAAATAAAAAGGGTTTCTCAGTTTAAATACTTGGGGGAAATCATGCAACAAGAAACGCCCTGGAAAAAGCAGCAAACAAAGATTGCTGTCAAAAAGTGGCCATTGCGTTCAGGTTAACACAAAATATTTGTAATAAAAAATCACTTACTAAATTCAGTAAACTCCGGCATTACAGCACTGTAATCAAACCTGAATGTCTTTATGGAGCAGAAATACTGAAGAAATTCAAAAGAAAGAAGAAAACATTATTTGAAAATATTAGGCACCATAATTAATGGTGAAGAAATTGGTAGTCTGAGAAGTATTAATGAAATTAAAAAATACACGGATATACATGGTGACATGAGAAAACGAAGACTTAATTTTTTTGGGAACATTAAACTCACTTGACAAACAAATTCTACGCAAACAGAAGTAAGGCCAAAACTGAGCCAGTTAAGTGCATCGATGTGGTCAAGGATGCTCTTAAAATAGCCAGTATAACTCAGGCAAACGTTATGGATAGAAAAACATTCAGAAAAAAGATATTTGGTTGGAAATTTAGTCTGAGAGAAGTTAGAATACGCACTGGAATACTGTGGTCTGCTGAAATAAACAGACTTCATTAGGAAAGGATGACACAAATTTGGACACAAAGGAAGAACAACCATCAAGAGCGACAGTGATGGATTATACCCCGCATGGTCCTATTGGCACCACACGTGGATGATAATACACTCCTGGAAATGGAAAAAAGAACACATTGACACCGGTGTGTCAGACCCACCATACTTGTTCCGGACACTGCGAGAGGGCTGTACAAGCAATGATCACACGCACGGCACAGCGGACACACCAGGAACCGCGGTGTTGGCCGTCGAATGGCGCTAGCTGCGCAGCATTTGTGCACCGCCGCCGTCAGTGTCAGCCAGTTTGCCGTGGCATACGGAGCTCCATCGCAGTCTTTAACACTGGTAGCATGCCGCGACAGCGTGGACGTGAACCGTATGTGCAGTTGACGGACTTTGAGCGAGGGCGTATAGTGGGCATGCGGGAGGCCGGGTGGACGTACCGCCGAATTGCTCAACACGTGGGGCGTGAGGTCTCCACAGTACATCGATGTTGTCGCCAGTGGTCGGCGGAAGGTGCACGTGCCCGTCGACCTGGGACCGGACCGCAGCGACGCACGGATGCACGCCAAGACCGTAGGATCCTACGCAGTGCCGTAGGGGACCGCAGCGCCACTTCCCAGCAAATTAGGGACACTGTTGCTCCTGGGGTATCGGCGAGGACCATTCGCAACCGTCTCCATGAAGCTGGGCTACGGTCCCGCACACCGTTAGGCCGTCTTCCGCTCACGCCCCAACATCGTGCAGCCCGCCTCCAGTGGTGTCGCGACAGGCGTGAATGGAGGGACGAATGGAGACGTGTCGTCTTCAGCGATGAGAGTCGCTTCTGCCTTGGTGCCAATGATGGTCGTATGCGTGTTTGGCGCCATGCAGGTGAGCGCCACAATCAGGACTGCATACGACCGAGGCACACAGGGCCAACACCCGGCATCATGGTGTGGGGAGCGATCTCCTACACTGGCCGTACACCACTGGTGATCGTCGAGGGGACACTGAATAGTGCGCGGTACATCCAAACCGTCATCGACCCCATCGATCTACCATTCCTAGACCGGCAAGGGAATTTGCTGTTCCAACAGGACAATGCACGTCCGCATGTATCCCGTGCCACCCAACGTGCTCTAGAAGGTGTAAGTCAACTACCCTGGCCAGCAAGATCTCCGGATCTGTCCCCCATTGAGCACGTTTGGGACTGGATGAAGCGTTGTCTCACGCGGTCTGCACGTCCAGCACGAACGCTGGTCCAACTGAGGCGCCAGGTGGAAATGGCATGGCAAGCCGTTCCACAGGACTACATCCAGCATCTCTACGATCGTCTCCATGGGAGAATAGCAGCCTGCATTGCTGCGAAAGGTGGATATACACTGTACTAGTGCCGACATTGTGCATGCTCTGTTGCCTGTGTCTATGTGCCTGTGGTTCTGTCAGTGTGATCATGTGATGTATCTGACCCCAGGAATGTGTCAATAAAGTTTCCCCTTCCTGGGACAATGAATTCACGGTGTTCTTATTTCAATTTCCAGGAGTGTATAAGCGGTTAAGGCTACCGCACCTCTACAGCGGAAAATCCTGGTTCGAGCCCTGACCAAGCACAGAGTCATTTCAAAGCGCAATGCAGCAGAAGTCGGAAATTTCTTCCATCAAAATTTGCAAGTGATCATGTTGCTTCGGGTCACTAGTATACACTATATGCATGTAGTATCTGTACACAGGCGCTTTGCTTTTTTTAAATTCGGCTCAAATTCCGATCTTACTGGAGGCTGAATAAAAACCCTTTGTTACTGGATTAAATTTTAATGCTCTGCCTACCTGAAACAAGCTCTATGCCTGACGGAGCCACGTAGCAGTCATAACTTGTAAACGGTTTCCGTCGTTAAGAGTCCGTGAAGCTACATGTTCCAACTCAGCTGGAGTCAATAAGCGATAAGCTGCCCTGGTAATAAAAAGTTGGTATGTGGTACATAGCTCCGCGTCGGCAAAAATTTACGTCCCGAACGCCAACGGCTACCTACGACCAATTACCAGAGCTCGCCAATAGGCATCACCGTGCGGTACGGAGCGCGACCAGAAAGTCTGTAAAAGTCGGGAGCCGCCGATACACACACACGCACACACACACAGCTGACGGCTCCTACCAAGAAATCCGCACTGGCGGCCCGGGCGAGGAAAGTGACGTCTGCTTCGACGCTAAACGCGGTGTCTTAACGGTCGGCTGGGTGATACGCCTCGCGCAGGTCAGGGTGCGGGCCATTCTTTTGAAAAATTAATCCGCCCGTGGAGCTGGCGCGAGCCCTGGGGAAGGACGTCGAGCGGGCATGGCATGGTGCGTTTGGGGGGGGGGGGGGGGGCAGCTGAGGCAGAGACCGTCCGACCTGGCAACGGCGCCGGTCAGCACGGGGCTAGGAGCGTGTGTGTGTGTGTGCGTGTGTGTGTGTGTTTTATGTGTGGTGCGGCTCGGCCGGCCATTCACAGCTCGGCTACACAAGCTCAGATTTACGGCGGTTTTACGAGCGGGCGCCCCTGCAACCATCAGGCGCGCCGGGCCCGCCCGAAATGAGCCCTTCTAACCTTATTTATGTTGTACTCTGCCGCCGCCTCCAGCATGTAAATCATCCGGCCAATAGCAGGCGGCGGCCACGCACACACACAAGCACCGCACTGCACCGCGCACACCCCGCACGTGTGTCTCTGCAGAGCGGTGCCTACCAGTCTCCGACAGTCTTTGGCGGCGGTGAAGACTGCGTGCCGTGTCTATACAGCCCAGCAGACGATAAGGCCTCCTGCCTTATCCTGAATAAAACATAAAGAAACTATACGGATTTTCTACTTTGACCGCCACCTTAACCTCCCCAGCCCTCAGCTTACACTTCACTAGCGAACGTAGCAATGTTTCGCAATTGCTGAATATGTATGGGAACTGGATATACATTCTAATCTTCTTCTCACCCCTCTCACTGTCCGTCTCCTCCTCGCCCGCGCACTATCCGTCTCATCCTCCTCCTTCCCCCTCTCGCTGACCGCCCCTCCCCCCACCTCTCCTTCCCCCCACTCTCCGGTCATCTTCTCTTTCCCCCTCTCTCTGGCGTTGAGCCTTGCTTGTTGTTATTGCATATTCTGATTCCATAGCAGTATTCTATTCATAAGCCAGTGAGCCGTAAATAAACTACTCTGTTGTCTGAAAACTGGCTGCGAGGAAGAAAACAAAACGGAGCAGTACTGAATACACAATTTTTATTGTAAATAAAATGTAAATGTCGTGTGACTAGGGCTTCCGTCGGGTAGACCGTTCGCCTGGTGCAAGTGTTTCGATTTGACGCCACGTCGCCGACTTGCGTGTCGAAGGGAATGAAATGATGATGATTAGGACAACACAATACCCAGTCCCTGAGCGGACAAATCTCCAACCCAACCGGGAAACGAACCCGGGCACTTAGGATTGACATTCTGTCGCGCTGACCACTTAGCTACCGGTGGCGGACTACAATTTTTATTTAAAAATATATATAATGTGGGAGAAACAATTTACCTAACGGTTAAGATGCCCTGCTACTGCAGTCAAAACTGACTGTAAGAAGTGAACCATATCGCACATTTTCACAGCGGACCACAGCATAGCAATTTGTTTCTCCAGTGGGTTTTAACAGAAAACCTGTACATTGTTGTTTCAAAACATATGTAGCCCATCCCCGTTTGAATAGCTATTAGAGTATCGTGTAAAAAGTTTGAAGTAAAGCTGTCAAAAGTCCGTCGAATACTCATTAGAGTATCGTGAAGCAACTGAAATAAATCGCTCAAGAACTTTTCAAGATTTATGGTAACAACCGTTCCCCTTTATGTATTACATGTATTATTATATACTATATTTATTATACATTATATTTATTATACATTATATTTATTTTAAAAGACGAGATCAGTTCAAAAAATTTCGGTACTCTGGTCATGAAATTTTTCTGCACGTACCTTTTACTTATGGTCTCCGCAATTGATACACAGCTCCCAACGCCGTCTCCACTTCCGAAGCAGTCATGGTACGCCTCTTGATGGATCGCGTGAAGCGCCGTCTGCGAATTTTCTTTCATCTCGACTAACGTTGCAAATCTTCATCTTCTCGACAGGGATTTCAACAGTGGGAAATTTGTGGTAATGTCTTATGGGGCCAAACTGCTGAGCTCAACGGTCCCTAAGTCTACGCACTACTTTATCTAACTTAAACTAACTTACGCTAAGCTCAATACACACCCACGCCCGAGGGAGGACTCGAACCTCCGACAGGGGGAGTCGCGTGGACCGTGACAAGGCGCCCAAGACCACGCGGGTACCCCGCGCGGCAGGGGTTTCAACTTTGGAAATAAAATTCTGCAAGGGCCAGGTCTGAAGTGTACGGAGGATGAGGCAGCACAGTGATTTCGTTTTTTGTACAATAGTCACGCACCAAACAGGGATGAATGAGCGGGTGTGTTATCGTGATGCTAGAACCATGAATTGTCTCGCCAAATTTCAGGGCGTTTCCTTCTTACATTTTCTCGCACGCGTCGCAAAACGTCCCAACAGAACTATCGATTAACCGTTTGTGCCTGTGGCACGAATTCATGGTGAACTAATCCTTCAAAGTCAACGAATACTATCAGCATGACTTTGACATTTGGCCTGAGCTGATGAGTTTTTTTTTTTTTTTTTTTTTTTTTTTTGGTCTTGGACAAACTTTCACGACCCATTGTGAAGAATGAACCTTGGTCTCAACATCATAACCGTAGACCCACGTCTCATCACCAGTTATGAAATTCTCTTAAGGGACATCTCGTTCTCATTTGCGCGACCCAAGAACTCTTCACAGATTGCGAGGCGAAGGTCTTTCTGGTCTTGGTTCATGTACCGTGGGACGAACTTGGCGGCAACACGATGCATTCCAAGATGCTGTGTCAGGATTTCATGACATGATGCAGCTGAAATGTTACATTCTTCTGCAATCTCTCGGACAGTCAGTTTTCGATTGGCACGCACAATTTCGTTGAAGTTCCTGACATGATCGTCGACGGTAGACGTCGAAGGACGTCCTGAACGAGGGTCATCTTTAACTAGCGTCCGACCATTTTGAAACCGTGTGAATCATTCGTAGCACCGTGTACAGCTTAAGCACTAATCACCGTAGGTTTTCTGCATCATCCGGTGTGTCTCTGCAAAGGTTTTCGTGAGTTTCACGCAAAATTTAATGCAGACACGTTGAAATCTGGAAATTCGCAAACTATGCGATACAACATTCTGTTCAATACAGCACTGCACAATTAGTATCAGACATACGAAAACTAGACTTCCGGCAGTTACACATTAAACACAGGCGTATGCAGGGACAGGAATGCCAACTGCATTTCGCTCCAAGACGCCATTGGCGCGAAATTACGAATGATCCGTAATTTTTTGAATAGACCTCGTGTATCGTTTATTAGAGTCTCATGTAATTATTTGAAGTAAATCGTACAAGAACTTATCAACATTTTCGCTAATAACGTTTCCTCTTCGACCTAACGTTTATTAGAGTAGCGCTTAAAAAACTGAAGCAAATAATGTTAAACAGCGATTTGCCTTTACATGATAGTACAGATGAATGGCCAGCCGCGGTGGCCGTGCGGTTCTAGGCACTTCAGTCTGGAACGGCGTGACAGCTACGGTCACAGGTTCGAATCCTGCCTCGGGCATTCATGTGTGTGATGTCCTTAGGTTAGTTAGGTTTAAGTAGTTCTAAGTTCTAGGGGACTGATGACCTCAGATGTTGAGTCCCATAGTGCTCAGAGCCATTTGAACCATTTTGAACAGATGAATAGAAAGTTTATACTGGTTTCCAATGCACTCTTGGGACAGAAAAGACCAAAATACCGAAGCAAAATTTGTTAAAAGTGAATACTATTTCTGTTAGCAAATAAGTGAAATCTGTGCAGTACCCAGAAAACTCAGTATTATACATCCAAACGCCGGTCGGAGTGGCCGAGGGGTTCTAGGCGCTACATTCTGGAACCGCGCAACCGCCACGGTCGCTGGTTGGAATCCTGCCTCGGGCATGGATGTTTGTAATGTCCTTAGGTTAGTTAGCTTTATGTAGTTCTAAGTTCTAGGGGACGAATGACCTCAGAAGTTAAGTCCCATAGTGCTCAGAGGCATTTGAACCAACACCTGAACATTATGTAAATAATGGCACTGGAATCTGAAATGTAGATCTGCATAGCTGCATGAAAGAACATATATTGTTGCACTCAAATAAACTATCAGTTATTTGATGGCGTAGGATTCAATACATATTACAAACACATTCTGCTTCAAGAATACTTCAAGATTATCTTCTTCTGGAAGATACGCTGACATTCTGATAAACAGCTTTGTTCTAGCAGATGCTGCCGTCTACTGGGAACATACAGAAAAGAAAACAAGTGATGCACAGGAAGCACATGGCGTAAAGTATACGCTACAGTCAGGCACAGCCGGTTTATATTATTCCCTGAACTAGAAATAAACACTGGATGTAGCATACGTGCTGAATAAGTACTTCAGGGGTTAAGTGACATAAAAAGGTTACTGAAACATGGTGAATTTGCATATAGGTATCTCCCACCTGCGATCACATCTCTGTTGCTGTCTTACTATCTACTGGCTCTGAAAGAGTTCCTAGCTACTCTTCGTCGGGACAACATACGCCGGCCCATAATTAATTTCTTCCTCTGCTGAACAGATAAAAATTTGTGGTTGCCTGGAATTCGAACCTGGACACTTAATAAATACAGAGAGTTAAAGTAGGAATGGAAAAGTTTAAGATGTTCTATGTCTTTTTTTGTTTTCTTTTTTTTTTTTTCAGCATGCTGAATATGATGGTTCAGAGCGTCCACAATTGTAGTAATTAGTTGGAAACAAATTACAGAACCAGTTGAATTTTTTCAAACTGCCACGACAGATTTCAAAAACAAGGGCCAATTAATATATACCTCCTTAAAATGTGGACAATTTGCTATACAGCATTATCTATCTTACGCTATGTAATTCATATTATGCTGGCTACCCTAAATGATGTTTATTGTTACTCTCTCCTGTTACATATTTTACACACACAACAATGGAAAATACAGGATGGAATGTAACAATATTATAAAAAGGAAAGAAAAGGGAAGTGTGGCTACAGCTGCCTCAGACTGCAGTCATGTGTGTGTGTGTGTGTGTGTGTGTGTATGTGTGTCTGTCGTCTATTTTTGACGAAGGCCGTACGAGCCGAAAGCGTTATTTGTGACAGTCTTTTTGTTGTGCCTATCTGCGACTCAGGATATTCGCTATATTCTGAGTGGAAACTTTCCTTTTCATAGTACTATAACTTAATATGAATTACATTGGGTAAAGTAAATAATATTGTATAGGAAAATTTCCAAAATTTAAAAAGGTAACATAAACAACGCACGAACTTAAGAGCATAGCGTCGTGGAGGTATGGGATTGCAGCTTGGTGTGACATGTGAAGCGGAAGTGCTTCAATAGGGAAGGGGTGCGTTACGTTATGTAATTAATATTATACTGTGTAGTCTTAATGACGTTTGGTATTGCTTGATCTTAATACGAAACTTATTCAATTTGTATTTGCTTCTTGACACTTGTATCTATCTTTATTCAGATAACCATTGGAAAATAGCCTTGGTGGGAAAAACCTGCAGAGGAATTTAAAAAAATTGGAACTTGTGCTGTGAATTTGTTTCCAATCTACTTGTACACAATGAGGGTTGAAGTGATGAGAAGGCAACATGCAGTCATTCCACCTGTCGTTGGCCAGTGATGAATATTGGCTGACTGAACGGAACGGTGGAAGGGAGAAGGCGATTGAAAATGTTACGTCAAATTTATTTTAACTATTTTAATATGGAATGACGTGAGAGCCAACATGTAATTATTAAAAATGGCTGATACTGAAAGTTTCTCGCAGATTGAAACTGTGTGCTGGATCGAGGTACGAACTTTGGACCTTTGCAGGTCGTGTGTTGTGCTTGGATAGCTCACACGGTTGAGCACTTGTCCGCGAAAGAACCCACGTTGGAGTCCCGGGCCGGCACGCATTTCTAATCTACCAGGTAGTTCCAGATCATTGCATACCAGTACTCCACTCAGGTTGAAATTTTTTTGCCACTCACACTGAGCTGTCAATGTTTGTTATATTTTTTTGTGACTGCACTTCCAAGTAATCTTCGGTTTCAACTAATCGGAGAAAGCCGTCCATCAGTTACGTATGGCGAAACTTCGGACTATCCCCGGGGGTTCACCCATTTAGTACATGAGCCAAACACTCGGAGCAGGCGATCGTCCTGAATTCCACAAGTGTGAAATCTAATCGAACTACACAACTGGTGCTGCGAATTACGCTAACTGTAAATATGACTACGTTGCGCCGAGGTGTGCGCTGCAGAAATTCTGGCCCCTTCGTGAAGATGATGTAATCAGCAACCTGTCACAACTGGATGTTGCGGACTTTGCCGCGATGCAATGCCTAGTCAATCCTTCCTCTATTGCTACCGTCCATTGATTCGATCCTGACGCATCTGCGACCAAAGCGTAAGTTAATGCGGAAATTTTCGCGACGAAACCCGAAGCGACTCGTAGTGATCGCTTAAGCCTTCCTAATTCCCTCCCGCCAAACAATTCTAGTTGCCAACTGCAAAATTAAAAAGCAGTGTTGCCCAGTTGTGAGGATTCCCTCCAACGAAAGCCTCCAGCCTAAACTAGAGCCTCCAGCCTAATTAGCTTGTCTCCTTCAGATGCCATCACAATATGAACATCTGCCCCACTACCAAAAACATTAGGTTCATCGCTGCGCTCTCGACGTCGCACGCTAATACGCCAATCGCACGTTCTTAAGCCTGTGCCATTAGTAGGGACCAGAATAATTCGCACTTCGCGATGAATGCGAAATAGTTCCGAATTCTGTATCAAAATGTGAACTTAATAGAAGCCGTTTCATAGTAAACTGTATCTGGATACGCTATTTATGACAGAGATGGAAATAGTTGTATTTTCTGTATAGAATAATGAAAATGTAAGCAGTTGCCGGCATTATGCATCATCTGGCGAAGCCCACTTTGGAAAGATAATGGTAATGTACGAACGCAACGTTGTAACAATATGCTCAATGATCTGATGCGATGCCAGTTGTGGACAGTTGAATGGTATGTTTAAGATACTCTCGCTTAATGCAATGTAGTACTCAGCCATGGGACCTAGCATTTTATAAAAAAGAAATGCGTACGTTTGTTTGTTTGCTAAAGCTCAAAAGATAGTATAATGCGAACAATTGTAACGTGGCAAATTAGGTATCGGATGTTTAGAACTTTACTTGCATAGAATACCACTAGAGGTCTGGCGGCAACTACGCCGTTAACAACACTCGCCTAACTTCAACAAGCAATTGCGCGGTAGCCATTCCCGAATGTTTTGTGTTGTGCTTGTGGAGCAGCTAATCATGGTCCATGACGGATTTCAATTACTACCCTTACAGCACCAGAAGAGATCGGCGATGCCTGTGACAATGTGTCAGTTCTACAATAGACTGTTGCCCCTTTGGCGTCAAAATTCTAGTCTGTTTGCCGGCCGCTGTGGCCGAGCGGTTCTAGGCGCTTCAGTCTGGAACGGCGTGACAGCTACGGTCACAGGTTCGAATCCTACCTCGGGCATGGATGTATGTGATGTCCTTAGGTTAGTTAGGTTTAAATAGTTCTAAGTTCTAGAGGACTGATGACCTCCGATGTTAAGTCCCTAAGTGCTGAGACCATTTGAATCATTTTTTTTTAATCTGTTTACGGTCGCTGCCATCTGCGACTGTAGCCTATAGCGCCCGCCCTCCGCACAATAGCAACTGGAAAAAAAATCTGTAACGTTTTTCGACGGCGCCGTAATTCTTCCCCTAACGTTAAAATAAACATACGTTCTGTTCTACTTTATGCTGAGTGTCTCGTCAGTTATATTTGCAGCCGGCCGCGGTGGTCATGCGGTTCTAGGCACTGCAGTCCGGAACCACGAGACTGCTACGGTCGCAGGTTCGAATCCTTCCTCGGGCATGGATGTGTGTGATGTCGTTTGGTTAGTTAGGTTTAAGTAGTTCTAAGTTCTAGGGGACTGATGACCTAAGATGTTAAGTCCCATAGTGCTCAGAGCCATTTGAACCATTTTTAGTTATATTTGTAACATTGTCAAGCATGGGTCGTAGGGCTATGAATGCCCACGAAAGGTCGAAATTAATAGTCTGCAGGTTTTTTATTCCTTAAATAGGATGGAAACCCCAATAGGGTCTGGAAACAACTTATATCTGAGACGCATTCAGTTAACTGGCGGGAAAATGTTGCTGCTTTGCAACAGAACAATCATTTTTGCAAGCTTAAATACAGCCAAACGAGGAAAATAAAGGCCATTTCGGAAGAAAAACGTGTTGAAGTTTTTGCAGAACCAAACATTTGTGTCAAAAGTTCCCCGTCAGCATTCTTTTTAACAGTCAGTTTCAAAGAAGTAATTATTTGTCTTCACTCATGTAGCGCGACAACCTTTTAAATTTGTGCATCTATCATTTACAGACAACGAAAATCGACGCGAATTTCGACAAAAATATACGCGAATTCTGCAAAAAATAGATGCGAATTTTGCCAAAAATATATGCTATATTTTCCGGTCCCTAGCCACTAGCCTTGCAACTGCGGACTTGAAAATAAAGGAACGTGCCGCTACGAGGCTAGGCTGTTTCCTGTAGCCCACAGTTTCTGGAAGCAATTTTTCAACGCATGTCAGCAAAACACTGAAAGGTGACCCCGCCTCCTGGAGACGGCACCGCACTGTTCTCCAGCCGGACATAGGCTTTGCAGTTGTATAGGTGGACAGCAGCTTGCGGCCCCTCGGGAAGACCGTTCCGGCCTCCTTTCTCAGAATTCACCACCCGGGTGGTGGGGCAGGTCCTTGCTCCCGGCAGGTCCCGTTTGGACGTAATCTAGCCGCTCGCTGTCTCAATTCGAACGCTCTCTTTATTTGCATGCGCACCAAGAACTTTCTCAAACCAGTGCGCTCGTCACCGTCTTAACATAGGAAGGAAATGAAAACAACAAAGAGCGCCCCACTGCTAGTCACCGTGATTCCATCTCATCAATAAACGTGTTCATAGCAATTTCCCCTGTCTTCAGTCTCTGAATTATAAAATCACACTCTAATTTTGATCAAAACTGTATGCAGATATGCCTGCCTCATTTCAGGTTCATGTAAAGAAACGCGTGTTCTCTGTAAAATATATACTTGAAACTGTGGGTGAACAATACTTACGAATCACGAACGCCAGTATGTACACAGGCATAAACACAGCCGATATTCCTAACGCCAAGTACGTGCGATTTGCAGGTCACACAGTGAGAAGATGTACAGTCGTGGACAAAACGAGCGAGACCCCTCGCCTTTTCGTTATGCTGATCCGCACGGCTTTAAAGTCTGCTACACAGCATAACAGGCAAGGCGACGAAGTGCTACCAACATACTATGCGCAGGCGTGAAATTGACAAACTATCTGAACTTTTTTAGACTGTATTCCATAATTTGTAAGACTATATTAATGCTGATTAGTGTGTTAAATACAACACGTAAATATAAGACAGAACTGAAAGAACAAACGCTAATTGGTATGAACTGGACAAATAAAAATGAATTTCAACTTATCGAGATGACTTAACTGTTTCAGTAAGACAAAGAACCCCAGATCGTTACGAAGTAGCAAAATATTATCCGCATTCGGCCGCGAAACGGTCTGTGTCAACGTTCAGACCAGTCATACTGGATTACCGTTGCTGACCTACCATGAAAGTGTGCAAATTTAGCAATGCGTGAAGATTCATAACGAAATTCAGTTAAAAATCATTCAGTGCCACGCTTAAGTCAATTCCATTATTGACAGAAGCGGAAAAAGTAGGCAGTAACATGTATGAAATTCTACAAGAGTGTCATATTGACATGCACAGGGCGCCAGTACAGAATAAAGGTAGCGATAAAACGTATTGGGTGCGCGAGAATTTCTTAAAATTGCTTTACTGATATTCTACCTGCCTCCATAGAGATTAGAACCGAAAACAAACCAGACCTTCCTTTCACTATGCTAGCAGACAACCTAGGCAAACAGCCCTCTATTACTACCCCAGACATTACCAAGCAGGCAATTTCGAAATGAAAATCTGCAGTTTCTGTTGCATAGAGCTTTCTGGACTCAAAAACATGAATTTTCTTCCTTTATGTCACCGCTTATGTGACAATCATTCGGGATGTTTATCGAAATAACAAATTACTGTTATTAGAGAGTAAATTTTGTAGGATAATTCTGCACCACCCCAGGAAATAAACGGCTACATAGCTGCCAAACGTATTCTGCATTGTTTCGAATTCTCCACTAGACTCGCCACAGCCAGAAAACGTTCATTAGCAGAAGTGTTTCTTAAGCTAGCTAGCAATGAGAATGTTCGTACTTCTAAAACGCGGTAGCATTAATACTGGGATGTGAATTACCACGTGCATAGGCAAATACATTCTATTTGCATTCCTGTAAACGTGATTTGGATCGAAAACGTAGCTACGACTAATATGCTTATGTATCGACAGCAACTAGAACATTTCGAATAAAGAGTAGCGGGTGTTATTTATGCGGCCCTCATCTTCAGTGTTTTCGTTGTTAGGATTTCGTCACCTAAACCGGTAAAAACGGAACCCTACTAGTCTCACTTTCTTGACCGTCTATCGGTCTACCCAACCCTTAAAACCCGTTTACCTCCAGAACGGGTGGACATAATAAGCGGAAATGTATCGCACTTCTTGCTGTAACCGGTCCCATGCTGGTGTAAAAAAGTGAGCTTCTATGTCAACGCAATCAAAAGATACGACGGTTTATGTAAAGAAAATTTACGCGAAAGGTCAAAAAATGGCTTCAAGAACTATGCGACCTAACTGCTTAGGTCATCAGCCCCTAGACCTAGAACTACTTAAACCTAGCTAGCCTAAGGGCATCACAGACATCTATGCCCGAGGTAGAATTCCAACCTGCGACTGAAGCAGCCGTGCGGTTCGTCACTGAAGCGCCTGGAACCGCTCGGCCACCGCAACGCGGCGAAACCCTACTCACCTCATGTATAATGATAATATATACTGTCTAGTGAGGATAAACTGTATTCGCCAGCAACTCAGATCGTTTGCTCACGGAACTTTTACGAAGCTACATTCAAACTTTGTCGAAGTCGTCTGCAATATCCATTACAAACACCCTAGGAACTTCGTATGCGATATCCACTTCTGAAGACGCTGGCAGATACTGCAGTACTATAACAAGTAGGTGGGAATTTATTGTTATTGGTCCACGCATGACACTTTATTTCAATATCAATTTAACGCGCCTAGGTGTTTGTATATGCCTGAAACTATTGAACAAAAAGTAAATAAACAACAAACGAGCCGGCCGCGGTGGTCTCCCGGTTCTAGGCGCGCAGTCCGGAACCGTGCGACTGCTACGGTCGCTGGTTCGAATCCTGCCTGGGGCATGGATGTGTGTGATGTCCTTAGGTTAGTTAGGTTTAAGTAGTTCTAAGTTCTAGGGGACTTATGACCACAGCAGTTGAGTCCCATAGTGCTCAGAGGCATTTGAACCATTTTGAAACAGCAAACAACTTCGATGTTTAAATCAAATGAAAGTCACATGTCGTAATTAAAACATAATTTCGTCGTTACATCTACATGACTACATCAACAGGATTTCTTGGCAATCCGGACTTACGTGCCTGGCAGAAGGTTAGGGTTATTTCTCTACCGTCCCACTCATTAACAGTGTGCGGGAAAAAGGACCACTTAAATCTTTTCTTGCGAGCCTTGAATTACATTATTACTATGGTTTCTTCCTGTGTTCCCGAGGAAATACCCCGATCTTGCTGAAACTTCGCTCAGTGAAAGCGGGGACAAAATAAGCGAACACGTGTCTCGGCTTATCTGCTTACACTCTACCGCTTCTGAGAAAACGACGGTCAAAGTTTTCAATGCGCTGTTACTATAGTGTAGACACCTCTTAGCGGGTAAGCATTCAACTGGAGCGGTGGCTCTGCGGCTACCATAGCGATTTCTGAACTTTGCGCTGCGAGTTCGAAACCCGGTTTTTCCTTTTTTTTTCCCTCACTCTCTGAATTATCTACGAATGTTTATTCCAATTTATGTTGAAACACTGTTGTCGTTATTCGTCAGTTAATTTACTGTGTAAAGAAATAAGTTAATAAGGGAACACACAGTGCGTAGTGGGGCGATCACTCTGTTGTAGAAATAATTCAGAAGCCAAGATCGCTTAAATATTGTTTACTGGATAACCGGTTTCAACACACTAAAGGTGCCATCATCGGATCTGAATGTAGATTAACATTTATAAAATATTTGGTTATAACGATACATGAGGCAGCCCAGATGATGTTAGATCAGCTTGTCTCATTCGTTTATTACTTTTTAATTCATTAATTACACATAAAGTTAATTGGCGAATAATGACAACATTATTTCAACATAACTTAGAAAAAAACATTCGTAGATAATTCTGATAGAGAGGCAGGAAAATAAAATAATTAAAAAACCCAATATGGTATCGAACACGGGAATCAGTGTTAAGAAGGAACGACGGTAGCCACCGCTTCAATTGCGTTCTCGGCTGCAGAAGGTATCTACACTAGAGCAACAGCGCGTTGATAACTTTGACCGTCGTTTTCTCGGAAACGGTCGAGTGTCTGCAGATAAGCCGAAACACATGTTCGCTTATTTTGTCCTCTCCTTCACTGAGCAAAGTTTCGGGACAATCAGCCTATGACATTTGGCGAGTTCCCCTCGCTCGTCGAGTCGCTTCTTACGCCCGGCGAGAATTATGTATGCCTCCGAGTAAACTGCGCCACCTGGAAACACGGCGAGCGGGGATAAACACGTTTTCCTTCTTATAAGGCAACCTTCTACAGATAATATTCACGAAGTGTTCTTCAGGTTGCCTCAGATATTTCAGAAATGTTTCTTGCCTCAGGCCTGCCGCATATGCAAAACGTAAACATTTCATTTCATGTAATATTTATCAGGATAAGACATGACAAGAGTGGACCAGTCACTTCTGAGAAAAATTAGAGATTCTAAGTTGCTCCACTATGTAATGACACGGGCACGGGCTTGCGATCTGTCTTTTATGCCATCGATTTCCGTGTTACACATACTTGGCCACTGCGTTGCGGCTGCCATCTTGGAGGAGGCAGTCTGTTTCCTGCCAGCGCTGTTTCCGCAGCCAATATTAACCGCGACGAATCATTCAGTCAACGCTAAATGGCCCATCTGGCTGAGGCAGACAAGGGCGCTATAATACTCCATGCAGAGGGATCTTCAAATGCCGACATAGCGAGAACTATGGGTTTTCACAAGTCGACGGTAGCCAGGTGGATCAGACGAAAGGAAGAGAGTGGTAACTTGAATGGGAGGCCTCATGGCCGTCGCCGCAAAACAACGCAAGCTCAGGATCAGCAGATACGCCGTTTCAGTGAGAACCACCCATTTGTCAACGCACGACAAATCAGCAAATTCATGAAGCTTGGAATGAGTTACTTGAATCTCCTAGTTCTGTGGCTCGAGTTGTGGGCTCAATGCCCAACAGACTTCCAGCTGTTGTGGAAGCCAAAGGAGGCTATACGCGATTTTTTTTACAGACTTATGTTTTATATAATTTCAAGGAAACGCAATAAGTGGAATGGGGACAAACAAATTAATTCACAGCAAGATATGTAATATTTAATTTGATAAGAGAAGAAATACTCACCTTATATATTCATTCAGTCTCTATAAAATACGTGACACACGTGTGTATGCAAGAAGGGTACAAAACAGTTCAGCACAAAATAAAAATGTTGAGGAGAAGCTCCCCGATGAAGACGTAATTGCAGAACAAAGGTTGGGCTAGAAGGAGAGGTAAGGAGGCCCGAAAAAGCAGAACAAAATCAAATACCCAATAGACTTTGAGTAGTTGTCGCAGCAAAGGGCGGTTGGTATATGCGATTCGGAGCAACTGTACAAGAATAGTTTTATTTACTGATTTTTGAGGCTTTATTTTGTGACGGCTAAACAGTGCTGCATCATGAGACCCGCTATTTTTCCACATGTGGCTAAACATCAGAGCTGAAAAATTTTTGAGAGGTACCGAAGTTCTCTGGAAGAGTAAAGTGTTTTAGACAAGAAGATGATTTTTAGTTCATTTCATTTTAACCATTCACACTATGCTTCGACATTCTAATCTTTGATTTCATTTTATTATTACGTATCTTTCCTTCAGTGAAAGTCAACGGTAGTAAGTTTCAAGATATGAAGAATAACTGGAAGTTTTTAATTTGTGGAATAGCGTATTTAACAGTTCATATTTTCAACAAATCTGTAGTTATAGGACATATTAAGAAGCAAGTAAAAATGGCACTGTGGAAAGATCAGGTTGGCCTCTAAAGGGTAACGACGGTAAAATAGCAAATACTAAACAATGGGTAACAACTATTGTTGATGGTGAGTAGCCGTAATCGATATGTCACTTTTCCGTAATTGTATTTCTGAAGTTTATCGTCAATCCTAGGACTGACATCGATACTCTGTTTTACGTAAAGAATACAACCTTCAAAATTTATTTAGCAGCGCAGAATATTAAATCACAGTTTATAGATCAGGAACCTAATCCAACTGCCTTTAATTTTAATCTCACGAATGACTTTGGGACAGTAAATAACAAGAGAAATAACAAAACTCTCAGAATCAATATAGAGAATTCAAGTATCATGTGAATTCAAAAGTTTGCTATAATAGCGATTAATTGCTTTTTACAGACCCCTTCATGCCTACGTTTTCCGTCAGACAGACAATGTTTGAAACTAGGACTAACGAGGTAAACAATTTTTCCACAAATTGTCAAATTGGAAGTCGGAGAGACAGTTACTCAAATTACGATGACAACAAACGTTTTTCAAGTAAACTGATCACAGGAGGAATCCAACGCATTTATTGTGAGTTACATGCACAGTATGTAAACTGGCAACGCCACCAACACACAATACCACTAACAAGGGAACATCCCCATCGCACCGCCCTCAGATTTAGTTATAAGTTGATACAGGGGATAGGCCTTGAAAAACTGAACACAGATCAATCGAGAAAACAGGAAGAAGTTGTGTGGAAGTATGAAAAAAATAAGCAAAATATACAAACTGGGTAGTCCATGCGCAAGATAGGCAACATCAAGGATAGGGTGAGCTCAGGAGCGCCGTGATCCCGTGGTTAGCGCACGCAGCTGCGGAACGAGAGGTCCTTCCGTCAAATTTTCCCAGGAGTGAAAAGTTTAATTTTTATTTTCAGACAATTATAATCTGTCCGTCCGTCCGTCCGATGCGAGGTAACCGCGCCGTAGTATGATGATGCTACACCTAAAAAACATCGAAAGACATGACGTCAGTCGACTATAGCGCACGGAAGAGAGAGTATTCCTGCTAATGAGGCTCCCTGGCTGGCAGTTAACTGTTCGCTACTTTGGACGAGAGTGCATTAAATACGTGCGATGCATTGCGTGGGCAATATGAATCCAGCAAATATAGCTCGTGACTCCAATAACAATGTCAATGAATATTTTCCGAACTGTAAGGCATCGGAAAGTTCCTTAAGGGATCGAACGGTTGTCGAACATTTGTATGATTATTTCCCACATTTGTTGAATAACAGTACGTGTGGTGATGATTGTCTGAAAATAAAAAAAATCAAACAACTAACCCGAGGGAAGACTTAAACCAACGACCTCTCGTTCTGCAGCTCCTCACGCTAACCACGCGACCACTGCGCTCCCGTGCTCAAGCTATCCTTGATGTTGCTTATCATGCACACGGACTACTCAGTTTGTTTGGTTTGAATATTTTTTTCATAGGTCCACACAACTTCTTCCTGTTTTTCGAATGATCTGTGTTCAGTTTTCAAGGCCTATCCACTGTGTCAACTTATAACTAAATCTGAGGAGGGTGCGATGGGAAGGTTCCCTTGTTAGCTATGAAACAACTGTAGCAAAACGGAGCATCCTCGTTATCCATGTGATGGATAAGACGACTAATTCGCAACACAAATGTCAATGTAAGCATCAGTTTCTGTTGGAACGTGCTTCCCGGACCAAATAACATACATTTCCTACGTCTTCAATGCGAATCATGTAGCAAATGTAATTTAAAGGACATAAAAATATCGAGTGAATTTACTAAAATAATTATGAACCACTTGAATTTGCATTCAACAGGCAATGTTCAGAAGTCTGGTGTAGGAGTACTGCATGCTCTAATTCGAAACAACAAAAATCAACAGAGTAACTATTATTGAACGTCATCAGGTCACTCATCGAGCATTCCTATGCAGTACTGTTACTGGTGACGTGTTATGATGCCTTTATCGTTAACTTCCTAAGAAGAAATGAAAGGCTGAGCCCCACCAAAAGACGTAAACTCGAGGAAAGAGTTGCGTGAACATATTATTTTACATCTGATAAATCCAAAAGTGTGTTTTGGGCTACGAATTCTGCCCCCAGGGTGTGTGCAACACAGCTGGAATTTGTTGCCAACAACTGAGTCACCTTTCGGTCACAGTGTAAGAAAATCGAGCAACAAAACTACATCACCTGTGCTACTGCATGATAACGCACTATGTTGATTTGAGAAACAAAACTATCCAGGAGATTGATAGGAAAGTCGTCTCTCAGGCACATTTGTATTGATAGGGAAGTCCTCTCTCAAGCACTTGTCCCTCTCGTCATATATTTGTAAAATTTTACCTTTCCCACTCTAGATCGATCAACCGTCAAGGCAATTCATTTCTAGACGAAAATACTTTTAAAACTACTCTGGTTTATTGACATCGTTAGAACAAGTAGGTTTCTACAGGCGTAGAATTTGTAAACAACTTTAGCATTGTCATATCGTTTTAGATATCGTGAAAGAAAATTCTGCTGCTAATTAATTTCTCTTTGATAATTACTGTTGCGTTTAGTAAACTAATGGAAAATGCAATTAAAATATTCACTGTACTAATACAAACTAAAGTCAGCTTAATACAGAAACATCACGACGGCAGTCTATCTTAATAAAGCATTAAGTTTCTGTGAGACAATTGGGCTTATTTTAACACGAATTAGTAGGATATTACAGACTTTACACTTAGAAAAGATCTGTATTTATTCCATTTCCTGTACCATTCGTAAGTGTTATGAAAATGGGGCTTTTCATAGATAAAATTATGTATTCACAACAACAAAAAAATGTCGGCAGAAAACAAAAGTGGCATTATGAATCTGGCAGTACCGTAAGGTTTTCACTCTGACACTAAGAGTTACTGAAAGTAGCAAGAAGAATTTTGCTCGAGCGTTGTCTTACGATTCCCTTATTAAGTTTTTATCTGCCTGCTTGTAGCTGTGCTACAAAAGAATTAAAAATCTGGCTTTCAGCAAGTCTCGAAAGGCGAACAAAAGCAGCTTGCACCTGGTTACTAAGCATGTTACCTGGGGACTGGTTTTTTCTTAAAGCGGGAAGACATCCTTTTGTGGTTCAATTGGCAAATGTCAGTCAGACGTGTGACGTTAGTCTAAGCGTTTCGGTGTGTTGAATTTGTACCAATGATTTTTCTACACGTTTTTTCTGTCCCAAATAGAGTTGAAGTCTCCCATTAGTATTTTCACGTCATCTTGGTGAATTTTGCTCATGGTATTTTCGAGTGTGTTCCAGAATTTTTCAACATTGTCGGTGTTTTTCTTATTTTCGATGTTGGTGGGTTCAAATGGTTCAAATGGCTCTGAGCACTATGGGACTTAACTGCTGTGGTCATCAGTCCCCTAGAACTTAGAACTAGTTAAACCTAACTAACCTAAGGACATCGCACACATCCATGCCCGAGGCAGGATGCGAACCTGCGACCGTAGCGGTCGCGCGGTTCCAGACTGTAGCGCCTAGAACCTCTCGAACACTCCGGCCGTCGATGTTGGTGGGGACACGTGCATTGATGAGTGTATATGTTTTACTGGGGCTTTGAATGACCATAGTCATAAGTCGCTTGTTGACGGGCCAGCCGCGGTGGCCGAGCGGTTCTTGGCTCTTCAGTCTGGAACCGCGCGACTGCTACGGTCGCAGGTTCGAATCCAGCCTTGGGCATGAATTTGTGTGATGTCCTTAGATTAGCTAGGTATAAGTAGTTCTAAGTTCTAGGAGACTGAGGACCTCCACTGTTAAGTTCCATAGTGCTCAGAGCCATTGGAACCTTTTGATTGTCGATCGGTGTGAATTCTTTGGCAGAGTTGATAGATCGGTGTTCGAGAAATGCAATGCCGAAGATTGGTACGCCTTTCATTACCTTTTGTTGTATTCTGCTCTTGAAGATGCAATGGTTTCCCTAATGCACGGTTTCATTGTCAGTTAGTCGTGGTTCTTGAAGTGCAAGGATGAGAATTTTTTGTCGGTCCATTTCTTTTGTGAGATTATTTAGTTTTCGTGTTTGGATCAAGGTATCGATGTTTACTTTTAAATGCATGTTTTTTGCTTGTAGGGAAATTTACCAGAGATCTTCGATATTCTCTGTCGTGCTAACCTGGACTCCCCAGAATCCGAAAATCCAACTGCCGCCTGTCGACAGCCGGGTTGTGTACCACCTGGGATAAAGTTGACTTTGCTTGCATAGTTTACGTTTGCTTGTGTTTCATTGGTTGTGCTTGGGTGATACCAGGACCGGACAGGACCAGAGGGTGTTGAAGCCTTTGAAAGCAAATATTTTCAGCCAAGCTCATTGAGCTAACACGGTGACCAGAGTAACGGTGATTTTCACTCAGACGTGTCTGGATTTTGCGTTCAACGGATTGAGTAGCCGTTCAGGATTGTGTTAGTATTTGGTTCACCCCTAGTATTTGATTTCCTCGGTACCACCCATATGGGGGAGGGTTTCCACTGTCCGCCACACGCGATTATTATTATTATTATTATTATTATTATTATTGTCATTATGTCTCAGCAAATCCCATATGGTGTATCTTCCCACCACTGAAATAGATGTGTATTGTTCGATTCAGTATTTCCATCACATAAATGTGGTTTATAATTACGTTACATTGCTACTAGTAGACATATTTCTCACTTTTTCTTAGACAGTTGCTACCTGTTACTCCATCATAGGAATTTATGTGCGAAGCATTGTTGAAATACAGACGTTCAAATTATCCGATTTCTGTAATTTCATTTCGATACCAGATCGTTCTAATCGGATTCAGCCAGGTAGTCTTAATGTGGATATCCGACCACGACTGTCATCATATGATAGACTGTGTAAACCACATTCTTTATCGGACTGTTGAATATAGATCACTTATCTATGACAGGACCTGAATTCTTAAACACTGTGGAAAATAATAATCCGATGTGCTTATTACAAATACGTTATTCCAATATAAATATGTGAACTAACGAGATAACAGTTTATTTACAGGAGCAGAACTAATGTTCAAATGTTCAAATGTGTGTGAAATCGTATGGGACTTAACTGCTAAGGTCATCAGTACCTAAGCTTACACACTACTTAACCTAAATCATCCTAAGGACAAACACACACACCCATGCCCGAGGGAGGACTCGAACCTCCGCCGGGATCAGCCACGCAGCTCATGACTGCAGCGCCCCTGACCGCTCGGCTAATCCCGCGCGGCTACTAAAAGTATACTCGTCCACAAAACCCATGTGGACAATTATCTGATAATCGGTCAAGCTTTGCTTTGTCGCAGCTCTTTAGGATACAAGTCCATTTACTTTCAGGCTCTTACATACAATTCTTGCAATGCAAGGTAATTGAAAAAACGCATCCACTCGACGCCAACTGAGGAACTGACTGGTGCATGTGTTGTTCAACACACAGTAGTTGTCACCCTCACTGGAATCAATGAGTGTGTGCGTGTGTGTGTGTGTGTGTGTGTGTGTGTGTGTGTGTGTGTGTGTGTGAGTGAGTTTTCGTGTTAATGCACAATCTGAATCAATACTATTAACATCAGACAGACAACCGGGCATCAAATATGACTGTAAAGTATGTTAATGCGATGGGAAGTTATAAACTGAATTTTCACCTAACCCACGTCCTGCATATTACGTTAAGTAAGATGTATTAACTCCATAGTATCGTTAGCAGAGAGTGCGCTCTTGTTGTCGAGGCCTGCGACAAGCGCAGCGATCAGCACTGCCCAATGCCGCCGCGATTTGTTTATGTTGGCTGAGCGTGGACACTGCAGCAGACGCTTCGCCATAAACAGAAAGAAATCACCTTGGCTCTGACTGCAGTGAGCGGATATCACTGCCTGCGTGTTCTTATAGTAACCAACGTGAGACTCTACTCACAGGTGCCATGGAGCAATTGCAACGGGTATCATGTCATTAGTCATGAGAATATTAACCACTGATGAAATGTACACTCTATTTGAATCCTAAGAAAATAGGAACCTTCTCACAAAGGAATGTGAGGTGATATCAAAATTTATCCAACATACAAAAATTAACTGCAGGGCTTTCATGTATGCAGTAGTAGCACACGAGGAAATAATATGTCTTGGAAGCGTATATTTCATTTCCTCTTCTCATATTAACGTCCTTGTTTTAGAATGAAGTGAGAAAATTAACGCGAAAAACTTAAGTTCCTGAGAAGCATATAAGTCATTTCCTCGTCTCATATCATAGCTTTTGTTTTAGTATGAGGTGAAAAAATAAACAGTTTACGGCTCTGAAACATAATATGACACCAGATTCTTATCGTAGGCGCTATCGGAAACGCAAAAAGCAGGGAGCTGTCCATTCTTTTGTCCTAAAGAGCTGCGACAAAGCAAAGCTTGACCGATTATCAGATAATTGTCCACATGGGTTTTGTGGACGAGTATACTTTTAGTAGCCGCGCGGGATTAGCCGAGCGGTCAGGGGCGCTGCAGTCATGAGCTGCGTGGCTGATCCCGGCGGAGGTTCGAGTCCTCCCTCGGGCATGGGTGTGTGTGTTTGTCCTTAGGATGATTTAGGTTAAGTAGTGTGTAAGCTTAGGTACTGATGACCTTAGCAGTTAAGTCCCATACGATTTCACACACATTTGAACATTTGAACATTAGTTCTGCTCCTGTAAATAAACTGTTATCTCGTTAGTTCACATATTTATATTGGAATAACGTATTTGTAATAAGCACATCGGATTATTATTTTCCACAGTGTTTAAGAATTCAGGTCCTGTCATAGATAAGTGATCTATATTCAACAGTCCGATAAAGAATGTGGTTTACACAGTCTATCATATGATGACAGTCGTGGTCGGATATCCACATTAAGACTACCTGGCTGAATCCGATTAGAACGATCTGGTATCGAAATGAAATTACAGAAATCGGATAATTTGAACGTCTGTATTTCAACAATGCTTCGCACATAAATTCCTATGATGGAGTAACAGGTAGCAACTGTCTAAGAAAAAGTGAGAAATATGTCTACTAGTAGCAATGTAACGTAATTATAAACCACATTTATGTGATGGAAATACTGAATCGAACAATACACATCTATTTCAGTGGTGGGAAGATACACCATATGGGATTTGCTGAGACATAATGACAATAATAATAATAATAATAATAATAATAATAATCGCGTGTGGCGGACAGTGGAAACCCTCCCCCATATGGGTGGTACCGAGGAAATCAAATACTAGGGGTGAACCAAATACTAACACAATCCTGAACGGCTACTCAATCCGTTGAACGCAAAATCCAGACACGTCTGAGTGAAAATCACCGTTACTCTGGTCACCGTGTTAGCTCAATGAGCTTGGCTGAAAATATTTGCTTTCAAAGGCTTCAACACCCTCTGGTCCTGTCCGGTCCTGGTATCACCCAAGCACAACCAATGAAACACAAGCAAACGTAAACTATGCAAGCAAAGTCAACTTTATCCCAGGTGGTACACAACCCGGCTGTCGACAGGCGGCAGTTGGATTTTCGGATTCTGGGGAGTCCAGGTTAGCACGACAGAGAATATCGAAGATCTCTGGTAAATTTCCCTACAAGCAAAAAACATGCATTTAAAAGTAAACATCGATACCTTGATCCAAACACGAAAACTAAATAATCTCACAAAAGAAATGGACCGACAAAAAATTCTCATCCTTGCACTTCAAGAACCACGACTAACTGACAATGAAACCGTGCATTAGGGAAACCATTGCATCTTCAAGAGCAGAATACAACAAAAGGTAACGAAAGGCGTACCAATCTTCGGCATTGCATTTCTCGAACACCGATCTATCAACTCTGTCAAAGAAATCACACCGATCGACAATCAAAAGGTTCCAATGGCTCTGAGCACTATGGAACTTAACAGTGGAGGTCATCAGTCTCCTAGAACTTAGAACTACTTATACCTAGCTAATCTAAGGACATCACACAAATTCATGCCCAAGGCTGGATTCGAACCTGCGACCGTAGCAGTCGCGCGGTTCCAGACTGAAGAGCCAAGAACCGCTCGGCCACCGCGGCTGGCCCGTCAACAAGCGACTTATGACTATGGTCATTCAGAGCCCCAGTAAAACATATACACTCATCAATGCACGTGTCCCCACCAACATCGACGGCCGGAGTGTTCGAGAGGTTCTAGGCGCTACAGTCTGGAACCGCGCGACCGCTACGGTCGCAGGTTCGCATCCTGCCTCGGGCATGGATGTGTGCGATGTCCTTAGGTTAGTTAGGTTTAACTAGTTCTAAGTTCTAGGGGACTGATGACCACAGCAGTTAAGTCCCATAGTGCTCAGAGCCATTTGAACCATTTGAACCCACCAACATCGAAAATAAGAAAAACACCGACAATGTTGAAAAATTCTGGAACACACTCGAAAATACCATGAGCAAAATTCACCAAGATGACGTGAAAATACTAATGGGAGACTTCAACTCTATTTGGGACAGAAAAAACGTGTAGAAAAATCATTGGTACAAATTCAACACACCGAAACGCTTAGACTAACGTCACACGTCTGACTGACATTTGCCAATTGAACCACAAAAGGATGTCTTCCCGCTTTAAGAAAAAACCAGTCCCCAGGTAACATGCTTAGTAACCAGGTGCAAGCTGCTTTTGTTCGCCTTTCGAGACTTGCTGAAAGCCAGATTTTTAATTCTTTTGTAGCACAGCTACAAGCAGGCAGATAAAAACTTAATAAGGGAATCGTAAGACAACGCTCGAGCAAAATTCTTCTTGCTACTTTCAGTAACTCTTAGTGTCAGAGTGAAAACCTTACGGTACTGCCAGATTCATAATGCCACTTTTGTTTTCTGCCGACATTTTTTTGTTGTTGTGAATACATAATTTTATCTATGAAAAGCCCCATTTTCATAACACTTACGAATGGTACAGGAAATGAAATAAATACAGATCTTTTCTAAGTGTAAAGTCTGTAATATCCTACTAATTCGTGTTAAAATAAGCCCAATTGTCTCACAGAAACTTAATGCTTTATTAAGATAGACTGCCGTCGTGATGTTTCTGTATTAAGCTGACTTTAGTTTGTATTAGTACAGTGAATATTTTAATTGCATTTTCCATTAGTTTACTAAACGCAACAGTAATTATCAAAGAGAAATTAATTAGCAGCAGAATTTTCTTTCACGATATCTAAAACGATATGACAATGCTAAAGTTGTTTACAAATTCTACGCCTGTAGAAACCTACTTGTTCTAACGATGTCAATAAACCAGAGTAGTTTTAAAAGTATTTTCGTCTAGAAATGAATTGCCTTGACGGTTGATCGATCTAGAGTGGGAAAGGTAAAATTTTACAAATATATGACGAGAGGGACAAGTGCTTGAGAGAGGACTTCCCTATCAATACAAATGTGCCTGAGAGACGACTTTCCTATCAATCTCCTGGATAGTTTTGTTTCTCAAATCAACATAGTGCGTTATCATGCAGTAGCACAGGTGATGTAGTTTTGTTGCTCGATTTTCTTACACTGTGACCGAAAGGTGTCTCAGTTGTTGGCAACAAATTCCAGCTGTGTTGCACACACCCTGGGGGCAGAATTCGTAGCCCAAAACACACTTTTGGATTTATCAGATGTAAAATAATATGTTCACGCAACTCTTTCCTCGAGTTTACGTCTTTTGGCGGGGCTCAGCCTTTCATTTCTTCTTAGGAAGTTAACGATAAAGGCATCATAACACGTCACCAGTAACAGTACTGCATAGGAATGCTCGATGAGTGACCTGATGACGTTCAATAATAGTTACTCGGTTGATTTTTGTTGTTTCGAATTAGAGCATGCAGTACTCCTACACCAGACTTCTGAACATTGCCTGTTGAATGCAAATTCAAGTGGTTCATAATTATTTTAGTAAATTCACTCGATATTTTTATGTCCTTTAAATTACATTTGCTACATGATTCGCATTGAAGACGTAGGAAATGTATGTTATTTGGTCCGGGAAGCACGTTCCAACAGAAACTGATGCTTACATTGACATTTATGTTGCGAATTAGTCGTCTTATCCATCACATGGATAACGAGGATGCTCCGTTTTGCTACAGTTGTTTCATAGCTAACAAGGGAACCTCCTCATCGCACCCTCCTCAGATTTAGTTATAAGTTGACACAGTGGATAGGCCTTGAAAACTGAACACAGATCATTCGAAAAACAGGAAGAAGTTGTGTGGACCTATGAAAAAAATATTCAAACCAAACAAACTGAGTAGTCCGTGTGCATGATAAGCAACATCAAGGATAGCTTGAGCACGGGAGCGCAGTGGTCGCGTGGTTAGCGTGAGGAGCTGCAGAACGAGAGGTCGTTGGTTTAAGGCTTCCCTCGGGTTAGTTGTTTGATTTTTTTTATTTTCAGACAATCATCACCACACGTACTGTTATTCAACAAATGTAGGAAATAATCATACAAATGTTCGACAATCGTTCGATCCCTTAAGGAACTTTCCGATGCCTTACAGTTCGGAAAATATTCATTGACATTGTTATTGGAGTCACGAGCTATATTTGCTGGATTCATATTGCCCACGCAATGCATCGCACGTATTTAATGCACTCTCGTCCAAAGTAGCGAACAGTTAACTGCCAGCCAGGGAGCCTCATTAGCAGGAATACTCTCTCTTCCGTGCGCTATAGTCGACTGACGTCATGTCTTTCGATGTTTTTTAGGTGTAGCGTCATCATACTACGGCGCGGTTACCTCGCATCGGACGGACGGACGGACAGATTATAATTGTCTGAAAATAAAAATTAAACTTTTCACTCCTGGGAAAATTTGACGGAAGGACCTCTCGTTCCGCAGCTGCGTGCGCTAACCACGGGATCACGGCGCTCCTGAGCTCACCCTATCCTTGATGTTGCCTATCTTGCGCATGGACTACTCAGTTTGTATATTTTGCTTATTTTTTTCATACTTCCACACAACTTCTTCCTGTTTTCTCGATTGATCTGTGTTCAGTTTTTCAAGGCCTATCCCCTGTATCAACTTATAACTAAATCTGAGGGCGGTGCGATGGGGATGTTCCCTTGTTAGTGGTATTGTGTGTTGGTGGCGTTGCCAGTTTACATACTGTGCATGTAACTCACAATAAATGCGTTGGATTCCTCCTGTGATCAGTTTACTTGAAAAACGTTTGTTGTCATCGTAATTTATGTAACTGGCTCTCCGACTTCCAATTTGACAATTTGTGGAAAAATTGTTTACCTCTTTAGACCTAGTTTCAAACATTGTCTGTCTGACGGAAAACGTAGGCATGAAGGGGTCTGTAAAAAGCAATTAATCGCTATTATAGCAAACTTTTGAATTCACATGATACTTGAATTCTCTATATTGATTCTGAGAGTTTTCTTATTTCTCTTGTTATTTACTGTCTCAATGTCATCCGTGAAAATAAAATTAAAGGCAGTTGGATTAGGTTCCTGATCTATAAACTGTGATTTAATATTCTGCGCTGCTAAATAAATTTTGAAGGTTGTATTCTTTACGTAAAACAGAGTATCGGTGTCAGTCCTAGGATTGACGATAAACTTCAGAAATACAATTACGGAAAAGTGACATATCGATTATGGCTCCTCACCATCAACAATAGTTGTTACCCATAGTTTCATATTTGCTATTTTATCGTCGTTACCCTTTAGAGACCAACCAGATCATTCCACAATGCCATTTTTGACTCGCTTCTTAATATGTCCTATAACTACAGATTTGTCGAAAATATTAACTGTTAAATACGCTTTCCACAAATTAGAAACTTCCAGTTATTCTTCATATCTTGAAACTTACTACCGTTGACTTTCACTGGAGAAAAGATACATAATAATAAAATGAAATCAAAGATTAGAATGTCAAATCATAGTGTGAATGGTTAAAATGAAATGAACTAAAAATCATCTCCTTGTCTAAAAGACGTTATTCTTCCAGAGAACTTCGGCACCTCAAAATTTTTTACACCTCTGATGTTCAGCCACATGTGGACAAATAGCGGGTCCCATGATGCAGCACTGTTTAGCCGTCACAAAATGAAGCCTCAAAAATCAGTCCACATTCCATTTACTGCGTTTCCTTGAAATTATATAAAATATACGTCTGTAAGTAAAAAAAAAAAAAAAGACGAAGAAGAAAGAAACAAAGCTTGAAACAGCTGATTGGTGAAGCCTCCTTTGACTTCCACAACAGCTCGAAGTCTGTTGGGCATTGAGCCCACAACTCGAGCCACATAACTAGGAGATTCAAGTAACTCATTCCAAGCGTCATGAATCACATCAGAAAGCTGTCGGCGAGTCGACGGTGACTGCCCTTTTCTCGTATTACTCTGACCATTTCTGCCCAGATATTCTCAATGGGATTCGTGTCAGCTCCTTTAGGTGGCCATTCCGTTACAGTAATATTACTATGGTCGTCGACCCGCCTCTTAACCACACGTGCCATATGAATAGACGAGCGATCTTGTTGGAACATGATCTGATCATCGCCAAATCTTGCTGCCACAGCAGGCAACATCACGTTCTCCAGAATTGATATGTAATTGCGCGCATCGAATCTTCCTTCCACTTCCCACAGGAGCCCACACCCTTCGGCCGATATCCACGCCCATACCGTTACCGACTACAAATGGCTCTGAGCACTGTGGGACTTAACATCTGTGGTCATCAGTCCCCTAGAACGTAGAACTACTTAAACCTAACTAACCTAAGGACATCACACACATCCATGCGCGAGGCAGGATTCGAACCTGCGACCGTAGCGGTCACGCGGTTCCAGACTGAAGCGCCTCGAACCGCACGGCCACACCGGCCGGCACCGACAACCTGCCACTCCTTCGGCAACTGTAAATATATTTTCGATTATACCTAGCACATTTAGGCCGGTAAACTAGTACTTTTCCGGATGATGCCGTAGAGAAAACTTTTTGGTGCGTGAAAATCACTCGCCTCCAAAACTGGAGAGGTTTGTCGCCATTTTCAGTAGCAAAAGCAAGGCAAGCTTCTCTTTGGGAAACAGTCAATGTCTCTTTCACAGCAGCGCTTCTTGCTCTCAGTCCACCTTCCCTTACACGAGGAGTGACGGTCTTACTGCTAACATTGAGACCCAAAGTTTGCTGAATTTGTCGTGCGTTGACAAATGGGTGGTTCTCACTGAAACGGCGTATCTGCTGATCCTGAGCTGCTGTTGTTTTGCGGCGACGGCCATGAGGCCTCCCATTCAAGTTACCACTCTCTTCCTTTCGTCTGATCCACCTGGCTACCGTCGACTTGTGAAGACCCATAGTTCTTGCTATGTCGGCATTTGAAGATCCCTCTGCATGGAGTTCTATTATAGCGCCCTTGTCTGCCTCAGCCAGATGGGCCATTTAGCGTTGACTGAATGATTCGTCGCGGTTAATATTGGCTGCGGAAACAGCGCTGGCAGGAAACAGACTGCCTCCTCCACGATGGCAGCCACAACGCAGTGGCCAAGTATGTGTAACACGGAAATCGATGGCATAAAAGAGAGATCGCAAGCCCATACCCGTGTCATTACATAGTGGAGCAACTTAAAATCTCTAATTTTTCTCAGAAGTGACTGGTCCACTCTTGTCATGTCTTATCCTGATAAATATTACATGAAATGAAATGTTTACGTTTTGCATATGCGGCAGGCCTGACGCAAGAAACATTTCTGAAATATCTGAGGCAACCTGAAGAACACTTCATGAATTTTATCTGTAGAGGGTTGCCTTATAAGAAGGAAAACGTGTTTATCCCCGCTCGCCGTGTTTCCAGGTGGCGCAGTTTACTCGGAGGCATACATAATTCTCGCCGGGCGTAAGAAGCGACTCGACGAGCGAGGGGAACTCGCCAAGTGTCATAGGCTGATTGTCCCGAAACTTTGCTCACAAGGGGAGGCCGCCAAATGTGAAATTCAGATTCGATTCATACTGCGCATAATAAAAGCTCATGGCCAGAGGTGTAATGTGGCAAAGCACCAAGATGCACTTCTCAGCTGTTGTCGAGAAAATCGACAGTTAGAAGAAACCGTTGCGGTGAAATACTCTCTACGATTAACAATTTTCTACAGCGTCGTGGCGCAGCGGTAAGCGCTCGAGTTCGTAATCCGAAGGTCGCCGGATCGAATCTCACGCCATGCAACATTTTTTTATTATTATTATTTTTTTGTAATTCAAATATATATATATATATATATATATATATATATATATATATATATATATATATATAAACTATTAATGAATTGCTTATGCATGTTGGTGAAGGCGGATCGCTCTCCAATTGTACCGCCTCCATTTTACCGTTTGTTTAACAGGGTGTACCAAAGCTCTCACGTCCGCACTGATTTTCGACGGTGTTATAAGTTGTGCTAGGGACCGCATCTACCTTCTTTCGAAGTTAGCAGGCAACTACGCTGTTATGCGGCGGCTCGTTTCGGCCCATTCAACATCTGTCCTTCAAGTGTAACGAGCGATTAACGGAGTTTATATTTCATACCTGCCACAGCAAATTTGTGTTCGTGGGGTTTCTATTCTAATTCGAACGTTTGACTTACGCTATACGTATTCGTTTCGGAATATCGTTTCTACGTCTTCCGCTAACTATACGTGGTTAACATTATGAAGACAATTAATAACATTTGTGAAATACAAATTTGTTTGCGGAAAACATAATGATGTTCGAAGTCGCCAGTTTTTCCACGACAAACGACTTTCAACAACTTATTATATGCATAATTGTTGCAACCTGTTGCCGGGAATTATATATATATATATATATATATATATATATATATATATATATATATATATGTGTGTGTGTGTGTGTGTGTGTTTATACACACATTTGAATTACAAAAAACAAATACTAAAAAAAAAAAGTTGCATGGAGCGAGATTCGATCCGCCGACCTTCGGATTACGAACTCGAGCGCTTACCGCTGCGCCACGACGCTGCAGAAAATTATGAATCGTAGAGAGTATTTCACCGCAGCGGTTTCTTCTAACTGTCGATTTTCTCGACAACGGCTGAGAAGTGCATCTTGGTGCTTTGCCACATTACACCTCTGGCCATGAGCTTTTATTATGCGCAGTATGAATCGAATCTGAATTTCACAATTGGCGGCCTCCCCTTGTCAGTGAAGGAGAGGACAAAATAAGCGAACTTGTGTTTCGGCTTATCTGCAGACACTCGACCGTTTCCGAGAAAACGACGGCCAAAGTTATCAACGCGCTGTTGCTCTAGTGTAGATAGCTTCTGCAGCGGAGAACGCAATTGAAGCGGTGGCTCAGTGGCTACCGTCGTTCCTTCTTAGCATTGATTCCCGTGTTCGAGACCATATTGGGTTTTTTAATTATTTTATTTTCCTGCCTCTCTATCAGAATTATCTTCGAATGTTTTTTTTCTAATTTATGTTGAAATAATGTTGTCATTACTCGACAATTAACTTTATGTGTAATTAATGAATTAAAAAAATAATAAACGAATGAGACAAGCTGATATAAAATCATCTCGTCTGCCTCATGTATCGTTATATCCAAATGGTTTATCAATGTTAATCTACATTTAGATCCGATAATGGCACCTTTAGTGTGTTAAAACCGGTTATCCAGTAGACAGTATTTAAGCGATCTTGGCTTCTGAATTATTTCTACAACAGAGTGATCGCCCCACTACGCACTGTGTGTTCCCTTTTTAACTTATTTCTTTACACAGTAAATTAACTGACGGATAACGACAACAGTGTTTCATCATAAATTGGAATAAACATTCGTAGATAATTCAGAGAGTGAGGGGGGAAAAAAGGAAAAACCGGGTTTCGAACTCGCAGCGCAAAGTTCCGAAGTCGCTATGGTAGCCGCAGAGCCACCGCTTCAGTTGAATCCTTAACCGCTAAGCGGTATCTACACTATAGCAACAACGCATTGAACACTTTGACCGTCGTTTTCTCAGAAGCGGTAGAGTTTAAGCTTATTTTGTCCCCTCTTTCAATGAGCGTAGTTAAAAGCAAGATCGGGGTCTGACACTTGGCGTGCCCCCTCGTAAACTGCGTGCGTTGGGATTCAGTAGACAGAATGCGTCCACTTTCCTCGACTACTCATTGACATGTTTGGAAACTTTCTTTGTTGTAGTTGCACTTTGCATTATGAGGGCTGGTTTTCCTGATGAGGATCTACTTATGGACTTTGCTCCTAATTTACGTTACTGTGTAGTAGACCTACTGCAACTACTTAAACCGGAAACGTTTGTTTGTTTGGATACTCCGCTTCTTAGTTGCTACATTTCGCTAAAATATTTTCCTTTTTTTCAAAACGGCAAGTTAAGATGACCACTGCAACATGGTAAGATCAGTAACAATTTAATACTTTGAAACAGTTATGTGTGGTGTACGAGGAGTCTACTGTTGTTGACTGAGGAATACATTAAACACGAAAGCTGCGTCCAATAACAATAATTACCTTTCGGTTACATGACAAAACACAAGTCGAAGCACTGTCAGTTCATCTCAGTACCCAGTAAAACTTAAACTGGAAAGATCGAAAACATACTTTTGTGGGGAAGGCAAACGAATGACTGCGTTTTATTGGCCGCACACTAAGAATACGCAACAGGCCAACTGAAAACACTGCCTACACTACGTTTGTCCGTCCACTGCTATAATATCCTTGACAGACGTGATTGACTGTGCACGCAAAAACGTCCAAGGAACGGTAGCACGCTTTGTAATGTCACGAAATAGGGGAGAGAGGATCCCAGATTTGATAATCGAGTTGGGGTAACATTCATGAAAACATATGCGTTTTTCGTTGCCACGAGATCTTTTCACGAAATTTCAATCACCACCATATGTTCTGAATGCCAAAACATTATTTCCTAGGGTACTTACACAAGAAGAAACCATAGTAATAATGTAATTCAAGGCTCGCAAGAAAAGATTTAAGTAGTCCCTTTTCCCGCACACTGTTAATGAGTGGGACGGTAGAGAAATAATCCGAACCTTCTGCCAGGCACGTAAGTCCGGATTGCAAAGAAATCCTGTTGATGTAGTCATGTAGATGTAACAACGAAATTATGTTGTAATTACGACATGTGACTTTCACTTGATCTGAACATCGAAGTTGTTTACTGTTTATTTACTTTTTGTTCATTAATTTCAGCCATATACGAACACCTAGGCGCGTTAAAGTGATATTGAAATAAAGTGTCATGCATGGACCAATAACAATAAGTTCCCACCTACTTGTTATAGTACTGCATTATCTGCCAGCGTATTCAGAAGTGGATATCGCATACGAAGTTCCTAGGGTGTTTGTAATGGATATTGCAGACGACTTCGACAAAGTTTGAATGTAGCTTCGTAAAAGTTCCGTGATCAAACGATCTGAGTTGCTGGAGAATACAGTTTATCCTCACTAGACAGTATATATTATCATTATACATGAGGTGAGTAGGGTTTCGCCGCGTTGCGGTGGCCGAGCGGTTCCAGGCGCTTCAGTGACGAACCGCACGGCTGCTTCAGTCGCAGGTTGGAATTCTACCTCGGGCATAGATGTCTGTGATGCCCTTAGGCTAGCTAGGTTTAAGTAGTTCTAGGTCTAGGGGCTGATGACCTAAGCAGTTAGGTCGCATAGTTCTTGAAGCCATTTTTTGACCTTTCGCGTAAATTTTCTTTACATAAACCGTCGTATCTTTTGATTGCGTTGACATAGAAGCTCACTTTTTTACACCAGCAAGGGACCGGTTACAGCAAGAAGTGCGATACATTTCCGCTTATTATGTCCACCCTGTTCTGGAGGTAAACGGGTTTTAAGGGTTGGGTAGACCGATAGACGGTCAAGAAAGTGAGACTAGTAGGGTTCCGTTTTTACCGGTTTAGGTGACGAAATCCTAACAACGAAAACACTGAAGATGAGGGCCGCATAAATAACACCCGCTACTCTTTATTCGAAATGTTCTAGTTGCTGTCGATACATAAGCATATTAGTCGTAGCTACGTTTTCGATCCAAATCACGTTTACAGGAATGCAAATAGAATGTATTTGCCTATACACGTGGTAATTCACATCCCAGTATTAATGCCACCGCGTTTTAGAAGTACGAACATTCTCATTGCTAGCTAGCTTAAGAAACACTTCTGCTAATGAACGTTTTCTGGCTGTGGCGAGTCTAGTGGAGAATTCGAAACAATGCAGAATACGTTTGGCAGCTATGTAGCCGTTTATTTCCTGGGGTGGTGCAGAATTATCCTACAAAATTTACTCTCTAATAACAGTAATTTGTTATTTCGATAAACATCCCGAATGATTGTCACATAAGCGGTGACATAAAGGAAGAAAATTCATGTTTTTGAGTCCAGAAAGCTCTATGCAACAGAAACTGCAGATTTTTATTGCGAAATTGCCGGCTTGTTCATGTCTGGGGTAATAATAGAGGGCTGTTTGCCTAGGTTGTCTGCTAGCATAGTGAAAGGAAGGTCTGGTTTGTTTTCGGTTCTAATCTCTATGGAGGCAGGTAGAATATCAGTAAAGCAATTTTAAGAAATTATCGCGCACCCAATACGATTTATCGCTACCTTTATTCTGTACTGGCGCTCTGTGGATGTCAATATGACACTCTTGTAGAATTTCATACATGATACTGCCTCCTTTTTCCGCTTCTGTCAATAATGGAATTGACTTAAGTGTGGCACTGAATGATGTTTAAGTGAATTTCGTTATGAATCTTCACGCATTGCTAAATTTGCACACTTTCATGGTAGGTCAGCAATGGTAATCCAGTATGACTGGTCTGAACGTTGACACAGACCGTTTCGCGGGCGAATGCGGATAATATTTTGCTAATTCGTAACGGTCTGGGGTTCTTTGTCTGTTATCTGGATAAGCTGAAATTCATTTTTATTCGTCCGTTTCATACAAATTAGCGTTTCTTCTTTTAGTTCTGTCCTATGTTTACGTGTTGTATTTAACACACTAATCAGCATTAATATAGTCTTAGAAATTATGGAATACAGTCTAAAAAAGTTCAGATAGTTTGTCAATTTCACGCCTGCGCATAGTATGTTGGTAGCACTTCGTCGCCTTGCCTGTTATGCTGTGTAGCAGACTTTAAAGCCGTGCGGATCAGCATAACGAAAAGGCGAGGGGTCTCGCTCGTTTTGTCCACGACTGTACATAAAACCAACACAAAACCATGACTATAACGTATTTATATTGTTGTATTCTTCGATTGGCAAATCTTTTATGACGTCACGCGAGACGTATACTGCACATTTTGCCCATATTTCTTCCTTACATTCCTGCTTATCAGATTTGCAGCCGCTTCAAATCATTTTTTAGTCAGCTCCTGGAAGGAATGTTAGATGGTCGCAAAGTGACCAGTGGTTTATCTCCGATTCCCTTCACATTTTATCAGGATATAGTAGCTTAAATGCCAAATGTTTGTCTTTCCTTACGTTACGCCGCGTTTTTTAAATATAGCAGGAAAAAAAGAGTAATAATGAGGCACTTCATCATGGAAGAATCTCTAAATAGGGCGATATACTTTATATGTTTATAACACAGTTGGGTTTAGTTTTCTATTACAAAAGTGCGAATGATGACTGAAACCCACAGGTCACATGTAATTGATAAGAACTGTGTTATGTGACGTATTTCATCGAACATGTACATCAGAACACAATGAACTCTCCTTTTAGTCCATAAATTTCTTTTCTACTATAAGTTACACGGTGTAATCCAAAATATTCCAAACAAATACTTTCAGAAAAGGCCTCGTAACAAATAACTTTGTATTCAATGTTAACAAATTTCACTTTTTCAGAAACACTTTTCCTGCTGTTACCAGTCTTTTATATCCTATCTGCTTCCACCACCGTCATGTATCTGCTGCCCAAATAACAAACCGCATCTACTACTTTAAACTTCTCGTTTCCTATAACAACTTCTTCAGTATCCGATGATTTAATTGAACGACATTCCATTACCTTTGTTTTACTTTTGTTGCCATCCGCGGTGGTCGATCATTTCCAGGCGCTTCAGTCCGGAACCGCGTGACTGCTACGACCGCAGGTTCGATTCCTGCCTTGGGCATGGATGTGTATGATGTTCTTATGTTAGGTAGGTTTAAATAGTTCTAAGTTCTAGGGGACTGATGACCTCAGATGTTAAGTCCCATAGTGCTCAGAGCCATTTGAACATTTGCTTCTGTTGTTGTTCATCTGATAACCTAGTTTCAGGACACTGAAAAAATGGTTCAAATGGCTCTGAGCACTATGGGACTTAACATCTGAGGTCATCAGTCCCATAGAACTTTAGAACTACTTAAACCTAACTAACCTAAGGACATCACACACATCCGTGCCCAAGACAGGATTCGAACCTGTGACCGTAGCGGTTGCGCGGTTCCAGACTGAAGCGCCCAGAACCGCTCGGCCACAGCGGCCGGCTTCAGGACACTAACAATTTCACTCAACTCTTCTTCCTCGTCCTTTGCAGTCAGTGACAGAATTATAGTGTCATCTGCCAACCTCGAAGTTTTTATTCTTCTCCGCGACCTTTAACTGACTTTTCAAAGTTCTTCTTGGTTCCCTTTACTCCTTGCTCAATACACAGTTTGAGTAACATCAAGAATAGTCTACGACTATGTTTTATTCCCTTCTCTTTTACAGGCTCCGTTTCATGTCCTTCGAGGGTCGTAAACTGGAATCTACTTAATGCACAAGTTGCAGATAACCTTATGTCCCTTGTTTTTTTATCCCTGTTACTTTCAAAGTCCCCCCCATGAACAATGGATCTTGCCGTTGGTGGGGAGGCTTGTGTGCCTCAGCGATACAGATGGCCGTACCGTAGGTGCAACCACAACGGAGGGGTATCTGTTGAGAGACCTGACAAACATGTGGTTCCTGAAGAGGGGCGGCAGCCTTTTGAGTAGTTGCAGGGGCAACAGTCTGGATGATTGACTGATCTGGCCTTGTAACATTAACCAAAACGGCCCTGCTGTGCTGGCACTGCGAACGGCTGAAAGCAAGGGGAAACTGCAGCCGTAATTTTTCCCGAGGACATGCAGCTTTACTGTATGATTAAATGATGATGGCGTCCTCTTGGGTAAAATATTCCGGAGGTAAAATAGTCCCCCATTCGGATCTCCGGGCGGGGACTACTCAAGAGGACGTCGTTATCAGGAGAAAGAAAACTGGCGTTCTACGGATCGGAGCGTGGAATGTCAGATCCCTTAATCGGGCAGGTAGGTTAGAAAATTTAAAAAGGGAAATGGATAGGTTAAATTTAGATATAGTGGGAATTAGTGAAGTTCGGTGGCAGGAGGAACAAGACTTCTGGTCAGGTGAATACAGGGTTATACATTAAAAATCAAATAGGAGTAATGCAGCAGTAGGTTTAATAATGAATAAAAAAATAGGAGTGCGGGTTAGCTACTACAAACAGCATAGTGGACGCATTATTGTGGCCAAGATAGACACAAAGCCCATGCCTACTACAGTAGTACAAGTTTATATGCCAACTAGCTCTGCAGATGATGAAGAAATAGATGAAATGTATGACGAGATAAAAGAAATTATTCAGGTAGTGAAGGGACGCGAAAATTTAATAGTCATGGGTAACTGGAATTCGTCAGTAGGAAAAGGGAGAGAAGGAAACATAGTGGGTGAATATGGATTGGGGGGAAGAAATGAAAGAGGAAGCCGTCTTGTAGAATTTTGCACAGAGCATAACTTAATCATAGCTAACACTTGGTTCAAGAATCATAAAAGAAGGTTGTATACCTGGAAGAATCCTGGAGATACTAAAAGGTATCAGATAGATTATATAATGGTAAGACAGAGATTTAGGAACCAGGTTTTAAATTGTAGGACATTTCCAGGGGCAGATGTGGATTCTGACCACAATCTATTGGTTATGAACTGCAGATTGAAACTGAAGAAACTGCAAAAAGGTGTGAATTTAAGGAGATGGGACCTGGATAAACTGAAAGAACCAGAGGTTGTAGAGAGTTTCAGGGAGGGCATAAGGGAACAATTGACAGGAATGGTGGAAAGAAATACAGTAGACGAAGAATGGGTAGCTCTGAGGGATGAAGTAGTGAAGGCAGCAGACGATCAAGTAGGTAAAAAGATGAGGGCTAATAGAAATCCTTGGGTAACAGAAGAAATATTGAATTTAATTGATGAAAGGAGAAAATACAAAAATGCAGTAAATGAAGCAGGCAAAAGGGAATACAAACGTCTCAAAAATGAGATCGACAGAAAGTGCAAAATGGCTAAGCAGGGATGGCTAGAGGACAAATGTAAGGATGTAGAGGCTTGTCTCACTAGGGGTAAGATAGATACTGCCTACAGGAAAATTAGAGAGACCTTTGGAGGGAAGAGAACCACTTGTATGAATATCAAGAGCTCAGATGGCAACCCAGTTCTAAGCAAAGAAGGGAAGGCAGAAAGGTGGAAGGAGTATATAGAGGGTTTATACAAGGGCGATGTACTTGAGGACAATATTATGGAAATGGGAGAGGATGTAGATGAAGACGAAATGGGAGATAAGATACTGCGTGAAGAGTTTGGCAGATCACTGAAAGACCTGAGTCGAAACAAGGCCCCGGGAGTAGACAACATTCCATTAGAACTACTGATGGCCTTGGGAGAGCCAGTCATGACAAAACTCTACCATATGGTGAGCAAGATGTATGAGACAGGCGAAATACCCTCAGACTTCAAGAAGAATATAATAATTCCAATCCCAAAGAAAGCAGGTGTTGACGGATGTGAAAATTACCGAACTATCAGTTTAATAAGTCATAGCTGCAAAATACTAATGCGAATTCTTTACAGACGAATGGAAAAACTGGTAGAAGCGGACCTCGGGGAAGAACAGTTTGGATTCCGTAGAAATGTTGGAACACGTGAGGCAATACTAACCTTACGACTTATCTTAGCAGAAAGATTAAGAAAAGGCAAACCTACGTTTCTAGCATTTGTAGACTTAGAGAAAGCTTTTGACAATGTTAACTGGAAAACTCTCTTTCAAATTCTGAAGGTGGCAGGGGTAAAATACAGGGAGCGACAGGCTATTTGCCGGCCGGAGTGGCCGTGCGGTTCTGGGCGCTACAGTCTGGAACCGAGCGACCGCAACGGTCCCAGGTTCGAATCCTGCCTCGGGCATCGATGTGTGTGATGTCCTTAGGTTAGTTAGGTTTAATTAGTTCTAAGTTCTAGGCGACTGATGACCTCAGCAGTTAAGTCGCATAGTGCTCAGAGCCATTTTTGAAAGGCTATTTACAGGCTGTACAGAAACCAGATGGCAGTTATAAGAGTTGAGGGGCATGAAAGGGAAACAGTGGTTGGGAAAGGAGTGAGACAGGGTTGTAACCTCTCCCCGATGTTATTCAATCTGTATATTGAGCAAGCAGTGAAGGAAACAAAAGAAAAATTCGGAGTAGGTATTAAAATTCATGGAGAAGAAGACTTTGAGGTTCGCCGATGACATTGTAATTCTGTCTGAGACAGCAAAGGACTTGGAAGAGCAGTTGAACGGAATGGACAGTGTCTTGAAAGGAGGATATAAGATGAACATCAAGAAAAGCAAAACGAGGATAATGGAATGTAGTCAAATTAAATCGGGTGATGCTGAGGGAATTAGATTAGGAAATGAGACACTTAAAGTAGTAAAGGAGTTTTGCTATTTAGGTAGTAAAATAACTGATGATGGTCGAAGTAGAGAGGATATAAAATGTAGACTGGCAATGGCAAGGAAATCGTTTCTGAAGAAGAGAAATTTGTTAACATCGAGTATAGATTTAAGTGTCAGAAAGTCGTTTCCGTACGTATTTGTATGGATTGTAGCCATGTATGGAAGTGAAACATGGACGATAACTATTTTGGACAAGAAGAGAATAGAAGCTTTCGAAATGTGGTGCTACAGTAGAATGCTGAAGATAAGATGGGTAGATCACGTAACTAATGAGGAGGTATTGAATAAAATTGGGGAGAAGGGAAGTTTGTGGCTCAACTTGACTAGAAGAAGGGATCGGTTGGTAGGACATGTTTTGAGGCATCAAGGGATCACAAATTTAGCATTGGAGGGCAGTGTGGAGGGTAAAAATCGTAGAGGGAGACCAAGAGATGAATACACTAAGCAGATTCTACATCTACATCTACATCTATACTCCGCGAGCCACCTTACGGTGTGTGGCGGAGGGTACTTATTGTACCACTATCTGATCCCCCCTTCCCTGTTCCATTCACGAATTGTGCGTGGGAAGAACGACTGCTTGTAAGTCTCCGTATTTGCTCTAATTTCTCGGATCTTTTCGTTGTGATCATTACGCGAGATATATGTGGGCGGTAGTAATATGTTGCCCATCTCTTCCCGGACTGTGCTCTCTCGTAATTTCGATAATAAACCTCTCCGTATTGCGTAACGCCTTTCTTGAAGTGTCCGCCACTGGAGCTTGTTCAGCATCTCCGTAACGCTCTCGCGCTGACTAAATGTTCCCATGACGAATCGCGCTGCTTTTCGCTGGATCATGTCTATCTCTTCTATTAATCCAACCTGGTAAGGGTCCCATACTGATGAGCAATACTCAAGAATCGGACGAACAAGCGTTTTGTAAGCTACTTCTTTCGTCGATGAGTCACATTTTCTTAGAATTCTTCCTATGAATCTCAACCTGGCGCCTGCTTTTCCCACTATTTGTTTTATGTGATCATTCCACTTCAGATCGCTCCGGATAGTAACTCCTAAGTATTTTACGGTCGTTACCGCTTCCAATGATTTACCACCTATGGCATAATCGTACTGGAATGGATTTCTGCCTCTATGTATGCGCATTATATTACATTTATCTACGTTTAGGGAAAGCTGCCAGCTGTCGCACCATTCATTAATCCTCTGCAGGTCTTCCTGGAGTACGTACGAGTCTTCTGATGTTGCTACTTTCTTGTAGACAACCGTGTCATCTGCAAATAGCCTCACGGAGCTACCGATGTTGTCAACTAAGTCATTTATGTATATTGTAAACAATAAAGGTCCTATCACGCTTCCTTGCGGTACTCCCGAAATTACCTCTACATCTGCAGATTTTGAACCGTTAAGAATGACATGTTGTGTTCTTTCTTCTAGGAAATCCTGAATCCAATCACAAACCTGGTCCGATATTCCGTAAGCTCGTATTTTTTTCACTAAACGTAAGTGCGGAACCGTATCAAATGCCTTCCTGAAGTCCAGGAATACGGCATCAATCTGCTCGCCAGTGTCTACGGCACTGTGAATTTCTTGGACAAATAGGGCGAGCTGAGTTTCACATGATCTCTGTTTGCGGAATCCATGTTGGTTATGATGAAGGAGATTTGTATTATCTAAGAACGTCATAATACGAGAACATAAAACATGTTCCATTATTCTACAACAGATTGACGTAAGCGAAATAGGCCTATAATTATTCGCATCTGATTTATGACCCTTCTTGAAAATGGGAACGACCTGCGCTTTCTTCCAGTCGCTAGGTACTTTACGTTCTTCCAGAGATCTACGATAAATTGCTGATAGAAAGGGGGCAAGTTCTTTAGCATAATCACTGTAGAATCTTACGGGTATCTCGTCTGGTCCGGATGCTTTTCCGCTACTAAGTGATAGCAGTTGTTTTTCAATTCCGATATCGTTTATTTCAATATTTTCCATTTTGGCGTCCGTGCGACGGCTGAAGTCAGGGACCGTGTTACGATTTTCCGCAGTGAAACAGTTTCGGAACACTGAATTCAGTATTTCTGCCTTTCTTCGGTCGTCCTCTGTTTCGGTGCCATCGTGGTCAACGAGTGACTGAATAGGGGATTTAGATCCGCTTACCGATTTTACATATGACCAAAACTTTTTAGGGTTCTTGTTTAGATTGTTTGCCAATGTTTTATGTTCGAATTCGTTGAATGCTTCTCTCATTGCTCTCTTTACGCTCTTTTTCGCTTCGTTCAGCTTTTCCTTATCAGCTATGATTCGACTACTCTTAAACCTATGATGAAGCTTTCTTTGTTTCCGTAGTACCTTTCGTACATGATTGTTATACCACGGTGGATCTTTCCCCTCGCTTTGGACCTTAGTCGGTACGAACTTATCTAAGGCGTGCTGGACGATGTTTCTGAATTTTTTCCATTTTTATTCCACATCCTCTTCCTCAGAAATGAACGTTTGATGGTGGTCACTCAGATATTCTGCGATTTGTGCCCTATCACTCTTGTTAAGCAAATATATTTTCCTTCCTTTCTTGGCATTTCTTATTACACTTGTAGTCATTGATGCAACCACTGACTTATGATCACTGATACCCTCTTCTACATTCACGGAGTCGAAAAGTTCCGGCCTATTTGTTGCTATGAGGTCTATAACGTTAGCTTCACGAGTTGGTTCTCTAACTATCTGCTCGAAGTAATTCTCGGACAAGGCAGTCAGGATAATGTCACAAGAGTCTCTGTCCCTGGCTCCAGTTCTGATTGTGTGACTATCCCATTCTATACCTGGTAGATTGAAGTCTCCCCCTATTACAATAGTATGATCACGAAACTTCTTCACGACGTTCTGCAGGTTCTCTCTGAGGCGCTTAACTACTACGATTGCTGATGCAGGTGGTCTATAGAAGCATCCGACTATCATATCTGACCCACCTTTGATACTTAACCCAGATTATTTCACATTCGCATTCGCTAATAACTTCACTGGATATTATTGAATTCTTTACTGCTATAAATACTCCTCCACCATTGGCGTTTATCCTATCCTTGCGGTATATATTCCATTCTGTGTCTAGGATTTCGTTACTGTTCACTTCCGGTTTTAACCAACTTTCCGTTCCTAATACTATATGCGCACTATTTCCTTCAATAAGCGATACTAATTCAGGAACCTTGCCCTGGATACTCCTGCAGTTTACCAAGATTACGTTAACTTTTCCTGTTTTTGGTCTCTGAGGACTGACGTTCTTTATCAACGATGCTGATGTTCTCTCTGGTAAGCCGTCAGGTATTTTATCGTTTCGCCCAAGGGGGGGTCCCTCTAACCTAAAAAACCCCCGTGTGCACGCCACACGTACTCTGCTACCCTAGTAGCTGCTTCCGGTGTGTAGTGCACGCCTGACCTGTCTAGGGGGGCCCTACAGTTCTCCACCCAATAACGGAGGTCGATGAATTTGCAACCATTATAGTCGCAGAGTCGTCTGAGCCTCTGGTTTAGACCCTCCACACGGCTCCAAACCAGAGGACCGCGATCGACTCTGGGCACTATGCTGCAGATATTAAGCTCAGCTTGCACTCCGCGTGCGATGCTGGTTGTCTTCACCAAATCAGCCAGCCGCCGGAAGGAACCAAGGATGGCCTCAGAACCCAAGCGGCAGGCGTCATTCGTTCCGACATGTGCTACTATCTGCAGCCGGTCACACCCAGTGCGTTCAATAGCTGCCGGAAGGGCCTCCTCCACATTACGGACGAGACCCCCCGGCAAGCACACCGAGTGCACACTGGCATTCTTCCCCGACCTACCCGCTATTTTCCTGAGGGGCTCCATAACCCGCCTAACGTTGGAGCTCCCTATAACTAATAGGCCCGCCCTCTGTGACTGTCGGGACCTTGCCGGAGAATCGGCCACTGGCCCAACAGGCGAGGCATCCTGTGGTGGCTCGGAAACGATGTCATCACCACTAGGAAGCACCCCGTACCTGTTGGAAAGGGGTAAGGCAGCTGCCACGCGGCCAGATCCCACCTTCGCCTTTCGGCCAGGCACACGCGAGCCCACCACTGTCCGCCATTCACCCTGGAGTGATGGCTGACCGGTAAGATGCTCACTGCCGGAAGACGCAGCGACATCAGGGGTTCCATGTGATTCCAAGGCCACCGAAGTAGGCATAGGTCTCACCACAGTTGCCCCAACGCCACTACGAGCCGACGCCTGCGCCTCGAGCTCGATGAGCCTAACAGACAAAGCCTCCACCTGCCCCCGAAGAGTGGCCAATTCTCCTTGCGTCCGCTCACAACAACCACAGTCCCTACACATGACTATGTTTACCCTAGTCTATACGGTGACAAATTCCCAAGATAATCTTCTGATGAGCTACTCTGATAATCAAGAAACACTCACTGAAATACGAGACGCGAAAACTACGCTAGGTTTTCCCAGAAAAACTATTTAAAAGCTAAGCGCAGCAAATAAGTACAAAATAAATTTCTCTCCTAACGATCAAGAACTGTTAGTTTCTATGCAGAGCAGATAAACACAAATAGAATCCCTTCCTTAGTGGAAGGTCGTAAACAAAATGCAAAATAAACGCTTTATACAAACAGTACTCGCTGCTGCTGGTGCTCTCGCTCTGGCTGTCACAAGACAACTGCTGATTCAAGTGACTAGTGGCTAACGGCCGCGAAACAAACAGAAGACGGTTTTAGGGCGCTTTCTGTTCTAAACGATCAAGAAAACACTAAGAAATCTAACACGAAAACTACGTAAAGTTTTATCAAGAACTGTTAGTTACTATGCAGAGCAGTTAAACACTAATAGAATCCCTTCCTTAGTGGAAGGTCGTAAACAAAATGCAAAATAAACGCTTTATACAAACAGTACTCGCTGCTGCTGGTGCTCTCGCTCTGGCTGTCACAAGACAAGACAAGACAGAAGGATGTAGGTTGCAGTAGGTACTGGGAGATGAAGAAGCTTGCACAGGATAGAGTAGCATGGAGAGCTGCATCAAACCAGTCTCAGGACTGAAGACCACAACAACAACACAACTTTCAAAGTGTCATAAGGTGTATTTCGGCCACCATTGCCTAAAGCTTACTTTGTAAGTTGAAATGATATCGGTGCAGGTTTGCCTCTCTTCAAGCTATCTTCTGCATTACATTGTAGTTTCAGTATTTCCTCAAGTGTTACGTTTCTGCGGAACCAACACCAAACTTCCCCGAGGTCAGCTTCTATTAGTTGTCTGTAAATAAATCGTGTCAGTATTTTGCTACCACTTCTTTTCAACGTGATGAGCCGGTAGCATTTCACGGTCCAGTCACAGTAATGTGACCTCTGCCCACGTTCAACGTCAACGTGCAGTAACCACTCACTGGCGACGCGTAGCAGCCCTAGGAAGGTATGTAAGGAGTGTCGTGAATGGCGGTGGGGAGGGGGGGGGGGGGGAGGCACGCGGAGAACAGAGCAGTCGTTGTCGCAATGTGAAAATGGAGCGATTTATCTGACGTCCAAAATGGATGATCATTCTTTTTCGGGGCAAGAGTGGAAGTATTTCGGAAACGGCAGAGTCTGTAAACTATTCGCGTGCCGCCGTGATTAAATTATATCGTGCATAGCAAAATGGCGATAACCAATATCGGCGCCTGGGGCAACTGTGGTGTAGCGCGGACTATGGATGACAGGGATGAGCGGCGGCTGCTGAGATATCTAAGTGCGAATAGAGTTGCAACTATTGAGAAACTAATTGCCCAGACCAACAGTGTCTGCTCAACGACCGTTCAGCGAACGTTGCCGCGTATGGGCCTCTGCTGGAAGCGCCTTGACCATGTACCCATACTGACTGCTGTTCATGGCAACGACGGTCGGAATTTGCACATCACTACCTCAACTGGAAGCCCGCCCGGATAGCTGTGCAGTCTAACAGGCTGCTTCCCGAGCGAGAAGGCGTGCCGGTCCCCGGCACTAATCCGCCCGGTGGATTAGTGTCGAGATTCGGTGTGCCGGCCGGCCTGGGGATGGTTTTTAGGCGGTTTTCCGTCTGCCTCGGCGAATGCTGGCTGGTTCCCCTTATTCCGCCTCAGTTACACTATGTCGGCGATCGCTGTACAAACACCGTCTCCACGTATGCGTACACCATAATTACTCCACCACGCAAACATTTAGAGCTACACTAGTATGGAATAAGACGTTCCCGAGGCGGTGGTGGTCCACTGGGGGCCGAACCCTGAGTTGGGTGTGGGACGGCGGTGGGGTGAGTGGACTGCTGTAGCCTTTTGTGGGGTTGTGAACCACTGAGGGCTACGGCAGGGACGGAGCCTCTCCGTCGATTGTAGGTCCTCAGTTCAGTACACAATACATACCTCAACTGGACGTCCACTGAGTAGCGATAGGTCGCCTTTCCAGATGCATCAAGTTTTATGCTCCATAGGGCAGATAGCTCTTCCGTGTACGGCGTGAAACGTCTGAAAGCAAACAAGAGTGATCTCGTCATTTTAGAAGCCACGATTGATCGACACAAGCGTGTGTCTGTCCTTGAGGACCAATTCCTCTGTTACATGCAATTTGTTTTTCATCGGCGAAATAGTATCCACCAGCAGGACAATGCAACGTGACATACTGCCCGCAGTGTACGTGCACCAGTATTTTACTGTAATCCGTAGGCCACCAAACTCCCAGAATTTCAATCCAACCCAGGATCTGTGGGACCACCTTGATCAGTCAGCTCGCATCATGGATTCTGAACCTAGAAACCTAGCGCAGTTTACTGTGACACTGGAGTTGCCTGGCTCCACACCTCTTCCAGAACCTCACTGACTCTCTCCCAGCACATATCGCGCTGCAAAAGGTGCTTTATGTAGGATTTTGACTGGTGGTCACTTTAATGTGACAGGACAGTGAAGAACCAACAAGCACCTACCGTCTTTGAATTAGGTATTACTACATTATTTTTGAAGTTCAAGAGAATATCGCCTATCTCATATACGTTCCATACCAGACGGTGTTGTTTAGTCATGGCTAATACTCCTGGATCTCAATAATTCTGAGGGATTGTCGGCTATTCCAGTAGCATAGTTTTGACTTTAAACTTTCGGTGCACTGTCTAATTTCTCTCTCAGTGTCAGATTCCTGTACCCTTCTACTCTTTCTGTAATGTTGTGTTCAATTTCGTTTCCCATATACAGGGCGTAAACGGTAACTGCTTACAGCGTTTCGCAGTAGTGTAGGGGAAGACGAGTAAAATAGTTTGATAAAAGAAAGTTGTAGTCTGTCAAGCCGTAAATCAGATCGACAGTTTCAGATGAAATCTTATTTGTAAACTATAACTAGAGGTCTGCGCGGATAAGAAAAGTGCAATCCGCATCCGCACCGCATCTGCAAGGTCCTAATCCGCAACCGCATCCGCAGCAATTAATCCGCATCCGCAAGTTCCTTATCCGTATCCGCATATATTTAAGTTTTGAATGAGTAATTAATAGTAATAGACAGTAGTACTTAGAATTATGGTATGTAATGACATAGTTATTGTTAGGGTACAATTTCTGCGACAACTTAACTACTTTTGACTTCTTAAATCACAGGAAATGCTCTATACCTACTCTAAAGCAGACCATTCCAAACAGGAAAGCATTGGCGCTCCGGAGCACACACAGTAGCGGCTCGGATCTCGTGAGATTGGAAACGCTATTTAAAAAAATAAAATTCAGTGTAATAGTATTAAATGATGAAAATACGTGTATAGAAACAATTATATTTCGCTGCCCTTGTGCCACGGCAGCTGAAAATGACGATGGTTTTAAACTGTTACTAGCACATTGCATCATTTACCGACAGTTTTTTTTTTTTTTGTACTCACTGCTTGGATGTGTCAAATTTTGAAGCCATTCATGTCAGCTGATGATTATATTATAGCTTACGCGTTCAGTCCTCGTCATTTCCAGGTGAAAATATTTACAGTATTAGGCCTACACTGCAAAACGCTGGCGCACCTGTGGGAAAGTTAAACTACCAGCAATAATTGACGCTGTCTGGAAGAAATAACTCGTCTTCCGAAGAGTGACAACAAAATCAGTGGTTATAGAAATTAGGAGTCCAGTTAGCTTTAGCTAAAAATACGATTGAAATCTCGAACCTCACCTTGTGGCTGATTTATCGAATTAAGACCTAGCGATAAATGAAATGTCTGTTTCATTTTCAACTAAACAAAGTTTTTCACACTTTAAAACATCCTCAACATTGGCCTAAATTACTAAGACAAAATTTGCAGTAGATTTCGCTGTTAATACTTTCAATGCTAAAAAATAATTTTTTTCAGAGTTTAATGGAACTGCAAACGATTTCAAGATGTCTATATAAAAACCACTGTTCCATAACTTCAAATGTTAGGCACTGTTCCCTGTTAAGCAATACCGAGTTACAGTTAAAATGTTCCATTTTGTTACGAATTTCAGCCCTTATCTTTACTAATTGGCTGGTAAATTAAAGACAAATTATTATTTTGGATGATTTGAATATTTTGTAAGTTTTAAATGTGATCAGAATAGTCTTTCACGGGCTATCGCAGTCACAGCTTGTTGGTGGTCGTGAGCCGTAGTTTGAAGTCCCACTTGTAATTAATTACAAGGCCCGCCGTGCCACCGCTCCGGCCGGGCTGTTTCACTGTTCACAAAGAGCGACAATGTTCGGTGGCTGCAAATGTTACTGTAGTGCACGCTAAAATTTAGGTAGTTTAATAATATTGACGTGTTAGCTGTTGAATGTTCTTGTTGCGAAGAGTAAAAACTTAAAATTGAGCTCTTTAATATGAAAATTACAACAAAATAAATTGCTTGTTAAATATTTCCTTCTTTCACCTAATGCTACTTATATGTTCTTGTTGCGAATAGTAAAAATACTAACAATAGGTCAAGGAAATTCTTTATTATAAATATTACAATAAAAACTCACAGACTTCAGATTAAATATTTTCATCTTCTGCTATTTCTGATTCAAATTCTGTAAATGAAAGAATCAGATGAAAAAAAATTGTAACTAATTCAGATAAGCCCAAAAAATACAGTGAAGTAAGAGAAGCTGTACAAGTACCTTTTTACTTTGGAAGATTACTATGCAGGAACATGATGTCATCAGTCGTCTGTGGCTTCAAAGACGTGCGTCGGTCCTGCATTATTTGTCCCGCAGTAGAGAAGCTTCTCTCAGATGGCGCGCTGGACGCTGGGATGCAGTGCACGAAGTATGCGAGTTTGGAAAGACACGGATAGACGTTTTCACGTCCATGCCACCAAGCTATCAGGTCGATGCCTTCCGAAAATTGGACTTTATCATTCGTATATCTGAGAATTTCATCTGACGCAAAGTCAAGATCTCTTGTCGATTCATCTTCTGGGGAATCTTCAAATTCATTAAAAAGTACGTCAGGTTTCTGTTTTTTTGCAGGAATTCCAGATGTTGTTTCCTCCTTATCTTTTAACTGTGGACAATTTCTCGCAACATAATTTTTCGCTTCCTTTACAACTTCATATTTTTCGGCAATGCTAAGAAATTTTATGTTTTTATATTTTGGATTCAAAAACGTTGCAAGATTATGGGTTACTGTTATGTCCCATTTGCTGATTAAAATATATTTGGCTGTACTCTTTAAATCTATCAGAAATGGGCTGTCGCCATCATTTTTTTCAAGGAAGGAGAGAAGTTTTAACTTCCACAACACACATAAATAAAGCGTAGAGGTTTTGGAGGCTTCGAGATCACAAGAAGCTATTTTAAATGGTGTCAGAAAGGTTATTATATATTCCAACATCCTCTTGTCTATAGAATCAATCAAATTATCTTGATTTTTCTCTGACAAAACTGACAGAACTTCAAACCATTGTGAATTAATAGACTCAAACATATCCAATTTACTGTTCCATCGTATGTCTATATCTACTTTCAATGACTTCTGAAGGCGATTCTGAAGACCAGATCTTTTAAAGAAAGTTGTGATAGCTCGACAGGAATTTATTAGTCGCTGCACGTTACTCTCCTCATCATTCACGTCTCCTCGAGTCGTGTGCTCCAGCGCAGTATTAAGAATGTGTGCTGAGCACGACAGCCTCTTGTATTGGCGAAGTACTGCCACAATATTTGGACCTCTATCCGTAACGAACACGATGTTATTCACAGCACTGAATAAATCGAACGACCGTAGTATCTTAATTAATTCAAGTTTAATGTATTCTCCTGTCTTTTTGATCTCACTCTCAAAATTTTTGGTGCACAACACTCGATCCTCAAGTTTCACTTCTTCATAACTAACATAATGTGCAATCACTCCCATATAGTTTATTTTACGAATGAGTCCATAAATCGACAGTTAGTGCTCCATCTACATCTCTGAATATATTCTTCACTTCTGCGGAGACAGTTTCACGCAGACGATCGGCCGTTTCCTAACTAGATCTGGATATGGTGGTTGGATGAGGTAGCAGTTCCTTAGCACTCATTGCACCGTACTTGGCCCCCACATCAATAAGTAACTGTGCCGTCTCGAGAAACCCAGTTCCACACGCAACTTCGAATGGTAAAATGTCTTTGCTGACAAAATTGATAAGTTTTTCTGTCGCGGGCTGTCTTCAAATTTGGCGGAACTTCAGGAACTTTCACGTCTCTCTTGGTATTTAAATAAGTAATTATGCTACTTTGTCCAGCCTCACACGAATGTTTTAGCAAATTTGAAGTTACACTTTTGTGTCCAGTGTAGGAATATACTTTCTTACATGCAAAACAAGCCACTATATCTTTTATCTTATCGTTGCCATCAAATACGTATCCGAATTTTTTCCAAATTGGCGATTTCAATTTGTTTTCCTTCACTAATGTAAAATCACCTGTTTTCACCTTAAACGAAATTGTATCCATCGATATGGTGTTCATTTGAAGAAAGAACTCTCACTGATATTTGCTACGATGCACGTTGTCACTCGGTCACTACAAAGCGCTAACTGAAAGCAGCAGAAAATTGCAACGGGCACCTGTCTGGTAGACAGTGGGCAGGTTTGCCACCCAGAGAGCACTTCACAGGCCATAAAAAAGACACGGTCGCGGAAACGGATTAGGCGCAGGTCTCTTGGGTACAGCTACGTCGGTCGTAGCCAGGGGCTGAGGACAACAGACATCCGCTCTACCCGGGCCCTGCGGGATTCCAAGAATGTCAACAGACTAGAAGTTTTCAACTAACATTGCAACATACGTACTGGGCAGATACCTTGCTCATTATCCGCAGATGACCCGCGGATATCCGCGCCGGTCGCGATTTTATCCGCCAAGTAACAAATACAGCGGATATCCGCATCCGCGCAGACCTCTAACTATAACCCAAAATCCACCCGCTTATGTCGCTATCGCACGACTATGCTGTGTCGCTCGACTCGGAGCTAGGCCAGTTCGAATCCTGGAGTTGGATGAAATTTCCAGCGCTAGTATTTTGCCAGCAAGGGATGGCGGTGTAAATATCCTGATCACCTGTCTTTGCACCATTGTCCTGGATTCAGTTCCAAACCTCCACTGCAGGGTCTATGTTCGTCTATGTTCTGAGAGTATCTAGTTATGCTGGTGGTCTTCTATTCGTCGGATGGGAAAGTTTAACTCGCCCCCCCCCCCCCCCGCCTTTCATGCTATTCGAGAGGAGTAGGGTACGGGCTGATACCGAGTTTCACCCTCTCACCATCATCATCATCATATCACACAAACACAACGCTATACACGCAACCATTACATACATGTATGCTCCGCAAATACACATACGGCACACCTCTCACATGTCGAATGTAATTTCTATCGTTTTACTTGTATTTATCAGCTTCTTTCGTGTGGTTCAAATTGGTATTTCGTTTCTCTCTTAGAAATATTCCCCATATTTAGTAACATATTATGGAAGTCAGAACAGTTTCTTGTTTGCAATGAGATAAAAAGGATTTTGAGGGATGACTTCAGTGAACTAGTCCTCCAAATCCTGATATACAGGCCTTGAAGGCCCCGTGGTACCGACCGGCCGCCGTGTCATCCTCAGACGTATGCATCACCAGATGCAGATATGAAAGAGCACTTGAAAAGTACACCGTTCTCCAGTTCTGCCGTTTTTGTGACCAGTGTCGCTACTTCTCAGTCAAGTGGCTCCTCAATTGGCCTTACAAAGGCTGAGCGCAGCTCGCTTGCCAACACACTCGGCAGACCCGGACTGTGACACATCCAAGTATTAGACAAGCCCGACAGCGCTTAACTTCGGTGATGTAAGGGAACCGGTGTTACCTTTGTGGTAAGGTCTTTGGTTATTCAGATAACTAGTTTTACTTAAAACACGATACTTCTAATTAATTAAAAGCCAATAAACGTACATCGATAGCTCTTGTAGAGAAAATCGGATTTTAGTATCGTAATCCTCTGATCAAACGGAATCGTTTGATGTACATTACAATAACATATTTTTGACTTTTAGTTTGGCATTTTTTTTGTAGTTATCATTTTGTATGTTTTCCGCCCATTCAACCCGATCCAATTGATACGCATGCTGTCTTAGGAGAAATGGTTGATGTTCAAGGATATTACAGAGACAATCACTCGAACCAAAAAGGGTCCATTGATTCATGAGGTTGTCTCCATATCCATACACGTCCATCCTCTCGATACAATTTGAAACGGGACTCGTCCGATGAGGCTACATGTTTCCAGTCATCAACAGCCCAATGTAGGTGTTGACGGGCCCAGGCGAGGCGTATAGCTTGTGTCGTGCAGTCATGAAGGGTACAAGAGTGGGCCTAGGAATGCGAAAGCCCATATCGCTGATGTTTCGTTGAATGGTTCGCATGGTGACTCTTGTTGAAGGCCCAGCATTAAAATCTGCAGCAATTTGCTTAAGGATGGCAATTCTGTCACGATGTCCCTTTCTTGCAGGATCTTTTTCCGGCCGCAGCGATGTCGGAGATTTGATGTTTTACCGGATTCTTGACATTCACGGTACGCACGTGAAATGATCGTACTGGAAAATACCCACTTCATTGCTACCTGGGAGATGCTGTGTCCCGTCGCTTTTAAACCTTGATAACCTGCCATTGTAGCAGCAGTAACCGATCCATCAACTGCGCCAGACACGCCACTTGTCTTATATGGGCGTTGCCGACCGCAGCGCCGTATTCTGCCTGTTCACGTATCTCTGTATTTGAATACGCATGTCTATAGCAGCTACTTTGACGCTTCGGTGTAAGTAGGAAGTACATCCACGGGAGCTGTGAATCTGAGAATTAGCCTTTGGGGCCTCACTTTTTGCAGATTAAAGCGGGTAGGACGTCAAACGGGCCGTCTTGGAGCAGGAGAGACACCACAGGACATTTTAATTTCCATTGTCTATGCTTTTACGAATAAATTCATAAAACTTCGTCAGCATGACCAGGAAGGATTACGGATTCACAATCATAGCAGTGGAAGTTCAAAAAAATAGCAAAATAATTTTTTTTTTACATGTGAAAGTTCATAACTTTTTCACTTCTATTGGCTGCGTTTGTTGCTATAGATACACGTTTCTTCATAAGTAAGAGAGATTCTTCGATGAATTTTGTACAGCATAGGAACCATACTTACAGGTGTATGAAACTCTAGAAATTATTTACTTTATGAAAAAATTAACGTGCTGTTACATTTTAAACTCCATGTTTAGAAAAAAGTCAAATTTTATAGTTAATTATCTCAATTTTTACCACAGTTTTTAATAGATTTGGAAAATTCTAGAGTTTCATACACCTGTACGTATGGTTTGTATGCTGTGCAAAATTCATCGAAGAATCTCCCTTACTTATGAAGAAAAGTGTACCTATAGAACAAATGCAGCCAATGGTAAGTGAAAAAAAGGATGAAATACAAATGTAAAAAAATAAGTTATTTTCTTATATTTTTGAACTTCCACCACTATAAGTGTAAATCCTGAATCCTTTCTGGTCATTCTGACAAAGTTTTATGAATTTATTTTTAAAAGTATAGACAGTGGAAATTAAAAATTCCTGTGGTGTCTCTCCTGCTCCAAGTCGTCCCATTTGACGTCCTACCCGCCTTAAAAAAGAGTTGCCTAACGTTTTTGAGCTGTTTGTTAAGTGCCACACGGTGATGGCTGTACAACATTGCTGAAACCTGTCGAGCTGTAAATATTCAAATAGTGTATTTTCTGAGAAAAGTTGAACAGTAATTACTAGTTCTGCAGCTGCGACTAAAAATGGAGCTTCACTCTCGTGATGCCCCTTCTGACGATCCCAGAACAGATTTGAGTCCGCGCTCTTGAGGCACCGTAGGTCCTCACAGAAAACCGGTGTATTATCACTAAAATGTTCTGGTAAATAACGGGCACCTTCGGGTAACTAAAAGGGAACGTTAGGAGAATGAGAGAGAAACTGCAATCTTTAGCAATTTCGAGGCCCGCCGGCTATTTTCGCGAGAAGATTTGGAGGCGGCCGGTGCAGATGACAGGCCTGAGAGGGGCTCGGCTAATGGCCGGCGGCTGGCGCCGCTCTGTGCTGTGTTGTACAGACAGGGCGCGGGGCCTGCGACCCGACCCGACCCGACCGCCCACCAGCCTCTGACCTTCAGCCGCGCCGCTGGCGGCTGCTCCTCAAAGGCGCTGCCGGAAGCAATCTTTCAGTGGCCACTCCCGGTCACGCCTGAGTCCCTCTGACGCCTCTGCTGGTGTCCTTAATGAGGCGGGCCTCTGTGACACTGACATGTGTCGAAGAGGAACTGTCGCCTGCTGCACTCCAGCACGTCAGACCGTATCTTACTGCAGTCTAAGTTTCGAGAAGGTTTTTGACACGGTTTCTCGAAAATGGCTTGTAATCAAATTCCATGCTTACGCAATATCGTCACAATTATGCGACTGGATTCGTGGTTTCGGTAACAAAGGTCAACGTTCGTGTAGTATCATAGACACAAATACTGCTACAACGCCGCGCCAACGCAAGGTTGGCAGCCCGTCGTATGTAGAGAGCCTGTATAGGGAGAGAGTGGCCAACCGGACGATACGGCGGCCATTTTTCTGCCAAACTGCGGGCGGGACTTTTGAATGGCCAGTAATGGAGTAGTGTAGTACACACTCACCGAATCAAAAGCACAAGACAATATGGCGAAATGATTCGTTAAATGCCTTTGTTTACAAGAATAATGTGTTATAATAATTTTCACACAGCCAATTTATAGGTCTGTTTTCAAATTTAACTATGTATATTGCAAGTTGTTTTATATGTAGTAAAAAGCAAAAACGACTTAGTTCGCATAGATAAAGAGTATTTGGTTGGTTTCCACAAGGCTCCTGTTTGATTTACGTCAGCCCTGTTGACTGCGACTGCCCACTGCTTTCGTCTCTCTTCATTGCGTGCAAATGCTAACATGCGAAATCCACCTTCGCCTCTATTGGAACAACCAAATTCAGCACAACCTGGCATCGTTTACGAACGTCTGCAGAACGAATTACATATGTCAAAAACAATACTGTACAATTACTAACGTGTTTACTTCAAACATGTAAGCCTACCGACTTCATCACAAAACGCTTCATTATTTCAAGGTTGTTACTGATAACGTAATGAATCATCCCAACAATTACTGCAACCGTTTTTTCTGTATGTTCAACTCCAACACGTCGGTTTTCAAGAATGACGTCGTCAATCCGGGTTTCAAGCGATTGGATTGACTCTTCAACTGGTCGATTAGGACGTTGCTCGTCAGTCAGAGAGGTTCGAAAGGTTTTAAATTGTTCTACCTATTTACATAGATTTCCGCAGTAGATTTGGGGTTGGTGTCCAAACAGCGACGTCATCAGTCGTATCGGATTAGGGAAGTATGGGGAAGAAAATCGGCCGTGTCCTTTCAAAGGAATCATCCCGTCATTTGCCTGAAGCAAGTTAGGGAAATCAAAGAAAATCTAAATCAGGACCGCCGAACGCAGGTTTGAACCGTCGTCCTCCCGAATGCGAGCCCCGTGTGCTAACTACTGTGGCACCGCCCTCGGTTTTCCGCAATTTATTTAAGTTTCACCACATTGTACAATCACTTGAGAAAATATTTTAGCCGGTTTTTCACCTTCAGAAAGCAAACAACGGATCACTGAACGTCGTTCAAGTAATGTGGAAACTTGAAGCAGCCACACCATCATTAAATACGGTATTGAGGTTATAAACAAAACTACTTTTTTACATCAGCTGTTATTAACTCATCCCATTTATGTCAACCTACAATACTGAAAGTACAAAACTGTTCCCATAAACTGCTTCATTTCTACATCAGTATGTCTCTTTAAATATTGAATAGCCCTCGTAAACAATTTAAAAACCAGTGGACTGTTATCATTAGCGGTCGAAAGTGTTGACAAAGACGTTCTCAGTATTCAAATAAAGATCGCTGACTTACTGGCCGACTTTATGTCGCAAGGGAAAGGAATCATCAGTTTGGTTGGAAACCCTGATCACCTTTATCACCTCTCAGCGTAGCTGCATACGCTGTACTAAAGGTTTGCAGCATAACGTTCGCACACACGTAAAACTTTTTTTTTATTTTTTCTTAGGACAGTCACTGACGAAAAGATCCATCCCCCAAATCTGGCATTCGAGTCTAGCAGAACTTAAAGACACATTAAAGACGCACACGACCATAATGTCCGACCAGTGGTACACAACTTCAAGGGGTCCTGTAGTCATAAAGATGACGAATTCTGGGTGTCCGAGCATGAGTGATGCAGATGTGAAACGGATGCGACAGGCGTTTATCCGGAGCCCAGTCTACTCAATTTAACGGCTACTAAAACATTTGGTTATGCCGGAAACCTCACCTTTCAGAAATATATGTGATAAACTTTGTTTGTGGAGAGTGTCCACCTTGAGCAAAACACAATGTCTTATTTTTATTTTTATTCCCCAAACATGTTTCGCGGCAGTTACAGCAACATCAGTGGGTTTTGTGTTATCTTCCGTGAAACAGAAGAAATGCTTTTCACTACTAGTGTAAATATAAATTTGAGTTTTTAGAGACAGTATTTACGTATATGAAAAAACGGATTTTTTTTTGTATATATACTTTGTCATCACATGCCGTGGATTTCCAGGATTTTATGTACCTTAATGCAGTTGTTTTGTTTCGCAGTTTGTCATCTACAACCACACAGAACTTGATGTAGAACAGTTATTTAGTTCAAAAATTTACGAATGGACATGTTATGGTTATGCCTTCCATTAACTAGTACTATGTGGAAGATTGTGTATGTGTGTGTGTGTGTGTGTGTGTGTGTGTGTGTGTGTGTGTGTGTGTGTGTGTCCGTGTGTGTTTGGAAGGTGGGCCTGGGTTGTTTATAGGTTAATGTTGCCTGATGGTTCTTTGAGGGCAGAGGACAGAGTTCCATTTGCAGAGCACTGTGTATTAATGTATTACTCGTTTTCCTTCAATTGTGGCCTTTTGTATTTGACAGTTTTCTTCAATTATCAATTTTTGTGGAGGGCTGTTGCTGCATTTGAGAATTTTTCAGGTCAGTGCTGATGTTTTTTGGGCTGTGTTTCATGTTCATAAGGTGTTCAGCAAATGTTGAATGGCAGATTTACTTTTTAATGATCTTCTGTGTTCTGTGTATCTGGTATTAAAGTTAATGCATATATATATATATATATATATATATATATATATATATATATATATATTGATTTGGAGTCTTGGCATGTCAGTTGGTGAATACCAGTGTGTTGTGTTTTCCTATGCTTGTGTTGGTTGCTATTAATTTTCTCTGTATTGAGTTGTCTGTTGTGTAGGCTAATTTAAGTCCTTGTTATTTTGTTTTTTGTTCTTTTTTTAATAATTTGGCTGTTCTCTGGGCTGCTTTGTTGTTGTAAGAAAGGATGTACCATTTCCTTGTGGTTGAAGAAGTTTCTTGCTCAGCGTGCGTGTGTGTGTGTGTGTTCTGTGTGTTTGTGTTATGTGTGTTTATATTCTGTGTGTCTGTTTTTGTAAGCTGGCGACAGGTTGTTTGCTTCTGTGTGCTATGTGTCCATTTAGTTTTGTTTTAATTTTGTGATTCTGTTCCTCTATAATATCTGTATCGTATCCATTCTCCATAGCCATTTGTTTAATTGTCCGTAATTTATTTTTGTAGTTTTCTTCACCCAGTAGAGTTTTGTTCAGCATGTACCTGAAACTGACTCGTTTATTCGCAATTGGATGATTAGAGTGTTTGTGTATAGCTGTCCTGGTGGTGGTGCCTTTCCTGAATGTGGAGAATTGGGTTCGTTCTTGTCTCTTTGTATTGTGAGGTCAAGGAAATTTAACATTGTGTCGTTTTCGGTTTCTATGGTGAATTTTATGTTGGAATGATGTGTTTATATCATTGTGGAGTTGTTGGATGCGACGGGGTGTTTCATCTATAAGAGATATGTCGTCATCTACATACCGATACTAGTATAATATCCTGCCTGTTTGGGCCTTACTATTGTTTCAAATATTTCGTTTTCAATGTGATTGAGGAAACCGTTGGTGTCCGCAGCTCGTGGTCGTGCGGTAGCGTTCTCGCTTCCCGCGCCCGAGTTCCCGGGTTCGATTACCGGCGGGGTCAGGGATTTTCTCTGCCTCGTGATGACTGGGTGTTGTGTGATGTCCTTAGGTTAGTTAGGTTTAAGTAGTTCTAAGTTCTAGGGGACTGATGACCATAGATGTTAAGTCCCATAGTGCTCAGAGCCATTTGAACCACTGACTGGTGACCCCATAGGAGTTCTTGCGAGTAGAACTGGTTCTCATATGAGAAATAATTTGTCATCAGTTTTAGAATGCTTGCGGTTTTCTTTATGTGGGTCTAGGAATGACATTCTGTTGTTCTAATTGTCGTTTGATGATGCTGATGGTTCCAGAGTACATGGCTGTGACGCCAAATGATATGAGCGTAGCTGTTATGGGTGTGTTGATGTCTTTGATTTTTTGTATCAGCTCTTTGGCGTTGCAAAAATAAATAAATAAATAAATAAATGGCTCTAAGCACTATGGGACGTAACATCTGAGTTCGTCAGTCCCCTAGACTTAGAACTACTTAAACCAAACTAACCTCAGGTCATCACACACATCCATGCCCGAGGCGGGATTCGACCCTGCGACTGTAGCAGCAGCGCGGTTCTGGCCTGAAGCGCCTAGAACCGCACGGCCACAGCGGCCGGCTAGGTGTTTCAAATGCTTCTGCTGTTTGTGTATACATAATGTTTCTGTAAGTATGTGCATATTTCTCGGGCTGTGTGATATGAGGGTGCACTTCTGAAATTTACCGCTGGAGGTATTGGAGTGTCCTCTTCGGGACGTTTTAGTAGACTGTTCAGTGTAGGTGCCTTGGGGTTCTTTTGTTTTAACTGCTTCAGTTTCTGTCTTGTGAATATGTGTGCAATAATTCTTAGATATGTCTGTGTATTTTTCCGGTATCTTTGTATTGGTTCACATGGACAGAAGAGCTTTACTCTCAATATGATACGTGATCAAATTGATAAAGTTCATTACGGAATCTCCTATAGAATTAGCGAGAATTTGTTAGAAGGAGATAGAGCAGACTGCCCCACCCGACGTACGGTCGACCCATCGACAGTGGTTCAGCAGCAAGCACGCGACCAACTCCGTATCCTCCTCGTCGACTCTCGGTCGGGCAACACTAGTTACGCTGGCGCCGAAGCTCTCGGGAAATGTGGCTCTGGCCTTCCTAAGCCGCCGGTAACGGGCCGTGAACGCCAGCCACCAGAAGGAGCGCAGCCCTGGTGTTGAAAAAAAGAGTCCGCAGCCATTTGGCCGATACGTGTCGCACTGCACGGGGCTTCCCCGCAGGTGGCTCGCCTCTCGACTCGCCTGCCCTCTGGCCGGCGCCCGGGGTGGGCGGCGGCGCGCTGCGAATCCCCCTTTGATTGCAGCCTCGGGGCGGAAGCCATCACAGCGTCCGGCGACCAGCTAGCCGGCCGCGAGAAGGCAAACGCGCCTCCGAGGAGCACTAGAAGTAATCCGGCCACCGCAGGGGGATCACGGCCGCCGCCGGCCACATAAATTGGCCGGCCCATTGTTACAGGATTACACTCCCCAGGGCTGCACCGGCGAGTCGCCTGTAACGATTTCATGTTCATCCCTTTAAATTGTATCACCCTCTTTCCCCCTTCCGCCCTGCCCGCAGCCCTCACGCGTGAAAAAGGACATTCGCTTCTTTCTTTGCTCGCCGGAACGTCGCGGGGGTCGCATTGGAATCCAATCCGGGGAAAGGGCGACGAGCAAGCTGCTCCCGGTTATAGCGCTGGCCGAGGCGATCTCCTCCACTCCCGCGTAATCGTTATTGTGGCGTCGTGGGTTAGGAGTCTCGTGTGAATTTAGAGGGCGCGGAAATGTGTGCTGCGCCGGAGCGCTGGTGGCGCGGAGTGAATTCGGCTGCCGTACAGAGCAGACCTGAAGCTGGCAAAATTGTACCCTGTCCAATACTTCACACGCGCAGCCACAGCTCACTTCCGCAGGGTGAAGCACACCTTCAGTCGTCCGTCAGAGCATCCAGTGACTGTCGATTTGCACAGTGTCACGATGTGGAGTATTTCTTTGGATAAATTTCAAGAAAATATGGCCTGTAATGTAGCTGAAAAGGCCAATATACAAGGGATATGTGGAAAGTAAGTTTCAATCGGCCGCGAAATGAAAACCACTGTGAAAATGAAAAATGTTTCAAATAAAACAATTAGCCACAAATTCCAGCTACTTACCTACACAGTCGCCGATGCGACTTACTCATTTGTCGTAGCGTTGTACCAACTTTCCAATACCCTCGTCATACACTGAAGCACTAAAGAAACTGGTATCGGCATGCATATTCGAATACAGAGATATGCAAACAGGTAAAATGCGGCGCTGCTGTATAAGACAAAAAGTGTCTGGCGCACTTGTTAGGTACGTTATTGCTGCTACTATGGCAGGTTATCAAGATTTAAGCGAGTTTGAACGTGGTGTTACAGTTGGCGCATGAGCGATAGGACACAGCATCTCCGAGGTAGCGATGAAGTTGGGATTTCCCTGTAGGACCATTTCAGTAGTGTACCGTGAATATCAGGATTCCGGTAAAACATCCAATCTGCGAGATCCCTGCGGCCGGAAAAGACCCTACAAGAACGGGACCAACGATGCTTTAAGAGCATCGTTCAACGTGACAGAAGTGCAACCCTTTTGCAAAATGCTGCAGATTTCAGTGCTGGGCCACTAACAAGTGTCAGCGTGCAAACTATTCAACGAAACATCATTGATATGGGCTTTCGAAGCGGAAGACTCACTCGAGTACGCTTGATGAATGCACGACACTAAGCCTTACGCCTCGCTTGGGCCGTCAACACCGACACTGAACTGTTGATGACTGGAAACACGTTGCCTGGTCGGACGAGTCTCGTTTCAATTGTATCGAGCGAATGGACGTGTATGGGTACAGAGACAACCTCATGAAGCTGTGGACCCTGCATGTCAGCAGGGGACTGTTCAAGCTGGTGGAGGCTCTGTAATGGTGTGGGGATTGTGCTGTTGGAGTGATATGGGACTTCTGATACAGTCTAGATACAACTCTGACAGTTCACAAGTACGTAAGTATCCTGTCTGATCACCTGCATCCATTCATGTCCATTGTGCATTCCGACGGATTTGGGCAATTCCAGCAGGACAATGCGATACCCAAACGTCCTGAATTGCTACTGAGTGGCTCGAGGAACACTCCTCTGAGTTTAAACACTCCCGCTGACCACCAAACTCCCCAGACATGAACATTATTGAGCAATTATGGGTTGCCTTACAACATGCTGTTCAGGAGAGATCCCGACTCGTACTCTTACCGATTTATGGACAGCCCTGCTAGATTAATGGTGTCAGTTCCCTCCAGCACTACTTCAGGCATTATTCGGGTCCATGCCACGTCGTGTATCGGCACTTCTGCGTGCTCGCGGTGGTCCTCAGGATATTAGGCAGGTGTAACAGTTTCTTTTTCTCTTCAGTGTAGAAGGCAGCTGCCAGTGCTTTCCGCCAATAACTCGTTGTCTGTTCCAAAATGTTGTCTTTACAGCCAGTGGTTCACGTGAGCAGAGATGAAATTCAGAGGGAGTTATTTACAGGCTGTATTGTGGGTGATCGAACACTTCTCATTGAAAACGCTACAGGAGTATCTTCACTGCCCCTATAGAATGCGGCTGAGCTTCGTCTTGAAGATGGAAACGCGTGACAACTACATTATGTGGGCTGCATAGCTTCAGGCGAAATTTCTCACCAGGCCCTCGTATTTGGCGGAAGAGGCTATTTTCTATGCGTGTTTACATGCTCACTGTGTGCTCAGAATTGAAAATAGCGACGTGACTCGATCGACTGTCGTACTACTGACATTACTCGTAATTGCACAGTACCTGTGGCACAGGGCTGGCTTTAACCTTTAAATCGCAGCAGGTGCTTTAAATGGGTGTCAGAAATCTACAGTCTACTTCAAAACTACCTACATACTATGAGTCGTGGTCGGTGTGCATAAGTCATATCTGGGATTTATCGCATCTTCCCCCTACTCCAAGACGTGGCGGATTCCAACCGTCACGGCGATCTGCCATTCCACGCCCGGGCGGAATGGGATGGTGCACTACTTACTCTAACTTATGCTAACTTACGCTAAGGACAACATACAGACCCATGCCCGAGGGAGGACTCGAACCTCCGACGGAGGGAGCCGCGCAGTTACCTCGCATCGGACGGACGGACGGACAGATAATAACTGTCTGAAAATAAGAAATTAAACTTTTCACTTGAAGGAAGACTTGAACTAAGGATCTATTGTTTCCCATCTGCTCACTTTAACCACGGAACCACAGCGCTCCTGAGCTCACATTATCCTTTGCATGGGGGCTTAATTAAAATATAATGCAAATACTTTTAATTTTTTGTATTTGAATGTTCGTTTACAAAGTCTCGTAAACGGTTGGCCCTGACTAGTATTATTACGCAATCTGACTGCATAGAACAACAACAAAGAATGAAATGGAAATTTTCATTAGCACAATTAATTAATTAAGTCCCCAGCAACTATAAAACCTACGAAACCAAAGCACAAGTATAACTGTTCTGTGTGTGGAAGTGTGATTCAACGTACGCATCTGGCACGGTTCTTCTTCAATAACACAAGAAATTTTAAATAACATTTATACTGAATTAATTAAAGAAAATAGAAATACCATAATTACTCAAGAAAACCAGAATTACACTCTAATACAAGAACACAAGCCAGATGCTTTGTTGACTGAACCTGTAATGACGCATTATTTAAGACACTGAAATAATGAAAAACAAAAAAAACACGGAATATTTTACCTTCACATATATTGACGAAAAGCACTCTGATCATTACAGTATTTCCATTCGAACCATCTGCTGTCTAGCCCATCAAACAACTGCATAAAACATGGAACAACATCTCGATAAACACTGCCCACTAGCACATCTCAACACACACTGACTACTACGAGTCCTCGACAAGCACTGCCCACTACGACATCTCAATAATCACTGCCAGTGGAGGCGGCGGAACAATACTCTCTAGCGCGATCTCTGGCGCTGTGGCTCAGTGTAGCCACCTTTCATATGCCCTTCCTCCACGGGCTAGAATTTGATGGTATTTTTGCCAGCATTGGTGGTGAAAATACCACCAAATTCGTCAAAAAAATACAGACAAAAATAAAAGATAATATTAATGCGTAAATATCATATAACTAGATAAAATTTTGGCTTTGCACTGACCTTTCAATAACCTATTATATAGAATACAGTAAGCAATACAAATTCTTTCATACATGTGACTTTACATAACAGTTTACACAAGTATTATGTGGTTAAACAGTTCAATTAATAGCGCCAGCAATGACGAATATGTGCAGGTAAGAGTCTCATAACTTTTCACAAACAGTAATACACAAAAAATCAGTTTATACAAACATTCACATAAACGCTTTCCATAGCCCAAGAAACAAGTAGTTGACAGTTCCAGCAGTAGCACCCAGCAATGGTCAACAGGTGCAAATACCAACAAGTGACATTTTTTCAGTAGAAACAGTCCATCAGTAGCACCCAGTAATGTTGAATAGGTGCAGACACCAACAAGTAACACCATTTCAGTATAAGCAGTTCCATTAGTGGCACCAGCAATGTTGAACAGGTGCAGACACCAACAAGTAACACCATTTCAGTATAAGCAGTCCATCAGTGGCACCCAGCAATGTTGAGCAGGTGCAGACATCAACAGGTGACATCTTTTCAGTAGAAGCAGTCCATCAGTGGCACCCAGCAATGTTGAACAGGTGCTGACCGCAGTCCATAAAATTCACTATCACTAATCACACTGTTCATCAGCAGAAATTAAACATGTCCTAGTGGCACCAATCATGTAGAAAAAGTGCAAGTAACAGTCCATAATATTCCCTATCACTAATCACGCAGTTCATCAGCAGAAATTAAACATGTCCTAGTGTCACACATCATGTTGAAAAGTGCAGCACCATCACTAATCAGACAGTTCAGGCATGAACAATAGTTTGAATACACATACAATGCTTTTACACTAAACATACAAATCATAACAAACACACAAATGATATCAGATAATTGTCCTATTAACGATTACAATACACAAATACAAGTAAACCTATAATATTTATGGGTGTCAGTGCAAGCCACAACAAATAAGTAAAATAATATTTAGGAGATAGGTTGGTACCAATTTGGGATAGGAAAAGGAAAACACACAAAACACACTCACTCATCTTTCATCCACATTAGTGCTACTGTGTAATTGAATAGTGTTAACTGTGTAAATGCAATTCTGTCAAAATTTTATGTTCATCATGTGTATCAAGTAGTAGTGGCAGCAATGTATAACAGTCAATAATAGTTAGTCAACGTCATAGTCATCATGTCAAGACCAATGTTTGCCAAGCCAGATCAAAATGTACGGTTGCTAAACAACTGTCAGTGAGCCAAGATATGCAAATACTTCCTCTCTTCAAAAAAAGTAATCAAAATGTACGGTTGCTGAACAACTGTCAGTGAGCCAAGATATGCAAATACTTCCTCTCTTCAAAAAAAGTATATACTGCTTAGTGATTTAACAAAGTGTGTGTGTAGACAATCTTCCTTCTACTTGAGTGTTCTAGTCTGCCATCTTTATCCTCCTTGTTCCATATAGACCAACAAAAAAAAATGCTCCTCACTTACTTCACCTCTTATCCACCAAAACTCCAATAATCATCAGCATCACATAATCTCAATACTTCAATAATACCTCTTCAATATGTCGATCATCAATATCATTTACCTTACCTCTTGTCCACGAAAACTCCAATAATCAACAACTTCACATAATCTCAGTACCTCAATCATACCTCTTCAATACGTCGATATATATAACCTCATTGCCAATATCATTTCACTTCCATAACAACTCTTTCCTCTAGTCAGTCTCCTCGAACAAGTGCAGACAAAATCCTAATGCAAACCTCAATTCATCATCTCATACAATCCGAAGACACAATGTCAACACACAACCTCTCGTGTAATCCATCTGATCCATATCTGCTACTCATTATAAATTATAAGATACATTTTGTTTACCTTGTCCATCATTAAATAAAAGAAATGCATACATGACCTCTAACAGACTTAGTTCGAATAACTCTCAGTAATTAATTACGATTACGGAGTGTGAATGATCATAATATTTCACAGTGTGTACACCACTTCAAGAATCATGGCAGAAGCAATCATGTGGAGTATTTCTTGTGTCAAGTGTCACTTCCTATTTCAATTACTCACGAAAAATGCAGTGTAATAACTGTCAATGGTCTAAACCTAGTGTTGGTATGTCATGTCGTTATCTTCCTTCCTATTAGCATAAATTTATACAGCTTCCATAAAACCTCCAGCTCATGTGACTTCTATGAAGTTTCTCGTACTAATGTCGTTCGTCGAATTATAGCAGTTCATTTTCTTATCTTAAAAATATAAAGCACTGAGCGTAAGCAAAACATGCAATAGCGAGTAAATATACCAGTAGAGAACAGAATGTCAACAAGTGGATGCAGCACAATCCCTACAACGAGGCTCTGCCAAGCAAACAATCTATAATTAATACCACAGTGTAACCTAAACTCTATGTTCGTACACAGTATATCAGCATTTCTATATTCTAAATTAAAGAGTAGTTATGACAACAAAACAGAAATGTGTAAATATGCAATCCATACGCAAGGCAGCAAATATGTTATCTAACATAATAAGCAGGTCATTAGCATCATATCAGCATAAGCAAATAAATGTTCATACGTAACCTTAATAAGTAAATATGAAGGCGCAAGCAGATAAATCACAAAGTGTAACCTACATACCTAACTACAGTCAGCACAATTAATCAGGTGACAATTATAATTTAAATAAATAAGCACAGCAGGCACATAATAGAAAAATATGACATCAGTGAAAAAGCAGTGCAGCCAAGCGATGCATAATATATACAAATAACAAGCCTGTTCATTAATCAATCATCGTCAAAATCAGTAAATGTACACAAGCACGTCGCTTCACAAGTAAATTCATAGAACATGAAATTTAGCACAAAGTATGAGTCCCGTAATCGGGAGCAGCAAATTACGTCTAAAGTACGTAGCTAAGTGGAAATATGTTACCCGAAAAATAAACTCAAGTCCTCTTAACGTCGGACACACACAGAATTTAATTGAAGTTCTTAAATATTTTATACAACCGTATTCTGAAAAATACTGAACGTTAATAGCATAATTTATCAAGTCGCTATAGCTTTATACTGAATTTATTCGGAGAAATTAGACTGTGTATTTGTTTACGTCTGTCAGTGCATTCGCACTGAGCGCTCGATCAGCTGTAGACGCGTGACGTAGAAGGTGATTGTTTGCGGTCTACGACAGCTTTGTGCGGCGCGCAGACTGACTGTTGCTTTGAGTATGTGCCGCCGCCAAAACACAGCGCGGTATCCTTGTACTCTCTGCATGTTTACATGTAGCTGTTAGTTTCTCTAAAGTATGTCATTCCACAAAAATTTTAACGTTAGATATGTGATGTATTCCCTTACAGCGCCGAGATTTAAGAGTTTCTACTTCGACAGTGTTATCGTGGATAATTTTGCGAATCCTATATGGACCGTTATAAAGCAGAAAAAATTTGCGATATAAGCCTTTTCCTTTATGAGACAAACGATGAGACTTACTTAACATCTTTTGACCAACTGACAAATTTTTTTAAACGACCAGGACGTTTAGCTGATTTCTCTCTTCTAGCAGCCGCAGACGCAATATTTCGTAGAGCCAGGTTGACAACTTCAGAATGCCGCAGTTTCCGTGAAGGCGGAAAAGGAACAATTTCAGAAATGCGATTAGTTGGTGTTTTGTTTTTTTAATATCAATAGAGGCGGTAAAGAAGTTGTCATTAGGAAGTTCATTCAGAATGTTTTGAAAAATATGAAGATACTGATCCCACGTTCTGTGATTCTGATGACAATAAAGACGACACAATTTATTGATTTCCTTCATCCATCTTTCTGAAGCGTTAGATTGAGGGTGAACAAGTGAAATGAAGATTGGTTTAATTTTACGACGCCGTAGAGTACGAAGCCAAATTTTAGAGCGAAACTGTGATCCATTATCTGATATAACCTTATCAACATGACCAACTTCTTTAAGAAAATGTTTGATGAAAGCATTAGATACTGAACGAGCTGTTGCTTTGCGTAAAGGTGTAAAACACACATATTTTGATGTCAATTCCACTGCTACGAAAATGTACGCAAAACCACTAGTAGAACGAACCACTGGACCGAACAAATCGACTGTAGCCATGTCCTTTAATTTCGCTGGAATGATAGGAAACAACGGTGCTCTGTGAGAAACAGTTGGCGGCTTAGCCTTTTGACATAATTTGCATTTGGCAAGAACAGATCGAATACGTTTTTCCATATTACTGAAGTAACAATTTTCTCGTAATTTATGAAAGCATTTTCTGGGACCAAAGTGTGCATAACTGAAATGCGTAAATGAGGTGTGGCCAAATCGTCCAATCTAACAAAGCGTCTAAGAAAATTACAGACACCAAGGAAACTACGAGCATCACGTTTTGTGGTAGGAACAGCATAATTACGAATAGCGTCTAGTTTCTCTGGATCAGGAAGAATACCGTCTGTAGAAATAATATGACCAAGAAATTTCACCTGAGAACGACCAAATTCAGATTTTTCCAAGTTCACTGTAATGCCAACTCTTGCAAAAATACGTAATAATGAATCCAAAATTTTGATATGCTCGCTCCAAGAACGTTTAGCAATAAGAATATCGTCAACATATGAAGTAATATTGTCACGAAGATGAACAGGTAAAATTTCATTTAAGCTACGAATGAATGCTGCTGAAGATACAGTAAGTCCAAACGGTAATTTCCAAAGTCACTTTTGGGTAAAACAGTCAAATCCGGTTATTCTTTACCTACTGTCTAGATAGATGGATAGTAGAAGAGTTGTTTTTTATAGATGCAAAGAATAGTGAAAGAGTAGGCAGCGGTGCAGAAAACTAAAAGGGAAATAGCACCACTACAGCTCGGGGCCCTGTGATCGCTACGGCACATATTCACTTAGTGTAGTGAATCCCCTGAGGACATTAATAGCTGCACATAAATTTCAGTTTGTGAATTAGTGGCAAATTTGGCGGAAGTGCGTACGTAAATTGATCTAACCATGAACATGGATGTATGCCATTCTTGGAATTGCGAAAGATCTTAAATTTCCGAACAGTTAAGAAGTGTTTATAATCAAAGTTTTCGCCTCGTGGCGACAAAGACCTACCGCGACTGTTCCAGTCCGAATGTCGATTATTATCAAGTTCGCGCGCCTGGCGCTCTCTTGTTGCATCCCGTAAATGAAACAAATTATTTTCTTCAAACCCCTCTGTTATCTGTGATTCCAAATTTCCTTTGCTGTCTTTTCCTACAATTTCCCCTTCAATTTGTTTGACTTGCTTTCGTAATGCCTCAACTTCCCTTTTAACACGTTCATTAAATTTTCCCTGATTTTCAACATGCTTATTTATGTTCTGGTACTCTTCGGTTTCTGCAAATGGTAATGGAGCTGTATCATCCGAATCTCTGTCCCCATTTAAGCTGACTTATCGATTTATCTGTAATCTCCTCAACTCTTTCCGATAAGTCACCTATTTGTTCTTTCTGATTATTTACGTCTTCCGTAAGTGTCGCGACTCGGGTTTCGGTATTGTCACATTTAGTAGTTGATTGTTCACACTGTTGCGTTAAGTCATTTGGTACGGATTCCTCGATTCTTTCAAATACTTCTTCCTTATCGTGTGCACGTCGTAAATTTAACTCTGAAAAATTTTGTACTATCACGCGATCTTTTTCTTCCTGTTCCCTGTCCTGTTCCTCTTGTCTAATTTCTGTTGAAATTAAACTATTATTGTGAGCATTCAAAACCGGTTGTATTTCTTCTCTAATTTCTTTCTTTGATTCATCTTTCATGTTTTTGAAACATGTCCCTGTTCGTGAGCCTAACTGTGTTTCCATTGTTTCCATCTCGGTTTTACTTGTTCCTATTTGTGAGCCTAACCGTGTTATCATTGCGTCCTTCCGTGATCCCAAATTTAATATTGCACTCATTAACTGTTCCATTTCTTCTGTCGTTAACCACGTAATGTGAACATTTTTCGATTGTGAAAAATTTTGAACTGTTTCCGGACTATTTTCCCTGCTTATTAAATTGTTTTTCACTTCATTATTCATCATCCTGTTCCCCTGTGTTGGCGAGTTCGCCATGTCAACAATTTCGTTATTCTGACTATCCATCATTTTTGCCTTTTACATCGATCGCATAATGATTTACAAAACATACAAAACTCGTTACAATACGAAAATTACAGAGAATATAACACGTTATCACCAACAATACCATCCACACGAAATGCTTCCCACAAACACGATTAACGAACAATTGAAATAATTGCACTAAATTGTCAAACCCATAGACAAGACAACAAAAATTAAATTTTGAAAAATACCATTAGAAGAATGCCAATTACCAAATCTACACATGCAATACAGACTACAATTACTAAACTACAAATTGCTACAACAATACTACTGCCTACTATTTTTACAATCAGAAGATTCCAAGGGACGATCCGAAACAGCGGTCGCCACGTGCATGGGGGCTTACTTAAAATACAATGAAAATAATTTTAATTTTTTGTTTTAGTAGCTGTCTGTCCGATTACGAAGTCTCGTAAACGGTTGGCCCTAACTAGTATTATTACGCAATCTGACTGCATAGAACAACAACAAGGAATGAAATGGAAATTTTCATTAACTGAATTAATTAATTAAGTCCCCAGCAACTACAAAACCTACGAAACCAAAGCACAAGTATAACTGTTCTGTGTGTGGAAGTGTGATTCAACGTACGCATCTGGCACGGTTCTTCTTCAATAACACAAGAAATTTTAAATAACATTTATACTGAATTAATTAAAGAAAATAGAAATACCATAATTACTCAAGAAAACCAGAATTACACTCTAATACAAGAACACAAGCCAGATGCTTTGTTGACTGAACCTGTAATGACGCATTATTTAAGACACTGAAATAATGAAAAACAAAAAAAACACGGGATATTTTACCTTCATATATATTGACGAAAAGCACTCTGATCATTACAGTATTTCCATTCGAACCATCTGCTGTCTAGCCCATCAAACAACTGCATAAAACATGGAACAACATCTCGACAAACACTGCCCACTAGCACATCTCAACACACACTGACTACTACGAGTCCTCGACAAGCACTGCCCACTACGACATCTCAATAATCACTGCCAGTGGAGGCGGCGGAACAATACTCTCTAGCGCGATCTCTGGCGCTGTGGCTCAGTGTAGCCACCTTTCACCTTGATGTTGCCTATCTTGCGAATGGACTACTCAGTTTGTATATTTTACTTATTTTTTTCATAGTTCCACACAACGTCTTCCTGTTTTCTCGATTGACCTGTGTTCAGTTTTTCAAGGCCTATCCACTGTGCCAACTTATAACTAAATCTGAGGGGGGTGCGATGGGGAGGTTCCCTTGTTAGGTAACTATTATGTTGAAAAGGTACTTTATGTTTGAAAACCTGGTCCGATGTAAGAGAGGACCTTATCGTACCAACTAGATCAGGTTAATAGATAAAAATAAATAAATAAAAGCTTCCAAAGTTCCCCCTGGAACGGGGGAATACCTTCCGTTATGCTTGTATACAGTGCGGTGACTTTGGAATTGAACGTGTTGACATGGGTGTGGAGGACAGCCTAGACAGGTACAGCAGGCTTCAGTAAGCTCCAGCAGACAGTGTGTGTGTGGGGTAGAGACGTTGGCAGTGACGGACAGCCGTGATTCCGCGCCTCGGCCCAGATTAACGAGGTGCAGATGCGGGCGGCAGCTGGCGGTCGCCGCCGATGTCTCCGGGCGGCCGGGGCAGCCTGTGCTAGACTGGAGCAGGGCAACACACACGCGCGCACACTTGCACAGGCACACACACCATACGTGCGCAGTGATGGAGCGCTTCCGGCGCGGACAAAGCGCCGCCGTCCCCCAGCACCTGACGCTCGCGGCTCAACGCCACCCATGGCTTGCGACTCATTTCTCTTCCGGACGACGTCGACGGCAAGTTTAGCTCTGACTGACAACAGAATTTTAGCAGCGCGACTATGTTATCTCTGTTTGGGCTCCGCGAAAGCGACCGATTCTCAGAGTATACTATACAATCAAAAGTATCCGTACACCGTTAAGTAATGCGGTACTGACTACTAAGTGTCAGAAGCGGTGGACGTGCCGGAATAAACTCGATCTACTGTGTTGTCAGTAAAGAAGCCGAACAGCAGAATGGGACGGTCGGGAGAGCTCACTGGCTACGAACGTGGACTAGTCACTGGATGCCACCTGAGTAACATATCTATCAGGGAGAATTCAACATTCAAAGCTGCCATAGTCGGCTGATGGTGATGTGACTGTGGAATGGAAATGCGAAGGAACGACCAAAGCTAAATCAAGACCAGACAGATCTCTAGTACAGTCATCAGAAGATCAAAACCAATTAAAAAATGATTTAGGGGGGGGGGGGAGGGGGGGGAGGGGGGGGGGTACCTGCAAGGTTCGTTCCGAGGCTCGTCTGTGTTTCGAAAGCAATATATGAAGACTTTCCTACTGGCTTGCTAGACCTAACGCAAGAAAGGAATTTCTGTTGGGGTTGTCTCCCTTAGCCTTTGGAGTTTCTCCTCCACCACAATGCAGTGGCCCCCTTCTCATTTAATCCCCGGAACGGATGGTTGCCTCATCTGCCAGCAGTTACAGCTTGATGCGTGAAAGGAAATGATGAAAAGGTATGGATTAAAAACAAATAAAGATAAGAGTGAAGTAATGGTATTTGGAAGAGACAAAGGGATCAACAGATATATTACTTTGAATGGAGAACCCTTCAAAGTGGGCCGGCCGGGATGGCCTAGCGGTTCTAGGCGCTACAGTCTGGAATCGCGCGACCGCTATGGTCGCAGGTTCGAATCCTGCCTCGGGCATGGATGTGTGTGATGTCCTTTGGTTAGTTAGGTTTAAGTAGTTCTAAGTTCTAGGGGACTGATGACCTCAGCAGTGAAGTCCCATAGTGCTCAGAGGCATTTGAACCCTCAAAGTGGAAGACAGTTTCACTTATTTAGGGAGTGAAATATCTAGTGGCGGAAGAATAACTAACGAAATTAATAGGAGGTTACAGAAGCGAGGCAATTTCTACCAAACAATAAAACACCTAATTAGGAATACGGAAGTTTCAGAAAAAGCAAAACTCCTTATGTATAAGAATTATTATTACTTTCCCATTGTCACCTATGGAGGAGAAACATGGACAATGACAGGAAGGGACTGGAGCAGATAGCAAGCACGGGAAATGAAATTTCTCAGAGCAGTTAAGGGAAAGACAAGAATGGACAGAGTAAGGAACGTAGATATAAGAAAGGACCTTAAACAAGAAAGAATGAGAGAAGAAATAGAAAAAAAGAGATTAAGAGGATGTGTGGGCAGAGACTCCCCAAAATTATGCAAGAACTAAAGGGGGATGGAAAAACACCTAGAGGGTGCCCAAGAACACGGTGAAAAACGGGAGTGAGAATATCTGTGGAAAGGAGAGGCGTGACCTGGCAGCAAGTGGAGGAAGAAAAGTGGTGGGAGGACCGAGCCAAATGGAGAGGACTCGTCAGCACCCAGACCCGGCAGTAGCTGGAGCGGGATCCGGATATAGACAGATACACCTACAAGGTGGGGAAATTGGCAATTGACTCTAAACAATAAAAAATGCGGAGTCATCCAAATTAGTATTAAAAGAGACCCCTTAAATTAAGCTCACACGATAAATCACACAAATTTAAATACTGTGATTTCAATTAACTGCCTAGGGATTACGACAGCGAACAAATTAATGTGGAAGGATCACAGAGGAAATGAGGTGGGGAAGGTGTTTTATTGACAGAACACTTCGAAGATGTTACAGAAACTGCCTGCGCTAGGCTCGTCCGTCTACTTCTGTTGTTTTGCTGTGCGGTGTACTGTCCTTACCACATAGGGTTGACAGAATACATCGAGGAAGTTCAAAGAAGACCAGCTCATTTCGTACTATAGCGAAACAGGCCATGAATATGACACACGATTTGGGGTGGCAATCATTAAAACTAAGGCGTTTTTCGACTGTGTGACGTCTTTTCACGAAAATGCAATCATCAGCTTTCTTCTCCGTATAGTTCGTTGACACCCACCTAAAAAGAGAGGAATGGCCATCGTAGTAAAACAAGAGAAACAAAAAAGCTCGCCCGGAAAAATTTAAAGACTTCGTTTTTCCTCCACCTGTACGATATCGGAATGGCAGATAAATAGCCTGAAGGTGGTTCGATGAAATCCTCTACCGTACATTTATTTGTGAATTGTGGTGTTGTCGTGCCGATGTAGATGTACTGACAGACAGGCACTGTCGAGCACTGTGGAGGTGCTCGTAAGAAAGGTACTATATCAGCGGAAGGAATCACTCGTCAGTTTGAAAGTCCTAACAGCAGTCCATGTAACACAATCACAGTGCCTAGGGAGCTCTAAAGAATGGGAGACAATCGTCGATCAGCTTCTCATAAGTCATACATTTTCGTACTAAACTCTAATCGATGCTTGAGGTGATGTAAAGAGCGACGCCATTGGATAATGGATGACTAGAAATGAGTGGTGTGAAATGATGAATCACTTTATAACTTGTGGAAATCCGATGGAAAGGTTTGTATTTGGTGAATACCTGGAAAACGTTACGTACGATCGTGTGTACTGCTACCAGTGAACTACGGAGGAGGTGATTTACGGTGTAAGATGGCAAGAATTATGCCCCTTGCAGGAAGTCATTAAAGATCACCTAACTCACATTGAGCGAACATTAGGGCTGAACAAAATGACTGGCAAGGCACAATGCATCTTGTAGAGGGTATAGTATGGACGTATTGGAATAATTAATGTCAGATGATGGTTTTAAAGTAGTTCACATGACATGAAAACTTTGTGGAAACGCGTCGATTTACTGGAGGCTAGTTTACCCCAAAGAAGTATTCGCGTTGACCACCGTGGCCGGCGGGGGAGCGGCGAAGGGAAGCGACAATAGGCAGCTTAGGGCGGCTCAAACTCTTGAGAAAACGGTAACGGTGCGCGGCCTCCAGCCGCCTTAAGATGAGTGACAGTGAGGGGGGGGTGGTTGACCCTGACTCCATGCTGGTGTACCGGGAAACAGACGGACAACTTGTACACCTTTTGATAAATGTCCGTCGTCCCATTTTCTGTGAAACATGCGACAAAGCCGCGCAAAGCTATGGTGGAGCGGTCATACAGTGGTCAAAATATGCATGTTCGTGGCTATAGCAACTTCATGCTGAATTCACAGTCCGCAGAGCCTGAAGTAACTCAGGTGAAGAGCGACAGCATGAAATACGCCAGCCCCCGATGGGAATGTAGGACCAAGGAATTTGAAGTACTCTCCTGGGAGTCAGAATTCCGGAAAACATGGTGTTTGTGCAGACGCTAAGCTTGATGGGTGGCCTGGGGGGAGCTAAATAGAAGAAGTTGACAGGAAGGGAAATTTTGTGGGAATTTGTTCAGTTCCCAGAGCAGGCATTGGTTGGTGCTGGGAAGCGACACATAATTAACGTGACTTGCGCTGCAATTGGCGTAAATGATTTTGCTGGAGGGGAAACCGAGGCGAAGAGTGGACTGGCAGAAGTCTCAGTAGAGGTATTCCGTTCCCAGCTTGCCTAGAGTGCGGACGTGGTGTTCTTGACTCAGCTTGCCTGAGAAACAGTGAGCATCTCTGCAGTTTAGGACTTAGCAAAGGGAACGATTGAGCTTGGAGATAGGAAGTTTTGGTTCAGCTATGTACTGAGCAAGATAGCTAGGAGTGAATGGATGAGCGCAGCCTTGCAGCACCATGAGGTCGGCCGACGTCCACACAACGACAACGCTCCACCACACTGTATTCGGTGATATTGTGCCCTTTCCGGCCACTGATTAATTTGTTGGATCACGTCGGCAAAGTTTCCATGAGGGTTTTATGGGCCGTGTATTGTTGAATTCATCTCGCACTTCACATTACGCCTGGGTCAGTCGATAGGAATTACTTTTGAGTATCGCGCTTTACTCCACGCAAACGCAATTTATTGCCACTGCCTGATAGGAGAGTCTTATAATGTCATGATTGAAGGTCTTGAGTTAAAATAAATATTTGCTAATCGACTTCATCAGTTTTCAATCAAGTAGTTGAAATCCCAATCACTTTCTTAATTAATTTTATGTTCTACATTTGCATTGTAACCTCCCCACAATGAATTTTGGAGACAATAGTTAATAGAAATGGGGCCACAGCTAAGTGTAAGCTTCCCACAAAATATTAATGACAATGACAATTAAATAAAAGCTCGCTATCTGACTCAAGTGCAAGTTCCCATAAAATAATGAAACATGATCCCATGACAATGAAAGTACACTGTTAATCAAAACTCAATTTAACCGAAATCTCGGTCTTTGGCCCTGTGAAAAATCAGAATTAATTTCTTACCTTAGCATACTGCATGTAAAATATCTGCTCTCATTCTGCGGCACAGCTTGCAGCAACTGCATTGCGAATAATAATATTTCTTTTTTTTTTTTGTAATCTAAATGAAAACTGAAACTTTTGTTTAGGGGAAGTGGAACGAAATAGTTACTTCAATAAAAAATGAAAATTTTATGTAAAATTGCTTTTGAAATCAAAATTATTATTGGGGACGATTTGAAAATTAATTACAATGAATATAGATTAGATTATATGATGAGCGCAAAGCTGCATGAATAGTCATTTAATAAAATTATACCTCATCCTGAATCTCGACCATTGTTGTGCCGACGCCCGCCGACTGCTCTGGGCTACCACTACCGACAGACTCCTAGCACTACTGAGGACTGACTACTGCACACTGACTGACTGACTGCTACTGCGAGTCGAGCGCAACTGCTCTGGTCAGAGATTCTACAATGTCTCAGCATCGCTGCCGCACAACATACGTGTTTCATAACCCTCCACTGGGGGGGCAAAAATTTGGCAGCGATGGTGAGTCATTTGGACTTGCCATCGTAACAAATTTTTCCTTTAATTAATTAACATTTACAAAATATTTGGATGTAATACATGAATTAAATGTTGTGCGCATGCACCAATTACAAAACATTACAGACAAGACAAAATATAAGTACAAAACAAATCAGGAAAAATGTATATACAAATTATTTGACAGATAATAAAATGCACACACACTGAAAAATTCTTTAGCAGTTTCATAACAGGCAAAAAAAAATCATGTTGACAAGTGTCATGAGTGCACATGCACTGCAGTGGAGAACATATCAGTAAAAAACGAAATGTATATACAATGAGTAACAAGTGACATAAATCATAAAAGGTATACAGAATGAACACAAATCATATCGTAAATTGAGAAGAGTGCACAGGCACTGGAGTTCAGTTGAAAACATATTCACATAAGTGCACATGCACTGAAAAGCTTTTGAACATTTTCATAACAAATAAACACAAGGGTAAATAATCATCAAATCACAAAAAGTATATACAATAGAGATGACAAGAGTGCACACATACTGCACTTCAAAACAAATCGAAAATGTTTTTAGTATTTTGACAACAAATGGCAAAAATCATGTCGACAAGTGACACAAGTGTACTCGCACTGGAGTTCAATAAATCGAAAAAAATGTATAGGCCATGAACATAAATGATGTTAGCTAAAAATGTTTTTCACTATTAGGATAGGAAAGGAAAGGATTGCATCATGGTTATAGCACTTTAGTTTGCACATAGCTGCACTGAAAGTCCATATCTTTCCACAGAATCACAACTAAGTGATAGAATCTGCAGTTCCGTTCCCAGAAGTATTTATCAGCGTAGCAAGACACTGAAACGTCGTAGTAGTATTCCATGCTATCATTTGGCAGTACATCAGGTACACCAAACAGTGGGACCATAATAACGTCTTCATCGGTTACAGTGGTGGACAGCATGTCGTGTCAACACCACGCTCTTAAGAGGCACACCAACGTAGAATTAGTGCAAAAACCAAATATAGTGCTCCATGATAATGAGGATGGACAAGACAAATGGATGTTACAATAATTTCAGGTAGTTAGGTCAGAAGGTGAAGGACATTAACTAACACACAAGTCTTGATTAGTGATTACATAAGTAGTTTGCGGTATCCATACTCTAGTCATTGAACATTTCTGTACCATGTATTTTAATATTACAGAACATGTTCATAAAAAGTCTTAATTATAGGCACTCAGTGGCCAGCAAGTATTGAATAGTATAAAACATTAGTCATCATTCAGTATTATTCATATCATTAAGAAATCATCATTAGAAAAATGTTAATTACAATCATAGCATGAATAAGCATGGGCATTATAAGTAATTACATTAATTATGGGCACTCAGTGGCCAGCAAGTATTGAATAGTACAAAACATTAGTAGCATTAATAAGCATGGGCATAATAAGTACTCTCATTACAATAGATAGTGGCAATTATGTTTTGGTATCATTAAGAAGTCATTATTCAAGTGACATACTATTCAGAGCTGATCAGTGTTATTCAGAATTATCATAAACTAGTGACATTATCTGGGACTGTTAATACATTTTGTTTTTTCTGCTAGCAATGCATTGCTTTGGGTAATTATAAGGGAAAGCAAGAAGAAATAAGAGAAAAAATTGCTTCTAGGTTGTTCCTATAAATGAAAAGATTGTGTAACGTCATTCGTCATGAGTCAGCTGTAGCAAGGTTATCACATTTATAAATGATAGACACAAGTGGGTAAAAAAAATGCAAGTACTAGAACAGGTATAATAGGTAACAAGTTTAGTAAGTATCATAAAAAGCTTCTCCTGAAAGAAAAATACAAAATGGATTATTGAGCTGAAAGAAGAAACGCAGACTATGCTGAAAAGTAGTGAACTTCGAATTAACAGGTAGTGAAATGTGTATAAAAAATGTGTTCCATAGCTGTCCTTTCCAAAACCTTCAGTCATCTTACTATGCAATATAACACCTGCTGTCAAAGTAAACTGCAACAAATACTTAAATAACTACATAGCATAAATACATAACTTCAACATTATCCTCATCTGTAAAGAAAAAACTTCATTATTCATATCATCATAACTTCATCATTATCATCACCTGTAAACAAAAACTTCATTATTCATAGTACCATATTCTTCATCATTATTCTTCGTCAGCATTAATTATCATCTGCAAAAATCACTTCATTATTCATCACATAACTATTCCTTATCCCTAGCATATTTCATCACTTAAAACTAAGATGTGTAGTTCTGTCTGACAGCTTGCATCAATCGCCTTGTATTCTGAAAGAAAAAATTAGTTAAGACTGCTATTCTGCGATGTGTATAATATATTCTGGTTAATGCTTGTTAATTCTGATCCATTTACTCGTCCTCATTAGCTTATTGCATCTTCTTTCGTTTATTCCGTAGGTGAAATTCCCACTTCTGTTTAATTCATTTCCTTTACGCATCATTTATTTCTGAAATTGATGAACAAAGATTAATGTCTTGCATTTAAATCATATACCCATTAAATAATGACTGGTTAATGGTGACACAATTAAGCATACAGCATAACATGACAGAAAAACGTAATATGTCAAAAGCATAGACAGTGTTCAAAGGCAAAAAATGTACAGAGAATATCACAATGCAGCAGCAAAAAAAAAAAGAAAATGTAAAACAGTCACGATGTTGAGATATCATAGGGCAAAAAGTCAAAGTCAAATGGTGTGTGTTATACCTTAACTAGTTCACAGTGCATACAAACAAAACATGAAAACAATCGTACATACATAAGAAAGACAAAATGTTATATTCTTTGTGCTCAGCTTGTTAATTAAAGACTTCAATGGAGAGAGAATTTGATAAAATTAATGCGTCATTACAGAGGATTACATAATTATTCATAAAATGCGTAAGTTCATCTGAAAAAATGCACGGTCTAGTGTGTAACGACAAGAAGAGCGACCTGCTAACCTTACCTTGCCGGGCACTTGCCAAGAAAAAATACGATAATCATCAATAGGTAGTCACATAAATGTAATTGCATAAGTGGTCACAAAATGTGTAAGTTCATCTGGAAAATATGCACGGTCTGATGTGTAACGACAAGAAGAGCGACCTGCTAACCTTACCTTGCCGGCCACTTGCCAAGAAAAAATACGATAATCATCAATAATTGTTCACATAAATATCTGAAAATGTATTACAGTGTGATAAATCATAAAGTATGTTCATGTAATAAACGGTTTAACATTGGAGATATGGTGATTGCCTTTCGATTTTCTGGTTCTCAAAGTTTCGACGTGTACAACATTGGGGTGAGGAATGCTGCGAATCCGATACGGACCTGCGTATAGAAGTTCAAATTTACTGCACTTACCTTTTAATTTGCTGGATAAATAGTGTGTACGTACTAATATCTTCTGTCCAACGTGAAAGTCTCGGCGTCTACAAACCTGTTTTTGCTGTCTTCTCCGGCGCTCTGCGGCACGTTTGATGTTGTTCAGCGCAATGTCAATTATTTCGTGGTGTCGTAGTCGACGAGATGTAGGAAATGTTACTAATTCTTTGATTTTGTTTGGTGGTTCAACGTTTTTCAGTATTACAGACGGAGATAGCATAGTGGATTCATTTGGAATGGAATTAATTACATCTTGAAATGAGTGTACGTGTGTGTCCCAATTAACATGTCTTTTGTGGCAGTATATTCTACACAGTTTACCAATTTCTTTCATTAGTCGTTCACAAGGGTTCGAAGAGGCGTGGTACTTGGATATATAAATCGGAGAAATGTTTCTAGCTCGTAACATGCGTGTCCATATGACAGAGCGAAATTGTGATCCATTGTCAGAAATTACTTTCATCACATGCCCTACATGAAATAAGAAATGCTTTACAAATGCTTTCGAAACAGTTTTAGCAGTAGCTTTGCGTAACGGAGTGAAGGTAACAAATTTTGAAGTGAGTTCAACAGCGACAAAGATGTAGCAAAAACCTCTATTAGTTCTCGGAATTGGACCAAAAATGTCTACTGCGGCCATATGTCTTAATTTGACAGGTACAATGGGATATAATGGAGGAATGTGTGAAGTGGTGTCAGACTTAGCTTTCTGGCAAATTTTACATGACGCTAAAACTCGTCGTATACGTTTTTCCATGCTGGCAAAATAACAGTTCTGTCTCAGTATAAGAAAACATTTTCTGGCTCCGTAATGTGCATAACTTAAATGAGTGTACCATATTAATTTGTTAACCAGTTCGTCAGGAATGCATAGTAACCAATTGTTGCTGTCTGGATGAGAGCGGCGAAACAGAATGTCATTGCGTACAGTGTAGTGGTTCCTAATCGTAACATTATTCTTATCTTCCCAAAGGTGTTTAATTTCTTTCCACACATTGTCTTTGCTTTGCTCTCGTGCTATGTCCTGTAATGACGATGAAATAAAATTTTCAAATGCAACTTGCTGAATGTACATGACGCTGAAATTTGCTTTGCAAAAGTTGGTTGCTACGTCTTGCTGATTGTTGCTGAGAGAACGCGAAAGTGCGTCTGCTATAACGTTTTGTGTGCCGGGAATGTGAACTATCGTAAAATTAAATTCCTGTAAATATAGCTTCCATCTGCTTAGTCTGTCGTGAGTGAATTTAGCTGAAAGTAAAAATTGAATAGCTCTGTGATCTGTGTAAACAGTCGTGTGTCTGCCATAAAGAAAGTGCCGAAATCTCGTAAAAGCCCATACAACACATAACGTTTCTAATTCAGTAACGGAATAATTTCGTTCAGCAGGTGACAAAATGCGGCTTGCAAATGCGATGTTTTTAATTACTGTAGAGCCATCTTCTTCAATTTCCTGAAAAATGTGTACGCCTAAAGCTGTGTTGGAACTGTCGGTGGCAATAGAAAAATTTCGAGTAAGATCTGGGTGCGATAAAAGTGGAGCATTCAACAAAGCATGTTTCAGGTTCACGAATTCAGAATGTGCTTGCTTATCCCAAGACCAAATAGTGTTTTTACCTGTTAATTGGCATAATCTAGGCGTGTCTAAAGCAGAATGATGAATAAATTTGCGAAAAAAGTTAATTAACCCCAAAAAGCTGCGTAATTGTTTCTTCGTTGTGGGAACAGTAATGTCACGTAGAGCTTGAAGTTTTTCTGGATCAGGCGCAATGCCTTCTGCTGAAATTACGTGTCCAAGAAATTTTATAGAAGTTTTACCAAAATGTGATTTACTGAGATTCACTGTAAGTCCTTGTGCATGAAAAGTTTGCAACAGTTGTTCAAGAATCAGATTGTGTTCAGACCAGTTAGCTTCTGCGATAAGAATGTCGTCTACGTACGTCGTAATTCTGTCTTTCAGTTCTGTCGGAAGTATTGTGTTCAAACCGCGAATAAAAGCAGCAGAAGAAATAGTTAAGCCGAACGGTAATTTACAAAATTGATAACAGTCGCCAAAACAGAGAAAAGCTGTATATTTTCTGCAATTTGGATGAAGTTGAATTTGCCAAAATCCCGATTTCAAATCTAATGTAGAATAAATAGCTGTACCATGAAATTTCTGTAGTAGTTCTTCCAGTGTCTGTGGTCGATCGGTTTCATTAATAATAATGTCATTAATGTGACGTGAATCAAGTACAAGGCGAAGTGAGCCATCTTTCTTCTTAACAATATGCAGCGGGTTTATGTACGGACTAACTGCTGGTTCAATAATTCCTTGATCGAGCATATCCTGCAATTCTTTTTTAACCTGTTCTCTGTGAATATATGGAATGGGATAATGCTTTGCTTTAAATGTGTCGTGCTGTTTCACCTGAAATTCATACATAAAACCGGACATAGTACCAGGAATGTTGTCGAAAACTGGAGCTTGCTGTAAAAGAATTTTATGTAATTGCGTTCGTTCGTCATCTGTATTTGCACTGCTTTGTTTAACTTTATCTGAAATCATCTGCATTACGTCGTAGTCAGCTTCGTCTGGAGTATGATAGTTGTGTACGTACGTGTCTGTGAACAATGCGGAATTACAGTCTATGTTACGTGTTGCGGAAATGACCTCTGTGCGGTTAATTGTTTGTTCTTCCGCAGATAAAGAATGCTGAAACTCTAAAGCTAATTGTACATTGTCGTCCTTCAACATTAAATAAGAATTTTGAAAATCGACCACTGCGTCGTGTTGTACCAGAAAGTTCATGCCTAAAATAACGTCTGTTGTCAACAAGGGAACAATCCAAAAATTTGAATGAAAAGTATGACCTCCAATACAAAATGATAAATGCGTCTGTAATTTAACATCCACTCCTTTACTCGATACCGCTCCTTTCACTTTTGTTTTGCCTAATGGTAATGTGGGATAAGTGTTCTCTTTGTTACATTCGTTAAAAGTTTCCTCATTTATTACTGACATAGGTGATCCGGAATCAATTACTGCTGAAAATTTTGATGAACCTATTTTAATTTCGATGACAGGATGTGAAATGATTTTTTGAACAACTGGTTTTTCCTGCAAAAGAGTGTCTCTGATGTCGTCAAACGTAATTACATTCTCGTGAACAACACTTTGTGTGTCAAAACTAGTGCTTGTGTTATTGGAAGATGCGTCCTGTACGGTATCTAGTCAGATTCTATCTGACGTGTTATTATTTTCTGGATGATGTTGTGGCATTTCTACAATTTGAACAGTTCTATTACTTCTTCCAGACGCATTACGCTCTGGATGATACCTACTATCGGGTTCATTTACTAGAATATGTTGTTGCTGATCATTTTGTTGCTGGTAGGACCGGCTGTTATTATATGTACGCTGATAATTGTGCTCATCGTTTTTACGTCTGTCGTGATACTCATTCCTATACGGTGCATTGCGATAGGAATTGAAATACTGTCTTCTCTGTACGTAGTTATTTCCTTGCTGCCGTGCGTTACTATTTGTTGTATCAGGGACTATACGTGCACGCGGCGAAACATTAAAGCCTGGTTGACCTTGTGCATTCCATTGTTGGTTAGGTACGCTAACCGGCTGACTTTCATGTTGTTGTGGCGGAAAACGTCTATTGTTACCAAAATGTGATTCCTGTTGCCCATAATTTTGGCGATATTGATAATCAGAATTTTGCCTGCTGTTAAAGTTCTGGTAGTTGTCGTTCCTAAAGCCTCTGTTATTTTTCCTATTGAAATTACGTCCCTGATCATAATTACTGTACGTCTGTTGGCCTTGGTTGTTATACGAAAAATTTTTGTTTACAAAAGAATAATCAGATTGCTGCACTTCTAGAAGCTGCAATAGATCCCTGAATGCCGAAATGTTTTCTTTTTGCTGACCGGTTAAAAGTGACACTCTTAATGAGCGTGGTAATTTAGAGATACATAGTTGAATGAGTGCGGATTCACTATAGGGTTCACTTAAATACTGGTTTTGTTGCACCATGTGCTCAAAGAATTGCGTCACACTCGGAAAATTTGAGTTCTCATAGTTCGGTAGACTAATTAACTGATCTTTAATTCCGCGCTGTGTCGTCTTCGACCAATATGCTGATAGAAAAGCATTCTGAAATTCTTCTACTGAGTAACACTGCCTCGCGATCGGCCTCATACGAGTTGCCGGTTCGCCTTCCAAAAAGCTGCAAATAAATTCCAGTTTGTGCGTTACAGGCCAAGTCGGTGGAAAAGCAAAGCTAAATTGTTGGATCCAATCTAGCGGGTGAATCTGTGTTCTGTCGTTTTTAAACACTTTAAACTTTCTCACTGACAGAAAATGTTTGTAATCGAAATTATCGTCTCTGTGTGACGGAACAGGTTCATGGTTGTAAGAGAACCTGTTGAACTGTGATTGTTCGGAATCGTAGTCGTGCCCTCTTTGTAGATTACCCAAATTACATGCGTTGCGCGAATCTGATAAATGTTCGCAAAGTGGCGTCTGCTGTGATGCGTTATTAACCGAAATATTTTTCATCTCTGTTACTTCCTGTTGTAAACTAGACAATTTTCTACGTAAAGTGTTGTTAGATGAATCGATCTCATTAATCGTCTGCTGTAAATTTTGAAATTCCGGTGTTTGATTAAATGAAACCGGTGTAGTATCGTCTGATTTACTGTCATTAGTATTTTCAATGATGTCAATACGACTGGCCAATTCATCACATTTTTCAGTCAGTATTTTAACCTGATCATCGGTTTTAGTGTCAGTGGCCTTAATCTGTTTTTGCAATTTACGTGTAGTTTCGTTCAGTTTTGTAACATCGGAATCCTGTGTTAGTTCTAATTGTTCGAGTCTGTCAGTCACTGTTTGAAAATCTGTTATGTATGTGTCTGTTTTCGATTTCAGATCAGAAATTTCGTCACGTAATTCTGTGTTTGACTGTTCGATGGTATTAATTTTGTCGGACACTGGAGCAATATTGTTGTCTACATACGTTTTTGCCTTCGCAAACATTTTACGCTTGTCTTCCTGTCTCTGAGCAGTGATTGTTTCCATTACCTGACGTTTTACTTGATTTTGATCCTCAATAAATTTGCGGAAACGCGTATCACTGTTTTCTATATGAAGACTAAGACGGTCGTTAATCTGAGTGTTCTGTTGTTCGAATTTTGCGTCTATTTTTTCATCCATTGTGCGCGAAAGTTCTACCGTCATTGCTTTAAACTCGTCGCGTAATTGTGTAGCTTTTTCAGAGCATTGTTTAGCGACTCCGCTAATTTCCGTTCTAAGTGTTTCGGTTGTAGCTGTTTGCAATTCCCTTAATTCCTGAGCAACAGACTTAATTTCTTCACTACTTTTTTTTGAACACGTCTCAATTTCCACGCGTAACTGTTCCTTAGTGTCATGACACTGCGCGGCAACGGCTCTAATTTGTTCACATAACTGTCTGGAATTGTTGTCAAATTTTTCATTAAGCTGTTTGTTCTGTTCACTAAGTTGTTTGAATTTTTCATCATTATTGTCTAATTTTTCACTAAGTTTGTCTTGTTTTTCATCCGACCGTATTGAATTGCTGTCTATTTTTTTATTCAACTGTTTGGAAGTGCTGTCAAGCTTTTCACTAAGTTGTTTATTCATTTGCAGCAAAAATGCCATAATTGGATTCGACATAAAATCATCATTTCTGTTCCCTGTGCTAATTAATGGTGGATCTGGAATTGTCTCATTTTCCGTAACCATTTGGTTATTCTGAGATTCACAATAAGGTTTGTCAGTCGGATGTACACTGTCAGACATTATTTCGGAATTAAGTAAATCTGTCGTACTTTCACTACACTGACCATTTTCATTCGAAAAAATTGTCTGTACGTTACTTGAATTTACCAGACCGGGTGTGTTATGCTGGGCAGCACTCATTACAGTAGAGCTCCCCGCGTCATCAATTGTCGTCAAATTAACAGAGGAGACAATTGAGTTCGATTGTTCATCATTAAGGTAAAAGTCGTCATTAGCGGTTGGAATGCACTGACTGTTAGTGAACGCAGCATTGTCATCACTACTCTGCGTATCACAATTGCTATCGGTCATGTTTAAGTCGGAATTTTCATTCAAAATACCTCGCGATACACTATTCACAGTCTTTCGCGGCATTTTTACAATAGTCAAAATTATTCAAGAAGGAAATAAGCACAAATACAAAAGCAACACACAAATACAACAGAGCAACGAATTGCCGATGATCTGAGGAAAGAAAGTCACAAAATTAGTAAAAGCGTTGCGCCAATTCTAATTATCTCTAAGCAAATAAGAGCAGATATCTGACTGTTTTTCAAAAGATTCACACGAAATACGATCCTGGACTGGGTGTCGCCAAGTGTAACCTCCCCACAATGAATTTTGGAGACAATAGTTAATAGAAATGGGGCCACAGCTAAGTGTAAGCTTCCCACAAAATATTAATGACAATGACAATTAAATAAAAGCTCGCTATCTGACTCAAGTGCAAGTTCCCATAAAATAATGAAACATGATCCCATGACAATGAAAGTACACTGTTAATCAAAACTCAATTTAACCGAAATCTCGGTCTTTGGCCCTGTGAAAAATCAGAATTAATTTCTTACCTTAGCATACTGCATGTAAAATATCTGCTCTCATTCTGCGGCACAGCTTGCAGCAACTGCATTGCGAATAATAATATTTCTTTTTTTTTTTTGTAATCTAAATGAAAACTGAAACTTTTGTTTAGGGGAAGTGGAACGAAATAGTTACTTCAATAAAAAATGAAAATTTTATGTAAAATTGCTTTTGAAATCAAAATTATTATTGGGGACGATTTGAAAATTAATTACAATGAATATAGATTAGATTATATGATGAGCGCAAAGCTGCATGAATAGTCATTTAATAAAATTATACCTCATCCTGAATCTCGACCATTGTTGTGCCGACGCCCGCCGACTGCTCTGGGCTACCACTACCGACAGACTCCTAGCACTACTGAGGACTGACTACTGCACACTGACTGACTGACTGCTACTGCGAGTCGAGCGCAACTGCTCTGGTCAGAGATTCTACAATGTCTCAGCATCGCTGCCGCACAACATACGTGTTTCAGCATCTGCTGTTCAATAGCTGAATAAAACATCAATGTGCACCCCTTTTTAATTAAAAGGGATAAATTCTGAATAAATTAATGTCAACACTGCCACTGTGGTTCAATCAGGAGTCACAAGGCCATATTACTTTTTAGCGTTATGCGATATTGCGGCAGTTTGCACTCTCTGTTGATCTGTCAGTCAATTAGTTGGGGTGAGCACACGCCAAAACCAGCTAAGTGACGGGTGGGGTGTTACATAGGATAATGGATGATTAGAAATGAGTGGTGTGAAATGATGAATCACTTTATAACTTGTGTAAATCCGATGGAAAGGTTTGTATTAGGTGAATACCTGGAAAACGTTAAGTACGATCGTGTGTACTGCTACCAGTGAACTACGGAGAAGGTGGCTTACGGTATGAGAGTGTTTTTCGTGATTTTTTATGGTCCGCTCATAGCGCTGAAAAACGATATTTGTGGATAGATATGAACAAACATTACACCACTTTGTACTGAGCACAGCAGATGGACAGTTCAGAGACGGTGATCGTTTGTTTCGGCATGACAGTGCACTCTGTCAAAGGGAGCATTTGTGAGGCAATGATTTATGCACTATAAAATACCAGAACTGGACTGCTCAGCCCAGAGTAGCGACCTGAACTCAATGGAACAGCTTAGGGATGAGCTTGAACGTCGACTTCGCTCTGGACCCCGGCGTCCAAATCACTACTTTGTCTGCTTTTTGCTCTTGAGGAAGGACTGGCTGCCATTGCTCCGCAGAGATTCAGGAAACCCATTTAAAATGTCGCCATGAGCGTTCCAGCCGTCATGACGACAAAGGGTGGAGACGTGCCATATTAATATTGACTAACAGCTGTCTGTCCGAATACGTTTGATCAGATAGCGTACACTGGTGAGCCATTGAGTCAAAACACCTGTCTTGTTGGAGAAATAGAGTTGGCCGTCTCAGTGACGGATTTGGGAAGGATAGCGAAATCTTGAAATCTTATGACAACCAGTTCAAACAGGCTGGACGAATTTGATATTTAATAGATCTGAAGAAAACAGGCCTCCAATCAACGTGTCAAAGATATACGATGACTACATCAAATGAAAAAGATTGTAAGAGGGCATGTTCACTGTACTGAAGACTGCGTTCCGCCAGGGTAGCCTGAGTCAGTGATCTTTACAGTGGAAGTAACGGCAGTGTGTTAAAGGCAGTGAAGTAAAAGTTGCGGGCGCTATATTGTTGATAACGGCCCGTTGTTATACAGTTTACAGACAGGCTATACGAGTCTTTAACAAAACTTTAATACAATAATTAATAAATAGAAAGGACGACGAAGGAAAATTGCAGCTTGGTTCTCACACGCTTACTGATACAGGCAACAAGCGCTTGACACCAACCAACAGGTCCTAGAGGAAGTGTTGGGGAAAACTACTGAACATCGTTTGTTACTAAGTACTGCTTAAAACAGTTTATTAACCAACTATTATTTCTTTTCCTCAGCCGCAACGAGGTATAAGGCTCAACTTTAAAAAATTTAAAGATTAAACTTGAGTTTTTAGCATTAAGAAACGGCATTAAACGTGAAATAACAGAAGCGAAACATTTTACATATTCTTTAAAAATTTGTTTAAAAAATTACAATCAAAACATTAAATGTTAATACTTTGTTCAGGCACACCATAACGAGAAAATTATAGAGAATAATAGAGCGGCCTCTTGTCAGGTCAGGGAACAAAGCCACAGGTGGCACAACAGACCCCAGACGTAGGCCTCGGGAACCCCACCCCTCCCCCTCTTTACGCTCCAGCGACAACAAGCCGAGAGTGGATAAGTAGTACACTAAAACATATACAACAAAGCTCTCTTAAGCAGTGAACAGGTTAAATAAAGCCAAAATGTAGAACAAATATCACGACAGTCTTAACAAATGCAAAAGAGTCTTTCAAATCAGTATCCACAACCTGTGGTATATAAGTGGCCTTTTAGTCTTAATTATCAAATCAGATGATCTCAGCAACTTCAGCTGTCCTCACGGAAATGTTTTAACAGGGCTTTAGGTACAATTTACCAGTGGTAAGCATCATTTGAGCACTACATAAAATGTTCCACTTATTTCTCCTGAATTTGTTGTACTATGTAAGAGGGCAAAAAGTTAATGGTTGTAAGATACAAGTCACTGCCACTAAATAAAGCGGATTTCTTTTCTAAGTCCGAAGCGTAATGCTGCGTGTAGGCTCTGCGACAAGAAGATGGAACTTGCTTTAATTCATCGCCATGAGTATTGTTTACATGCCGATTTGGATCGAATATGTAATTTTTTCCTTACTGTGACAGCATGGGCGGCAGTTGTTCTTAATATCAATCTGTCTGCTTCCATTGTGATGTAAAGCTGATACCTCATCACTCACTTTTACGGAATATGTACGCATATGCACTTTAATAACGGCACAGTTCCAGCATCCGGAATGTGTTGTACGACCATTACTTGTTGGCAAAATTTTCTCACAAAGATATGACATGGATCTAGTTTGCTCAAAGATATTATTTGTTTTTGTTTGTATGTATTAAAGTCGATGTATGGGCAAATACTTCAATCAAAACTGGGGTTAAAATGAATGCCATGATGAAGTAAATAAATTATTACAAAAAAATTTCAAATGATCTGGTGTCTCTTTCTGTTCTTATATCAACACATTCAACTTATAGGCGAATACTTTAATCAGGGCTGGTATTAAGATGAATACCCAGGAATAAGATAATACATGGCTATAGTATTTACAGTGAACTGCAGCTGTTTGTATGACCACGCATGGCAGCCGCGCGGTCTGAGAGCCTTGCCACGGTTCGCGCGGCTCCCCCCGTCGGAGGCTCGAGTCCTCCCTCGGGCTTGGGTGTGTGTGTTGTCCTTAGTGTAAGTTAGTTTAAGTTAGATTAAGTAGTGTGTAAACCTAGGGACCGATGACCTCAGCAGTTTGGTCCCATAGGGACTTCCCACAAATTTCCAAACATTATGACCGTGAACTTTATTAAAAAAAAAAAAAAAAACAAGGACTAAACTTCAAATGAACTGCTGACCTGGAAAATTAGTAAAGACACATTCTGATTATTTGAGCTAAAGAAAATATGTATAAAAGTATTTTTTATTTCTATTTTTTAACTGTAGGGGCTTGGACATTTAGGCATATAGTGTAAGATTTATTCTGTGGTAGGATATTTACGTTGAAGTCAATGTAGTTAGAACGTATACAGAGAGATAAAGGAGGTGGGGGTTCACTGAGGAAGAGGGTGGTGTTGGGTGGGGTGCACGGTTGGTTGGCTGATTACCTGTTTTGAACTACCAAGTATTACAAATTCTGAAGGACAAATTTATTTCTCAGTGTAGCCTGGTCAGTGAGTAGGGATCAGGTGCTGTATTTGTGTTCATAAAGATTTCGATTTCCTCAGAGAAGGTGAAGCATTATGCCTTTGTTCCCAAGATGAAGTGGTTGGAGGTGCTGTTCTATGTTGTTAGCAGAATGATTGTGTTGAACAAGATGTGAGGCAAAGCTGGGTTTGTTCCTGTTGTTAAGATGGAGTGCATCGATGTGCTCTTTAAACTTGTTGTGAAGCTTCTATCACTTTGTCCAATGTAGAAGCTTGGGCATGAATTGCAAATGAGTTTGTATACACGTGCTTTTGATACTGTTGTATACTGGTTTTGGTACTGAGTATGATTTTATTCTGTATTTTACTGTTGCTGAATGAACTTATTTTTATTTTGTATGTCTAGGAGAGTTGCCTGTTTGGTGACAGATCGTCCCTAGGAAAGGTAGGCTGAAAATGTTGTCTTCTTGTTTGTGGGAGATTGTTCAGCAGTTGGTTGATTTAACTTTGTTGTATACATTAATTTATCTATTATAGCAAGATTGTACCAACTGATTTAATAATTTCAGCATCTTTTTGTCTTTCTCTTGTGTCCATTGGGATTTTAAGCTTGCAATTTACCATTGTCCTGAAGAATGCTTTTTTATGTTGATCTGGATGGCTAGAAGTGTTATGAATGGTATTGGTGGTTGTCGGCTTCCTGAAAATTTCAAAGTCATGCTTTTGATTTTCATTTGAGATTTTTAGATCAAGATAGCTAATGCCTTCTGGTGTTTCATGTCCTACAGTGAACTGAATAAGTTCTTTAGCTAGATTTTCGGTTTCTTTTGTTGTTCCATTGAAAAGAGTGAGAGTGTCATCAACGTAGCGTTTGTAATAAAGTAGCTTATCTATCAGTTGGGTTTGGGATCTAAAAAAGTTGTTTTCAACGTTGTTAATACATATGTTTGCTAGCAAGCCTGCAAGACTATTTACCCATTGCCATTTCATCTTCCTGAATTGCTGCTGAATGTTTGAGTATGGTATTTCTTATTATAGTGATTGTTTCCTTGACAGGTATGTTTGTATATAAGAAACTTGCCTGTCGAGGCTGACTCTGCCAACATATTTTTGCCGATACATTGACTTCAAGACATAAAAACAAAAACAGATAACATCTCTGAGCTAAGTAGGCCTATGTCATATCTTTGTGGGAAGATGTCCGTAACAGGTAACGGTTGTACAGCACATGGTTGATGCTGGCAAAGTTTCGTTATTACAATGCATATGCGTGCATATTCTGTAAAAGTGAGTGATGTGGTACCAACTGTCCATCACAGTGTAAGCAGACAGGTGGATATTAAAAAAAAAGCCGTCCATACTGTCGCGGTAAGTAGGAAATTACACTTTGGATCCAGATCTACATATAAATAATACTCATAGCCATGCAGTGAAGCACATACCATCTCCTTGTCACAGAGCCAACACGCAGCATTAGGCTTTGAAATAGCTATGTAACGTCCTGTTCACCATTCGAATACGAGCCTGAAAAGGTTAGAAAACCAGTTCATGGAATAAATCACTGTTTCAAAAAGTGTCTGGTTGCAGTTTTCTATATTTACGTTCTGTAGATATCTCCTGTAGGATGTTCAGTACTTCGTGCTTTTAGTTTAAGAACATCTTTTTTATGGGTCAGTCAGATGTAGTCGAGGCAATGAAAAAAGACTGTATACTGTTTATTATTTCAAAAGCAATCGCCAAAGCTTGTAAGAGATTTGTCCCACAGTGAGACAAAACGGTGAATGCCTTCGTGGAAAATTGCTTGCGTTGCTTAGGGAACCATGAATTTACCCTGGTGCGCACCTCTTCGTCCGAGGCAAATCAGCAGCCACGATTGTCTTTTTTCAGGGCTCCAAAAATATGGAAATCGCATGTGGAGAAATGTAATAGGAATTTTCAATCACCCTGTATATGTGTCACGAGTATGTACAATGTAAGCCGTCAAGAGACTTTCTAAGAATGTGAGGATGCGTAAGGGCGTCCCAGCGAAACTTCTGCAGCGTGGGCGGCCTCTTTTGCCAAGCGGTTCTAGGCGCTTCAGTCCGCAACTGCGCTCCTGCTATGGTCGCAGGTTCGAATCCTGCCTCGGGCATGGATGTGTGTGATGTCCTTAGGTTAGTTAAGTTTAAATAGTTCTAAGTCTAGGGGACTGATGACCTCGGATGTTAAGTCCCATAGTGCTTAGAGCCATTTGAACCATATTTTTCTGCAGCGTAGCCGAAACCTTGGCAACAGTGGGGGCGCCTGAATCGAGAAACTCAGTTTTTTCGTATTGAGCTTTCTACTACTTTGGGTGTCAGGTAGTTGCTAGACATCTAGGCCACTACATCATTACTGCTTCAGTAAGAGCTTCTTTTTGTTTCTGTGCTATTTGAGTTATTTGACTCAAGTCGCCTGCAGAAGCAAAGCAATCTGTCCTCATACCAGTTCTTCCTAATTTTTATTGTTGTAGCTACAGAGTGATTCAAAATTCCAATTACAGGTTTCTAGGGTTGTATGAACTCATGTCCCAAGACGTACCGTTTGGATATAAAACAAGTTTGAAGATCCCTTCACTTACAAATCTCCCTCTTCACGGTATGCACAAAAGCTGAAAAGAGGGTGCGGTCATCAAACCCTGTTATAATTATGACACCAGATGATAACTTGGTGCGAATACAACAACGGCAGCGTGAAAATGGTACGTTCGAAACTAGAAGTGTTGGTGGTGGTGCTCCACGGATGAGCTGCGCTCTCTACTTTGAAGAGAACGTCCTTCGCCACGTAGAAGAGAACACGAGGACAGGCACTCGAAACAGTGCCCATTCCATGGTCTGCTACAGCACACAGGTCAGTGTTCACTGCCTCCTCTCTGTGCGTACCGCGAAGCAGGAGATTTGAAAGTGATTCGAACTTCAAACTTATTTTACATCCAAACGAAACATTTACAGACATGAGTTCCTTATTAAAACTTCATCTACTAAGTCCCCTCTACAACCCCTAGAAACCTGTAATAGGAATTTTGAATCACTTCTGCATGTTTCACGAGTATGTGTGTCAAGAGAATTTCTAAGCATGTCTGTATGACAATAGAGTAATCCGATAAAACGAAAATAAATGGTCACCCTTGTTTCGAATGAAAGACAGCCAAGTCATGACTATTTGTGGGGAAGTTGTAGCTCATCGGTGAAATCAACTCTTATTCAAAATATCTACCCTAGTTTTACAAACGACAATAAGCCGGTGCAAGAATGCTTCAGCTTCAACGTCGAACCTCGTCTCCAACAAGGTTGTAATGCCAAATCGTACTTGCTTTGTTGGACAGTCATTTAACGTGGTAGTTTATCATTTATTCACATCATTTGTTGATATTCATGCTTAGGAAGCTCTTCGCATGTCACACGACGATAATCTTCTAATTGGTCTGTCAAAAGTTTTATGCTTTATTTATGTGTTGTAGTTTCAGACCTTCCCGGTCTCACATAACGTTTATCCTAATACGAGCACAACGAAGGCTAATAGAACAGCGTTCGTCGTCCACGGTTTAATCTAAGCAAACTTCGTTTCAAGGTCTACGAAGTTTTTGCTACGTAAACTACAATTCTCAACACTTGACTTTAGAGCATCAAAAGCAACTGTATATACACTGAAGCACCAAAAAACTGCACCAAAAAACTGATATAGGCATGTGTATTCGCATACAGAGATAGGTAAACAGGCAGAATACGACGTTGCAGTCGACAACGCCCATATGCGACAAAAAGTGTCTGGCGCAGTTGCTAGATCGGTTAGTGTTGCTGCAATGGCAGGTTATCAAGATTTAAGTGAGTCTGAACGTGGCGTCAAAGTTGGCCCACGAGTGACGGGACACAGTATTTACGAGGTAGCGATGAAGTGGGGATTTTACCGCACGACCATTTCACGAGCGTACCGTGAATATCAGGGATCCGGTAAAACATCAAATCTCCGACATCACTGCGGCCAGAAAAAGATCATGCAAAACCGCGACCAACAACGACTGAAGAGAATCCTTCAACGTGACGGAAGTGCAACACTTCCGCAAATTGCTACGGATTTCAATTCTGGGTCATCAACAAGTGCCCACCATTCAACGAAAAATCATCGATATGGGCTTTCGGAGTCGTCGGCCCACTCGTGTACCCTTGATGATGACACTTACGCTGGCTACCAAAATCCCTAGACATGAACATTACTGAGCATGTCTGGGATGCCTTGAAACGTGCTGTTCAGAAGAGATCTCCACCCTCTCGTACTCTTACGGATTTATGGACAGCCCTGCAGGATTCATGGCGTCAGTTCCCTCCAGCGCTAGTTCAGACATTAGCCTAGTCCATGCCACGTCGTGTTGCGGAACTTCTGCGTGCTCGCGGGGTTCCTACACGACATTAGGCAGGTGTCCCAGTTTCTTTGCCTCTTCAGTGTAATATTTAAGAAAAGACGATTTCAACCTCGCGTTACGTCAAGAATAAGTGCGCTTTGAATGAAAGAAAACACTTGCCTCTTTTCGAGGCCTTTAATCTCGTGGTTGTCGCCATCTAATCGGCAAACCATCCCCGCTAGGACCTTGCCTACTAGTCGGCGGTGCGGGTCTCCCGCATCGTCCCCTACACTCCTCGGAGTATGGGACCTAATCATCATCATCATCATCATCATCAAGTGTCACTTCGCTAACTTAAGCCTTATTCGTGAAATCATTCTCGCGTGAAACATATGCGATTAGGTGGAGTTATTCAAGAAAACAAAAACAAAATCGGAGAAAACGCAAAATATTGTCAGAAACTGGTCATCCAATTTAATGACTCAAGTAACAACGAGCAATCTACTTTTTCTGATCAGAAATTACTCAAATTTCTATAAGAATATAGCTTTTCTTGCCTTTCTAAACATACACAAGGTTGTCAAATGGTTCAAATGGCTCTAACACGATGGGACTTAACATCTGAGATCATCAGTCTCCTAGACTTAGAACTGCTTAAACCTAACTAATCCAAGGACGTCACACACATCCATGCCCGAGGCAGGATTCGAACCTGCGACCGTAGCAGCAGCGCAGTTCCGGACTGAAGCGCCTAGAACCGCTCGGCCACAGCTGCCGGCACTGGGTTACCTTCAGGCACCCATTATCCTGTCACCAAACGTTTCAAAAATGAAAACCCCAAGTAAATCCAAAAGCTTCCGTTCACTGAGATTTGAACATTGATGTCGTTAGTGAAATCCATTTAGGGTCGTCGCCCATCCGAAATACGATGCATTAATATTTTCTGTGCTGTAATTAATTTAGAGTTCAGCCAGCTATTGTGGTATCAGATGTGCCTTCTTGAGAGCTTACGGAATCGTGTCTGGGAAATTGCCGCCACTGGATCAGCATTCAGTCTTGCGGCCGCTCTGGGTATGCCGTATGACGCGGTAGCCAAAAGAGATAAAAAGCCAGAGGGGCATGTGACAGCTAACTGCGTCTTCCAGCATTCACGCCACCTGCAAACTAATGCCCAGCGTCCGCAGTCCTGTCACCTGATGGACATTCGCACCACACGTCAACATCGAATTCATTGTTCTCGTAGGCTCGGTCGTGCCAACTGGCATTAGTAATGTGGACCTGACTTGTTCTTGGAATTTTAATAGATACACGGGGGCTAAAGCAGTGCGGATTAGTATTACGGCAGCTACGCGCAGCTCATACTCCCACTTACAGCAGCGGTAGATCTCCGAGTCGCCAGCAGGAATGCTGATAGCGTGAAGGCTTCGCTTGATTCGTGCAGGGGACAGTACAGTTTCAAGCCACTACCCAGAGAAAGAGACCTTGGGGCAGACACTGAAATATACGTAGCATGATACTTCCTTCGAAGTGGAAAAATTTTTGTGTAATTCCAACATTGCGTTGGCGGTAGGATCCAATTATATTCAGTCTTATTACTTCTTTGTTTCCCTGTCTCAGCTGCAATGACAATTTGGGCCAGAGCAAATGAGACATAAAAGTAATAAGAAGAAAGAATTTTTCTCTTTGTTGTATAGAATATATAAAGAAAAAAATGAGAAAGACATAGTGGCAAGGATTGTAATAGAAAAAGTAGTATATTTTTAAAAAGAAACTGCTAACACTCAAAAATATAAAGTTTCAGACAAAAAAAATCTTCGAAAACAAGTGACTCAAAAACAACTCTGTATTAGTGCTAAATTTCGAGAGTGGGGAAGGAGGAAATATGCTGCTGCAAGAGAGTTAAAGATCAAATGCACTGAAACTTCCTGACAGATTAAAACTGTGTGCCTGGCCGAGACTTTCGCGAGCAAGTGCTCTACCGCACCACAGCACTTGCCCGCGAAAGGCAAAGCTTCCGAGTTCGAGTCTCGGCCCGGCACACAGTTTTAATCTGACAGGAAGCTTCTTATCAGCGCATACTTCGCTGCAGAGCGGAAATTTCATTCAGCAAAAATTCCCCAGGCTGTGGCTAAGCCACGTCTCCGCAGTATCCTTTCTTCCAGGAGTGCTAGTTCTGCAAGGTCTCCAAGAGAGTTTCTGTGAAGTTTGGAAGGTAGAAGAGGAGGTACAGGTGGAACTGAAGCTGTGAGGACAGGTCGTGAGTTGTGCTTGGCTAGCTCAGTTGGTAGAGAACTTGCCAGCAAAAGGCAAAGGTCTCGAGTTCGAGTCTCGGCGCTGCACACAGTTTTAATCTGCCAGGAAATTTCATATCACCGCACACTTCACTGCAGAGTGAAAACTTCATTCTGGAATGAAATGGATCATAGAGCAAGGAACGAAGACACCACGCACAACAATTCAAAGAGAAAAATAGCCAGTAAAGAACGTAACGGATCGAAGAAATAAAATGGGTATACATGAATTACAAAGCGATATGATGATGAAAATTGTAGTAAATCACAAAGTGGAAGGACGTAATGGTTGGAGCGAGCCCACATATGTCGTAAAGACCGCATCGCTGTTGACGTAATGTGGTGAACGAAATGAATAGGTGGCAAGCTTCTGGGATGGGAAAGTACATAAGAAAACCTCGTAGTTCATGACCGAAAGAACATACTGCTCGCCTCCCGTGTTATCTATATAGTTTTGCATTCGGCTAGTATGAAAATCTAACGTTTAAGAACAAAAATACTTTGTTCATTCTTAGGAACAAAACAAATTGGTCACTCTTATCGTAGTAAGCTACCAAAATGATTTTGTGGCTGTCATTAATGTTAACCCGTAACTGGTACACCTGGGTCCCAGGGACCCGAGCGAAATTTCTTTTTTCCAGCTCCGTGATGTGTGTGGTAGCACTGACTTCCCTCTCCCTGTACTCTCCTAACAATCAACTGGCTACCAGCCCACAACATTGTTGCAGGCGTTTCTTTGTTAGTTTTGTTTCTATAAAGGTGATCGGGTCCCGTGGACCCAGGTGTACCGTTAGTGAAAGTTTTCTTTTCGTGGCATTATTTCCGGTATCTTGGATTTACGGTGTAGTGCTTCAGAAAAATGAGCGAGGAAGATACTACAGATAATCTGAACGAACCATTGGACAGTGATATTGAAGACATAAGTGGAAGCGACAGTGACTATGAAATTAGTGAACATGAAACTGGAAGTGATGAAAGTGATGATGGAGACAGTAACAACGAACAATCTGGAACTAATTATATCTATGGAAGAAACAGATTCAAGTGGTCAACAACACCCAGCATACGTGGAAGAACCTCTCAAACCAACATCATTGCTCCAATTCACTTTCCTGGCATACGTAATGCAGCTAGACAGGTAACAGAAAAGACCCCTCTAGCATTTTGGGAACTACTTTTCAGCAAAGAAATGATTGCAGAGGTAGTACTCAGAACCAATGAAAAGATTATGTCATTGCCACCTGAGTCAAAAAAGAATTCTTTTTCAAATCTAACAGACAGTACTGAAATAAAAGCTGTCATAGGTCTTTGTTATTTGTGGGGAGCCTTCAAGTCAAACAACGAAGATCTGAATGGTTTATATGCTACAAACGGCACTGGTAGACCAATTTTTAGGGCAACTATGCCCTTGAAACGTTTGCTGTTTTTATTACGTTGCCTTCGTTTTGATGATGCAGCAACCCGTGACGCAAGGAAACTCACAGATAAACTGTACCACATCTCTTGGCTCTTCAATTCATTGATAGAAGCTTGTCAAGAAAACTATTCAGTCGGAGAGTACGTCACTGTTGACGAAATGCTTGTAGGATTCCGTGGTAGATGTCCATTTAGGATGTACATTCCATCCAAGCCACGGAAATACGGTATAAAAATATTTATTCTAGCTGATGCCAAAATGCACTACTGTTTGAATGCAGAGATATATTCGGGAAAATCAGCTGTAGCCATCCCGCGCCGTGTCCTCTTACCAACAGCTGTTGTCATGCGGTTGGTTGAACCAATCAAGGGAAGTAACAGAAATGTGACAGGGGACAACTGGTTCTCAAGTGTGGAGTTGGTCAATGAGTTGTCGAACTGTAATTTGACTTATATTGGCACCATGAGAAAGAACAAGGCTGAGCTACCACCAAGCTTTTCAACAGCAAAGGGCAGAAATGTGTCTTCTTCAATCTACGGATACTCTGGTTCTGTAACAATACTTTCACACGTCCCCAAAAAGAACAAGGTTGTCAACCTGATATCGACAATGCACCATGGAGAATGTATGGTGGAAAATAAGCCTGAAATAATCCATGACTACAATAAAACAAAAGGTGGAGTTGACGCACTTGACGAAAAGACGCATAATTACACGACTTCTAGAAGAACAAGGCGGTGGCCTATGGCAGTCTTCTACACTATGCTAGATATAGCAGGTGTAAATGCTTTTGTTTTGTACCATGGGAAAGAAGATACTGATGATGTGACACGCAGAGAATTCCTCATTGAACTAGGTACACAACTCATAAGTGATTGTATGAAAAGAAGATTGGATTCTCCATTTTTGAGAAAAGATATCCGAAATTCCATTTGTGATATTCTAGGCATGACCCCCTCCAAGGCATCAGGAACATCCCAGGTTCACAGTGAAGCTGGTGCTACTAAATCGAAGAGGAAAAGATGCTCAGTGTGCCCATCTAAAAAAGACAGGAAAGCATCCCGGGCGTGTGCCAGATGTCGAACACCATTATGTTTGGAATGTTCCACTGCTTTATGTCCAAACTGTTTCGGTAGTCTGGATGAATGAAATAACTGAAATGGACTGGTGAAGATGCTGTATAATTGAAACCTAATATTTTGTCATAATTTCTGCTATTTTCAAAGATCACATAGTCATTTAGCTGAGAAATGTACTAAAATTTATCCAAAAGTTGTGCCTGCAGAAATTTTTATATTGATTTTGAACTTTTCTTCTGGCTTACTGTTGTGAAGCATAGTACATTTTGTGTTTAAACGTGAAGTTTCAGTTGTCTATCTTACTATTTGTAACTGATGTGCAGGACTTTCCAAAAGTATATTTTTCACATTTCGTATTTTATGCAGTTTATTGTCCTTTTTTGTAACATCTTTAAGGTATGACCATAAATGAGGAATGTGGTTTTAAAACATTAGTAACAAAACATTAATAAAAGTTTCATATTTAAATTTCATTTAAATGTGTTTTTTTTACCAAAATATACTCAAAACTTGGGTGGGTCCCGAGGACCCAGATGTACCTTATGTGTTACAATTTATAGGTGTACCAGTTACGGGTTAATTCGCCATAATATGAATGAGACTGTTGTAGAAACCCGTCATTCAACTGGAAAGCTTATTGTTTCACGAATTTTTTTATACACATCCTTGTCGCTCCTCAACTTTCAGTTCTCGTTTTCATACCTGGACTAAGATTTTTTCAAACTGTTCTTTCTTTCGTCTCCTCGTTGTTTAACTGTTCGATGTGTTTATGGTGAAGCATTCTGAGGTATGAAGACTTCTGATTTTAATCAGCACGTTGTAATATCTCAATTTGGTATTAATAGGCAAGGACTTTTTATTGTACATGTTATTTGTTAAGTAGAATGCCATTTCCTTTTTTCTGCTTCTATTGAAGTCAGTTGTTTTTTTTTCAGATATTTTGGCACACCTCTGTCGATCTTGTATACTTTTCTTGCAAACGAAATTGTAAATCTATTTTTTTATCTTACCTTTTTGAGAATTTTTATCTGTTTCGTTGCATCTTGTAGGTTTCCACTAAGGTTACTAAATCATCAGCAAAAGCTAAGCAGTCAATTTCAATCCTTCGCTTTCTTTCTTGCTAGTTTCACTTAATTTACACCTTCTACTTATTTTTCTCCTTCCTCGTACTACTTCCTCTAAAACGCACTTGAATAATAATGGAGACACTTCATCCCCATCTCTCACGCCTGTTTTTATTTCGAAACTTTTTGATATTTCACCAGAGAACTTATTTTAGGAAACTGTTGGAATTTGCAGTAATGCAATGTTATAGTTGTAGGGAAGTGAGGGGCCGGGGTTAGAGTAGAAACAGACAGAAATAGTAGATGTGAATAATCTACAACGATAATTGTGTACATATTGAACAGCAGAAAAAATCTGGAGGTGATTAAGGCGTCCCCCAACAGAGACGCCAAAAATGAAACATTCTGAAAATGGCTCTACATCGCGAACACGCTGTCACCTCCATCCGAATGGAGCCCTGGGACGCCGGCCTCTGTGGCCGAGCGGTTCTAGGCGCTTCAGTCCGGAACCGCGCTGCTACTGCGGTCGCAGGTTCGAATCCTGCCTCGGGCATGCATGTGTGTGATGTCCTTAGGTTAGTTAGGTGTAAGTATTTCTAAGTCTAGGCGACTGATGACCCCAGATGTTAAGTCCCATAGTGCTTAGAACCATTTGAACCATTTTGAGCACTGGGTCCGTACCTGATCATATGCAACACGACGTGTCCAGTTTCCCAGTGAAGAACACTTCTGCGGAGCCATGGATAAGCGCCTTTTCCCAGGCAGCATACAGTCACAGCAAAAATTTGTTTCTTGTCCAGCAGTATAGCAGAGCGCGCTGTTTTCACATGTTATTAGGAATTAATTTTAACAATCTGAAGGTTGAAATGTTAGAAAAACTGCGACCAGTCACTTTTTCATGATAATTAATTTTTCCTTTACCAGATTCAAGCCGGTTTGTCTATTTTCGGATGAGGTTTTCTTTAAAATGTCGAATCAAAACACTTTCAGCCGTCTAAATTTCCACTTGTCATTTTATTTGAGCAACCAGTTTCAGCGCTGCATTACGCCACCTTCAAGTTTCCTGGCAGGCGTATAGGGAGAGTCCCAGCTCTGGTCCGGTCAAAATAGGGGCCAGCATCCAGTGACTGATATCCGAAGATTTCTGACACAGCGATCTCTTCGATTATCGCAGTCTGTACGGGATACGTAATACACCACACTCGTTTCCACATCCCTGTTCCGTTCGCAGATGGTATCCGAGAAGAAAGGCCTTTGGTACCTTCCTGTCCAAATTCAAAAATGTTCAAATGTGCGTGAAATCTTATGGGACTTAACTGCTAAGTTCATCAGTCCCTAAGCTTACACACTACTTAACCTAAATTATCCTAAGGACAAACACATGCACCCAAGCCCGAGGGAGGACTCGAACCTCCGCCGGGACCAGCCGCACAGTGGTACCTTCCTGTATGTGCAGGAATTTCTCTAATTTCAGCCTCGTGAACTTTATGCGAGAGGTATGTTGGAGTAATTCCAGCGTGAGCAAAGTAAAAATGTCCCGGAATATATTTCATGCCCCTTAAGGTTGACAAGCCACATAACATCACCGTCAAAAATCTTCTGATACCTGGCACTGAATACTGGGCCCTATTTTGACTGGACCAGAGTTGGGATTCTTCTTATACACCAGTCAGGGAGTGTGAAAATGTGTATAGGAGCGCTGAAACTGGTTTATCAGATAAAATAACAACTGGAAAATTAGACGGCTGAAGGTTTTTGACTCGACATTTTATAATGAACATCCGACATCCCGCAGCCATCTGTATAAAAGACTTAATGAGACTTGAGGCAACGAATGTGATAGCAAAAAATTACCTGCAGTGTCTTTGGCTCAGCAGAAATGTCAACACGTACTACCTATGCAGAAGTGTTACTCTGCACAACAGACACAAACGTCACTTTCCTTCCCAATTACACTGCGCGGTAAGGATACAGCTTTCTAACTCGATCATCTGTCAGATAGGGAGGCAAGATGGTCGACGTTAACTCCGTCAGCATCAGTGTGCGAGCAGGAAGCGTTGTCTGGAGGCGTCTGCAGCCGCCCATACACGTTCGCGAGGAGCAACGAGGGCAGCGTGTGGCGCCGACACGCGATAGCGGCCGCGCAATTACGGCGGGCACTGCGCGCCGGCGAGCACGCTCCTGAGGATGTCCGCGCGCAGCCGGAACAAAAGGAGAGCCGGCCGTGTGTGGGGCGCGCGTGCTGCGGCCACACGTTTGTCAGCAGTCCTAGCTCCCTAGGAAGCGGCTATCGCGCCAGGCCATCGCCGTCGCTTAATTGAAAGCGCCCTCGGACGGCGGAGGAGTGTAACATTTCTTTCGCGGGCGCGAGAGCGCTTGTTGTTTGCAGTTGGCGCCCTCTTAGTAATTTAAATGCGCGAATACATTAGAGCCGCTTCCGCGCTCCCGGCGGTGTGAAACCGCCTGCGCAGGCCGTAATTAAATAAGGCTGCCGCTGGCCGTCACGGCCGGCTGTCGTCTCGTCTGGCAGGAAAGGCGTCAGGTGTGCTTACGAGGCCTTTCACAGCCCGAAGAATGCCTCAGGACGTAGGGATGGCAGATGTTGTAAACGGTAGGGAGCCAAACAAGGGATGTCAGGTTTTGAGAGGTACAGCCGTACAGTGAAACTAATCTAGGGCTAATCAAGACAAAATAAATGCGGTAGACAAGGTTGCTGCTATAATACAACTGACTGTAAAATTACAAGCCGTCTGGTTTGGCCCCTTCCATTAATAAGTTAGCACTACTGCTCATTGTCATAATGACACAGGATTCTCATCATTTTTCTTAACTCTGACTGTCCGACTTGTTCCTGAGTACTGTATTTGATAAAAGTGCAGGAGTTCTCTGTCTGCTCTTATGTCGCTTCGGCCACGGGATTTCATGTGAACCCTGCAGTTCGTAAGGTTACCTGCCATTAGGAACGTGGGTGCACTCTACGAGTGTTTTATGACTTCCAAATGGTAGAACACAGCAATCAGTCCTCCTCTTCTTGCAGGTTTTATTCGGTAAAACTAGAGTTCGGCTATTGCCTAGCCATTATCAACGCACCATTTCATGGTATCAATGCGTATTCTAGTGCGTCGGTCCCCTGTTGTGCGGACTTGTGTAACAGTTCAAAGGTGTTACGATTTCTGCACCACTTGTTAGCAGCAGACAAGTGGCTGCGCCAAAGACTGAGACGGCGTGGAGTTTTACAACTATTTATTGAACTTTCTTTACAATTTCTCTCTCGTCATCGCTGCCGAGCCCAGCCTGGCTGCTGCTGTGTAGATTCTCCGACAATGTGCGCAACTCGGGAGCCTCAGGCCACCAGTACTCCGGTGAAGCCAGGATGCCCTGTGGTTGAGATGAACTCGTCGCTGCTCGGCGCCCCAGAACGGGCACGCCCACGGACCCGCGTCGCCGTGGGGTCAGCTGCTGATGCCTGCTGCACTGGCGGCTGGGAAGCCGTCAGTCTCGATGTCCGCGAGGTCCCGTCATAGATGGACCACGCGCCGTGGGGCTGGGTTGCCGTGAATTCCGGGCGTCAGTCCCCGGCGGCGTCTGTGACCAAGACCGCGCTGCGGCCGGTCCTGCTGGAAGTTCTCGCTGTAGTTAGTCAGCCATGGTGCCGACCGAACTCGGTCCGACCTCCAGAGCTGAAGTTGAGATGTGGCAGCGAACGGATGACTCCTGCGAGCTGGAACAGAATCGTCACCTATGAAGATTGAACATTCGGACACGGACCACGTCCATCCTCAGATCCGAACTGCTTTCTAATGGCTTCTGTCTGTTGCTGCCTGTGCTCCACTATTTATATCCGGCAGGAGGACGTTTTTTACCCTCAGTGGTAGCTTTTTGTTATTACTCCCACAGTATATTGCAGCGTAACTTAGCGTGTTGGCCTCACTTCCCCTTACTCAGCACTCTCCAGGCTTTGCTCGGCGCTCGGTCTGTGTGCGTCCTTGCGTCAGTCTGTTGGTAGACTGCTGCTGGCAGCAAGGCTATCTGTGTGTGCTTACTTCACAGTGTCTCGGTCGCTGGTGTGCCTCTGTTTCGCCATTCTCCACTGTGTGAAGCAACGCTTACCACATGTGGCCACAACAAAGGATTAAGTCCTTGGCTTACGAGGGTGGTAGAGCCACTCGAGTGAGGTATGCGAGGCTCTTGTGTCAGTGAAGGAAGGACGGGATTTTTGGTGTTGTGGTGTGGTGTAGTCTTCGAAGAAGTTTGACAGAAGCCCGAGCAACAGGGGACTAACGTACTGGATCATGCATTGATACTATGAAATAGTGGATTGATTATGTCTAGGCACTAGCCAAAATATAGATTTGCGGAATTAAACCTGCAAGAAAAGAACGACCGATTGCTGTGCTCTATCATTTGACACTTACAGCTCGTGTCTCCAGTTGGGAGACGGACGACGCATATGACACTAGGAGTAACGGGGCAGTCCGCTTGGCGTCTTTGGCTTATGAGGCTGGTCGAGCCGCTTGAGTGGGGCATGCGAGACTCTCGTGTCACTCAAAAACGGACGCAATTTTTTGGTGTCGTCGTTGGCATACGGTACTGCCCGGTGGGTGGGTGGCGGGTTTGAACCTTAATAGGTAGCCCGCCACCTCATAACGTCTGGAGAGAACTCATTATTCTTGAATAGGACAGACAAGCCTGTTACTATGGCAAAGCGACCTGGTGGAGTTCCCGTCCCGCTCGCTTGGCATGTTGGAAATTTTGAGTTGTACAAACAACACGCTGATTCGCCTATCGCCTCTTGACGTCAGACGGGAATTTTCGCAAAGAAATTTGAGAGGCATGTGTGCCCTGATTGGGGCTCTAGTTGATGTATTCCTTGGTCGGAAATAATTTAACAATGCAGTTTCACGCCATTTGACAGCAGTAAATAAGATTTTGGCTGATCGGTGCTTGTTGCTGTGCCGACAGAAACGGAGGAATCGGGTGGACGCATGACAGAAAGCACTCGTGATTGGTCGTCTTGGAGGAGACTTCATGTCCTCGATAGCTGCGGGTTCGATCATTCTGGTGTTCCGTGCTGGGACGTCGTTCCAACGAGTCAGCGCGATCCGGACATTACGGCGTGGTGCAGATCTCCTGCTGACCCGCATCTCCACGTCCATATAGAAGACAGGAGATTGGTGAGAGTATTATGCAGCAAAGGCTCGTTAGATGGGAGTTTACTATTTTGTAAGGGTACACCGGCGCCACACCGCCGGTAGATTCCAGATACAAAGATACGTCCTTTTCATTTTAGTTCGGAGGATCAAGCACTAAATGCCAAAATTCAGATTCCTGTGGTTTATTCACATAATTGCAGCTGCAATTCATTATTCTTCCCTGGACATCATACTTGTACTGTCGGTTTTCTTGTGTACAAAGAGGAACTTCTACTATTAACCACCAGTTGATTTTGATTTGAATTTCATTTCAAGTAGGTAGTGTACCCTTCCTCTAATTTTCATTATTAGTTGTTTTTAAACTGTAGTTATTAACTGAACTTATAGCAATTCCCCACCTTAAGATCTCATGTCACGCCTAAATTTCAGATAGAGTATTTCCACAGTGTTAAGTATGTCAGCATTGGGGCTGAAGGAGTGAGTCGGATACTCTCTGACTATGGTAATGATTTCTAAGTTCACACATGAAGGGTGCTGCATAATGATGGTGATCATACTGATTTCATGACGCTGAACCACTTACTTACAAGCGCCCTTGCGAAGTACGAGGGAACTCCAAAAAGTAAGATGTACAATTCGTCCCATTCTAAGAGCGTTGCGCAAGAACAGAGGCACATTGTCAGGACAGAGTACACGTTCTCGGCTCCCTACAGACACAGTTCTGGTGCGATACGATTAACAGACCCATCACTGTATACGTCTGAAGTACGCGGAACAGTCCGAGTCCTATGGGCAAAACGTCTAAATTTGATACAGATTCACTCTGATTTTCCGGCGGTATATGTACCAAATGAAGTGTCTCGACCCGTCGTACTGCAATTCTGCCAACAGTTCGACCAAGGTCGCAGAGGCGTGGATGAAACTGATCGGGAAGGAAGGCCATCGACAAAGACCACATAGGACAATGTTCAGGAAATCGAGAAACTGATTCACAGCAACTGTAGATTTCCTATCGAGACGAAGTTCGCACAGGGATTCTCGAGTGGCTCAGTGACCAAGGAGTGGATTTGTATCGCCGAGGAAGTGAATGATTGATAGAACGTCCCGACAACTGTTTACAGAGACTTGGCAACTATGGTGTCATTTCGAAGTGTAGTGCACTATTCAATAAAAGTTACATGGCCTGCCACAATAATGAGTAATTTACTTTTTGAGGTCTGGCTATATGTCCTACAGCCGGTCGCGGTGGCCAAGCGGTTCTAGGCACTTCAGTCCGGAGCCGCGCGACTGCTACGGTCGCAGGTTCGAATCCTGCCTCGCGCATGGATGTGTTTGATGTCCTTAGGTTAGTTAGGTTTAAGTAGTTCTACGTTCTAGGGGACTGATGACCTCAGATGTTAAGTTCTATAGTGATCAGAGCCATTTGAACCATATGTCCTACATGCTGAGTGAGAATAACGTTCTTCCTCGTAAGCCATCTTCTTGGGACAATCGGCCATGGGCACATGTTAGACATTTGAAACAAAGATAGAGGTTGTCATTAACACATTAAAATACGTAGTAAAAATCATTCATGGAAGTGTGTGAGCGTACAGACACGTTCACATCCTTTCCTCATGCTGGAATTTATACATATTCAGTTCGTATATGAACGCAAATTTCAGGAACTGCGGTAGGGAGTTTGATGCGGTTTCCATTAACAGACAGACCGATTCACGAGGAATATTTGTATACATCATCTATTACCGCTACGCCAAGAAATTCTTCGTCCTGTAGTCACTTCTGCTACTTATGTGGAGCCTTGGTGTATCGCCTGTACAACTATAAGATAGTCATTGCATGAAATATTAACTGTAACGAAAGTTATGTTCAGAAAGTCTGCTGTAATTCTCAATTTACACTGTCGGAGAACACACATAGTGAACAAGACGATCAGAGCAGATGCACATTTCTTTCAATATCGGGATAGATTCGGTGCCCGGATGTATTCTGGAGTCCTGATCGCGTTCATCCAGTCATACTACGTGAACAATTTTAGCAGTGTGGCAAGTTACATCGTCTGGCTGGAACGTCCCATTCCGAAAAGAAATGTCTATGTTTTCCGAGGATTATTTTGCAACTGCATTGGTAAACAGTTTAAGCTTATTCATTATGGATATTTCAGAACACACATAACAGTCCATTAATTAAATATAGATGCAGATAACTGAGACAAGTCACTTTTTTGAAATGTTTGTTCATTTGAGTAAACTAGTTTTCGAGCCTTATCAGTTTCATCTTCGGATGAGCATGCAGAAGTTAGATAACTAATTTTCATAGCGCGATGCCTGGTACTGGCTCTGTGACAAGAAAGCAGGAAACACCCTGAAATGACTACATAACTGTCACTCAAGGCGATAGATTAAGATATTTCCTATCTTCTTCTCGCCGAGTCAGTATCCAGCATCACGCTACGAAAATAATTATCTGAAGATTAACCTGCAATTAAACGAAAACTAGTTTTAAGAAATAAACGAGTATTTGAAAAAGTGAACGGTCGCAGTTACCTGCGTTTACTCGTATATTCAGGTGGTCAAAAGAGTATTTCAGCCATACCATCCTAAGATCATGATACCACCCCCATCCCCAAAAATCGGTTTTCTTTTAAGAACAGTTTCAGAAATTTTGTTTCCCATCGATCCTCTCCGAACAAGATGACGTCCACCCATCCTGATGAACGTTTACCCTAAAGAAAAGGCTACCACCCACCATCAACGTCATATCACCTGTAATACTGTCAGGCTAATTTTAATCTTTTTCGGTGCTTTGAAGCCCCATTCGCTGCAGGACGTAAGATCACTCCGTGCTAGATCAAGCTATAGGGTGGGCTCAAAAGGGCTCAAATGGCTCTGAGCACTATGGGACTCAACTGCTGAGGTCATTAGTCCCCTAGAACTTAGAACTAGTTAAACCTAACTAACCTAAGGACATCACAAACATCCATGCCCGAGGCAGGATTCGAACCTGCGACCGTAGCGGTCTCGCGGTTCCAGACTGCAGCGCCTTTAACCGCACGGCCACTTCGGCCGGCTATAGGGTGGGTATTCCAGTGTTTTCCACCCAAGCTTTGTCGTGGTGGCGGCGTTATTTGTGGTTTTCTCACTCACACGCGCTGTTGTGCCACAGCAAATATTATGTTTTTGCCTATGATGTCGAACGCGATACATTCGAGTATAAACATTTTTAAGGGTTGCCACTTACGGTTCAGGGTTTGTCCACAGTAGTGCCACTGCCTTAAATGCTGTATATTATTTGTGCGCCAGCTTCACGCACCCGCCGTGAAGTTACGGCGACGACACTGTACGTTATGTTTAAAGGAGTATACTTCTTAGAGAGTGTTGTCCTACCATACCACCATTCTTGTCTGCCGGTGAAACTTTATTAAGTTATATCTCATTCAGTTTGATTATTTACTTGGCATTGTATCCAGCGATTACACAGTATTATATTAGTTGTTTTTTGCTAGGTCTCTGCGGGTTTATCTTCTTAGATGCGTGCGTCATTGTAGCAGACAGTCGCTTTATGGTTTTTAAGATATTGGAAAAGGAAAAGGTCTCCGCCGATTCACCTGAATCGACGAGTGTTTCAGCCTAGCACAGTGCTTTTGTATGGTTTTAGTATATTTTGAAAGGAAATTTTTAAGGCCAGTAACAATTCCTTATTCACATATAGAATCAAGCAAACTAGGACTATACTCTAATTCCGACCTAGTTTATTATCCCTATCGATATTCTGAAGATGCCCCTCCAAGGAGAAACGCGTTGTTAATACAGTAAAGCGCCAAAGTAACTGGTATAGGCATGCGTATTCAAATACAGAGATATGTAAATAGGCAGAATACGGAGCTGCGGTCGGCAACGCCTATATAAGACAACGAGTGTCTGGCGCAGTTGCTAGATCGGTTACTGCTGCTACAACGGCAGGTTATCAAGATTTAAGTGAGTTTGAACGTGTTGTTACTGTCGGTGCACTAACGATGGGACACAGCATCTCCGAGGTAGCGATGAAGTAGAGATTTTCCCGTACGACCGTTTCACGAGCGTACAGCGAATATCAGGAATCCGGTAAAACATCAAATCTCCGACATCACTGCGACCGGAAAAAGGTACTGCAAGAACGGGGCCAAAAACGACCGAAGAGAATCGTTAAGCGTGACAGAAGTGCAAGCCTTCCGCAAATTGATGCAGAATTCAATACTGGGCCATCAATAAGTGTCAGCGTGCAAACCATTCAACGAAACATAATCGATATCGGATTTCGGAGCCGAAGGTCGACTCATGTACCCGTGAAGACTGCACATCACAAAGCTTTGCGCCCCGCCTGGGCCCGTCAATACCGACATTTGGCTGTTGACGACTGGAAACTTGTTTCCTGGTCGGACGAGTCTCGCTTCAAATTGTAACGAGCGGATGGACGTGTACGGGTAGGGAGACAATCTCATGAATCCATGGACCCTGCATGTCAGCAGGGGACTGTTCAAGTTAGTGGAGGACATGAGCAGCTGGAGTGACATTGGGACGCCTGATACGTCTAGATACGACTCTCCAGACATGAACATTATTAAGCATATCTAGGATGCCTTGCAACGTGCTCTTACGGATTTGTGGACAGCCCGGAAAGTCGTGGTGTGACTTCCCTCCAACACCACTTCAGACATCAGTCGAGTGCATGCCACGTCCTGTTGCTGCACTGCTGCGTGCTTACTGGGGCGCTACACGATATTAGGTAGCTGTTCCAGTTTCTATGGCTTTTCAAGGTAAAAAAATAAGTTGCTACCAAGATTGTTCTTAATTCAAATATTCTACATACTGTTGCTATACCATACGACCTAACGGAGTAGAAGAAATTTTACGTGAATGTGTATATTTCTTTATTTCCCACATACAATCGAATTTATTGGTAGCAATGTATTCACAGTAGATTCTCTGATAAAATTTATATGTTTTATGTGGGTAGGCTTGAGATAAAAGTGAACAAGCAACAGTACGAATATTGGACGATAATCTTTGAGGCTCTCGTATTCAGAGCTGGTTCTGTGTTCGGCTTGCATTTGTCCCCTGTGAATTTTCTATTCTGGCATCTTTTGATGTAAACGACGGTGCATGGAATTCACAGTAATATTTCCTACATTATAAATTACAAAATCAGTACAGGTGTCGTATCTAAGAATATTTACAACTAGTTTCCTTCAGCTCCGTACATGCAAGCAAATAGATTTTTGTGAATGTTGTAATGTTGTTGCTTTAATTTATTCTGAAAGCGGTGCTGATAGGCAATAAAAGCGGGTTAAAAGCTGTGAGCTGTCTGGGGAAGTTAACCTTACATTACAGAGCAACCGGTTCTCCAGGTATCCAGTCTAGCTTACCAAATTCCCAACCAGACTAACATCAATTATGATCTTTTAATAGTCATACGACAACCGGTGATATATATATATATATATATATATATATATATATATATATATATATATATATATATATATATATAAGAGAATTTAAATAAAAAGAAATAAATCAGTTTATATTTGGAAATTTATTTTAACATTGATCATTGAAATTTCAGCATATTAAACTTGACTCATAACTAAACTGGTTCCTTATTTAGGATTGTGAAAATGTGAGTTTTGTAATCTTACAGAACACATCAAATATGGAGCCAAGATTGGGAGACTGCATACAACACTGCATTCATAAAATAACACACGAAGAACGTTGAAACATATGCAAGAGGAAATTAACTACAACCGACCGATGCAATTTTCACCCAAAGAAGTTACGTTCGTAGCGCAATCCTGTCTGTCATGAAATTACCACACACTGGTATACTAAATTCATACTAACTCTCTGTGAAATCTTCCCGAAAAGAATAGCTGAGGGCTACTTTGATGATTACACCACATGCTTCACGTGGTCAACTTGGTTTACACAAAGAGTGTAACTCCACAATAATTTTGATAATTAAAATAAATTAGATCGAAAAGCAATTTACAAAAGAAAAACCTCGAAGTGGTTACTATCGTCTTACTATTAACCTGATGGGTCAAACAATTGTATAAGCACGTGGTACTGGTCTCACAAAGTACACCCCATGTGGGTTGAACATAAAGAAAAGTTGCTATATTGAAAAATATTGTTAAGATGAGACGTTATAATCTCACGCACATTCGCATTTAAGATTGATGATCTTAGTTAGAGTTACTGATCAACAAGTGGTTCCACTTTACTCACAAAGTAGTGACAAAGCAACAACTGGAAGATATTCTGAAGTTCACACTCGAAATACACTGCGTTGCAATTTAAGATAACATTAGATATTTTAGAGCTAAACCTGAAATTAAGGTGATTAAATTTTCAGTTAGGCTGAACTTAAGAAATCCATTGTCCTACGGACTTAGCAGACACGCGCTTAGCCGGAGATGTTACCACTTCAGACGCTCGCCGCAGACAGACTGCCCTGGGCTCCTACCAAGGGTGCTTCCGTATACAAAACGGAAGTGACCAGAGAGGCAGCTTCCTATACCAACATGACAAGGGACGGACAGAACCATACTAAGAATAGAAACCTCTTTGCTTCTAGAAAGCGTAGCTACCTGTTCCGACGTTGGTCCTACTGTTCTCTAGCAGACAGGCTTGTCTGCTACCATCAAGCATGCAACTAGAAATACATTTGTTCATTCATCCTCTCACACAGAAGGGAAGGGGGATGACAGTATCTTATCATATACAGTATATAAAAGAAAGCGGATGTAGTTTCCGTATGAGACTGTGTGACATGAATTACATATAAATTGTGTTTTAAAGTGTAGTAGTGTGACAGATCGTTCTTGTTTATGTGTAAAAGTAACACGTTCCACTGCTCAGTCTCCTCTCAGACAGTCAGAAACACCACAGTAAATTTAGAAGAGGAATTTATGCCATAAATGACAACATATTTAAGAAATTAACATGAAAGGAATCCAACAGAGACCTTTCAATGTAGTTGCTAGTTCTACAGATTATTTGCTGTGAATTCTTACCATGAACATTGCAGATAACATTGTTTCACAGATTATTTCGAAAACGTTAAATATTGAGGCAATATAAATTATTTTCGCTGACAGTCCATACGTGATTTCCATAATAATATTATTTACTCACTTTTCATTGGTCTTTATAGTTAGAGGTATCATACCGACAATCGTGAATGTTTCTGTTGGATCTATAACAATGACGTCATAGAGGAGGAGTAGGTCCATGGCAGACGAAGTTCTGGCTGATCGTGTAATGGACTACTCTGAAGAGGTTACAGGAGAGCACCCGAAAAAGATTTAGAATTGGGACGAGACTCTGTTGCAGGTGATGTACCTACCACCTCTACCGTTTCAAACTCCACTACAGTGACTGATGGAACGCTGAGTAACATAGTGTCAAGTGGAGACGAGGGTGAAAGGTCTCGTACAATTTCAGCAAGTACCGTAGAATGTATGCTTGAAGAAGCATTCTATGAATGTCCTGAAACCGACTCTCATACTGAAGTGGCTGCCAGTGTACATTTGTATGTATGTTCTGAAGTTGGTTGTGAACCTCAGGATATTTCTTCCTCCTCAGGACATATGTTTGACAGAAGCTGATACTGACACTATCCCAGAGTTTTTGTTAAAAACTCGTTATTGATACAGCTGTGTATGATTTTGTTCTCCTGCTCCATTGGTATGAATATTTACCAAATCGTAACTAATAGTGGATTTGGAAATACAGGGTGTATCGTAATTAATACCGTAAACGCATACAGATGAAAGTATACGATTCTAGAAGCAAAAAAAGTTTGGTAAACATGGGCTGTAAAATGCACACCTTATGAACTATGAGCACGTACTCGTATAGTGAAGTAAATCTCTTCTAGTGCAAGCTCTTTGCTTTCCAGAATTGTGGAAGAAAGTAGTATGGACCAAAACAAGAAAAGAATGTCTAGTAAACATGTGACCTAAAAATGCATACTTTTAGAGGTAATAGCAGTTGTTCAGTAGAGGAGATGTGTTTCACAGTGGCAAAGATGAGCATCTATATCTACATCTACATCTACATTTATACTCCGCAAGCCACCCAACGGTGTGTGGCGGAGGGTACTTTACGTGCCACTGTCATTACCTCCCTTTCCTGTTCGAGTCGCGTATGGTTCGCGGGAAGAACGACTGCCGGAAAGCCTCCGAGCGCGCTCGAATCTGTCTAATTTTACATTCGTGATCTCCTCGGGAGATATAAGTAGGGGGAAGCAATATATTCGATACCTCATCCAGAAACGCACCCTCTCGAAACCCGGATAGCAAGCTACACCGCGATGCAAAGCGCCTCTGTTGCAGAGTCTACCACTTGAGTTCGCTAAACATCTCCGTAACGCTATCACGGTTACCAAATAACCCTGTGACGAAACGCGCCGCTCTTCTTTGGATCTTCTCTATCTCCACTGTCAACCCGACCTGGTACGGATCCCACGCTGATGAGCAATACTCAAGTATAGGTCGAACCAGTGTTTTGTAAGCCACCTCCTTTGTTGACGGACTACATTTTATAAGGACTCTGCCAATAAATCTCAACCTGGCAACCGCCTTACCAACAGTTAATTTTATATGATCATTCCACTTCAAATCGTTCCGCACGCATACTCCAAGATATTTTACGGAAGTAACTGCTACCTGTGTTTGTTCCGCTATCATATAATCATACAACAAAGGATCCTTCTTTCTATGTATTCGCAATACATTACATTTGTCTATGTTAAGGGTCAGTTGCCACTCCCTGCACCAAGCGCCTATCCGCTGCAGTTCGTCCTGCATTTCGCTGCAATTTTCGAATGCTGCAACTTCTCAGTATACTACAGCATCATCCGCGATAAGCCGCATGGAACTTCCGACAGTATCTACTAAGTCATTTATATATATTGTGAAGCAAGCGCTCTTAGCTCTTATGGTATGCAATTTGGAGTTCATATTTACTGGACTTTTTCTCTTGTTTCGGTCCATTCTGTTACCTCTTTAAATATGGAAAGCAAAGATCTTAGAATAGATTTTTCAGCTGCATGCGTTTACGTTATTAGTTATGATAGGCAGTGTGCACAAAAATTTTGCAGTTCTACACTGATATGCCAAAACATTATAACCACTGCTCAATGCGACATTGGGTGCGCCTGGTGACGTTGCAGAAACGTGACGCGGTAGCATAAGTATGTAAGCGGAGCAGACACGAACGGGGCACTACCCTAGCGAAGAAATGGGCTGCACATGGGGAAATCCATTGATATATGCGGCTTTGACAAAGGGCAGATCATTATTACGCAGAGCTGGCCGAATGTTCACGTGCAACTCTCGTGAACATCAACGGAAGGAGGTAGGAGGACAATCAAACTAGCACTAGCTAAATAGTTGGACGTCCATGCCTCTTCACAGAACGTCGGGTTCGGAGGCCTATGGTTCAAATGGCTCTGAGCACTATGGGACTTAACATCTGAGTTCTTCAGTCCCCTAGAACTTAGAACTACTTAAACCTAACTAACCTAAGGACATCACACACATCCATGCCCGAGGCAGGATTCGAACCTGCGACCGTAGCAGTCGCGCTGTTCCGGGCTGAAGCGCCTAGAACCGCTCGGCCACCGCGGCCGGCGGAGGCGTATGTTTTCTGTAAAGTAGGACAGATGGTGATCTGTGGCATCTCTGCCGAGAGAGCACAATATTGGTGCACGTACACGTGTTTCGGAGCACACAATTCATCATACATTATTGAACATGGAGCTCTGCAGCAGACCACCTTTACGCGTTCACATGTTGACCCTACCACATCGTCAGTTACGATTGCTGTAGGCACGGGACCATTGGGATCCGACCGTCGATCGATAGAAACGTATTGATTCTTCGTAGGAATCACATTTTTACTACACTAGGTCGATGGTCGTCTGCTCAAATGCCGTCATCGAGGTGAACGGCTCGGAACGTGCAGCGCGCCACGGACGCAGGCTGGCGGGAGCAGTATTACGCTACTGGAGACTTTCTCCCGCACTTACATTGTACTTTTGGTAGTAGTCGAAGACACGCTGACAGCTGCGAATCACCTGCATCCCTTCATGCTTGATGTCTCCCCTGCATCGATGCATAACTGTCTGTGTCTCAGTGCCAGAACCGTGCTACGGTGGTTTGAGGAGCATTGTAATGAAGTCACGTTGATGTTTCGACATCCATATTCGCCTGATGAAAATCCCGTGGATATGAGTCGCTGTCGGGCAACATCACGCAAATCAGTTTAATTACATGACCTGTGCGTAGAAACCCGGTGCCACATACCTTCACGAAACTACCAACAAACTGTCGGATTCCTGATACTCAGTGTCTATGAAGTATTTCGATCCAAAGGCGGACAAAGAAGCTATTAAGCTCGTGGTCATAATGTTTTGGCTCACCAGTGTATTGATTGCTGTACTCAGAGACTACATACTGACTGTATTTCACTGTTGTGTTGACTAAGGACAGTTAGGATGGTGTGGTTCCGTGTGGCAAGATTTCTACAGACCTGCAGAATCAAAATTACACTAGCGATCACTTTTGCTGCAGAAGGCGCGGTTTTGAATTTCTTCGTCTTCGGCGAGTTCGCATGATGCCATTCAATCCACTGCCTTTTCCTCTCCGCTTCAATACGCACTCAACGTTATCCGGGAAACCTAAGATAGACGACATCATAGTAAAGGACAGAAGATAACTTGGACTAATAAAACTCATAAAATGACGTATAAACAGAGCCTCGAACGATAGCCGAGTGCACACAGACAAAACAATAATCCGACCTGTACTGGAATATGCACCATCTTTATGGATGACAAATCGATAGCAAACAACAGAATTATAAGCACAGAAAGGAAAATCCTACGAGCAGTCACAATATCCAACCCAAGAACAGCAACAGTACTATTTATGGAATAGGAAATATCATACCACAACTAATAAACTTACCGAGCCAACAAGCAAAACTGGACTGAACAGGATCAACATAAATACATTAACTACATATCTGCTCAAGAATAGCATTATCACCCTCAACATACCTAAGTTCCAATATCTGTACCCTCCACATGATAGCACAGTGCATCAGAGCCATGAAAGAAAATTAGAACCCTCTAGACCTGCAAACTGGACATATCAACATCAATCATTTACTAGGAAGAATAAGAACCAAAACTAAAGTACACTGTATGAAAAAAAGAAAGTATTTGCCACAAAAACACTAGGAAAGAAATAAAAAGGCGCCAAGAAAAGAATAACAACAACCCTGAAGAAAAGCAAGAATACAAATAGAAAAGAATAATAATTCAAACATAAATGATTAATTCCAGGTAAAGTTTTAGAAGGGTTTTCCTTGCCTGGAAGGCGAATGCCGGGATTATATCCACCCCTTTAGATAAAGACAAAAATTGCTGTAGCAAATCGAACTAGATGAAGAAAGAAAGCAAAAGAAACAGGAAGAGGCCGGCCGGGGTGGCTGAGCGGTTCTAGACGCTACAGTCTGGAACCGCGCGACCGCTGCGGTTGCAGCTTCGAATCCTGCCTCGGGCATGGGTGTGTGTAATTTTCTTAGGTTAGTTAGGTTTAAGTAGTTCTAAGTTCTAGGGGACTGATGACCTCAGCAGTTAAGTCCCATAGTGCTCAGAGACATTTGAAACAGGAAGAATTTTGATTGGATTGGATTGTTTGGGGGAAGAGACCAAACAGCGAGGTCATCGGTCTCATCGGATTAGGGAAGGACGGGTAAGGAAGTCGGCCGTGCCCTTTCAAAGGAACCATCCCGGCATTTGCCTGGAGCGATTTAGGGAAATCACGGAAAACCTAAATCAGGATGGCCGGACGCGGGATTGAACCGTCATCCTTCCGAATGCGAGTCCAGTGTGCTAACCACTGCGCCACCTCGCTCGGTACAGGAAGAATCAAGCAGAACATAACAAACTATAGAAGAAATAAATGAAACAAAATGAAAAGACTGGAAGGAACCAAGAAAAAAGGTTATACCTCCACTTCTCTCAACAATAAATAAAGAATGCCAAAACAGATTAACTAAATCTATGGTTGCAGTGGGCCCAAGCTCCGCCGTCAGTCCATTCTCTCCCGTCTGGAGTGGAAAAACCACGTTTCATTTCCCATCACAATTCCTGTCAGAAAGTCATCTCCTGAACTGTCGTACTGCTTCAGTGATTCGCTGCTGACTGTCATCGTGTTTCTTTGTGGGTATCTGCCAACATTTCCGGAAACCACCTGAATCAAACTGTTCTCAGCTCCAACTGCCTCAATATTCTGCATATGGTCGCTTCTCATACTCCCACTCGGATTGGTAGTTCCTTCTCTCCTATGCGTTCGTCTGCCAAAATCAGATTGTGAATTCTCTGCACACTGTCAGGAGTCTGTGCGGTGCTCGGTCGGCCGCTCGACGGTGGGCACGGCTATTAGCGTGCCTACTTCCCCCAGACCAACTGTATAGCGATCGCGAGCCTCATCCCCATATACCAGATTAAGTTTGTTGTGACTGTCACTGACCCGTTCTCACGACGCAGTAACTCTATAACAGCACGTTGCTTAAAACGAACATCAAATACAGCTGTCATCTGGAGTGAGTGCTACGACAGCACCACTTGCGGAAACTGGTCGAATTAAAACGCGGGGAAAAAACTTTTGTATGAGCTCCGTGAACACCAATGATCTACAGTGGTGGAAATATTTATTGCATCACCTCTTACAATTAACAATTTTTGTTACAATCATTGAATAACTGAGCTAAATTTGCCTGATTTCTCTTGATTTCTATCAGAAATGAAAATACACAATAATTTTTGTCAACTTGTTTTTATTCTTAATTTTTTTCTATAAAAATTTTCTTTTTTATAATTTAACACATTTTTGAAAGATGAGTGTAAGTGGGTATGTCAGCTATTCTGTTTGCTATTCTGAAATATAAATACTAATGTTGAAAAAAACAACGCGTATTAATGTTGTAACATAACACTGATGGATTTTAGTGTTTGTATTGCCTCATATAAATACACTGTTGCATTTAATACTCTATGGCTCCACCACGCGCCTTAATCACTGCTTGGCATCGTGAAAGTATTGAAAGAATTAACTTTTTAATGTACTCCTCACTCAGTTCATGACACCACACATGCACAAGGCTCTCCAACAGCTCCCGTTTATTCTGTGGCCCCTTTTTGGTGATAGCATTTCCCATAACCTTCCAACAGTTCTCAATAGGATCAGTGCTGTTTCCAGGCCACTCTAATATCGAACCTCATTTTGTTGAAGGAAGGATTTTACCTGAAATGTAGAAGTACGTGATAATTAACCAAGAAGGTAATCTGCTTCGTGTTTGGTACAACTATTAGTCATAGGACTCACCTTCAAAGCTCTATGGCAAGGAGCGGAGTCATCTTGAAAAATGCAATTGGGAACATCTCGAAACTGGTCTCTAACGGTTGGCATAAGCTTCCTTTCAAGGATGCTTACGTGGGCATCTGCATTGGCAGTGCCATTAATGAAGTTCCGACGACCTACTCCGTGACTGGAAATGCACCCCCAGACCATCTGTCCTTGAGAGTGTTTGACTGTATGCGTTATGCTTGATGGTGAAAACTCTTCACCTTCTCTTGGACGCACGGACACTTTTCCATCTGACCCATGCAAATAAAATTTGGACTCGTCTGAAAAGCTTACTTTGTTCCACATCTCTGGTGCCCATGTCGCAAGTGTCTTTGGCTATTGCAGTCGCTGTTGTCGCATTATCTTGGTCAATAAAGGCTTCCTTCTAGGACGACAGTCTGAGAGTCCAGCCTCCAGTAGTCTATTTCTCACAGTTCTACTGGTTACTGAGATGTCGCACATTTCTTCCCAGTCTCGCTTTAGTTCAGTTGATGACAGGCGACGATCGTTGAGCGAGTGCCTTTTCAATATCCTTTCCTGTTTGGTAGTAGATGCCCTTTTCCGACCTCTTCCTTTCTCACTATCAACATTACCTTTTTTTCTGTGTTTTTTTCTGTGACCTCGAAATCGTAGACTGATTAAATCCTGTCTTAGAGGCCATCTCTCTGGTGCTGAGACCAACAGACGAATAAGCACGTGTAGCAGCTTTCTTTTCTGCCGTTCTAGGCGCTTCAGTCCGGAACCGTGCGACTCCTACGGTCGCAGGGGACTGATGACCTCAGATGTTAAGTGCCATAGTGCTCAGAGCCTTTTGAACCATTTTTTCCTGGCGTTAATTCAACTGACCTGCCCATATTCTCACTGCAAAGTCTCAACTCAAAATGGCAGTATAAACACTGGTTTCATTTAGCCACACGGCATTTCCATTTTCCATTGTAAAACCAAACGACAACAACAAAGAGTTGTGTACTGTTGGAAAACATGCGTGAATAAGTCAGATTATTTAGGCAAGAATATGTCAACAAAGTTTAGCAACAATGGGACGGGTATAACCTGAAGCAAACTGTTGCAAAGGACAAAAAGACGAAGTAATTCATGGAGATGCAATAAGTATTTCCACCAGTGTAGAATAGAAGACGGATTTTTAAAAATTTTGTTGCAATTCTTTTGGAGTGACGCTCGTATTACTTGTTTGTGCAGTGCTGTCGTTAATGGAATTGCATGGCCACTATCTCCGGTTACTGCAAAGGGAAGCACGCGCTCTGCGCCTGCGCAGAAAAGCGTCGCCGGCAGCGGCAGCGGCAGCGGCCGGGCTCTTCCCGGCGTGACGCGGCGGCGGCTGTTTGTAAACAGGGCGCGAGGCAATAAGTCAGAGGGGCCGGCGGAAGCGCGTGTTTGCCGCCGCCGCATCCGGTCGCGGCGGCACCCCTTGAGGATTTGACCCGCGCCGACTCTCGGCCGGGGTCAGCGCACGCGGGTCACTGCCCAGCCCGCTCCCCTAATCACACGCGGGATGGCCGTCTTGTGAAACAGACTCCGGGCTCCGTGTCAAAAGCGGAGAAGCAAAGACAGCCAGCATTCGATACGCGATATTACGGAGAGAGGAGCAGGCTGTGACGCATGAAACCTAATGTACGTCATGAAGTCTCTGATGCCAATGGGTATCAATAGTTTCATTTGTATGACAATATATTCATACAGTACAAAACTGTTTGAACAGGGGTTAGACAAAAACGGGAAACGCCAAAATCCCAACACATTACCATGCAATATACGGTGTAGCAATCCCGTTGGCACTGAAAACAGATCCCAGTCGTCTCGGAATGGACAAGTACAGGTCCAGGCCGTTTTCAAGAGGTTCTTACAGCACTCTTTCAGCAAAAATATTGGCAAGTTCAGGTAACGGTGGGGGAGGTGAATAGAGAATACGCAGCCTCCTCTTGAAAAGGCTCAATAATACTGACATCTCGTGATTGCGGTGGCCGGGGGGATGCGACAGTTTATCCTCGTGATAACAAAACCAGTGCTGGACAATTAGCAACGCAGCATCGCCACTGGGGGAGAAACACTGTATATTGGCATGGACGTGATAAGCCAGAATGGTTGCATAATCCTTGGTAGTAGCGCTGTCTTGCAGAGTAACCATGGGGCCAATGGAAAACTACGATATGGCTGCCCAAACCGTCACCGAACACCCACCTTGTTTCCACCTTGGCATATAAATTCCACCAGAAGTTGGAAACGGTGTGAAACAAGACTCATCCGACCAAACGACTTTCTTCCATTGGTCCACAGCCCAGGTTTTATGCCTTCTGCACCACGTTTTCCCGTCATGGGCATTTGCGTCCCCTATGAGTAGTTTTGGAGTTCCAGCTGAACACGCAATTCTCTGGAGCACCATTCGTGTTGGTTGGATGCTGAAGGGGTCTCCGGTGTGACATTCAATTCTGCAGCTGTCGTCCGCTTATCTTTCGTCGCAATCCTCTCCAACGAGCATCTGTAATGATCTCTCAGCAAACACACTTCCGTCCGCGTTAAGACTTAGTGGACGACGTTTTTCCGCTTACACTGTGTACGGTATAAATATTAGATACTGTACCTTTTGAAACACCAAACACTTCGATGCCGTTGGTTGCGGAAGCACTCATAGTTCAAATTCACTTAGCTCCGACATAAAGCACTCACAACTGCTCAGAAAACTGTTCTGACGACGGCTGACAGGCATTTTAGCCGCGCGGGATTAGCCGAGCGGCCTAGGGCGCTGCAGTCATGGACTGTGCGGCTGGTCCCGGCGTAGGTTCGAGTCCTCCCTCGGGCATGGGTGTGTGTGTTTGTCCTTAGGATAATTTAGGTTAAGTAGTGTGTAAGCTTAGGGACTGATGACCTTAGCAGTTAAGTCCCATAAGATTTCACACACATTTGAAAATTTTTTTGAACGACTGACACTTGCGACGTATTGGGAACATTGCGCAGATGCGGTTCGTAGCCAAATACAACGGCACTACCTTCGCAGGATGCGGTGGCAGATGCGCAGTGATCAGTTTTCGTGAAAAGCGCTGGGCTAGTTCGTTCATTTGTTCGGAAGGCAATGTCAAAACCGAGACACACGCTTTGCAGTCCTTCTCAAACGATCTTACAGAAAAAAAAAAACATCATTTCTGCTTTACTTATAGCTTTATATGTCAGGTTGATGACGACGTGCCCAACAATTCGTTAATGGTCATAGTTATTGTGATATTTGCGAAGAAGTAAGAGACAGCGCGAAATTTAAAAAAAAACCGGTTTGATATATCGAAATGAGATTCTGGTAACTGATAGCATGCAAAGAGGGGAGTATTTTGCCATATGGTTACTACGCAAATCTTCATGATCTACCGTGTTATTCCACTAACTGTAGTCTTTTTCGATGAATGAATGCAATTTTTAAGGGCCATCGATACCCGGCGGAACGAGAAATGCTATGGGTTTTGGAGTAACATAAGGAAGACATTACGAGTTTATTTTGTACTGAGAATGTACTTTTTCATTAGCTACTGACCTTACTTTTTCTCAGTTTCTCACTTAATAAAATTAATAAACTACTTTCTTAGAATTCTTTTGCAACTGCATCTGCACAATATGTTAGTGAGCTGAGACTGTCTAAATGCTGCTGTGTTTTGGCAAAAGAAGCAAATTTTAACATGGCAACCAGAGAAATGTGTAGGTTTTACTCAAAATTCGCCACTCATTACATTCTCTGAAAGCTATAAATGGTTAACAAGCGAGGCGAAAATGAATTGCTGCATTTTCATGAAGTTCTTTTTAGATACTAACCAAAGCAGAGGTGACAGTAGACCTTTTTGAATGGCCACCATGCAAGTGTGGGCGTGGAGAGCCCCACTTAATATTTACAGAAAATGTGAACCCAGGCTTCTGTTTAGAATGGCACTTCCCCTCCAGCGCTCAGCATTTCCCCTCCAGCACCTGCCCATAACCCCCATCACAGCCACTCTCCCCATGTGGGCCCTGCACATATACCGGTCACAGCATTCCGCGCGCACTATACCTCCTGCACACTTGTTTATCATCTGATTTTATATTCAGGCACGCATTTCTCATGGTGTTTCTATATTTTTGTCCAATGGCTGTACTGAAATCAACAAAACCGTAACTGTCAAATGTTATAAAGTTATTTACAACATTTCCAATAAATTTTGTTAATTTTTACGTAAAGAATACATACAAAATAAATACTGTCTTGGCCAGCAATGTAAACGCTGAGATTCTTTGCCTATAAATGTAATCGCTGCTGTAAGAGAGATTAGTGAGAAGTCGTTTGTAAATGCTGTATTTAGTTGCAGTTAAGAGCTCGTGGGAGCATCTTGAAGTTATTCAGCTAGTTGTTTGAAATGTTTAAGAATACCAAAGTTAACAAAAGTGTTAACGTTTATTATTTCGTTGTCTGTGAGCCATCGAACTTCTGCAATACTGGAAAATTTCATATTTCTTAGTACAGGAAAAGAACGTTGTCAGCAACCACACTCCAAAGGCAACGAAACCTGCATATAAAACCAGCTAAGTATCAGGTACATAAACTATTTAACGTAAGCATGTCCACTTTTAAAATTCCGCGAATCGACTTATATCGGTAGTTAAATTTGTCAGTGGTGGTTTGGTCTTGTATTGAAAGTGGCACATCATAGTTGCTAAAGTAGGGAGACATCTCCTTTTTAACTTCATGTACTAGCCAAATTGCCTGTTACCGTACTCCACCTCTTGTATTGTCTTCCTACATTTCTTGTAACAGCGGACTTAACAATTACGAGCCTCTACTGGGTATATTTCTCCACCCATACGGTCTACATGTTCTTTCCATTTTCTCTAGTTTCCTTAATTTTTTCGTTAAGGTTATATATTCCTTTATCTTTCCTTATGTCTCCATTTCTTTTTAGATCTTCTTTTGTACATTCTTCCACTCATCATAGAAACATCATTTCTTGAGTCTGTACTCTACTCTCTTGGTGTTCTGTTGTTGCCCAAGCTTCACTCCCATAGATAAGGGTTGATACTGCTATTGTTTTATAAAACTTCAGCTGAGTTTCTTTCTTGCTTTATTTTACAAACTTAACGATGGTTCCACCTATGGAAGTAGATTTATTTAATTTTTGATCCACGTCATTGTTTGGTCGTAACTGATGTCGCTTCCTAGATATGTGAAATGTTCTTGCTCAAAGATTTTATTATTCAAGACTATTTTATATCTTACTGGTTGAAATTCCATCACTTTCGTTTTATTTGCCGCAATGTCAGGCTGTAATCTGAGATTATCTGCTGCAACTTACAAACCCCCATCTGAATGTCATCTTCATTCTCTGTAATCAGAGTTACGTCATCTGCATATAAAATTACACTTAGTATAGTGCAGCGTTTTCCAACTGTGTTCCACGGAACACTGGTGTTTTGCGGGAGATTAATAAGTTGTTGTTGTTGTGGTCTTCAGTCCTAAGACTGGTTTGATGCAGCTCTCCATGCTACTCTATCCTGTGCAAGCCTCTTCATCTCCCTGTACCTACTGCAGCCTACATCCTTCTGAATCTGCTTAGTGTATTCATCTTTTGGTCTCCCTCTACGATTTTTACCCTCCACGCTGCCCTCCAGTACTAAATTGGTGATCCCTTGATGCCTCAGAACATGTCCTACCAAGCGATCCCTTCTTCTAGTCAAGTTACTCCGCGAAAAACGTTTAATAACCTCTCATTTCTTTTTGTTCGACAGTTGGCGATACTAATTATTTTTTAAACTTTTTAATGATTTCTTTGTTATTGGTTGTGATTTATAGTTGAAGTAATCCCTGAATAAAATAAGTTTTTCTCAAAAAATGGTTCAAATGGCTCTGAGCACTATGGGAGTTAACATCTGAGGTCATCAGATTATGTTTTTCCATTCTTCTTCCAAGTCTTCTACAGTTTTCATATTTACCAACGTTTCTGTGGTGGTGGTGGTGGTGGTGGTGGTTAGTGTTTAACGTCCCGTCGACAACGAGGTCATTAGAGACGGAGCGCAAGCTCGGGTTAGGGAAGGATTGGGAAGGAAATCGGCCGTGCCCTTTCAAAGGAACCATCCCGGCATTTGCCTGAAATGATTTAGGGAAATCACTGAAAACCTAAATCAGGATGGCCGGAGACGGGATTGAACCGTCGTCCTCCCGAATGCGAGACCAGTGTGCTAACCACTGCGCCACCTCGCTCGGTACCAACGTTTCTGTCATCTGACTTTGGTAGAGATTTCCTTTGCTGCTATCTTGTAAAAGGTAAGCTGTAAAAAACTTGTTTTTCATTTTGATCTCTAATTACATTCTTTGGTGTTCTCCGTTTTGTTTAGATGTCAGGTACTGACACCATTAAGAAGTGGTCTCATCCAACATCCACTTCTCGGCAAATTATGGTATCTCTAATAGGTTCAGAAAATCCTTATTATATATTTATAATAAATCTATATTCTCTTGGTGAAGAGGTGAATTTGTGTATATCTTTCTTTCTAAAGAAACTATTGGTAATTTTTAAATAATTAAAGGTCGCAAAGTCTCTGAGTATTTCTCCGTTTTCATTACATACGTTTTCTTCAAAAGTGCCTACTATTTTTTGGACATGGTATACTTCCAATTGTAGTATTGGTATCTCCCGTAAGAAAAATCTGAGTTTTGTTGTCTCTGCTTAATAATTATTTGTAAAAGACCTTGGACGCGTCAGTTTTCCCATCTTCTGGGGAATAAGCTGAAATTATTCTTAAGGTTCATCTTGAACCTTTAATTCGTGCTACTACAATGCAGTAATTTATCTTCCCATTTTCTGTGAATGTAGACGGCAACACCTTTACTTGCTCTTTGTTCCTGTTTTACTCCACTGTAGATCGTAATACAATCATCAATAATTTTAGTCGCAGACGTTTTCTTTTTTGTTTCCGTGATTGCTGCGAAATCTATTTCCTTTTCTTTCAAATGTTTAGCTAACTCGATTTCCTTAACAGAAATTATACTAAAGTTCCAGGTGGCAATGTTCCAAGCTCCATCAACCAATTTTCTGTTTGTTCCTATTTCTTGCTCATGTCCTACACCGGCAGTCCGTCGTATTTCTGAGGCTAGAATGAGTACTGTGAGCACGTTCATTGAGTGCCTGAATCTGGTATTTGCCCATCACAGGTAAGACTGACGATGTGACTGCCATCTCTGAACCTTAACAGCCACACACAACTCCTAACTCACGTAAGTAGGCAACACTAGGATCAATCACTACAAATGAGACTTATCTTTTTTTTAAATTTTTTATTCGATAGTAAATTACAAATATCCGTCAATTTTCTACATATCCTCTGCTTTCGAAACACGTTTCTCCCAGCGAATAATTAGGTTTGATATCCCGTTCTCGTAGAATGAAGTCGGTCATACCTGCAGCCAATTCCACATGTAGGCTTCAATCCTGGCGACATCGTTGAACCATCGACCCACCAACATTTATTTGAGTGGACCCAAGACACGCAAGTCGCAGTAAAGGTAGCTCAAGTTGCACGTGCGCTTCTTTATTTGACCGTTTTAGGTGATAGCGCTAGGTAGACGCTATAAAGATATTTTGTGAGTGTTGGAATTAGGGGTGCAATGAGAGAAAACAACTTCATTAAATGTTTCAAAATTTGTATCATATTGAGGAACGGGCCGCCAAGCAGAATTTCAGCCAGCCAGGGGATGGAGCACCTGGTCGGCTGATGGGTGAGCGGTGTCGGCAATGATTTAGCCAGCGCAGAGCTAGCAGAAGCTGTTGCTGATTAAAAAAGGTGAGAGACATTACGAGTACATTGTAAAGAGCCAGTCATTATTTTAGCTCTAAGTCTGAGTACCGTAGTAGCTTAATTTGCACCAGGCCAGAATAAATGATCCAGTTCAAGGAAGGATTGATGGAACTTACGAGGCACAGTGTTTTTCGGGATATAGTTAAGATTTTTTTGTTCTGCACTCACTGATTTTGTTTTGTATGACGAGAGTATCTGAGCGACTGAATGGTGATTTTATATTGAAATTATTATGTTACTGTTATATTTAGTTTCATTCGAAGCAAGATGTTTGATATAGGGAGCGATAGTTATTTTTTTGAGTGTGCTGCTTACCCTTTGAAATCGATGTTCACTCAGAGCAGCGTAACTACCGTTGTTATAGGAACTGCGTGAATCAGCGCAGTCAGATGTAAACAAAGGGCACCAAAAAGTCTTCAGGTATTTGTCAGTTGCGCACAATCGGGGATTTTTTGCTGGGTACCTTTTTAGCTACGGTTCATCCCAGCCAGGATAGGAGAACGGATATTTAGTTCGAAGTGAGCGTCGGAGAACGGGAGGGTCAGACAGTTATAGTTAAATCCAAACCGTCGTGCCATTTAAATATGAAAACAGCAAAAAGTATTTCTCAGTCGAGATGCTCCAATTTTTGTTTGGCCAGGGATGCTATGGATACATGCGTTGTTTACGGAAGAATTACTTCTTTCAACGACAAGTCACTTTGTTTCTCGGCGATACGCCTGTTTAACCTCATTCAAAACCTTGCATTACTATGCAGCGATTATTGTCGAATGTCTGTGCAAGAAGTCTACATGCAACAAGACAGGCCGATCTAATAAAATATTTATCTTGACGTTACAGATGACAGACGTGACTTGGATTTCACTGATCCGGACTTCCCCTCCTTTCTTCAGTCCCTGCTACTTTAATTTGATTCAGAAATGTAGTGACGCACTCACGTTTGACGATCGATAAGTCTAACAGAAACGAGTCCTCCTCCGCCCCTCCCCCCTCCCGCCGTCCTGAAATGTATACAAGAAAACCTGGAAACCCTTCCCAGTTTTCGATCAGCTGTGAAAAGGTGAGGAAGCCAGCTGGAGCACACTTTTCTAAATCATATATCGCCTGTCATAACGGGATTAGATGCTTTCATAACTTATCCCGACCTCGTATGCAATCTTACCAACCGTGAAACCCCTGTGTCCCTGAAGAAGTTGTTGAACACGGCAAATGTTGGTGCCTGTGATGCTCGTGCTCGGTCTTTAATGGTGGCCCTCATTTTCAACATGCTCATGACCCTCCAGGAAATGCTTTTGCCAAGCAAACGCTCGAGATATTGACACTGCCTGTACCTGGAATCGTTCGGTCGATATCCTGAGGCTTTTCTCCAGGGCTTTTATCTTCCCGAGAGACACTTGATTATAATGTGCTACGCAACGCAGACAAATATTGAGTTGATGCATAAGTTCGCAGCGTTTTTCCGTAAGTTGGACAAACAAAAGGGTTCAAATGGCTCTGAGCACTATGCGACTTAATTTCTGAGGTCATCAGTCGCCTAGAACTTAGATCTAATTAAACCTAACTAACCTAAGGACATCACACACATCCATGCCCGAGGCAGGATTCGAACCTGTGACCGTAGCGGTCGCTCGGTTCCAGACTGTAGTGCCTAGAACCGCACGGCCACTCCGGCCAGCCTGAACAAACACAACAGCTACACGCAACATCAATAATACATCCTCTTTCACTATTTACAACCGCCTTCCAACGTTGGGGTAACTTTTCCATTCCGCGACTGTAGAAATCTCTGTGTTTGAGGCGAAGAACTCGTCGAGCCATGTTCGGAATGCATTTTCATCTGGAAAGGAAATTCCTTGAAGGTTGGTGGACAGAGAGAGGAAAACGTAAAAATCGAACAGTACAAGATCAGGTAAAAGGTGGGTCCAGAGTGACTTCCTAAGTCAGCTCCTGTATATTGTTTTTTGTCGGTCCAGCAGAATGTGGGAGGTCGTTATCGTGGAGAAGCATCACTTTACGCGGTCTTATTGGCCTTTGTTCTTGGCTAGCGTCCGCAATACGTCTCAATTGTTGGCCAAAACTGTCAGCAGTGATGGTTACACCTCAGAGTAGCTAACTGTAGTACACGACACCGTCGCTGCTCCAGCAGATGCATAACATTATCTTTTCTTGACGCGCAGAGGTCTTTCTGGGAAGTTGCTGCTTTGTTTAGGCTCGACTATTCCGTTCTTTTACTTGTGTCAGCATAAAGACAGCATTTCTAAAAAAATGGTTCAAATGGCTCTGAGCACTATGGGACTCAACATCTTAGGTCATAAGTCCCCTAGAACTTAGAACTACTTAAACCTAACCAACCTAAGGACATCACACACACCCATGCCCGAGGCAGGATTCGAACCTGCGACCGTAGCAGTCCCGCGGTTCCGGACTGCAGCGCCAGAACCGCTAGACCACCGCGGCCGGCTGACAGCATTTCTCGTCACCGATAACGACACAGTACAAGAATCGTCGGTGTTGTTCGCCAGACCATTGGCGACGAGCAAGCAGAGATGCACATATATTCAGTAGCAAATTTTTGTGATTTTGGCTTAGAGCAAGCGGTACTAATACACCTGCTTTTTGAACCTTCCCCACTGGATGCAAATACCACACGATGGTGGAATGATCACAGTTCATCACATTGCCACTTCTCGAGTACACCGACGTGGGTCTTGTGAATTAATGCTTTGAAACGACCATCATTAAGCCCCGAATATCTTTCTGTTCGTGGTGAGTCACTAATGTCAAATGATCCTCCTTAAAACAAGAAAACCATTTTCTTACCGTTGGCATTATCCCCACACACAGCGATTACCTCGAGTGTTTTCACCCCTCTGTTGAACCCAAACGGCAGAATATGTCGGAAATTTTCTAGCTACCACAGCTCCAGTCACTATCTTCATCTGACAAAATGGCAATATGTTACCTCGAATAGCTATAGTCAACTACAAATAAGAAATGACAATCGATAAGTAAACCCGTAGAAACCGGAACACCAACATGCAGGCGGCCGGAGTGGCCTAGCGGTTCTAGGAGCTACAGTCTGGAACCGCGCGACCGCTACGGTCGCAGGTTCGAATCCTGCCTCGGGCATGGATGTGTGTGATATCCTTATGTTAGTTACGTTTAAGTAGTTCTAAGTCCTTGGGGACTGATGACCTCAGAAGTTGAAGTCCCATAGTGCTCAGAGACATTTGAACCAACATACAAAACAAAAACGCTACGTACTTATGGACCAACGTAATACATGTTGCTCGGACATTATGGTAAGGATTAGTGACAGAAGCGAACGGACCCACTGGACTGTTTCGATGCTCTCACCCCCCCCCCTCTCCTCCCCGCCCCATCCCATCACTCCCAAAAACCGACATGAGCGGGGACCGTCACATGTCGATATCGCGCAGGAATGGGAAAAACCAACCGGTTCTAATCGATACCGCTATTTTAGTTACGAATAACCGGTATTTTTCCGTATTTGTTTGGTCTCGGATATAACAGCTGATGTGTTGGTGAATGTGCCAACACCTTGTAGATAGAGGAGGCCGAAATGCACGCTATCTAACGCAGACGGGCGTGAATTCTGGAACAAGATAAGTAGTGAATTCTAATAAGAAAAGTATGCAGCTCCTCGAATACTTAACTTTTATTTATCCTTGTTGTGAATACAGCATTCTTGATGAGACATTTCATACGATAACTATCAAACTATGTAAGGCTAATGGCGCCTTGCTAAGTCGTAGCCATTAACTTAGCTGAAGGCTATTCTGTCTCTCGGCAAATGAGAGCAAAGGCTTCGTCCGTATAGTAGCTAGCAACGTCGTCGTACAACTGGGGCGAGCTGCTCGTAAGTCTCTCGAGACCTGCCGTGTGGTGGCGCTCGGTCTGCGATCACACAGTGGCGACACGCGGGTCCGACATGTACTAATGGACCGCGGCCGATTTAAGCTACCACCTAGCAAGTGTGGTGTCTGGCTGTGACACCACAACAGCTCCTTTTTTAAACTTTTATTAATTACCGAGTAAAAAACCGAAACATTAACTACCCATAGTAACAGTACTAAAATTTTTCGTTTTTAAACAAACTTTTTTAAAAAGCGGAGCAAATTATTTTCGTAATATTTGCATTGGTTTGAAATATTGCGTCATTATAGGAAATGGGAAAAGAAATCAGCGTTGTTTTAATAATTTCTGCCGCGCGGGATTAGCCGAGCGGTCTCAGGGGCTGCAGTCATGAACTGTACGACTGATCCCGGCGGAGGTTCGAGTCCTCCCTCGGGCATGGGTGTGTGTTTGTCCTTAGGATAATTTAGGTTAAGTAGTATGTAAGCTTAGGGACTGCTGACCTTAGCAGTTAAGCCCCATAATATTTCACACACTTTTTTTAAAATAATTTCTGAGACAATAATATTCCTGTTGCCGCGCTTAGTGCCTGAAGGTATGCGTGTTCGAGCAATTTTTGTAGACTGGCCCCCCACCTATTCCATATGGCAGATCTTGATGCCACACATCCGTTGTATTGCAGACCAGCACCACCCCAGCCTGGAAATACTTCTACGAAATGACATAGCAATGAAGTACATACTTAGTTGGTTTGGAAGTTTAAAAGATTTTTCTGCTATTTCTAAGACATCACAAAAGAGAAAGGAAACTATGGTAAGGGTAATAAATTAAAACTTTAACAACAATTCATTCGTAGTATACAATAAAACAGAAAGCAGGTGATCTGTTGCCAGTGTTCACGTACGAATAATATCCCATTATCGGCTTGTAGCCCTTGGAAACTGACAAATTAACACGATGAACACTTTCCAACTACAGTTTTCTCCCTTTAGCAAAGACTATTCGTAATATCCAAATAGTGGTGTGATCCCCTATTACAACATTCTTTTTTAGTAGATTTTCAGAAAATTAGAACCAATAGCAGAAAACTGACGGTTTTTTGTAGCATTCAGTCACTTATCCCTTTTCGAGAAAAGCAGCGAACAGTGGATGGACTAAGTTTTCTTTCGTTTGCCTCTTGAATTTAACATCTTTATCTTATCTATCGTGAAACCGAGTCAAAACTGTTCGATCTTTGTTCGATTTCTACTTTTATTACAGAAACTGACAGAAATGAAAACCAAAGATAGGTTCTTTCAGAAACGGGCGATTTTGACAGTCAGGTTAAACAGGAGCGGCAGAAAACGATTTAACGGAAAACTGTTTGTTTCAGCGACAACCTTCATCCCTAAAGCAGGGCCAGGAGACCCATTTATATCTGACCGGCTTACCGC